>NC_086368.1:13076920-14276920 GCF_036324505.1 Eleginops maclovinus | reverse complement strand
GATTGCGATTTCGATTTCACCACGATTTTTTTTTTTAACAATTTAAGTGTAACATCTTTGAGAAAAAAAGAATTGTATTCCTTAAATACTGCAACATTTGGGAATTTAAAGTCACTTATGACCTCAAATTCAGAGCAGTTAAGAAATTTAACTGTATTCAAAAACCTTTACTTTTCTTCAAATAAAGTGGCCCCAAGAGGATTGTGTAATGTAAAGGTTAGTTTTAATATTATTAATTAACATTATTTAATAATTTAAAGGTTTTAAAATGACCCGTCAGGGCCAATTAAAAAAAATTAATGCCAACTGGGTAAATTATTTAACAGCAACGGTAGGTGTTAATTCCACGTTGTAAAAAGGTTTTTAACTCCCATTTTTTAAATGGAACAAACACATGTCAGTTAATCTGAGAGAGGCAACAACCAAAAAGACCCATTAAATTCTTCCTTCATCCCCAATTTTTGTTCACAGCACACCAAACTGTCAACCTTTGTGGCTTGACTTGCACGCTGGTTTTGTGAATTTTGCATGGCACTGACAGTCTGTGTGTGGTTGATCGTTGCTGGTTTTTGCAATGGTATTACGAGCTTTGTTAGCTGGGTGTTGTTTGTGTGTTCTGGCGTGTGGTTCTTGTCTGTTTCTGTGGGTAGGAGTTTATGAGGTTGTTGTCAGTTCTGCTTTATGGTATGTAGTGAGTGGGGAAGAGGGGGACGGCCTTGGTTTGTGTGTTGCTAGGTGCGCTTTTGCTTTGTAGAGGTGGGTGGGTGGTTCTTCGTTTGTGGGTGTTTTTGCTTGTGGGCATGGGTGTGTGTGTGTGGCTGCGGACCTGAGACACAGTTTAACAAAGATAGCATCCCAAATGTTTTGTAAATTCAGTTTGTGATTATGACACAACAGACTGTCAAAAGTTTCATAGAATGATCCCACAGTAGTGTATGAGTAAAATAGGTTGCAAAATTTTTAAAAAACACACTATATTACAAACTATTATTTTATTTGGAGCATATTTTTAAATATTTAAGACCTTGAAAAAGGTCAAGCTTTTTTTTTGTGTTAGCTACCTGTTCCATTTTCATCACTTCTTTCTTTTGGAATCGTACTGGTACAAATTTTCTCAGTTAAAAGTACTATTTCTTGTTGAAATCTTGACAAGCTTGAAATTTGTTCTGTCATGTCCAAGACTCCTGATGAAGTAAACTCGGGAATCGCTGGTAGTTTTTGTCATGTAATGAATCAGGGATTGATTGATCCCTTTGGTAATCGGCCTGGTACTGTTTCATAAGGTTCTGTTTGAGGACATGGAACCACGGCTTCAGAGTATTGACGTTCGTAGGGTACCCCACCCGGTAGAGTAGGCGTCTTTGGAATCCTGAGGGAAAAGGAACGAAAAAGGGAGGTGTTTCTCAGAATTTAACTATATTCCAGACATTTGTCTTGCCAAGTGGGGCAGTTCCCTTACCCGTTTCAGACAATAACCTGGCAAAGTGACCTTTGCCCCTGCTCAAACCAACATCCCTCCCCATGATCATTTTCTGCCTTGGAAGACCTATATGCCTGGAATCTGTCCAGGGACTTTTCTTCTAGGGTTCCCAATCTTGCTGTAACTGTGCTTTTACGCTTTCCTTCCGCTATGAGTGAAGACCGCAACCCCTGCTTGCTTCCCAAGTCCTGTGGCCGTTTGATTCTTATGCTCATCTTTGAGCATTCTGGGGGAATAACATTACATGTATTCAAATTCATGACAGTAAGCTAGAATAGCTCTTAACACAGTATTATCATACCCTTGATTACATCTGTTGTCTCTTGTATTTAGTTTAATGAGTTTTTTTTGCGCAGACTTCAGGTTCCCGGAAGTTTTTTTTAATTTTAATTGGTAATTAAAAACAATTAATTTTCTTAGTTTTTCCATAAAAAAAACCAAAAAAATCTTTAAAACCCCTTATAGTTGGTTTGTGAACCACCCCGACTGTGCTATTTTCTAAACACGTTAGCCCTTTATTGTACCAAAAAAACCCTTTCCCCCCGCACCCTACACACATTAATGGGGCCCCATAATCCCTAATCCTTAAAACGTGCACACACACACACACACACACAACACACACACACACACACACACACACACACACACACACACCACACACACACACACACACACACACAAAGCTTACCGATGAAAGGGTTCATTTCTCTCCCTAGGATAAACAGTATGTTAAAGTAGCATTGCGCTAACAGTTGGTCAGCTAACGACAGCTTGACAACAAACTTCCCGGCGCTTCGTCCCCAGATAATACGAACTCTCACACTTGTAGTAACCTTGTAAACTTACACACTCGCACAAACACACATTCTTGTACTTACCATTGCAAGATGCAGCCTGTGTCCAAAGCACTGCAGTCTGGTCCATTGGTTAAGTCCCATTGCTTTGACCATATTTGAAGCGTTGTCTGTTGTTATGCACGTCTGGGCCTCTTCTTTTAGACCCAGTTGGCCAAGCACTCCTTCAGCCCCATGGCAATATTCTCCCCGGTATGGTCAGTGGGGAAGTATGCTGTCTGCAGGCAGCGGCTACACAACTCGAAGTTGGCGTTGACGAAATGCACGGTCAAACTCATGTAGGGCTCGGTCGTTCTGCTTGACCACAGATCAGTAGTTGACGCATAAAACTCCGTGTTTTCCAGCTCATTTACAACTTTGGCATTACATTCTGCGTAGAGCTGTGGGATGGCAACTTGATTGAAGTATGTGCGGGAGGGCAGAACATACCTCTTATCCATTGTGCGTAGCAAACGTTTAAATGCGTCTTTGGTCACGGTGTTTACAGACACCATGTCCTTCGATATGTAAGTCGGGCAGTGGTAATCTCCTTGTGTCTTCGGCTAGTTCTTTCATAAGGCGTCACACTGGCGAACAATGATGTTATTGTTGGCTGTTTTGCCGAAGTATCGCTGCTGCTTGATGTTTCACAGTTCTTTTTCGCCATGCACTCATCATACAAGTTCAGGTGGTGAATTCTCAAGTGGCGATGTAAATTGGTGGTATTGCCACCCGATGTAGCCACTTTTACACGACATGTTTGGCACAACACCTGTTTCTGGTGTTCATCACTGGCCTCAAATCCAAAATACTGCCAAATGACCGACGTGCTGTTTTTCTTTGCTATTAATTTCGTCGGCTCCGCTTCTGCTCCTGCTTCAGCCATGCTTGAAATTGAATGACGAGCTACACACTGACTTGGGTGGCGAACACGTGATCTGGTCACGCGCAGCCTGCAGCTTTCTGATCAGTAGCTGACACAGAGCCTTGGGCATTCATGTGAAATTATTGACGAAATTATTATTATTGTTCTGCCCTCCATAAGCTTTTGGTAGCTTTGGGTTTTATATGTGGGGAAATACTGCCACCTAGTGGACAGTATTATTTACAAAGTCACGCAGGTTTAGTTTCTTTTTCATTGACGAGTTGACCTCAGTTAGAAGAGCACACGGATTCAGCCACTGCCGAAATTCCTCCTCGAAGAGCTACCTTTTCACGCGTGAGCTTTGGACATTATTAGTCTGTAAGTGTCTATCATTTGTTAGTACATTCAATGCCATGTAAATAATTAGGAATATACGATGAATATTAGTTTCTACATGCTCTATGATAATGTCACTTAGCTATGCTAGCTCTCGTGGTATCATGCTATTATCTTCGTGAAATTTATGTATCCTTTGTTTCTGTTTGTTTTCAGTTTTACAAAAACGAATGTCCTGTATAAATACTTGCTTGGTGAACAAAGTAAACGGAAGAAAAACCAACACTTCTTGCCTCGCTTGAGTTCATCAACTTTATTTATTAGACGACAAATTGTAAGCTAGCTATCTAGTTCTGCAAGCTAGAGAACGCAGCACGAGGACTGCATAATTATTAATATGCACCAAGCAAAAACCGCAGCTTTGACGATCCCAAAATCGTGTTGTCTGAGATCGCGATTTTCGGTCCAAAACGATAGATCGTTCAGCCCTAGCATGATGTTGACACCACAGTGGGTTTCTGCATCTGTCTGAGGTCTCTAGCAGAGAATAACTGTTGGCCTTTAGAGTTGTAGTGGCGGTAAAGTGACCTTTGTCTGTGGATTCATCCTACGTACAGCTCTAGAAAAAATGAAGAGACCACTGTCAGTTTCTCTGGTTTTACTATTTATAGATATGTCTTTGAGATAAACACTCTTTGATGTATTTATTGTATTCTATAAATTACTGACAACATTTCTGTGTTGGAATTCAACAGTCACTGGAATGGCTGCAATTCATGTAGAGATAAAGATTTAAGAAAAATTTGAACTGTATATGCCCAAACCAGAAAAAAACACTTTACAATTTGTTTATCAAAAACTATTAATAGTTTGACCTGCCAAACACTTCCCACTCAGAGCTGCTTTTGTTGTGTAATTAATATTGTGTGTTGTTTTTATTATTTATTTTATTAACATGTATCTTAGTAACTTTCTTTAAAGCTGCTATATAAATAAAATGCAAAACCCGTGCCACGGACCAAGTTAAAAAATAATTAAATGCCAATGTATACCAGAGAAAGATAGAGAGAGAGATGTATATTCTGCAACAGCACACTGTGTAGGTGTTACTTCCAGGCGCTTGTATTAAAGGCTTTCCTTTGTCACAGCCTCTCCCATTGTGAAAGTTGATGAAACTGGAGAGAAGGTTCGCCCAAACCACAGTCGCTGCATCATTATTCTGAGAGAGGTGCCTGAGACTACTCCAGTTGAGGTAAAGACCCGCCCATCTTACTGTGCAGTAAATCCTTCATACTGCACCAACATGCTCTTGCTTGTTCACACTGTCACACAAATCTGCTGACAAGAAGGTGTGTGTGTGTGTGTGTGTGTGTGTGTGTGTGTGTGTGTGTGTGTGTGTGTGTGTGTGTGTGTGTGTGTGTGTGTGTGTGTGTGTGTGTGTGTGTGTGTGTGTGTGTGTGTGTGTGTGTGTGTGTGTGTGTGTGTGTGTGTGTGTGTGTGTGTGTGTGTGTGTGTGTGTGTGTGTGTGTGTGTGTGTGTGTGTGTGTGTGTGTGTGTGTGTGTGTGTGTGTGTGTGTGTGTGTGTGTGTGTGGAGCCTTCTGGCTTACCTGATGGGACATTTTGTGTTGGAGGGACAAATGTAATACATGTCTCTTCCACAGGAAGTGGAGGCTCTCTTTAAGGGTGAAAACTGTCCTAAAGTGTTGAGTGCTGAGTTTGCACACAACAGCAACTGGTACATAACGTTTCAGTCAGACATGGATGCCCAACAGGTAAGTGTCCACATTGATAAACACTATTGGTGTGCCATACATAGCTTTTTTATAATAAGTAACTAGGCACTATATGTGACTCTCAATAGAGCTGATTCTATTATATTTGGATTGCAGTATTTTTTAAATTTATTTTTTAGGTGTAGACGCTTTGAAAAAAGGTTCAAGGGCTTTTTATTATGCACAGTAGTGTAGTTATGGCAATGAAAACCTTAGGTCACTTATTACATCAACTTCATTTACTTATGTCCAAGGAACATCGATACTGGTACAATAATACACCAGTGCCCTGAAAGTGTATCTAATTTCTTAGATTGAAAGGAAAACAAGAACTTTGAACATTTTGTTCTGTTTCATTTTGTCCTCAGGCTTACAGGTACCTTAGAGAGGAAGTAAAAACGTTCCTGGGGAAACCGATCATGGTGAGTTTTGTCACTGTAATGAAATACATGGGATTGACTTCAGCATGCTACTCGGTTAAAAAAAAATTCAGGCTGGAATACTGCTTATTATAATTGGTTCTGTTTAAGACACTATGGAACCCAGCGAGCCTCGTTACAGAAGATTAGACGTGTTGTCAGCCGCCACGACTACTCTCTGGTTAAGCCATAGCCTCAGGTGTGACCTTGGTATTTGTGTGCAAAGGAACTTGAAAAGCAAGGAGGTGTTTCTCAGAACTGTTACACACCTAGTATCTCCAGACAGTTTGATAAACAATTCTTATCACAATGTGACATTTACACTTACTGTTACAGGTATCTAATACATCCTTCTGGACTTTTAAAGTGACCTTGAGTGCCTCTGCTAAAAACAAAAGAGGCTATGACTTACTAACAGTCCTATCTAAACCCCATGATCATCAGTATCGCGCTTGGAAGGACCTATATGCACTGTGGCTGTCTGGGAGGGACTTTTCTTCTAGTTCTCCTTATCAATCTGCTGTAACTGTGCTTCTACGCTGTTCCTTCACTTCCCTCATCCTCTTGAACTCCCCCTCACTCTCCCCTCCCCTTCTTTCCCCTAGTCAGTGCAGTGTTGTATGACCTAATGACCGTGAGATTATGAGATCTGAGGGGACTAAAGGACAGATCTCCAAAGCTTCTCATACAGTAGATGCGTCAGACATATTTACTCTTGGCAAACATGTGGTGATCTTTTTTTCTTCTTTTTTCTATCTTTCTCTGTCTCTCTGCCCCCAGGCTCGCATTAAGGCCATTAACACATTCTTTGGTAAGAACGCCTTCCGTAATGTGGACTCCAGTGTGTACAGTCAGCACGCCCAGCCACAGGCTCAGTATGGCTCCCCGGTCTACATGCCGCAGCCGTACAGCGCTCAGCAGCAGTACCCCGTGTACCCTGTGGTGTCTCCAACCTGGAACCCTTCCGTCATGCCTTATTTTGAAACACCACTGGTGAGAGTCTAAATGTGTTGTTCAGTATGTCTCTTAGAGAAATGAAATGTCAAGAACACATCAATTGTTTCAAGGTCCTCATAGCAGTGTTCATTGCAGTTAATATGATTTCTGATGCAAGGATATTCTCAACTTCAGTCCTTTTTCCTGGCTGATGGCTTAGAATAACTCATGTGTTGCAACATGAGCTCTGATTCTGGATATTATTTATTTATTATTATAATAACAACGCTGCTTGATTTAACATCCTTTTCTATGTGTACAATCAAACCAATGTGATTATTCTAGGTAACAATATGGTCATGTATTATCATTTTGAAGTCAGATAAGTCTTTGGAAATGTATTCTCTTGTTTTTTTTATAACTATTTATACAATCAAAAATTCAATTTATCCCTGAAATACATTTTGAAGGTAGTATTTTCTCTAAATTTATCTTTCACTGCTGTATGATTATCCAGGCCCCTTTCCCGCACAGCAGATTCATAAATGGTTACAACAGTCCTGGGAACTACGAAGCAAACTCCAGCTCTATCAACACAACACGACCCATGAGCAGGAACCGGTAGGTGCAAGTCAAGATGACATGATAACATGCTCATTCAGAGTAGAGCTATGTGAAGGATGTTAATGTGCTTCTGTTTCAATTGTGCTTCTTCGTGATAGACGTTGGTATTAAGAAATGTGTGTATTTTTGTGGTTCTTAGAAATCAAGTTAAGGGTAACCCAAGGCCTGGAGACATGCCCCCTTCTTCTTTGGTTCTTGCGAGCCTGATGGATGGTCCGTCTGGTCCTTTGAGTCCACAGCCTCTTGAGACATCAGGCACGCTGACTGGCACTGCTTCAACAACAGCCCCTGTCCCCTCCCTCAGCTTTAAAGACCTTTCTCCACAGGCCTCCATACCCAGTGGATATCTGAGCGGGGCTGCCCGGGGCCGGTAAGGCAATATTATCTTGCTTACACTATGGAGATAAAGATTTGCAACCAAAATGTGACTAACTGATGCGCATTGAGGTGTATGTGATGTGTTGTGAATCATTAATTTTTTTGTATACTGTCCTTTCACTCTCTGTTCACCATGCAAACCTATCCACATAGTAAATAAGTCAGAAAATTCTACCCGTTGCATTGTGTGTTGTTTATTGAATATTTATGTTACGAATACCCATCTACTGTAAAATAATGTGTTCATACAGAAGAGGTAGCAACAGAGGCATGAGGAGAAGAAGAGAAGATGATCATTCCCTGGTCAGCAAATTTTCTTTTTTACACATTTATTTTAAAGGGAGATTTTCCTGTGTAGTCCGATGAGGTCCTGGCGGTATCTCGTCATCAAACTTCAAGTTTCACTGAACTTGTATTTGAATTACAGAAGCCTGTCGCTGTGATTGAGGCCAAGGTACAACCTGCACCAAAGTTTGACCTGGAGGCTACAAGTTTTCCTCCTTTGCCGGGATCTGTGGTCAGTCTGCGGGGAGATGCCATCCCAGAGATGCGCCTTTCTGATGTTGTGCGCGGCCTGAAGGTGACAAACAAGGTAAAACTCTTGTCTTCTTTGATACCTTTTACTTTGGAGACTATTATAAGTAGCGTTTGTATTCGTTTTGTATGAATGCACATCCATTTAAAATTCTTTTATGATTTTAGCCTGTGAGCCAAGATGTTAACGAAACTCGACACACCAACAAGTCTGAAGATGCCGTAAGCACAGCAGAGCCTGTTACCCCGGCTGCTAAACTTGCTCCTGTGACACCTCTCGCAATGGGACCTCCAGTCTTAAGGTAAAGTTTACTCCAAGCTAAACTGTTAATGAAAAAAGGTGAAATACAAAGAAACTTACTCACCTTTTACGTTTCCTGTTGTTTAGTGTTTCTGCTACGGTAAATGAAGAGGAAAAAACTGAACCTCCTATTCCAAAGGATACAGTCTCCCCTTCGTCGCCACTTGCCTCCCCAACAGCATCTGAACCTGCTCCCTCCTCCTGCAGCCAGCCTGAATCTGCAGAGGCACCTTCCCCATCTCCCCCAACATCTCCAACATCAGATCTGGTAAGACCTGCCTTTTGCGTCATCAGTTTCAATTAGCTTGCAGCAACATCAGCTCATAGGTCATTCCAAGACCCTCATAGAAATGTTTATTGTAGGAAATGACATGGAGCCACAAAAGTATTGATACAAAACTAACTGTTTATATTCTTATATGTTAGAGTAGAGGTAGAAAACAAGTCAGATGTATACAAAAACTCTCAAGTTACTTCTCAAAATATTAATATAGCATAATCTCACATCTCTGCCATTGATGTTAGTGGTCATTTTGTTAATGGAGTCATTTAATACTTCAACTAGTCTTCTGTTTATGACATACACGTGGTACGTTTGGTATTTGTTTATTGTATGTTTTATGTTGATTATTATCTTAGTTTTAAATTATTTGCCATTGTATTTATTCCAGGGGGCAAAAAAGCTGAGCTATGCACAAGTTTGCCAGAGGCTGGCCATGGACCCACCACCAGTACCGACGTCCTCTCCCTCCCCCCCTGCCTCCTCCGCCGGCCAACCCCTGCAGGAGCTCAAGGTCAACAGAGTTGAGGAGCATCGGCCCAACTCCAGGCGCACTATGGAAAATCGAGAGAAACACAGAGAAAGCCGCCCTCCTCGTCAACCACTACGTTCCTTCCGAGGGGCGAATGGCCAAGTACGATCTGGAGGCCTGAAGACTCGGGAAAATCAGAGAGGCTTGAATAATGCTGGCAAACATTTCTCCCCTCAGCGGGGAGCCAGGCGCAGTGGCAAAGAACAGAATATTCCCCCAAGGTCACCAAAATAACTAAGGAAAAGGGAACCTATAAAACATGGACTTTAACAGAAATTAAAACAATACATGTACATATATAATATATGTAAATAGACAGATGAATATATTTCATTTGACAGACTTTTTCAATTAATCTTGTTGCAGACCTGAAATTATTAAGGAAGATTTAAGTAGTTATACCTTTTTGAGGTTAGATGCGTCTATTCTGTCGACAGAATGGATAAAAAAAACAACTTGATAATCAAAAGATGCCTCGATAAACAGGCTAATTTTGTATTGTGTTTTAGGAGAGATGGATCTTGTTACTTTAAAATGTAAGGTAGTCTAACGTCTAGAAGGCTCTGTCAACTTCTGAAATGATGATTAAGGCACATTTCCCCCACATGTTTATTGTTGGCATGTAATTTAGCTTCAGCTTCCTTATCAAAATGTGTTTTGCGTCAAAATCAAGGATCTATGATTATTTGTAGAATAGAGAATTGATTTCATGATGGAACCATAGGGTGCCTGATTGTAACTTTGAATTTATGAGTTGTGGAATACTGAATACTTTATCTAGACATGCTACACAAATGATGCTTGTGAAAACAAAGAAACATTTCAGAAGATTGCGTTGAGTTATGATGAGCAATGCAGATATTAGATCAAAACCACTGACATTTGAACTAAGCTCTGTATTTTTACTGGAGTAGAACTGCTTCTTTACTTTTTTAGCAGGATTTTAATTTGTGATTTAATTACTGTATCTTGTGTTTCAAATACTCATGAGTTAGTTTGCAGCCAAATGACCTACTGTTGTTGAGGATTATTAGAGGTAAGCAGGATGAATGTCTTAATGTTTTATCAGATGTCAGTAATGCTGTTGTGTGTCTCAGTAAGCAAGATTACAGGGTTCGGTGGCTAGTTTTGGCTTAAGGCTCAAATTCTGTTCTAGCTAGTAGAATTTTTCTATAGTAGGATGGTAAATCATGAATAATGAGCTGCTCTTAATCTGCTACTAGCCATTTGCATGATAATTACTAAAACAAATCGGATGATCTAAAGCAGGGGTCTCAAACTCGCGGCCCGCGGGCCCACTGCGGCCCTCAAGACGATAGTTTGCGGCCCCCACCTCAATATGAAAGTTTAATGTTAATGCGGCCAGCGAGTTTGATACGAATGGCACTTTTCAGTGTTGTGTGCAGAGCTGAACGAACCTACCAATCACGGTGGGGTATATTGCTCTCGGGGGCGGGACATCGGCCGCGGGCTCAGAAGCGGAGGCGGCCGCGGAAATTGCTGCTCAGTGGGACAGAAAAAGAAGCGGAAAAGACGTATCGGCTAAACACTGAAACTTCAACGCGACAGTGACACCAAGTGGAAATATATATTACACAGCCCCAAAAATGTCTTTTTCTAAGCCTGCAGTGAAGAGAAAGGTTGGTGATGAGCACAGACAATTTCAGGAAAAGTGGGAAGTGCAATATTTCTTTGTTGAACACAGGGGCATCCCGACGTGTCTTATTTGCACAGAGAAAGTTGCAGTGCACAAAGAATACAATTTGAAACGTCATTACACAACTAGACATGCTGAGGAGTATGCAAAATACCAGGGAGATGAGAGAGCCAACCGGGTTGCTAATCTTAAAACATATCAACTGAGGCAACAAGATTTCTTTAAGAAAGCAACCAGAGAGAATGATGCAGCAGTCGAAGCTAGCTACGTGGTTAGTGAGATGATTGCTAAAGCAGGAAAGCCATTCACAGAAGGTGAATTTGTCAAAAAGTGTATATTACAGGCTGCAAGTATTGTCTGACCAGAAAATAAAGGTCAGTTTAGCAACATCAGCCTTTCTGCCAACACCGTGGCAGAGCGCATTTCTGACCTGTCAAGTGACATTTATGATCAACTGTGTGAGAAAGCAAAAAGTTTCAGTGTATACTCAGTCGCTCTTGATGAGACCACAGACATCACGGACACTGCCCAGCTCGCAATCTATGCCCGTGGTGTTGATGACAATTTTGAAGTCATAGAGGAGTTGCTCACAGTGATTCCAATGCATGGCCAGACCACCGCCATCAATGACAGGGAGGAAAAATGGACTGGTGGCACTTGTTCAAAAAAAACTGGAAGAGGAAGGTGTGGAGGAGGCCATTGCTCTGCACTGCATTATCGATCAGCAGGCTCTTAGCAGCAAATGCCTGAAGTTTGACAATATGATGTCTTTCGTTGTGAAATGCATCAACCAAATCAGATCCAGGGGCTTAAAGCACAGAAGGTTCCGTGCTTTTTTAGAGGAAATGGAGTCAGAATATGGGGATGTGCTCTACTTCACCGAGGTACGTTGGCTCAGCAGGGGAAACATGTTGAAGAGATTTTTTGAGTTGAGAGCGGAAGTGAAAGCCTTCATGGAGAAAGATGGGGTTGCTGTTCCTGTGCTAAGTGATCCCAAATGGCTCATGGACTTAGCTTTTTTTGTTGATATCACACATGAGCTTAATGTACTGAACAAGAAGTTACAAGGCCAAGGGCAACTTGTTAGTGCTGCCTATGACAACGTGAGAGCATTCTCTACAAAACTTATGTTATGGAAAGCCCAGCTTTTTCAGACAAACCTTTGCCATTTTTCAGCATGCAAGGCACTCATGGATGCAGGCACACCATTCAGTGGGGAGGAGTATGTGGATGTCATTTTGAAGCTACAGGAGGAATTTGATCACAGATTTGCAGACTTCAAGACGCACAGAGCCACATTTCAAATTTTTGCGGACTCCTTCTCCTTTGATGTGCAAGATGCCCCTCCTGTGCTTCAAATGGAGCTCATTGACCTGCAGTGCAACTCTGAACTCAAAGCCAAGCTCAGGGAGGTGAGTGGAAAAGCAGACAAGCTCGGGCAATATTTGAGAGAATTGCCCCCCAGCTTCCCTGAGCTTTCACGAATGTTCAAGCGGACCATGTGTCTTTTTGGGAGCACATGCTTGTGCGAAAAGCTCTTCTCTATGTTGAACTTCAATAAGTCCAAGTACAGGTCCAGACTTACTGATGAGCATCTTCAAGCCCTACTGAGGGTCTCAACTGCTTCATCCCTGCTTAAGCAAAATGTGGCTCGGCTATGCGAGAGGAAGCGCTGCCAGATCTCTAGCAGCAAGAAGTAGGCAGAAGAAGCCATGTTCAGAACAGTTTATGTTCAATGTTCCATTCATGTTCAGAAAGTGAAATGTTAAAGAACTGTTAATACAGATATTTGAATCTGAATAATAATAATTACATTTCTCTAGTCAGCAACTATATGTGGTTTCTTCAGTCTTCTATATCTGCTGTATTATTATTATTATTATTTTATTTATTTATTACTGATTGATTGGTTTTTTTCTTATGAATTTGTTCATTTATTTTTTCATCTTATTTTGTGTTAAAAAATAAAAATAAAGACATTTGATAACATTGGAATGTTTTTTAGTACTTTTCTTGTGGGGAACCTGATGCGGCCCAGCCTCACCCAGATTCTACCTCTAACGGCCCCCGGGTAAATTGAGTTTGAGACCCCTGATCTAAAGGATCTCGGAGGACAATTTTAATTTGTGGCTTTCTCTTGATGAACTGTTCTAAGGTTGATGCCATGGCCAGTGTCTAAACTTGATTTGGGGACATTTAGTGCCTGCATCATCTGTTTTGATTGAATAGATGAGACTTCAGACGAATGTAGTCCTCTTGGCAAAAAAATAAACTTTTGAGTTTGATTTTGTACATTTCTATGTATTAGCTTGTCTTGAGCTTGTGTATATACAGATTTAATTTTGAGTTGTTCATTTCCTTTTTTTTTTTGCTGACGTGTTTCATTTTCTGCCCAATCATATTTTTCTCATGTTTTTCTTTAAGCGTAATATTGGTAAATGTATGTGTGGATTTGATCTGAGAAAAGATACTTTGTTATGGACATTTGAGATGGATACTTATCATTCACTTGTGGCTCAACAATGAGCAGAACATGCCTGTAGTGGCGTGAAATTAAATAGCCCATCCTTTGATCTCAAGGGTTTTAATCATAACAGAAGTAAGAAAGATGTTTCATAGAAATGCTCAACTTCGGCTTAAATGTATTTTGCTTTTGTGTTTTTATTTAATCAAAATTGTCTGTGATGTTGTACTTGGAAATCAACAAAAGATGAGTAACGATAAGGAATTACATATTTTCAGCATCGGGGATAAAAAAATTATTTTCGAAGTTCTAATGGCGTTTTATTTTTAGTTCTCAGCTTGTAAGGACTGCAATGTAAATTATCGTGTCTTGTAATCCGCAGCTAAATATGTCTTGTCTTTTTAAATGTGTATGAAAGAGATAGCTTCTTCCAACTACATGGAACAAAACTATCAAACTGAACCCCCAGTGCCTTTTTAACAGTGTTAAATTTCAGTACAAAGAGTGCAAGAATTGTGAACACATCAATTTGTCAGATTAAACAAGGCTGGTTAATTGGTTTTCAAGATCTTGCATTATCAGTGTATGACACTCGCAGACACTAGTTACTCCCCATTATTAATCTCAGTTTATTGTAGGGGCAGCTGTAGGGCTGGGGCTGGTTGAAGTTCAGGTGTGTGTGTGTGTGTGTTTGTGCGCGCATGTGCGGGCGCCTGTTAATCAGTTATGTCTATGATACTGTTTATTTTGTTAGCTTGTCAATGCAGCTTTAGGCCTGTTCTAGAATAATGCTTGTTACTCACAATGAAACAAATTGCAGCAAAGTACACACTGGTTTAATAAGTGAATATGTTATTGCTAAGCCTGAGGTATGAAAATAAAGATTTATTTTTAAACAGCCCTGTCTTATACGTTGTATGTTTACACCACATTGTTAGTGCAGTAGATGCATTTGAAGTTTCACACACATTGGATGTGAATATCATAAAAACCAGACACCTAAATGGTGAATGGCTTGTTTTCTTCTATTTAAAACTGGAATTGTTTTTCTTCTATGAGGCAAAACTGCCAGGACAGACATCCACAAAAAGATGTTTCAAAGGATTTTTACATGACATCTCACAAGTAACTATCCGGAAATAGCGAAACATTATGTAACTGTTGTGGTTCTAAGCACATTTGGCTTTAGACTTTTGTGTGAGTTTGTAGATGAGAGTTCAGTGATGCTTGACAACAAATAGCATTTACACATAGGCCAAACGTGGTATATTAACGCAAATCGTAGGATAATGTAAATATTTAGTTAAAATATTGGTCGATAAACGTTCACGTTTCCTCCCCACGTCAATCCTGTTACGTAACACTCTGCCATGTTCCAACTCTCGCGCTGTTTTGTTAATGGAAGTGTCAGAGTGTCAACAAGCAGCGGCAGACTGTCCGGAGCAGGGAGGAGGGAGCCCAGAGGATATTTAAACGTCGGTTAGTTTAATCAAATGTATGATCATCTAACGTAAAATGTGGTATTTTCTGCAGTTAATTCAGTCAATCTCCATGAAACGTGATGTTTTCGTGCGATCGTAGGTCAGTTTATGAGCCCAGCTTGTTTAGCTTTAGCGTGCTAACGGTTAGCTACTAACTTGGCGGACCAGTGTGAACGGCTTCGGTTAGCAGTTAGCAGTTAGCATTAGCTTAGCTTGCTGTGTTGTGACTGTTATCTACACCACTCTTTTCACTTGGAGAGGCGAATCCGTTCGTCCTTTATATGTTATTATTTTCCATGATGTAAGCTTTCACGTTCTTCATAATGACACGGCTGTCAGGTTTCAGTAATCAAATAGAATGGTGTGGTTAGTGATAGGGTTATGCTAGCTTAAGGCCCATCTCTCATAAAGTAGGGGCTAACGGAAGAATTGGCACTTACCTATCTACAGTCCGTAACCTAAGCCACCTAGCTAGCTACACAGCGCAACGACCTCGAGTAATAGCCTGCTAGCGCCAATGACTTGATGACACTGTGGGGTGGATTGCATAGTAGCTTGCTTTGGCTCTGCTGCCTTGTCGCTCCCGTTTGGCGTAAGTCCCTGATTTTCCAAAAGAGCGAAGCAAGTGTTCCTACAGGCCGACAGTCTCCGGCCTGTGTACCTCCTAATCAGTTGTCACTAGGTGGTTTTCTTTAGTGACAGCAGAACACATTAATGGCGCAAAACAGATTTTAGTTCTCAACAGGTGCATGGCAGTCATGCTGTATAGACTGATGGTGTAGTGTGTTAGCTTGTGTTCAAGCTAACATCAATAATAGGCAGACTTTGAGTATACTCAGTTTCTACTGAGTTGTCTTGTTTAATTTGTGTAAAATATAAATAATAAAAACAGTTACACTATTGACATTCAAATGCTGTTAAACATTACCAGTAATGAACAGTATTGTGCCTAACTTGAGCATCAGCAGCTTTAATGCCTCCCTACGTGTAAAATGATGCAGATGATAACAAGTTGCTCTTTTTTTGCTCTTTTCTGCAGAACATTTGTCTGAGATGGGGGATGATCGACCTTTTGTATGCACTGCCCCTGGATGTGGGCAGGTATGAATTCTGAATCGATTAATATGCATCTTTTCATAACACCCTCTTTTACTCTCTTTACATTTGACACCATTCTGCACTTAAAGCAAGTGTTATTGATCATCTCGTATATAATAAGGTTTTTTTTACCTGTCTAATACCAGTACTAATGCTATGCTTTTTTAAAATTTTCATTAAAACCATGCTATTATTTATTTTTTATCTGCTGTGTTGTTTTCTTTGCAGAGATTCACCAATGAAGACCACCTGTCAGTCCACAAACACAAGCATGAAATGACATTAAAATTTGGTCCTGCCAGAACAGATACTGTTATCATTGCAGGTAATGCCAAAACTATTTACACAATTATTTGTTACATTAAGCCAAACTGAAGATTTATCAAGTTGTCAATGCTCTGAAGACCTGTATCAATTTACTACGGTGATGTATGTTGATAGGGAGCAATTTCTGTCCTGTGACCTGCTGAACTAACATGATGTATTCTTTCATTTTTGTTTTGCAGATCAGACACCCACACCCACACGTTTCCTAAAGAACTGTGAGGAGGTTGGGCTCTTCAATGAGCTAGCAACCTCCTTTGAACATGAGTTTTCCAAAGCACACGAGGACGACCAGAGGGCAAAGCACCTGGTGAGAAAAAGGGTGAATGAAAAGACCACTGTTGTATTCCTTAACACATAAAAGTAGTGAGACCATTTTATTATTTTACATTAACTGAATAATTATATTCATCTCCTGCTCTATTCAGGCTGCCCCTTTACAAACACCATCTGAGGTAAAAGTTGAGGATGACGGTCCTTTACAAGTGGATTCTTCCTCTCCTGGAAGTCCTGATTCCTCCTCCAGCATGTCAGACAATAGCAGAGACTCAAGGGTAAGAGGAAAGGTACAGTCCCAAACTTTTATTACATGGCGATTTTTTTTTTTAGTTGCCATTTCAAAATCAATAATTAGTTCCCTATTCATGCAGCCAAATTATATTGTATGGTATTATTATATTTGTCACCAGGAGATTCTAACGAAGCCTGTTGCAAGCTCTACCCCCACTCCAACCATTGTGCGCCCAGGTTCTCTTCCACTTCACCTGAGCAATGACGCCCTACACCCAACTCTGCCATCTCCGACGTCTGTCATCACTCAAACACCGCCCTCCAACAGACAGCTCGGGTAAACTATAGTGTTTGCATTTATTGAGGCCTATGACTGTATTTGCTAAACATCCTTAAATTTAGGTAGTTCCTGGAAAAATGTTCACTGTCTTAGAGAGCTCTTTGATATTAGTGTGTGGGAATTTATATAGGCAACCTTTTCAAGAGGTTTTGTCAGAGGATATTTTTGTCAACACACACAGTGTAATAAGTAAGGGGCCTATTTGATATTTCCCACTTCTGTGTTTGTCTGCTTGAGGTACAGTTTATATATTTCGCCATCATCCTCTGCTTCCTGATCTAAAAGTGCATCTGAAACACATGTGGGTGGAGACTTACTGTCCTCTTAAGCTCCATATTGCTGCGATTCTACAGAGACTTTCTGCTTTTGAGAGATCCAATCAAATCCCTCTCAAAAGGATGCCGCGCCCATATATTATGTTGCTTCAACTGCTTTTTCTTTGGGTACAGTTAGCATTAAGGGATTGTCGGAAAAATAAAATACTTTGTAAACCTGGTTCTCAATATGTGTTTTGTCAAAGGGCACAAAACGGAGCATTTGAGAATTTACTGTTTTTGTCACCAGATCCCCAACAAGCGCTTTTCCACTGGTGAGGCACCTACCCAATGGGCAGACAGTCCCTCTCCTGCCCAGTCCTGTTCAGATGACCTCAGTTATATCTGTAAGATTTTTACAAACCTGGAACATAAAAATGTACCATATTTTGTCTGTTTTTCTCATTCTCTCTCTTGTGTATTTGTTGTAATGCGTAGCTTGCGAGGCCAGTGAACTCTGTGCCTTACATCCCTGGGATTCCAGGGCCTCCAGTTGGCGGGGCCAGCAGTGGCTCATCCTCCCCGTCTGGGTATAGCTTCCACTCTGAGGCCAAGATGGTGAGATTTTCACTCATGATGGCATAAGTTTGTCGGCTGCAGGCCCTGAAAAGCTGTTCATTTATAAATAAAATGTAGAATACCCTCAACACTTATAATGTTTAGTTTTATGGGACAGTAGCTTTTCTTTTTCAACTTTTTTAACAAAGTGAGCTCAAATAAAAAAATTCTTCTGTTTGTGTGTCTTTTATAGAGGCTGAAGGCAGCTCTAACTCATCAGGGCCCAGGAGCACAAGATGGAGGTGGTGGGGGGGCAGGATCTATCCCTGCTGTCCCCCAGCGACAGGAACAGAGCCAACAACCCTCTCAAAACTCTGACGCACCATCACCTGCCCAACCCCAGGTAATACACATGGGAACCTTTTTTCAGGATCAATATCTAATAATAATAACAATAATAATAATAATAACCAATCTCTTTGCCTAAACAAGGAGTATATAAAATATTATTTGACATTATATTATTATAATGGTATTTTTATTTATTGAGTCTATTAGACAGTTGATGGTATTCATTATTTAATTTTGTTTCATTTGTTTAAAAGTAAATTTCCTACCTTGGTAAAGTGAGACTTTGGATTTACTTGATTTGTTTATGTTTTGTTTTTAAATTCTTCAATGCACCTCCCTCCCCATTTTCCAGGTGTCCCCTGCTCAGCCAACGGGAGGCCGGCGGCGGCGAGCTTCAGAGATGGACCCTGATGAGAGGAGGGAGCGCTTCCTGGAGAGAAATCGGGCAGCCGCCTCCCGTTGCAGGCAAAAACGGAAAGTGTGGGTTAACTCTTTGGAGAAGAAGGCAGATGATCTTGCCAACATGAATGTGTCTCTTTCGGTGAGTCATTCTCTTCCACTCCAGGGTTCTTATTTAACTTGGAAAAGTATGAAACCTTTTTTCAGTACAATAACATAATGAATAGATAGACAGCGTTTTTAGGTCATTCATAAGGATACTCAAGATGATCCTGATGATGGAAATTCATGCAGATTGATTGGTCATGCAAATGATTCGGATACTCTATGTTTTGTGTTGCCATCAGAATGAAGTGGGCCTACTGAGGAACGAGGTGGCGCAGCTGAAGCAGCTCCTCCTGGCCCACAAAGATTGCCCGGTCACTGTTATGCAGAAAAAGGCAGCTTTCTTAGGTAACCATTGAGCTGCAAATGAGAATCCTGCGCTGCATCTTTTTTTTGTTGTCAGGATCCATCTATCACCTCATCCATCTAATGTGTTCTTTTTACTATCTCACCTCCCTTAAGGGTGAATGTTTCTTTCTCTGTCTATAGCTGCAGGAGGAGAGGAAACCTCCAGGGATACTTCCAGTGAACCCATCGGCTCCCCAGCGGCGGTCATTCAGCACGGGCCGTCACCATCCGCCTCGGCCTCCAGCCCAGTTGCCACCATCAACGGGCTGAGCGTCCGTGCTGCAGAGGCGGTGGCCATGTCGGTCTTGGCCGGCATGGGGTCAGGCCAGCCGGGGGGTGTTGTAATGGCAACGCAGTCACAGTCGGCCCAGAGATGATGTGCTGACGCAGGTAGCCAGTATGAACTCAAGCGGCATTCTGAGGCAGTACTGGTGATGTAAAAGAAGAACTCACCCTCAAACCCCACCCCAGACTAAGATACACTCGTCCCCTCACAGCCAATGATAATCACACAAAGACACGGCCCAGTGCCTCTGTCAACCCTCCAGTCCCAGCAGGCTCCCTGTTAAGAGACGCTTAGTCACTCTCTGTATGTAAATAGGAACAACACGTCAGACACTCACTCTTAAGTTTGTAGTCATTTCTTGTTCATTAGTGAAAGTTGAAGGTTTAGATTTGGATGAAAAGTGTGAATGAAAACTTTTTATGTCAAAATCATCATTCATTTCACCTAAAAATACATTTTCAGTTCAACTTCAGTCCCACACGCTGGCTGTGATGAGGTTGGTTGCTTTCCGGGCTGACAATTGTATTTTTTATTTGTATGAAAAGATTTTTATGCCTGATACTGGTATTCGACATAATGTTTGCTGATGCAGTGAAAGTATAGTGAGAGATTGGCTGGCTGATTTCAGTAAAAGTCAGCCTGGAATTTTTTAACGTGGTGTTTTTGTTGTTTACTTTTCAATTTGACCATTTGTTTTCTGTTTTTTCCCTTTTCAATTTGTTCTCTTTAAACACACATGACGGTTTAGTCAGCCGAGTGCAAAAAAACCCAACAAATTGTAGATTAGATGTACACAGTTTATCCTGTGAGTGTGTGCCTGACTATTTTTACCATCAATTTTAACCTAATTGGAATGTATGTCTTTACATTAGTCGTGTATGTGTCAAACCCTATTGACTGCATGGATTACTCAAGGCTGAAAAATACCACTGTTTGTGCTTCATCATACTATTACTGTTGATTGTTATGCTTTTCTTCTGTTTTAAAACATCAATTTACTGATGCAAATATTGTCCTCGTTATGTACGGATTTAATCCTCAGTCCTAATGTAACACTCTTGAAATAGTTAGCTTTAGATGGCCTTCAAATGATAATCAGACATTATAGATAATAAATCATTTACCCTGGCATTTGAGTTGAGGAAAAGAGTAGTGCAATATATTTTTCTATTGAATATCAATGTTCTTGCATTTATTTGTTGTCTGTAGCCCAGCCGCTGAGGAAGTTATGAGGTGACCAGAGGAAATGTGATGATTAATATTTTTGAATGAATGAGATTAATGATTAGTGCATATCTGTAGAAACTTACAGATGTCCTAGTCCTGGGTGCTTTCCAACATTTGAAAAGCTGTCTTGTATCATGATGAAGACTCAAATAGTTGTGCAAGGTGCTTCTGTTGAAATTTAAGTTTTGAAATGTATATTGTTTTATACCACAGTGTACTTCCAAGACTATCACCCCCCCCCCCTTGTCAGTCTGTGTTTTTTTTTTTTTTTTAAACGTCATTGTTTTGAGATGTTTATTTTTTTCTCTGCAGGCATGTCAGGCTTTTTTCCCATCATGTGTTTTGTATGTTCCTTTATTTTGTTGAAGAGCATAGATGTCTTGAACCACATGAAACATGTCTCTATCTGTATGGAGAGTTTGTCAGATACTCAGGCTTCAAGATGGGAAAATTACTTGTGTATAGTCTCAACTAATGAAAAAATTGTCTTGGGCAAATATTAAAATAAATTAATGAAAAGGAAACCCTCATCAGAATGTTCCCACCTATCCCCATTTTGTGCCTCTTGTATTGCAGAAATGTCTACGTTCAGCCTCCTAAATATGCAAATGTTTCTATTTTTTTTACTGTTTTAGTTCATCATGAACTTATTTCCTTTGGGTTTTGACTGGCAACATAAGATGTTTAAAAACACCACTTTTGATAATGTATATATTTCCCTATTTTCTGACATTTTATAGAAAAAACAATTAATTGAGTAATTCATTGGTAGATAAATTGCAGATTTGCAACCCTGCTATTTTCTTGAAAGTTTACACAACTCTAGAGCTGTGCATACATCTTCTTTCTACAGGGCCGGACCCAACTTGGGCCCTTAGCGAAATTCTGCTGTGGGCCCTCCTACCTGACACCCGAATCTTAAGATATGTGAATATTCCCATTACATAGTATCAGATGTTGTATAAAATACAAAATGTA
Organism: Eleginops maclovinus; assembly: GCF_036324505.1. Classification (NCBI taxonomy): domain Eukaryota; kingdom Metazoa; phylum Chordata; class Actinopteri; order Perciformes; family Eleginopidae; genus Eleginops; species Eleginops maclovinus. Next base: position 14,255,246 of record NC_086368.1, on the reverse strand, counting down.
GAAACAAATAAAAGAGCTTTGGCTGTGCTGTAGTTGCCAATGATCATGCATCTTCTTTACTAACAAACATAATCAAAGCACCCGTATATCATAGATGTTGATGCTATGACTATAAATGGCTGCAAAAGGCTCATTTGAACCAACTCCCCCAGCTCTCGATCTATACATTTGTAAATATCAATTATATTATGCTATGGTTTGGCTAAATACTGTGGTTATTGTTCAGGATAAACCTTTATTAATCCCTCTAGCAAAAGTCAGGTGTCTGAGCAGCAACAGCATCAAGCGTAAAACACAGAATAGGGCAGATAAGAGTTTAAACAAAGATAATAATACAAATATGAATAAAAATATAACGGTTTAAATGAAATGGGAATGGATGACAAGTTTGTCGATTAAGATTTTGAATACAATATTTAAGAAAATTTACAATTTATTTTTAACCATTCTTCATTGAATAATAAAGTCAGTTTCCCCAGGTACACATTGAGCACATGGATTTATAAAGAGAAGAGATTGAGTGCAGACATGGATCATTTCCGGCTGCCATCTTTATTCAGTTGGGCCACAGTAGGCCTACCGCAACTTCAAACGGTTTTTATCTTTTATTGTAGGCTACGCAAGGCTGTTTATCATCAAGATGGTAACATGCATTTTCCTAAGATTTATTTAGCTACATAGGGTATTAAGGGTTGTTTCAGTACAATATATATATATTTTTTAAAGTATACACTGTGCAGGCCCGTAGCCAGCATTGTGGTGGGGGGGGGTCTTTTCCCCCCGAAAGTGGACTTCATTTGGCTCCCTACTCCAATGCCCCCTAAATACACCAGCACACTTCAAATCTTTTAATTTAGACATATTTTATTCATCGTCAAGTTTGTTGTGAGTCTGTTGTTGCTGTCCTTCATTTTTTGTCTGTTGCTCCCCACTGTTAACATAAATGGACATGAATTGCTTCAATTGAGCTATCTCTATAGTCATTAAAACTTTAACAAGAATGAAGAATTTGATATAAATGTAAGTGTTACTCAAACTTCCTACATCTGTGATTGTCTGTCTCTGTTGCTCACCTCAGTTGTCTGTTGCTTTCTTCCATTGCCTGTCTGTTGCTGCCCTCCATTGTCTGTCTCTGTTGTTGTTCTGTCTGTCTGTTGTTGCTGTCCTTTATTGTCTATCTCTCCACTGTTGACATAAATAGATAAGAATTACTTCATGAAGTACACTATCGGTATGGTCATTAAAACTTAAACATGAATTAATAATGATATAAATTGAAGTGTTCCAGAAAAGAGCTTTCAAACAGCATCAAAACCATCTCTTTGTAATTTAAATTGACATAATCAAGGTTGAATGTGTAGTGCCCTACCCTCTTACTTAAAACATTCTTAGTCCATTTCTCCCTTATATTAGTGCCAGATTCATGCAAATGCAGTTCTGGGGTTCTACCTTACCACTAAGAAGGCACACAAAGTTTGATTAAAATCTGTGTCGGTTGGGCCCCAAAGTGTCTGATTTCACGTGAAATGACCCACCCCCCATGTCTCCCTCTTCTTCTTCTATGGCTTCTATTGCATCAGAACGCTCATCAGCTCCAATCGTCTTGGGTGCATTTTTGAGTATAGATCGACAGCTTCATCCAGATCCAGAGCCATGTCGTAGTGGGTATGGATGAGAGCCAAGGATGACATGCGGTCCTCTCCCATGCTGCTCCGCATGAATGTGTTGAGTCTCCGGAGAACACTGGCAGACCTCTCACATTCGCAGGAGGTCACTGGCAAGGTGCATGCAATTTTCAGGAGTTTGAAGATGTTCGGATACATCATCTCATCACACTCTTTGATAGCTGAGGCACATGAGCTTGGTCTTTGGTGTAATGCTTTGACCTGCCACTTCAACTTCCACCGTTTCAGCTCCTGGTCAATGACCTCTGGTGATGGCAAGTCATCTTGGTACAGAGCGACTGCTTCAGAGATGTCCACCGTTACATCTGAGTTGCACTGGACAGATGGAATTAGGCCCATGAGCCTTGATGCGGTCACAGAGAGGGGACTAAATCTGGACTCAAACTCTGAAATGACATGGTCTAAGAAGGGTATCGTCATGTTCCGGAGATAGTACTCCTTCACTCCTTCAGCGGGTACATTTTCCCTGTGTTTCTGCCTTCCAGCTGCTCTCGGCTGGGTTGGTTCCACGTTGACCTGAGCAGCCATCCTAACTGCTTGTTCGTAGATTTGATTGAAGTCGTCGTCGATGGTCTCGCGGAGCTCCTTGTAGACAGACTTCACCTCATCAACCATGCTAAATGCCTCGATGATGTCGAGTGAGGTGCTTTGCAGTTTCACCGTGATGCCCGCCAGGTGGGATAAAACTTGGTATACGGTGAGGAATGTGAGGATGAATCCAAAGTTTTGTAGCCCACTCAAGAGACCATAGGCCTCTGCTTTGTACTTGCCCTCCCATCCACTGGTGACATCTTCACTGTACTCCTCTGTATGGAGACCCTGTGCCATGACTTCCAGAGCCTTAATAATGAAGACAAAGGCACTGTAGAAGTGACTGTAGGCATCATGCCGTGCTGCCCATCTTGTGCGGCTGAGGTCAATCAGGGGCTTCCGCTTTCCGGTAGAATGTGCCTCCTTATCTACAACCTCCTTGAGAAGGTGTTCCCTCTTCGGGCTGCAGGTGAAGAACATGACGATGTACTTCATCTTATCAATCATGTTGCGCACAACTGGAAGAGCACAAGAGCGTGCAATGACAAGGTTCAAGCAATGCCCATTGCAGTGCATATAAACTGCCTTAGGCGCATCCTTTTTTATCAAAGCTTGAACGCCAACATTTTCGCTGCTCATATTGCTGGCGCCATCGTACCCCTGGCCTCGACAGTCAGCAATCTCTATGCTTAGATGACTCAGCACATCTTTGATCGCGCTTGCAATGTGGCGACCTGTGATCCGTGGCAAAGTACAAATCTCAAGCAACTCCTCTCTGATATTTAAGTCTTTGTCCACGAAGCGAACACACATTGGCATCAGCTCTTCATTATGGGATGTGACCTCATCAGCTAGGACTGTGTACATCTGAGCATGCCTGACCTCTTCCACGATCTTGGCCTGAATCATGTGCTTCCCTATTACATCAATCATTTCATTTTGGCTTTGAGGTGATAGATATGTGGCATTTTTTAGCTTTGGTTTCTCCAAATGCTGCTTCAGCTTTCATCGTGATTTGAAAGCAGTTTCAATAGGGCCAAGAAATTCCCAGGATTGCCACTACAATGCTGCTGCTCAGCTGATCCTCTCAGTGCAATGCATTGACGGCCACAGTAGAGAACAGCCTCTGCAACGCACTTGAGAATGTGCCTGTTCTCTTTGATGTTGGTCTCCTTTGCACTGTCCATACGGACTGATATCCGGGTATTGGGGTTTTCATGTGACTGTCGAAACAGTTTTGCTCTTTCAAATGCCACTAAATGGTTTGCTTTCGATTGGTGGCTTCCAATTATCTTCGTTTTCTTATGCCATTTACTGAAGGGCGCATTTATCAGTGAAGTTGACTGTTTCCTCTCTGTGGCATTGAGAAAGAGAGCACAGCATATGCAGAAAGCGCCATCGAGTTTCATGCTGTAAACCAGCCACCATCCATGCTCCTCAAACCAATCATACCTGAATGCCCTGTTGCACCCACCAATAAATGTAGTTGGGAAAATGAAATGTTTCGAAGGTCTGACGTGGTTTTTCACCAAATTGTACTTTTGGCCATCAGACATCTGACACACAGCCTGTGCTATTTCCTCAATAGATTTGGTTGCATCTATGAAGAAGCCAAGGTCACTGTCAAGTACAGAGCTCGGCTGGGCTACCTCACATTCTGCTGCCTGTCTCACTCTCACATCCTCAGCCACTTCAGGAGCTGCTGCATCTCTCTGCTCTTCCACTGCACTGTTACCTGGCAAGGCTGTTTCATTGCTGCTACTACTAGCTGCTGGTATCCACATGCTGACTCACTAAATAAATACAGCAAAAGAAAGACATTTAAGTCAATTTTAGAGTATTTCAAACCAGACATAATAATAATTTTATTCTCTGAATTATTTTATTTTCTATTGTGCACATAGAATTGTGAGGGTTTGGGTAATTTCATCAAGCAGATATATTGCATTTGTCATAAAACGGTTTTAACAAAAAGCACACACAACAAACGTCTGACAACAAACATCTGCACCTGAAACACAAACATCAGGTGCAGGGAAACTACACTGATTGACTCACATACACCCTATCCATGTTTAACCCCCTTTTTTTTTTACACCTCTATACTGTATTTTATTTACTATGGCCTTAGGAGCAACAGGCATGGTGACAGTAAAATACAGCCTAGCTGGAGCAACAGGCATGGTGACAGTAAAATACAGCCTAGCTTGATCATCAGCATTGCAAAGTGAGTTACTGAATGTTATTGTCACTTACATTTCTTAAAAATCAACTAATGGGCATAAAATAATTTGGCTTTAGTGTGGGGGGAACCCCTCATAAAATCCGTTTCACTTTCAGGAAAAGGTGGAGAGGCACCAATAGAGACCGAGGTCGAAACTGCACATAATAAGTTCTGTCATAGACATCTGAAGCCGCGAGCACAAAATGGTAACACTCTGCGTCAAGACAGTAGACTCAGGAGACAGACACTAGTCTAAAACAGACGGGGGGAACTGTCAGCTATGTGGCACTTGCAGAGCACAAGCATAACGAGATGGAGGGGGGGAGACATTGAAGCACCGAAGTCACGTTAACACGCCAAGCAATACACTTTTAACAATCCCGAAAATAGTTACTGTTACGTTCGCTATGTTTCCTACAAAATTGACAGTGGTATTTTCTGTGTTCGGCGAGGGATGGGGCTAGCATATAGTCTAATGGAGCTAGGCAACCACTGACAAGTAGCCTAGGTCAGTGAGTGTTCAGATGCAGCTAGGTCTAGCAGCTAAGTAGTAAAGAAATAGAAGCCCTGCACTCAGCAGCTTACCGATTTTGGTCCTTTTCTGGAATAAGTCACCAATGTTTTGGGACAATGTTGCCGCCGACTTCTTTCGTTTACGTTCCTTGTCTTCTTTTTTACCCATTTTCGCTATTCTTCTGATTCTTCTTTGTTCCTATGTAATAGGCGATTAGGCTAGCTACCAACAGAAATGGGGGCATTACCGCCACCGACTGGATTGGTGTAAAACAGTCTGAACAAAATGTGTAAACAGAAATATTAACCATTTTTCTTACTCGTCACTTCTCTGAGTCTACTTTTCTTTTTTATTAGTCTGGATTTTGATATTGTAAATTTAGATTTGAATCATGTATATTCACCGGAGATGAACAATTCATTCATTGAATAGCCCACATATCTTGAGGGGCGTGTCTGTGTATGGGGGGAGGGGGGGGGGGGTCGAGTGCGGGAGGGGGATCGAACGAACCCTTCGATCCCCCCTGGCTACGGGCCTGCTGTGGTTACTTTTTGGGGAAATCAGACGTTAACTGGCTAAGCTAACGGTTAGCTCCAGTGTGATGGTAATCCATGAGAGACACAAACTGGGGCTAGTTTTCCATCCGAAGGGAGGGTGGCAGGTGAGTTGGCTTTGGAGGAATGCTGTTTCTCCTCCCAGCTGTAAAAACACAACGGCAGAGGGAGCAGAGAGCCCGCTTCATCCCACCGTCCTGTCACAGCAATTAGCGTCAGCCCCGGTCATGTGACTGACAGACTCCTATGGCTCCGAGTTGTTCCCATCTCCCACAGTCATGGCGGTGTCGGGGAGTCACGGAGATGGAGTAAACACCACCACTGCTACATCTTGATTTTATTTTAGCTTCATGCTGGACTGTATCTGCCGTCATCCGAGATATCGCAAACATCCCGTAGGCTGCTGTGCTTCCAACGATGGCTGACCGCAGCGTTGATCTGTCGGCTCTGCCTAAAGAGGTCAGGGACCAGCTGGCGGAGTTGGATCTGGAGCTATCCGAAGGTACGGTTTCCATACAGCGGGTTTAATAGTTTCAGCTGCGGCGGTGATCAAGGCAAACGGAAGTGAAAAGTGAACATCTTGAGTCTGTTTACATGAATCCGCCACAGATAATCGTCCTGTGTCAGTTGGTTGAGCCTCAGTGCTGCTGCAGTGCACGACTATAACAAATGATAAAAACACACTGCCCTCCTTCTGAAGCTGTAATTCCTCCATGTAGTATCGTTGTTGCTTTCATTCAACATAGACACAGTTGTTCGAATAGATTGCGACATAATATAATACAATGTGTGTTTATGTTTGTAATCTGGCATGTTTTAGTAGTTTTTCCTCCATTTCTTGTTTTGATTCATGTTATTTGCCTGAATACATGTCATACACTGCTCACCATCACAGCCATATAAGCATAAACAATCCTGTCAAAGAAAATGGGTCAAGTTTGTCATCCCGGAGGCCCTGTATGTGTGTGCAGCCTCAGACATCAGTGGACACTAAATGATGCTGTGGCCCCTCCAACACTCTGATGTTCTGAACCCTGAAACTGCAGCAAATATATAGGAGGGTTATTTGTTTTAGAAGAGTGACTGTTGGAAATGGGAATATGGCTGTTATGCAATTCTCCCTCCTCACACTGTGAATCACAGTGCAGCAGCTTGATTGGTGCTGTGCTGCTCTCAGGTGCCTGAGGGTTGGATGAGTAATGCTATGTTTAACATACAGAGCCAAGCAAGGGGGACGCATGGGCCACTAATAATGCTCAGTCTCCTTTTGCACCTTAGACACACAGATATCTGAACCTTGTCCTGCTTGGTTGAAGACCAGGTGAATCTTAAAGCAATACTTCACCCACAAAATGACCAGTGATGTTTCAATTGCTCATCCCGTTTTACCTTGAACTCCTGAAGAAAACGTTGTTATTCTTGTTTTCCTCTACAGTAAAAGAAAAGAATTGAAAACAGAGAAAAGTATTGATAAATTGGACGAAATGGAGGCTTTATTTACTTGGAGCAAATCCATAAAAACAATCTGTTTATTAACGTTCACAGAAGTGGTGCAGTATAAGTGTTATTTATGTAGTTGTATGCTAACTACTTCCTAACATCAAGAACGAGAAAACGTGCAAGGAAAAACAGTTCATTGAAGATTTTAAGATAACACGTGGAAAGTGAATATAAACAAATATTTTGTAGTATTAATTCACAATCGCATGAGAAATCCTAAGTTATAGCAAGAGAGTTGTGTTTATAATATTTTCTCTGATTCATTCAAACAAATACATTTTGAATAGACAACACTACATGGAAGTCTTTCCAACAATCCGCCCGTGGGTCTCTAGGATTTTCCCAGTCACTTGTTCCAATGTCATTTCTTTAAAGTACAACCAAGCTCTGGCTTTTCTATCTATTAACTACAAAATTTTAATGTTTATTAAACAAAACAATAAACATGTATGTTAATAGCCTGCCTCGTGTTTGGAGGTTTATGTTGACAGTATGTCATTCATTATACAGGGTGAGGCCATGATATGCTTTGACCTGAGCTACTGTAGGGTTCAGTGTGTGTTCTGGTTAATAATAGACACCAATTAACTGTGTGATAATGAGGCTCTATAATGGAGGAGGGGGTGATCACCCTGTGTTTAACACACTTAACATGGATGAGATGCAGAGGATGATGGGAACTCACTGGGTAACAATGTGTATTGGAATACAGTCATTGTAGAATAACAATAACAGATACCATACATCAATGTACTCACATATTTGTCAGGGATGTAAGGCAGGTACAGTAGTAGAATAATTACCTGGTGTGGATTGAAGTTAGAGTACTGTGGTATGATTGCCTGGAATAACCTGGATTTTGAAAAGTCCTTTAACTCGATAGTCTTTGGAGTTTTGAAACCAGTCGATTGTGGAAATCTAGATTAACATTGCTAGAGCTGATTAAATATCTATAATGAAGCGATAGACCTTTTTAGTTAAATTATTATTTAAAAAGACTGAAAGCTAATATCAGTTTTTAGTGTGGGCTGCATGCGTGCAAAGCGGAGAGTATGTACAAGCCTTTAAGGTAATAACATTGACTTGATTCAGCATTGAGTCATGTGACGTCATTCCCTGTCTCTTATTTTTGACTTCCTTCAGTGTTTCTGCTGCGGTATAACAGTGTTTAGAAGGTGCTGCTCTGCATTTAAGTGAGTACAGTCACCTGTGATGGTTCTTGTCTTTTAAGACTAAAGTATAAGTGAGTGGTAAGGTGACACCCCCAGAGAGAATGACCCTCTGCTGGGGACTCAGACCCAGAGGATGCATCTCCATCATTTGTAACTTTAGATCAGGGAGAACTCTTTTGCTAATATAAAAAAGACCCGGTGTTATCCAGATGCCCCGCTCCTGTATCCTCATCTTCTAGCCTCATGAATCGGTCTGCCGTCTGCCCATCGCTGACGGGACAAGGCGAGCAGCAGCTGGCTACCCCTAAGAGTCTGAAACCTTCTCATGGATATCTTTTACATAGCAACAATCACCCCATTGTTGTCCCGATACTTGGGACTCCCCAAGCAACAAACTGAAGAAAATATGCATCAGCAGTTTTTTTCAGAGCAATAATTGTGGGCTGCAGTGTGTGGGTCTGTATTTCTATTCATTTGTGTGTATGTGAGACAGAGAGAGAAATGGAGCGACTCCACCTACTTTGACTTCATGACTGTAAGGACACAAAGACAGCCATTGAGGGATCAAAGACTTGAGGATTGAGCCGGACTGGAATTTAGAGCCCTGAACAACAACTTTTTAAGCTGCTCGGCTGCATAGTGTGTGGGCATTATGGTGTCCGCAGCTTCCCTAATTATATTGAGTGTGTGACAATGACCATAGATATACTGGTACAGATACTTTTCCCAGACGATAACAGGCAGTGCATGACATCAATCGTGTTACTGTCTAACAGAGAGCAGAAAACTGTTCAGAAAGAAAGATGTATAGTCTTGTTTAAGGACACGATCCAGAAAATCTTGCAACATTTTAAAGTGCTTCACACCATAGGAAAAATAACAATTGAGTTAATACGCGTTGGTCAGTTAGATTGCCTGTATACTCAACTGCACCACTTAATATTCAACAGGACTTTCTTGGATCAGGAATTTGTTTACCATATTCATCTTGGACTTGTGTTTAATCACCATATACTAAAGATAAGCATGCTGACATTTGCTTATCAGCACTAAGCCCACAATACAGCTGTGGCTCATTAAATGACCATAAAGCAACCACTGGACAATTCTAAACTGATGATGACCCTGAAAAAGAGGTCAGAGGACCACAAACATTACTAAAATGAATTCTTATGGTAACATAATTGTACAAACCAAAGTTCCTTGCAATCCATCCAATAGTAGTCATAGTTGTCCATAGAGCCCTGCATAAACATGTTGGTGTTGAAGCTCAGATTTCATAGTGAGACTCATATCGAAACATTCAAATATACACAGCCCTATAAGTTGTGATGCATGACACCAAAAGACTATGCATGTATCACATGTCCAGTGAAGCAGAGGGTTCCGCACAAACTGCACAGCTACATGTCGTAATTTTTCTGCACGCTATTATTTGATTGGTGTCTTGTTCTCTGCTGTAAAACTGCCCAGGCTGATAAGTGGATGTGTGGATGTTCTAGTGACTAGCGCTCATCCGCCCGCCTGTCTGTGAGGCTGCTGCTGTTGCTGAGAGGCAGCCTGTGCCATACTGGAAGAGAGAGACAGAGAGACAGAGAGAGAGAGAGAGAGGGGGAAAGGGAGAGAAATTAGAGATTACGGTCCTGCCTGCGTCTCTCAATCTAGGTCACAGAGCATCAGGGGGCAACACGCCTGGCTCATTTAGCCTGTGAGTCACTCTGGGCCAGGACTGCTGCTGGGGATCTCTCTCTCTCTCTCCCACCCAGCCACCACTGCCTTCTCCCTATCTGTTAGCTGGCCAGTATTCAATGCTTTACTTATTGATAACCATCCAAGGAAAAGACCCGAAACAATTTGTCCATCTTTCAATATTAGCTCATCGACCTTATCCATGGGGCTTTGCTTCGAGCTCAACATGTTAAAGGGGCCCTTTTAGGCTTTAGTGAGTTACATGTTTTTATACATGTAAATGGTCGGCAAAGGCTGTAATCCCATAGTTCCCTCGAGAGGGAGTTTCTCTCCCACTTACTTTCACAACAAAGTGACATCACTACATGACGCTCATGCTTCTATTGGCTAGATCTCAACAAACTGTACGTGATAGGCTAACGGGCAGGACATATTTAAGTGGTTGACCAACAACAACAGAGCCAGCCTGCTAACCAATCAGAGCAGGCTGGTTTCAGACAGAGGGTGAAAACAGGCAGCATGAGAAAAATAAAGACCTTTTTGAACATAAAAGCATTGAGACATGTCATTGTAGACAGCAAAGTACAAATATGAACCTGAAAATCAGTATTTTTAAATGGTTCAGGAATACGTTATTCTATGTTTTTATTTCCTAAAACAGATAGGCACCTAGGTTGCAAACCTTACCCAAAGAGGAGTAATAAGTGCATTTGTTTAGGTCTTTAGCCGTGGAATAATATTTGGTGCATTAGTATTGATGTATTGATAGTCTGGGTAATGTATGATCGATCAGAAACTCATTTGAATGATTTCATACCAAAGACATAGTTTTTGTTTTTCAAGTGGGACAATTTTTGGCTTTATTTTGTCAAAAGAAGCCACTCTAAGACATTAGGAAATGATAATAAACGTAATCTGTTTACATTAAAACATGATACATTTAAAATAGTACTTTTCACAGTTTTCTCAGAAAAAAAAGAGTTAATTGAGTAAATAATGTGCATATGAATTAATAATGAAAATACCTCTTAATTGTTTGTGGGAAGTGAAATATTCGGCCTGTGTCCATCTCAACAATGGAACATGTCACCCAATAAAACTATGTGACCCACTGCAATTTTAGCAACAAAAACAACGACAGTGAAGGTCCATGGCACAGAGGAATACGTGTGTGACTATGTGAGCACAAATGTGTCCCTGCACTTAGGCAAGCAATTATTCATGCATGCGTGTACACACTGCATGGACAGCGTCAGGAAGGAAGCTGATTTAGTTTCTATCTCTTTAAAAGCTCATTAGCTGCAGAGGAGCTGTACTCTGATCTCCGGCCAGCACTTCAGGCTGCTGCAAGACTTCTTCTTCAGGGCACAAAAAGGGGACTCTTCTGCCACCCATTTCACACAAACACAACAAGAAGATTTACATTTTTTATTTTATGTTTTGGGACTGAAATAAAAATAATTATGTAACACCATATGTGTCTAATGTTACCTTGCAAACTGACCCACACACAAACACTGAGTATGCATTGAAACCAGCTTGTGTACAAAAAAGACTGAATAATTTAGATGGGACTCGAGCACACACCTCTGCACACGCACTGTCAGTTGGGTATCTGAACCACCTCACTTTCAAGTCCACAGTAAACTGCAGGTGGGCTCTTAACCTCTTTAGAGCTGTGCTTCCATAAACCTTCTGGTTATTTGAATCATCCTTCCCCGGATCCATTTGTTCTCTCACTTCTGCCGCTTGTAGCTAAAAGTAACACACAAAAAAAACAGCGGTGGAGGAAGAGGATTAAGTAGTGGTCAGGTCACTGTGCTGTTCGCTGAATTATTAAAAAATGCCACGTGGAAGCAGCAGTCAGTCTGCCTGCAGCACGTGCTTCAGACTTTGCACACTAGTTCGTCCACTGTCCTGTTACTTTCTACCTCCTGTCAACAGAGCCAGTTCTGCTGCTATCTGTGGGACGGCAGTTAAAAGTTGTCCCAACTAATGCATATTTTAGTTGTAAATGTGTTGACATGTCATATAAGTGGACTGAAAGATTGGCTGATAGACTCAAAAATAAATACCCAACAATTCTGGTATTTGTTAAAAATCCTTTACTCAAATAAAAATGTCAACCCTTCTTATAGCTTCATCAATGTGAGGATGTTCTACTTTTACTTGTTTGTAAAATACACATTGTATTGTTGTATCTTGTGCTATGGAGACAAGTCAGGGACATCCTCCATTATTGACTCATTTGACGATTTAAATAAATGACGGGCAGATTGATCAATGATAAAGATATATGGTATGTTGCCCTAGTTCCTGCAGCCTTAGGTGCATACCAGATGTTTTATCTGACCAACACACAAAAGCTCAAATATATTGACAACAACAGGAGAATAATTGATTCCTCATATGAAAAGCTAAAACCAGTCAATGTTTTTGCATTTTCACTTGATAATTTACTTCTGGATGAATTTTAATGTGACCGCCCTCATTGGCCTGTTTCATCACCTTGGTCCCTCATGCAGCACCACATAGACCTTGTTTCTATGGACACGGCCTGTGTTGTACCCACACCTCCTGTCCCCAACAACAACAACCCCCCCACCCCCCAGCCTGCTTACACACACACACACACACACACACACACACACACACACACACACACACACACACACACACACACACACACACACACACACACACACACACACACACACACACACACTTTTAGTTTATATATTCTCCATAAAGCCTTTCCAGATGAAATCGGCCATATGTTGAAGCTGCACATGCACTCACACAATGGACTGCTCTGCTAAGCTGTTAAAACCATCACAGAGGAAACATGAGGTTTCTGCCAACCCATCATAACTCGTCTACAAGCTGTGCTCTTCCGAAGCCTTCTCCAAACGAGAGATGTAGCTGTTTCCTGCCTGGATTTGGAGGAGAATACAACCTGTGAATCCATAGCAGCCGTCAGTATCCCATAAAGCATAGCATGCAGGTCAGGGCAACCAGGCAATCCTCATCGACCCATACATGTCATTTAAGGAACACATCATAATAAAAGCCACTGAATGTATTCATCATGGCGATACATTAAGACATTCTATGAGTTTATGAAATCGGTTATGTCCAATGTCAGCAGAAATATCTAAGTGGGGCATGGAGCTTATAGCAGAGGGGCAGCCATGTCCATAGCTTTTTTTTACCATTGGGGTGGGACACTAGTAAAGGTCTCCTATTATGCTATATTTCAACAATACATTGTACTGCAATATCTATACAAAACTTGTCTGTGAAGTGTTTTGCTCAAAATACCAAACAGATCACTCATTGTAGCCATTCCTCATACCCCTCTATTTCAGCCCTGTTCCTGAAGTGCTGATTCTGTGACTGTCGCTTTAAATTTGAGCTGAGCTGAAGCTGGCCACGCCCCTTTAAGGCGTCATGCAGCTCTCTGTCTGAAGAGACAAGTTTCTAACAGAGAAACTCAGCTAAACGCTGCCGTGATTAAACGCCATATTATGTTCCAAACCACATCAAGCATTATTTCTGAAACACTTCTCAGTGTTTACCGCTAGAACAGTGACATTATATGTATTATATATACAACAACTCTAAGTCCCTTCAGCTGAATACAGAGACACACAATTCAGCTCGCGACTGTATATGGGGACGATAGGTTGGGACGTGTCACGTGGGCAGGACGTTGCAAGGAGTTCAATGTAAAGCCAGCCTACATTTCGGTTATGACGTCATAACCGAAGCAAATCTGAATCAGCTCGTTTGCACCCCCGTTTTTAGAGATGTGGGTAAGGAGGAAAAGAGAGAGGGTTGTACTTTCTGACATTTTGTGAGCCTCCTTACACACCAGGGGCACATAATGTATGTACAAAACACAGCAAAAAGTGCATTTTGCATAATTGCGGACCTTTAAGCTGGGGGGTCCTCGATGGAGAAAGTGATATACAGTTAATTTTTGCATTTAGGTGAACTTGAATGCACCCATTCAGGCTGTGATGTCTTTATATCTTGATACGAAAACCAATAATTCAGGCGTGAGCTGACAGTATATTGAAATGTAATGGAAAACAATGCAGTAATGCTCACAGGTATTTTTATATTGCTTTAAAATGTTTATTCTCCCGTAGATTAACTATTCTCAGTTATGTTATTCTTGCTTGATCAGCACACGTGGACATTATTTAGTCTTCCGTCTTCGTTTGTTTTAAGTGTAACGTTGTCAAATGTGGTGGCCCGTATAGCCTACTGTCAATATACACACACCCATTAAGTCAGGACCTCCTATATTCATGTGTTATCAACCTTTTTTTTGGATTACAATCACATATTTTATATTGTTTGTATACCAACCATTGTTTGTTAATGGATATTACGCCATCTGATGCCGATGTTGCAGTTGTTAGAAGTAGTTTTTCTCTTGTTTTTATAGAGTGGTTGGGCAGGAATCGTTGCTATTGTGCAGTAAAGCAGACGGAGACATGTGGAAGTGGGCTGTACAAAGAAACTTGTTTTGACTTGACTTCAGCATCTGCTCACCAGATCATCTGCAGTGACAGCGACAAAGAGCAAATTGTCTTGAACTTTAAAGGCAGCATTTTACACTGCTTTCCGCCCACCCATAGAAATGCCATTTGTTTTTTAAAGTAATAGTAAAAAAACAAATCCACAGATGTTGCTCCCCTTCAGAGACATCCTTATTATAGTTAGCTGTTGTAACTGCCACAGCTAACTGCCCATGTTGCATACCAGTGTGTAAATCCCACAGGAGAAAACGCTCCTGTAAGTGTTAGGTTACATTTGTAACATCTTTTCCACACGTCTGTTGAAGTGTGTATGTGTGTTTGTGTAGTGTGTCAGGTGTGTCAGCCACGCCCTCATTTATTCATCTGCTGAACACAGACGGAGAAGAACAAACAGGAGTTGGAAAGGAGGCACTGAGTCACGTCTCCTGTTCAGTAAACTCGCTGCACTTCTTTGCCACTCTGCTTTTAACCCCCTATTATTACTTCCACTGGCCCTTCAGGCCCTTGTGTCTGTTTGTGTGTGTGTGTGAAATCGTCACTCCCTGTTGGAGTTCATTTTAATGAGTGAGTGAAACATGAATCACTCTGTTACCTGAGTTGGCCGCACCCTACCTGCTGCTTTAGAGGGGGAGAATCACTTGAGACCTGCGTAGAAAGTGTGTGTGTGTGTGTGTGTGTGTGTGTGTGTGTGTGTGTGTGTGTGTGTGTGTGTGTGTGTGTGTGTGTGTGTGTGTGTGTGTGTGTGTGTGTGTGTGTGTGTGTGTGTGTGTGTGTGTGTGTGTGTGTGTGTGTGTGTGTGTGTGTGTTGTACACTTCTCATACATCAGTGCCTGTAATACCTGTTTGAGTCAATATGTAACTGTTCATCTGTAGTAAGGGTACTGTGGCAAGAATATGCATTTTGTGCGAACAACTTTAAAATGCAGCCTGATGTCCCTAAAGCTGACTGGTTATATACTGTACATAATAGACATTAGGAGTGGATATAAATATGCTAGATATATACCATATTAGCAGTATGAACAGTGTTATGGACAGTGTGAAATAAAGTACTTAAATATAAATATACATTTGTCTGACCTGCAAATTTGACATCAATATACATGTACAAGGGCCACAATAGAAAATAAAGTTATTTGATATTTATTTCACTTGTTGAACTTTGCTTAGCTGGTAAAAAAGCAGCCAGCACATTGTCTGACCTCCCAGTAGCACTACACATTGAGGGGTGTCCTCTTTGTAAAGCATTCTATAGGAATTCTCCCTGTTCTCCCTGTGTATAGCCATTAACTTTGATTTGTGTCTTAAACTTTGTCCTGTTAGGTTGTGTAGTCAAGGGATTTAGTCATTGAAACCCTTGAAAACTCCTTGAATTTGATGGTCAAGAAAGTATGAGTACCCTGAACTCTTTTTTGAAAAAATCTTCAGTTGTATGGGTTTCTGAAAGTACTTTTACTATTTTCCGTTTTTAATTCGTACTTTAGAATCAGTTTATTGTATGTAAGTCGAGCTGATATAATGAGACAAACATTACAGTCTTTTTAGATACTGAGTTTAGTTTAATAGTAAGTTTAGGAACCTAACTGTCTTGATTTAAACACTAATACATTGATATTTTAGTGGCAGTAATGTACATGGTAAGGCTCTTTCTGGAGAGGCAAAAGATACCAAAGAAAATGTCAGGCGTTATTTGGGGAAGTGTGACACAGATGCAATAATGCATGGATGCTTAGTAGGATGACAAAGATTTTTTGAGTATGGTCTGCCCTTTTACTCTTAAATCAATTCCACATTTACTGACGTGACTGTGGGCTCCTCTTCAGAGATCTTTGCTTGTTTGAAAGCAGACAGCAAGAACACACATGCTTAGACACACTCCTGTCATGCACTATGATCATGCCCCATCAGTGGACAATTAGTGTAAATGTAAGTGTCAAACCACTTTTTACTTTGACTTAATACTACACAATGACCTAAATCAGGATTAGAGTTTATTATATTATGGTTGACTCAGAAAAACAAAATAATTGTCTGAATTAAGTTTGAAAGCATTGCTTTAGCCTCCCTACAGGAAACATTTATGTGTGATGACAAAGGGATATACGCATACTAACTGCTAATTACAGCATTATGTAATCTAACTTCAGGAAGGAATCAAGTCAAACATTTTCAGGCTCATGTTTCCAATTTCAGTGACTTGTCTGTTCTACAGATAAAAATGTAGCACCTCTTTAGGTCTCAGGCAGGTTGATTTGTCAATTTCATATCAACAAATGCAGGCGGCTCAGTACCAGACAAAGAGGCCCGTATCTCATTCTGTGTCCTGGACTTTAATGTGTTTTGTTTGTTACATAACCAAAGCCGAAATGGTGGTGTTGTGCTTATTGTAAAACCTTGTTGGAATATCTGTTTTCTGTGAGATAACAAGCTGGAAGTCCCTGTTTCCCTGTAATATTTGAACCATTTGTGGGTGAGCAGGTGGTGTTGACATGTGTTTACACTGTTGTCCTGAAAAAAAAAGCTACGAGGGAAAGGGAAAGAGCAGCAAAAGAGAAAAGGAGCCTGGTAGCTAATTACTATTCAGACCGAGTGCCTGTGGGGTAGAAGGAGAGAGCAGTGTCGAGGCAATTTCAAATAATCCGAGGCTAGAAAGTGTGAGAGTGGACGGGGTTGGGAGAAGGCACTGCTTTGATGTTTCTCTCTATACATTGTTTAAAAATAAAACATACGCTCGGGGGTGACTGAGTCTGCCTCAACCGATGCATTTGTCAAACCGGGACTAAAGAGGAGAGTTGAGGCAGCTTCCCGACTGTTGCGCTCATCACGGAAGTAGTTTAATTTGACGTCCACCATCAGGACATGACATGACTGGGTCACTGTGAGAAAGTGGGTGAACGGTGAGGCCCTCCTCACCTCAGTGGAGCCATGCTCTGCCTCTTAATCAGATCCCTTTGACTGTTTTACTAAAGTGTAAATGAAGAGACAAACAGATTCTCAGAGCTGCAAATGATTAGTATTTTATGTAGAGCGTGTTTATACATCAGTACAGAGGGGCTGACCAAGGCTCTGTGAATAAATATGATAAATATTCTCTCATTTTCCAGTTTTTACTACTTATTTTCTTCCTGAAAGATATTTAACTGATTGGATGCATGTATTTAAAGAGTGTTAACGCACTGGGCCTGGATCTGAGGATGCATTGCAACCATGAAAAAAACAGATGCATTTTAAATCATCCAGATGGAAGAGTGATTACTTTGAGATTCATTTAATGCCAGGACAGCCCCTCCCCCATCACCGACTCTCTCTCTCCCCCCCCCCCCCCCCCACCCCACTTCTCTCTCGCTGTGTCTTTTTGCAGAGAAACTGCCTGTTCACATGTGCTAAAAATAAAGCATGTGACTGAGCGAGGCCAACTGTACCGTTCATGCATTACTTATGGAAGTGTTTGCTTTCCTTCTTTTCCCCCTCATAATATAAGAGTGAAGATATTGTGTTTGAGTGCGCTCTTACGCGAGATCCTCCAAACATGAGCACTCTCTTTTTTTTGTCAGCTCTTCTGTAGTGTTTCAGCCGTTTTGTAATTGTTTAACTGAGAAGATGGGCAATTTGCTAAAGTATTCCTAGGTGCTGAGATGAACCTGTCATAGATGTAAAGATGTTATGGTTAAAGCTTGATGGTAAAGCAGTTTAAATTATAGGGGTTAGTTCTGTTTTCTGTCTCGTACTATATATTTTTTTTTATTTGTCGGCTTGTGTCAAGATTATTTGATGGTTTATATCTGCCTTTATATCTGCCATCTGGTGTATCGTTCTGTTTTATTGCAACTTTTCTCATTATTTGTAGTTTTCTCACCACTTTCATACTAAGATCTGGGCCCACCTTACCCTAACTTCAAGATTTTACTCTAGATCTCAAAAAAGATTTGATAAAAAAGGTTCATGGAGAAAGAAGTAGATAATCTGCATAAAGTTGGTTACTATTATCTGTTGGTCAGTTACATGATTTGTCTACTAGTTGTAGTGACCGTACTCCCAAAGAATCCTCATTTTCAGTCCAGTGAAATGCAACTGGGAGTCGACAGCTTCACGGTTTGTATCACTGTGCTTGTCAGCTGTAATGTTTAAATCAGGGATTAACTCTCAGTGCTCCGGCAGAGGACAAAACCGCAGGAGACTCACTACCGATAACAAAATGGGATCATCTGTCCGACTGGCCAATATCATATACCGACTCAGGGCTATAACACAGACAGCGCCAAGGCCTTTTTAGTACTGACAGGACTTTCTTATACACACTGTAAGTCACTGAGTTATCGAGTCATGATGAAGAGGAGTAGGTTTTAGAGAGGTAGCCATTTACGGACATACTGAATGAATCATCACTTCTCAACACTGCTGCTAGAAAAATTGAGTGCAGGCTCTCCAGATGGATTTTTTAGTACGTGTCTGAAAATCTGACAGCTTTGCCCACAGAGGAATTTGTCAGTCACTGCATCGCTTCAGGGCGAGCGGAGGACCTCAGTCGGCCTGTGTTGTGCTTGGTGGGATAGAGGAAGATATAGGGGGTGGGGGGGACAGGAGGGACATTTTGCTCATCGAGATGGGAGATTCCTCCTCTGTCCCCTCGATGCACCGTCACTCACCTCTGTCACTTCCTCGCCTCAGTGTTTCCCTTTTTATCTCCGCGTGTCTCCCACCTTTCCTATCCTCAGCTCTCATGCCTCTCTGCGTTCGCTCTGTCTCTGAATCATCCCATATTTTGCCCACGCTTCCGCAGGTTTCCAAATTAAGTCCTGTTTTGTTTTTCTCCACGTGTCGTACTTGAGGCTGGAACAGATCCACAGCTTTGACGCCGTTAGCCATCTCTGGAGATCACTGCAGAAACTGTGTGCATCCATCTGTGTTTTTATTTATTTCATAAACAAAGTTTTGTATTCATTATGACCATCTCTCATCATCACATCATCTCACACAACATCAGTGATAGGGCTCTCTCATTTACTCTTAAAATTACATGTTTTATCAAGCATGAACTGTAGAAATCTCTGTAATGTAACGCATGAACCAAATAAATGCTGCCACTACAATGTTGAACATTAGTGATGTCGACTATTCGAGTGAACTGGTGTTGATTCTAATCCTATCAAATATAAGTTGATTTGACTCTGCTTTATTACCTTGTCTGTAAGTAAAGACCCTCCTCTTCTCTGGTCTTTAACAGGTGACATTACACAGAAGGGCTATGAGAAGAAAAGGACCAAACTCCTGGCTCCCTACATCATCCAAGCTCCAGGTAAACACCCGCCTCCTCCTTTTTTGGGGGGACATGCATGTCTTTTTATTACCATTGCAGTATTATTATGTCAATGTATATCAGTGTAATATG
The DNA here is from genome assembly GCF_036324505.1 of Eleginops maclovinus. Lineage (NCBI taxonomy): Eukaryota > Metazoa > Chordata > Actinopteri > Perciformes > Eleginopidae > Eleginops > Eleginops maclovinus. The sequence continues at coordinate 14,235,438 of NC_086368.1, read as the reverse complement.
ACTCCAATGTAATTATTTTGTAAATGGCTGTTTCTGCTCTGTGTAAGTGACACTGTGTTATACTTCATGACCTGATGATGCTCAGTGCTGCCCCCTAGTGGCACCTTCCCTCTGCTAACCTCCACTCACCCCATCGATGGTGGAACACAAAACATGATAAATTGTGTTCTGAATCCAAAATGTTTTCACCTGCTGGAGGCTCAGTTTGAATGTTGCTTAAGCAGGCAGCTTGTGGAATTAACAAAAAACATTTGGAGTAGAGGGATAGAAAATGTTTCCTGTTGCTTAATTGAATAAGCCGAATGTGACATTTTTATAAATGTCATCTACCCTTTTAGTGTTTTCGGACTGGATCGTATCATATCAGATTTCTTCCGTACACGATTATACTGAAAAACAAAACATGGTATCAAATTCATCCTCAACTTTATTTTAATGTGCATCTTGTCTGTTCTATGGCATATTTCAACTATTATAAAGACATAGTGGGGTGAAGAGAGAGCTCGTTACTATATGCAAAGTGTGTCATCCCTCAGGACTACTGGGGAGTCCCACAGCTTTCTTCTTTCTTTCTCTGTCAACAAGTTTTCCATTGATTCGCTCCCAGTCGACAGAAATGGTTTATCCCAGTCCTGTTAAAGCAGTGAGCGAGACTTCAATGAGAAGCAAGACAAAAAGCAAGGTTCTCCTGTGTTGATTGAATTATAATGTTTGTTGTGTTTGTTTGACAGTGGAGCCGCCCCGTCAGAATGACGTTCAGCGTCCCGCTCCCAGCTCCTCCTCCAGCCACGCCCCTCCCCCTTCCAGCTCGTCCCGTTACCGAGAACGTCGCTCCCGCAGATCACATCGCAGTGGGGGAACCAGGGATGATCGATACAGATCAGGTCAGAACTCCAATATCAGAAACACTACATTCAGCTTGTTTTACTTTTCCCCAAAAATCTAAAACACATCTGGGGCACTGAGGGAACTTTTTAGAGGTCAAATTAGCCCACATCATTTTCACTTGTTGAGACAACCTTGAAGAACAGACATTCTGCTGTTTCTATGGGACCAATTAGTGTGTGTGTGTGTGTGTGTGTGGGGGGGGGGGTTAGCCAATTTCCAGTTGATAAAATAAAACACCATACTATCTGGATTGTTTTTATCTTACTTGTAAGGTTACAATCTGACTTCATCCCCTGGTCTCTGGTATTTATGGCTCCGATCAGCAGCGATGACAGCAGGAATCTGGGTTGAAACACTAATTTTCAATCCTTTTCCAGAGCGATGCTATGTGATGCATGTTGAAGCCAATACATATTAACTGTAAGCTATAGTTATTATAACTTATTTATGTACAAAACATACAATTAATATGCTCTCCTCAAGGCCAGCAGACTACATTGACAGAAACAGTCATTTACCCCTGAATCCCACACTTTGTTAGTCTTTCCATGTATAAATTAATCATCAACTCTGGTTTGATAGTTCGATGAGATAAGAGACTGTTTAAGTAACAGATATGAAATAGAAGTGACCCCCGTACTGTTCACCAGCCCTGCTTCAAATATCAAACGTAAGACATAACAAATCCCAGCAGGTGAAAAAAAACAAATGCATACTCGTCTACTGGCAATGGGGAGGGAATCCATAACATATTTTTAGGAGGTTTTCCAAAAAGACCTACATATACAGTGCCACTGTAGGGAAAAGGAAACTTGTGAGACAGTCGGCAGCGCAGCCCTGCTGCCGGGAAGCCCCTCAGTGAGGACCCCCAGTCTGTGAAAGCAGAGTGATGTCACTGCATGGCTATGTGTAAGGAGTCTGTGAGGAAAACAGGGGGGATACTGATCCAGAGGGGAAAACCTGACGCTCAAGAGGATAAAAAAAAACAGAGCTAGAGAGTTGAGGTTAAAGAGCACAGAGCATATGAGGCGGATGTTAGAGAGGCTGTTATGAGGTTCAGACTGCAGAACAGTTTCTTTCATTAGTTCTCTCTCCCTGCATGCCTTTTCAAATGTCTGCCTCTCAAATGAAACACCCTCACACTAAAGCATGCTTAATGACAGGCTGACAAACCTCAAATCTGTTAGGCTGGAGTTTGGAAGACACTTCGTTGTCATGGAAAATCTGACCACTTCCAAATTATTTTGTATCTGATTGAAGGATACAGAAGGAGATTTGTGGAGAAGGGTTCCACACAGAGAGGATTAAAGCTGACAAAAAGAGGCAAAATTGAATTTGGTACAATAAATCAACTCTAGACTGAGAGAAAGGAGTTCAGCAAGCGGCCGCCTGGAGGAGGAGACCATGCATGAAGGACGAGAGGGATGATGAGCCTTTTGCCATATAATAACCCTCCGTTTTACTCAGAGTTAACAGTGTAGTACAGTTCAGAAAAACTTCTCTGCTTTAAACAAATGGAGCAGCAAGGCCTGTGGTTTCTGAAATCCCTCAGATGTTCTCTCAATCATTATACTTCTTAGACAATCAACAGTTTATTTTGAAGTTGGTAAAACATTTAGATTTTAGACAATTGAATAGTCCTCATTTTGCCGCATCACTTACAATCATATAAAAGGCTAAAATGGACTGATGTCATGCAGTAATAACGCTAAATGGTGTGTGCCATTGTGGCCAGAAGCACACTTTGCACATCTTAAAGACCCAGGTGCGGAGGAACAGCACAAGTAGATCAACTGTTGCAAATAAACTCCTGCACACTGTCTTACTTGAATATTAGTAAGGCCTATTCATTATCTATCAACATCACCAATTTCATATACGAAGCTAGAAAGATAAGGATTAAACAATCTATGAACTGTAAAACAAATGATAAACTGCATTATCAGTCAGATACATTCCTAAAATGTGCTAATTCAGTTTCATTGTGGAACATTTTAGAGGAATTTTTGAAGAGCGTTTATCAGGCAGATAAACATTTCATGGACTGTTTATCCAAATGTTGAGATATTTCCATCTCGGGTAGAGGGATTCTAGAGCTACGCTGCTAGCATGGTTAGAAAAACAAACTAACAATAAGAAGAAATGAGAAAACACTGCAGCGATTTGGAGCTGAACAAATTTAAGTGCTTATCATTTAATTGGCTGCAAAGAAAGTGCAGAAGAACCTGGACTTAAAAAGATGAAAAGATATAACTTTATTCATCCTGAAGGAATGTGCCAGAGATCGTTCCAAAATAACTTGAAGAATATAAAACACAACAGAGTTATAAATCTCAAGTGTATAAGAAATAACACTCCACCAGGGAATAACAATAAAGACATTACATTTAATAAAATAACTCAAGCAGAATGATAACAGTGTGCAAAATAGTAAAAGTAATATTGCACATTATATTTATTAATAATACAATTAGCTCTCATATCCTCTAGTCATTACAGCATTAACCAGAATACAATATTACCTTTTTACATGCACACATGAATTTAATGAGTCCTCTGTATTAAAATGTGAAATAGTAAACCAGAGAGGTATTAAAGATAATACCAGATGAACCCCTTCAGTTACACACAAGGTTTAGTGTTAATTGGAGCTGTAAAACACACCGTTGTCCTCCACACACCCCATATGCTTATCGCCACGGAGACAGCCCTCGTCCCGCCAGACACGCGTGAGGAGTCGGCCTCTCCTGACGCCCCTGTGTGAGGGTGGACGACGGCACATCATGAAGATGATTAAGCCCCGAGCAATCTGTTCAGCAGAGTGCCCGTTATGTAATTATGGTCCCCGCTGCCGCCGCGTGAAGAGCTGCACTTGATGATTTAAATGTGTTGAAAGGAAATATCGTGTCCCCTGAGTTAAAGATGTGATATGTAAGTGAGTGGGCTTTTGTTTCATATGTTCTGTTACGTAGTCTGAATGTGTGGCGGATCACATGGTCCTTTTAATGTGCCTGTGGGTGTCATGAAGTGAAAGTATCTCTGCATTTATTACTGTGTGTAGGCAAGCGTGTGGGCTAATACAAAGCTTCGCTCTCTCTCCTCCCACCATGGTTTCCTTTTTCAAAGGGAAAACAAAGTCATCCTCTAAGGATTTCCTCCTGATATTTTAATTAGCCATGTCTTCGTCATCAAAGACTCACTAAATCGAACTTGAAATGTTGCTGTTTAAAATGACCGGAGAGGAACCAAGCCGTGGTTACCACATGTTGTATATTGTGAAAATCAAAACAAAGTCTGGTTTCCCCTTCAAGTTGTTGTAGATTGAAAGTATCTATGCTTTGAATTTAGAGCAAATTAAGCTTTGTTTAGCAGATCTATGTATTATTGGCAAACTTGCTTGTGAAAGGTCAATTTTCAAAACATTTTTAGTGTCTTCTTCATAGTTTTTATGCTTTAAATCAGATCTAAAGCTGCCATTCTTAACACAAAGTATGTGTGTTGTTTTCTGTCCATTCAGATATCCATTCTGAGGCAGTTCAAGCTGCCCTGGCTAAACATAAAGAGGAGAAAATGGCGCTGCCCATGCCGACCAAACGACGCTCCACTTACGTCCCATCTCCCATCAACACACGCACACCACCAGGTAGGAAAAGAAGAAGGACACTCATGCTCTGCCATAATAAAAATAATTCACCTTTAGCTCGGAGGATACCATGTTTGATTTCATACTTTGTGCTCCTCTTGCTCTCAGACTCCTCATCAGGTTCTGAAGATGAGACAGCGGTGCGCAGGCAGTCTTCATTGGTCGTTCCTCAGCCTGTGGTCAATCCCAACCTGCAGAGCCCAGATGCGTGGATCAACCGCACCGTCCAGGGCTCCTCCACCTCCTCCTCGGCCTCCTCCACCTTGTCCCACGGGGAGGCCAAGCCGCAGCCTCAGAGCCAGCCTAAGCCTCAGCCCCAGTACAAGCCGCAGTACCAGCCACTGTATCAGCCTCAGCACCAACCACATCACCAACCGCATCACCAACCGCATCACCAACCGCAGCACCAGCCGCAGCGTCAGCCGCAGCACCAGCCACAGCACCAGCCGCAGCACCAACCACAGCATCAACCGCAGCATCAACCGCAGCACCAACCGCAGCACCAACCGCAGCACCAGCCGCAGCACCAACCGCAGCATCAACCGCAGCACCAACCGCAGCATCAACCGCAGCATCAACCGCAGCACCAACCGCAGCACCAACCGCAGCACCAACCGCAGGACCAGCCTCCTCCCTCCTCCCACACTGCAGCTGTGATGGACATGTTGGCCCACAGTCGCATCGGTGAGACATTTGTGACTAAAATATTCATGAGCACCAAGACTGTTATAAGCATTAGTCGATAACAAAATGGGACCAAGTCACAACTTTGAGTTACGAGTCCTCAACAAGTCATATTTCCCTCTTTAACAGGTGTACTGCGATTGTCATCCGGCTTTTTTTTATATTCCCTATTGTTTTGCACTAAATTAGTAAAATTTGGTATAATTCTCCCTAACTGGCACTCATAATAAAGTAACCTAAGGATTTTCACGCTTTTTGTCATGCAACTTCATTGGATGCTGCGGGAACAAAACATATTGGTACCGTGGAATTAAGTGTCAAGTTGCTGGGAATGAATAGTGTGGGTATTAGTTCAATCAGGAAATGAAGGGAAAACTAGGTCTGTCTGTGACAAAGTTAGGTCTTTGAATGATCCAGTAGTTGATTTTAATTGACAGATCTTTGAAACCTAGAATACTGCAGAATAAAGTTTGAGTAGAGGGTTTACCAGAGATGTGCTCGTAGGTTTGAAAAAAGTATTTAAAAAAAGACTTTAAAAATCTGCTTTGCTCTGCATGGTATTGGTAATGACTGTCCTTCCTCTAATCACCCTGTAGCTCCCTCAGAGAACAGCGCCCCCCCTCCAGATGTGACAGCTGTGGCCCCTCCATCCAGAGCAACGAGGGTCGACCTGCCCAGTGCCACGGTCCGGGGAATGAGCCGCGGGCAGAGTCGCTCCAGCATGATGGAGACTGCGGACGGTAACTACTACACCACTCGACATTTGTATTTGTTTGTGTGTCTTTGCAGGAGCTTGTGTTCGAGTTCACTCACAAATCTTTTTCTCTCTTCGAAATAAGTGTGGACTTCCAACCTTGACATTCCATTAATCAGACTTTACTGCTCTCTTTTCTTCTTGATCTTTCTCTGCCCTTTCACGTGTTTTTTTCACTGGCCGATAGCGAGAGGTAATATCCAGAGTAAGGAAACTCCTTCATGTATACTGTCCGTAGCCTTCTGTGTTTGCTGTTGCACCCTCTACTCTCCCTCCTGTTTTTAAATGAATGATTAATAAAGTGAATACCACCAAAACAACATCCAGACACAGAATGAATCCTCACGTGTGATCCCGAACCAAAAAAAGAAACCTTTACCCCAGTTCTCACTGTGTTCTCCTCGTGTTGTTTCCACCTACGTATGCTGCTTTTCATTCCCAAAAGATAAGAACAACATGTATTTTCAATTTTAACTCAGAAATAAAGTCTCTTGTGTTATGGGATGAGGAGCAGCAGACTATGAGATGGTAAGACGTTTAGACATGTTTGTCACTGGATGTTCATGCCACTGTGTGTGTGACCGTGTGCTTGTTCCGCCACTGCCTCTCTCCACCTTCATCGACCTTGTAGGAGTTCCTGTGAACAGCAGAGTGTCCACTAAGATCCAGCAGCTGCTCAACACCCTGAAGAGGCCCAAGAGGCCCCCGCTCAGCGAGTTCTTCACCGACGATCAAGAGGAGATCGTAGAAGGTACGCAGCTTCATGCAACCATTTGATGACCTTGTCAACATAAGCCCCTTAAAGTTTAAACGTTGTTGTGTTTTTCAAAAGCTACATATTTTACAGTATCTTAATCTGAGTTTGAATTCAACAGATGTTTGTAAACTTAAAAAGTTCATAATGTGAAGCACTGATAAGTCAGTATGTACTACGTTCTTTTTAAATTGTAGCTATTTGTTCTATTGATATTTAACAGATGAACAGATTTTGGTGTGGGTATTAACAAAAAGGCAAAGGCCTTTTCCAAACTTGTTCTTATCAGTGGCTTTAAAGTGATTTATAAAGCAATGATTTCAAAACAATTAATAGGGATAACAGTCTTAATTTATATAAAGGGAGCCGTATAAGAAGATATACTTACATTTGTTTACACACTTGGTGACTTAAGACAGACAATTATATTCATTTTGTTGTGAGCTCAAGACTGTAGAATGTCATTTTTACAATCTTCTTTTAAAACCATTGTCAATTCAGAGATGAAGGACAAGTAGGGAAGACACATTAGAGCAACCAAACCATTGTAGACCAGCGTTGATGATGGATTCTGCATTTTATCCAGGTGGCCTTCATGATGAATCTCATTAACCTGTAACACACCCAATAAAATTCTGTTGTCTCTCTTACAGTGCCCCAGCCAGACCCTAACACGCCAAAACCGGAGGGCCGTCAGATCATCCCGGTGAAAGGGGAGCCTTTGGGAGTGGTCAGTAATTGGCCCCCAGCCCTACAGGCAGCACTGGCACGTTGGGGGGCCACTCAGGGGAAAAGCCCCGCACTCACTGCTCTTGATATCACGGGCAAACCGCTCTACACACTGACTTATGGTGAGACTGGTTATCTGCACATTTACACTTTCAGAGCAAGCATACAACCAGGGTTAGGCAATGTATTGAAAATGTGTGATTAGTTATTAGTTACAAACTCTCAAAAACAATATAATTACTTAAATATTACTTAATATATTTGTCCTAAGGGAAGATAAATTGTGCATTGCAACATTTCTGCTTCAATTAACCTTTTATTACACAAATTGCTTTATCAGATGCACACACACACACACACACAAACAAACAGTTCAAGAGGTTATTCGGATAAAAGAGATATGTGTGTATTCTTTGACAAGAGTTTTAATTTTTTGCAGTGGTAAGAAATAAGCTGTCCTCCTAACATGCCTCCTCCCTGCTCCACCTTATGTCTGTTAGGGAAGCTGTGGAGTCGCAGTGTGAAGCTGGCATACACCCTCCTCAACAAGCTGGGCACAAAGAACGAGCAAATACTGAAACCTGGGGACAGGGTGAGCGAACTGACACAATAACTGTGAGGCAAAGCATCATGGGAGTACAGTAAAAATAAATAAATTATTGAAATATCATAAAAGTAGAGCCAGAATGAACACTGTAAGTGGATCACTTATTTACTATTAGCAGGTATTTATGCGGCATTTGTACAGGAATAACTCTGTCCCAAGCTTTTTTCCGCTGTATTTGCAGCAACAGGGTGCTAATTATAAAGATTTATATGTCTGGCTAGGTCGCGCTGGTGTTCCCCAACAGTGACCCTGGTATGTTCTGGGTGGCCTTCTACGGCTGCCTCCTGGCTGAAGTTATACCTGTACCTATTGAAGTACCTCTATCTCGCAAAGTAAGAAAACCATGAGACACTTCTATTTCCTCAGGGTTTACATTTTTTCCTTGTCTAAAAATGTGCTTTTGTTGTGTCTGGTGTTTTTAGGATGCAGGTATCAGCCAGGTGGGCTTTCTGCTCGGTAGCTGTGGTGTGGGTCTCGCTCTGACCAGTGAGATCTGTCTGAAGGGTTTACCCAAAACTCCCACTGGGGAAATAATGCAGTATAAAGGTCAGTATGAGTTTCGGAGCTTATTGAACCTTCTATTATTAAAGTTGTTTTATTATCTTCTTTAATACATACAGACCTGGTGCACAAAACCAGAAGACAAATATACATTAACACAAGGGTGCATCATGTATTTAAACATATCTCTCAGGTTCTTTGCTTTGCTTACGTACCACTCAGCAAGACCTTTTTTTTCTTGGCTCCTCCAATCACAGGGAGTAATCCTTGAAGAGGCAATAAAGCTTGCCAATACAAGTCCAAACCTATGGTTGAGTGTAGCTGGAAGCACAGCTGGAAAGATTCTGGAAAGGGTCTATTCAATCCCTCTCTGATACTTTAATCACCTGTTTCCAAAACAAAAGAACATTTAAACATCAAATGAAGAAAAACGCCATGTTTCTCTTTAATTGTGTTTTATTGAAATGTATTCGATAATTAGTCATATATCTCGGTTTTAAAAAATGTACCTTTTAGACTGTTTGGGATACAATATAATCTGTGTTTTAATGAAGAAGTGGCGATGAATTGCAGACACAAATTGTCCCAAAAATGGTTGTATAGCATTTAAAAATGAATCCCTCTTGATTTAAATCTCTCTGATAGGTTGGCCTCGACTAAAGTGGGTGGTGACTGACACAAAATACCTGACCAAGCCTTCCAAAGACTGGCAGCCGCACATCCCCACTGCCAACACTGACCCTGCATATATAGAGGTAACAGAGCTGCTTACTGCTGTGGCAGCTTATTCAATAACTGCCTTTAGTAAGACTTTATTGTGTAACTGTCAATTGAATCCACATTTTAGGCAAACATTTAAACATGAACTGCATCTTTATAAAGGTAATATAAAAAGGAACGTGTGTTCCGAAGTATTTACATGTTCCTCTCATGTTTCCTCACGTTGTAGTACAAGGCGAGTAAAGAGGGCACAGTGGTGGGTGTGGCTGTGTCTAAAGTGGCCATGTTGACCCACTGCCAAGCACTGACCCAGGCCTGCAACTACTGCGAAGGTGAGTGATCATCATCATCTGTCAACACAAGGTTTCTTCATCAACACAGTTCTTATGACTCTGAAGTCACTTTGGTCTTCCTTCATTTTAGGGGAAACTTTAGTGAATGTGCTGGACTTTAAGAAGGATATTGGGCTGTGGCACGGAGTTCTCACAGTAAGTGTTTTTTTTACATAATATGTTAAGTTCCCGCATTAAAATGCCTTAAGGATTAAACCAATGTTATATATTTTGTTTAGTTGTAGCCTAAGACTAAATTATGTTTTCAACGTCCTGTTTCATTTAGTTGCCCGTGATAGGGACGTATACCCTTTGCGTAAACGTCAACATTGTGATTGTCTGCTGTCAAAAAGTTGATTTTTATTCAGTTTTAAGTAACATTTTCACAATGCTATTTAAATCTGGTTCTTTTTTTACAAAATATTTTAAAAACTGAAAGATTTTAGTAATCCGACATCTGGATCTTAAGTTTTTAAGGGACCAAGCTAAGAAAATGCTGAATGGCTTCAGAGAAATACAGCTTTGTAAAACTGCTGTATATATTCAGATCCTGGTAAGAACTTCTGGTTGTATTTGTTTCCAGGCCGTGATGAACAGGATACATACTATCAGTGTTCCCTATGCAGTAATGAAGGCTTGTCCGCTGTCCTGGGTACAGAGGGTCCACATCCACAAAGGTAACAACAGACTCTCAGCTTGAAAAGTGCCATAAAAAGGAAAATATATAACAAATGTTCAACATAACTTGCTCCTCTTATTCTTATACAGCTCGTATTGCTTTGGTGAAGTGCCGTGACTTACATTGGGCAATGATGGCTCATCGGGAACAGAAAGACACCAGTCTGGCTTCACTACGTATGCTGATTGTTGCTGATGGTGCTAATCCCTGTGAGTTCTTAGTGGCCCCCCGGTTTTGTTTAAAAACGTCACAAATTAGTTGCAATATGTTGAATCCAATTTCTCCTACGGTAAAGGGTCGGTGTCTTCCTGCGATGCCTTCCTGAACGTGTTTCAGTCCCACGGGCTGAAACCTGAGGTCATATGTCCCTGTGCCACCTCCCCTGAGGCTATGACAGTAGCCATACGCAGGTATGACACATATTTCTACCTCTGCAAAGGAGGTTCGGTTTGTCGGTCTGTTTATCAGTCTGTTGGCAGGATTACAAAAACTGTGTGGAGCATGGGCCATGGATAATTGAGCAGATCCTCATCAAGGAGAAATACGCAAATGATGGTTACATCATGTCAACATTGCAAGATGGTTTTGTTGTCCGAATAATACAAAATATGTGTTCCTGACTTGGCAAATGTATGTCCTCAAGTCGAAACAAAATCTATCAACAAGTTGTTTATACGCTCCTAACATGTTGTTTTCACATCATGACCCACTGCTCATGAACACACTTGTGTTCTAATAAGTTCTTTCTGACCCAGGAGATTTAGACCATCCGTGAAGCATGCTAATCCACTGTTCGTCTTGACATTATATAAGAGGAATAAGACAAACATAGAAGAGGAGATAAAAACCCTTTTTTCTCAAGTTTCTAGCCCCCCAAACCTTTTTTCTTATTTCAGCTCTACCATAAAAGAATATTAGTATTCACAAACGAAAAAAACATGACACGCTGCTTCACTAATGGTATACCATTTCTACTGGTGTAGCAGGGTGGAGGAAGATGTAGTCTGTTGTGTGTTGTACATGGGTGGACAGGCAGATGGCTAACTGTAAGAACAGATGGGACGGATGATAATGCTCATGTTCAGTCAAACTCTCCCCTGTGTAGACCGGGAGTACCAGGCACCCCCCTCCCTGCCCGTGCCATCCTTTCTTTGGGCGGCCTGAGCCACGGTGTCATCAGGGTCAACACAGAGGACAAGAACTCCGCCCTGACTGTACAAGATGTGGGACACGTCATGCCCGGAGGTGAGATAGAAGGAAAGATACATGAGTCAGATGGAAAGCAAGGAAAACAAATGACAGATAGTTGCTTGTGGAAAGAGCTGCCAAAAAAAGAAAGGGCAGTGTGTTGCATTTCAAATCTAAGCAAATGATGTTGCTGATGAAGTGTTTTATTACTGTATGTGTTATTACTGTCCTATTCACTACATTTCATAAAATATTAAAAACTTTGAAGTAATTTTAGTACTTATATACAATAAACAGGATAATGGGACTCCCCTTCAGCTCCCCAAAGTTACACAGCTCAGATTTGATATGCTCTCCATACTTAAATGTGCAACATAAGATTTTTGGCTTGTAGTTAAAGCGTGGTGATTATCCAGAAGGAAAATGTAGCTGGGCAGGAATAAGCAATGCTATGGTTAAATGTGTTTGATTTTTATGAATGCTATAGTTGTCTGAATGTTGGCTTTGTGTGTTTCCAGCTCTGATGTGCATTGTGAAGCCAGAAGGGCCTCCTCAATTGTGCAAAACCGATGAGATAGGTGAGATAATAATCAACTCCCGTGCTGGAGGCAACATGTACTACGGCCTGCCTGGACTCACCAAAAACACCTTTGAGGTATGAAACCAACAAATCACACCCACAATCGGCCTGGGCTGTTACAATAAAAAACACAAATTAGTTTCTCTCTGTGGTGCATTTCCATTCTGTCTGTGTGGTTGTGTTCAGGTTATACCGGTTAACGCCAACGGAGTTCCCATTGGAGAGATTCCCTTTGTGCGGTCTGGACTCCTGGGGTTTGTTGGCCCAGTAAGTAGGACCGTTACATAACGGTACAGCAGCAGCTTGAGACATCCTGGAAACAGTCTCTATCTATCTCTATCTTTGAATGGGTCCATGTTTGTTCAGTGAAATGACCCCGCTCTGTATCCTCATGTTCCGTGCAGGGCAGTCTGATCTTTGTGGTGGGGAAGATCGAGGGGCTGCTGATGGTGAGCGGGCGGAGACACAACGCGGATGACCTGGTAGCCACTGCTCTGGCCGTGGAGCCAGTGAAGACGGTGTACCGTGGGAGGTAAGGAGACCTCTGAACTCTTCTTTATTCAAAGTGTGTTTAGAAAGAGCTCCTCGGTTGGTGGATGCAAATGTACCACTACTGACATCTGGAGGTACAGAAGAAGCACAGCAGGGAACAACTGTAATGGTGAAGTTGTTTATAGGTGGGGACTTCCACTCTTTGAACAATCTTTCTGTGCACCAGGATCGCTGTGTTTTCAGTCACAGTGTTTTATGATGAGAGGGTGGTGATTGTGGCGGAGCAGAGGCCAGACGCCAGCGAAGAGGACAGCTTCCAGTGGATGAGCCGAGTGCTTCAGGTAAATCTCCTGCTCAATTGCTTTCAAATTTTTTTATTCAGGGTTCCTCGAGATCTTTGAAAGCCTTAAAGACTCTTAATTTAGATTATCAGAATTTAAGTTAATAACAAATATTATATATTTTTTTATGGTAGGTGCATATTGATGACGAGTTGCATCCCCACAGGAATATTTAAATATTGTTTGGTCTTCGATTGTGGAGCGCCTTTCTCTCAACCAAGTTCTTGAGTCACCTTCCCTGTTGTTTCCTGTGCAGGCTATTGACAGCATCCATCAGGTGGGCCTCTACTGTCTGGCTCTGGTCCCAGCCAACACCTTACCCAAAACACCACTGGGTGGCATCCACATCTCTGACGCCAAGCAGTACTTCTTAGACGGCAACCTGCACCCCTGCAACATCCTCATGTGTCCCCACACGTGTGTCACCAACCTGCCCAAGCCGCGCCAGAAGCAGCCCGGTAAGCGACGCTGATCTGTAGATCGTTTCTCCCTAAACTTGAGAAATTGTTCGTTGTCCCGCATGAGATAGTCAGTCCGGGTTATAAAGTGTTTTAAATAAAAGCCCAGTCGGCAGTGTTACATAACGCACACATAACAGTTTCTGAATTTAGGATGGGAATGTTTCTGCTGCGTTAGCCCCTGGCTGAAGTTCAAGAAATGTCACGCATTCAGCAAACTTGAACATAGCTACAATCCTACAACTTTATTTGCCACAAATTATAATGCAGTCTAAAAAGTGTATTTTCCAGTGCAGACCCGGAATAAAAAAATCTTTATTAGTGCCGAAGCGGGGAAATGTGCAGCGTTACAGCAAAAGTGACATAGCAGGTAAAAAAGGCTAACAATCCTAAAGAGTAAGCTAACATATTAAATAAAGACAAATAAGTACACCTCAGTACATAAACAATAAGGTATTTTTGATTCTGATAGGGAGATGACAGGTATTAATGGATAGTTTGGGTGTTTTGAAGTGGGATTTATATTTATATGGATATAGCTATCCATGGTTGGTGTATTACTACACACAGTAGATGGCAGTCATCTCCCCCCTAGTTTAAAAAAACAAACAGACCGGAGCAAAGTACTGCACTACTTAGCAACCTAGAATGGAAAAGCCCACCAAAAATAACAATATTAGTTTAAGTGTAAGCTTTATTGAAAAATATTTTTTTACACAAGCAGTCAATTGCTTAGCTCTCTCTCTCTTCCTCTGTGTCTTTCTCCATCTTTTACTCAATTTCTTCTGTCCTCCTATATTTTTCTGTTTGTCTCACAGTTGGTGTAGGTCCTGCGTCCGTGATGGTGGGTAACCTCGTTGCAGGGAAGAGGATTGCCCAGGCTGCAGGCAGGGACCTCGGCATGATTGACGACCAGGATCTTGTCCGCAAGGTAAAAAAAACGTTCAAAAAATCCTTCAACACTGAAGCTCCCACTATAACCACTCACTAACTCTGAATCTGATCACCGTTTTACCGCATTTCCATTTTCAAAAGAGCCACATGCTAGTGCTTTAGAATCAAGAAGAAAACATGATCAGAACCAATTCTAAGCTTTTATAAGTTTGGTTTAAAAACTTTGCACTAGCTCAGCGACAGCCCGGTATTATAGATGTAAGAAAAATGTTGGACTCTTCTCTTTTTCTGCTCTCTTCTCTCTCTGGATGTAGCTCTGTATGTGGCCTACTGTGATGGTAAGAGTGATGGCCCACTTCTGGCATCTTTCCCCCACCTCTTTCTATACTTGTCATGCTCTTATCTAAATTGTATCGTGGTTTTATTTTTTGTGAATGTTTTGAAATGTGACATAAGCCAAAAAGCATGTTCATTTTTGTTTTGTGTTACAAGATATGCACTTGCTGTAGCTTTCCTTGTTTTACTGGTTTCTTTCATTTAATGGATTTCATGTAAGAAATTGTTTATTCTTTTATAGATAAAACATGTGGTGTAAAATTGTTTTTGCACGTTGTTAAGAGATGATTCATGCCAGAAAGCTGTGCATGAGTTATTCAGTCTCCATTGTATTTTGTTAAGGTGTATTAAATGAATCACTGAACTCCTCCCTGTATATGCCTTCCATGGGTGTGTTTGTAAAAATTCACAAGACTTTTTAAGCACACCCAAAGATAAACAGCACATACATCTAACTTTATTTTCATTTATTTTTCCAGCATCAGTATTTGACAGAGGCTCTGCAGTGGAGGGCACAGACAGACGCAGACCACGTGCTCTTTGTTCTTCTCAACGCCAAGGTATCAAACTGACCCGATCGTATGCTGATAAATACAGTATACTTTGACTGTGATGCTGAACGTGGATACTATGTCTTGGTGATCTCGCATGACTCTCTTTGCACATTACTACTGTTCTTCAGGGTGTTCCAGTGAGCACTGCGACATGCGTACAGCTTCACAAGCGGGCTGAGAAGATAGCTGCAGCGCTTACTGAGAAAGGAAGCATCAACACAGGAGAGAATGTGGTGCTGCTTTATCCTCCTGGTGAGTTCTGCCTCTACATTTTATTTTCATTGAGATTAATTGTTGCGAGTTTGCCCTTCTTGTTTTTGACCCCACATTCCTAACATCTTTGTCTCAGGCATTGATTTGATAGCTGCCTTCTACGGCTGTCTCTACGCTGGATGTGTTCCCGTGAACGTCCGACCTCCACACCCTCAGAACCTGGGAGCCACGTTGCCTACTGTCCGCATGATTATTGATGTGAGTGTGTGTGCGGTTAGGGTTCATGTTATCCTATTATTAGGGTCTTTTTAGTTGTGGCCCGCATGTAGATATTATTATTATTATTATTATTATTATTATTATTATTAATAATAATAATAATAATAATACAACTTTTGCTCCAAACCCAGTATCTTTTAGGCTATGAGAAGATAGATCATGTTGTTTGCATGCGTTTGCTCGGTAGGTTTTTTTTTGTCACAAATTTGATTTTTGAATATTTGTACCAGGTCAGCAAAGCTGCATGTATCCTAACCACTCAAGGTCTCATGAGGATTCTGCGCTCCAAAGAGGCTGCTGCCTCTGTAAACATTAAGACGTGGCCAACAATCATTGACACAGGTAAGATACCAAAAGATAGCCCTTTTTTCCAGCACACATTTTGGTGTTTCATAACAGGAAATGTACAGGTGTTAGTAATATAGTTACTATAGCTCTGCTCTTAACTGTCACAGTAAGCCATGACGGTGTAGCACAGGGGTGTTCAAACTACGGCCCAGGGGCCAAAAGCGGCACGCAGGCCATTTTGAATTGCCAAATTCTAAAAGTGCATTGCAATATGGCCCACAAATTAAACTTTTGCTTGTGTTTTATTGTACTTCTCAAATATATATGTTAAAATGAGGCATGTATGAGGCAATATTCACCTCTATAAGTGGCCCAGCTCTCCCTATATTTTTCTGTATATGGCCCTCGGTGAAAAGCGTTTGGACACCCCTGGTGTAGCAACATGACTGAGGCAGTTACACAAAATACTAATCAAAATCAGTTTGAAACATCTTCTTTGGAAAAGTATTTTCTCTTCTACTGCTTTTGCCAAGTATTTGTTATAAAACTGAATTCTCCTGAATAGAAAATTCAAAACAGTAAATCGTGGATCAGTTGGAAGAAGAATTCCTCGTAGTGAGTGTAAAGCTTTATAAAAAGTTTACAGTTTTGTCAGCAGCTATTGTGAATTGATTTAGTAATAAGACAAACAGGAAGTGGGATATTATTCTGCATCAGATAAGTACTTGGTGCATTCTTAATGTCAGCTTTCCGTTTAGTATGTTGTTAATTTATGTTAAGCTCTTCCTAAAAACACGGGTATTTAAATAAGTATATGTCTTCAGTACTAGTCTGTGAGACCAATAGTTGACGGAATAAGATGCATGTAGTTTTGGTTAACTTAGTTCTTTCCTTATTGCCATATTTAATTTAATATTAACTATGTTCTCTATAAAACATCACCTGTTCTTGTTTGCAGATGACCTTCCTCGCCGCCGGCCTCCACAAATCTACAAGCCGCCCACAGCTGAGATGATAGCTTATCTGGACTTCAGCGTTTCCACTACAGGCATGCTCACAGGGGTCAAGGTGAGACAGATGAGCTTCATGTTAAAAATTGCAGTATTTTGATCCCAAGTTTGTGTGGATATGTAAAATAAACATAATTCTGCAACGTTTTTTAAGTGACAAGCCTGAATGTTTTCAGCCACCTTGTTTTTGTACTTCCATTTAAAAGGATTGCTGTGATGTCCTTTATTCTTGGATATGCCACAGTGTCAGTGGGACATTTTCCTTTGAGTTCCTCATTTATGTATTTTTGTTTGTTGCAGATCTCTCATGCAGCAGTCAGTGCAATCTGTCGCTCTGTAAAGCTGCAGTGTGAACTGTACTCCTCTCGCCAAATAGCCATCTGCCTGGATCCTTACTGTGGCCTGGGCTTTGTCTTGTGGTGCCTCGCAAGGTGCACCACACTTACAATACATACATTATTTGTTGCTTAGTTTACTTGGTTTTGTTGTCCCTCCTTTATTAATCTACTTTTCCCCCCCCCACTTGTTTATTTTAGTGTTTACTCAGGTCACCAATCCATCCTGATTCCTCCCTTCGAGTTGGAGAGCTGCTGCTCTCTGTGGCTCAGCACGCTCAGTCAGTATCGCGTCAGAGACACCTTCTGCTCCTACTCCGTCATGGAGCTCTGCACCAAAGGACTGGGTACTCAGACTGAGTTACTCAAGGTGAGGGTGGCTACATATATAGAGACTAATGGAGGACTGACATTTGATATTTTTGTAGGATTTGATCATTTTGTGTGGGTGGTGGGTGTGTTTCAGGCTCGTGGTGTCAGCCTGTCATGTGTGCGGAGCTGCGTGGTGATAGCAGAGGAACGCCCTCGACTCACCCTCTCACACTCCTTCTCCAAGCTGTTTAAGGACATCGGGCTATCGCCCAGAGCTGTCAGCACTGCTTTTGGTTCCAGGGTTAATCTGGCCATCTGCCTGCAGGTACACCAACCAACTGCGGAAATGCATGTAGTAACAGATTACATGTTTAGATAAATACAAATGAAACAGTTGAAATTGTTAGCTAAAAGTAATGGCTAAACTGTTGAAATAGCTGGCTAACTGACATTCACACAGATTGTTCTCATTGCCAAAAAGCTAAATGGGGGGGGATGTGGCTAGACTTCCTCATCAAATTCTGTCTTATTATTTATGCAACAGCCATGCTTAGTTAAACTAGTCAAATCTTACAATCTAAGACTAATCAAATTCCAAGACTAGTCCATAACTACGTTTATGTAACTATTCTGAATAAACCTGCTCTTTTTGTGATACAGGGCACAACTGGTCCAGATCCCTGTACAGTTTATGTGGACATGAAGTCCCTCCGTCATGACAGGTGAGGACACATCATTAAATTCAACCAGGATGACAGGACTGAAGCAAGGGTTGTAAAGTATTTAAGTGTCCCTGAATACAGCTTTCTAAGTGTATTGTTTATTTTAGTAGTATCTAAGGCCTTAATGTATGCTGTATTTGGAGTTTGGGTCTCTGATGTTGCATACATCAAATGTGGGTTGAAGACTGATTGTGTATGTATGCTTATGTACGTGTCTTTGGCAGAGTGAGGCTGGTGGAGAGAGGAGCGCCTCAGAGTCTTCCACTAATGGAGTCTGGCAAGGTGAGATGCAATTCTAACACAGATATTGTTTAGGGCTGCAACTACTGATTCATTTAGTAGAGTATTCTGTTGATTTTGTAGTTGTTTAATACTATTGACATCAGAAAATATTCCCATTTAAGAAGCTGGACTCAGGGAATCAAAGAATGACTCAATGTTTTGGACAATTATATAATAATTTCTGATTAATTTAACGGTTGACAACTAATCGATTTTTTAAGCTCTGATTCAGTCAATGATTTTAGGTTGTTGACATCGTTTTTGCATTTACAGATACTGCCAGGTGTTCGGGTGATCATCGTAAATCCAGAGACCAAAGGTCCTCTTGGTGATTCTCATCTAGGAGAGGTAAGAAGTATATACTGTACAACATCCCGATATCTTGAAATAAGTGCAAGTAAGCCTTGATCCTTCTGCAACAAAGTTGAGACCTGGTGTGTGTTTCTGTTCCTCAGATCTGGGTGAACAGCCCTCACAATGCCAGTGGCTACTACACCATCTATGGAGAGGAGAGTCTCCAGGCCAACCACTTCAACACCAAGCTCAGCTTTGGAGACCCGCAGACCTTATGGGCCAGAACGGGGTACCTGGGTTTTGTAAAAAGGACTGAACTGTTGGAGGCCAGCGGGGGTAAGTAGACTCTTTTGGAGCTAAATGAAAGATTTAAAGCAAAATAAGATGGACTGTCAGTCTTGGTGAGTTTTTCATGAGATATATTGCAGATTACCAGCACTTCTAAACACCAAGCAAACTTTTAGCTGCTTACAGATGTTCTTATTATTTGCCTACATACTCTTCTGGGTGGTTTATGTTGCCTGTATTTCTGTGCTCAGATCGTCATGACGCCCTCTTCGTGGTTGGCTCACTCGATGAGACCTTGGAGCTAAGAGGGCTGCGCTATCATCCAATTGACATTGAAACTTCAGTGTCCCGGGCTCACCGCAGTATAGCTGAGAGGTGAGAGAAAACATACCTTTCTCACACACACACACACACACACACACACACACACACACACACACACACACACACACACACACACACACACACACACACAAACACAAACACACACAGTATTGTTCTAAGGTAACTACATATTGAACATTTATACCCACCACTAAGTGCTCTGATGCAATAACATCAGGGTCTAAAAGGTAAAGCCAATGCCTAAGTGCCTTAAACCTACATTTTTCAATTACCAGCAGGGGCAACTGCACTCCACTCCACTTCCGCAAATTGAAGTGATTGTATAGAAGTCTATAAGATGATCTATTTGATGATTTTACTTCTCACTTGATTTATAACCTCAGTAAACATTCTCCAAATGAGTGTATGATCTCAATCCCTTGTTTTCAGTCTTAAATACAGCATACACAACATTCCTATTTAGAGTGAAATACACAATAAAGCATCTACCAGGGTGTTCTCTGGATGTATGGGTCTTAAGACTTTAACCATTTCAAACTGGTTTACAGTTCATGAGAGTTGTTTGTTACATTTTGGTTTCTAGGCTTATTTCCTCAAAGGTAACATTTTTGTTTTTTGGTTTCTCTTTCACAGTGCTGTGTTTACATGGACCAACCTGCTGGTGGTGGTGTCAGAGCTTTGTGGTTCAGAGCAGGATGCGCTGGACTTGGTGCCTCTGATAACCAATGTGGTTCTGGAGGAGCACCACCTCATCACGGGTGTGGTGGTTATCGTGGACCCAGGGGTTATACCCATCAACTCTAGGGGAGAGAAGCAACGCATGCACCTTCGTGACTCCTTCCTTGCGGACCAGCTGGATCCCATCTATGTTGCTTACAACATGTAAGGCGTTGCGGTGGACGGGCCTGTATGGTCTGCACCTTCACCCCAGCGCTCTACCATAGCTGTGGCAGAGGGTGAAAAGGAGAAGCATGAACCACCCAGCCCTGTGTGACACCAGCGTTTCTTGGCCACTGCATGTCTGTGATTGGACCTGCCATGTTTTGAGTTCTTCACTGTGTTTTATAGATAGAATTTTGAAAATGGGACAGAAGCAACATGTGTATATATATATACACGGCAAAGGGAGATAAAAAACCCTGTTGCCCTTTTTTAGGGAAAGGACAAAAACAACCCGTACAACAGGATTACTCATAAAATGAATTCTATATAAATGTTTTCGTGAAAGTCTGTCGTCTTATGCCGTACCAACCAGAAACACTTCCCTTCTGTGTCTACACAGATTCCAAGAGCTATTACATTTTGATCGACAACTTGAAATATTTTTTACATGCAGCTTTCAAACAAACGCAAATAAACTGAGCCCTTTTCATTTCTCACTTGCATGAATTAATAAAAAGGGCAGATAAAATAAACCATTAAATAAGAAGCGAGTCTAAGACTGTGAGCATAATTTAAGAATAACTTATTTTGTCCCATGATAATGAAGCCAAATACATTTTCACAACATTCATGCCCAAGATATTTCCTGCCTTATAAAACTTCAGCCATACATTCCTATCTTAATTTTTAATGAATCTGTTATAGGTGGCTTTTTAGTCTCTGTTGGATTCAAATAGTAATGAAAATCCTGACAGATATCCAAAGTAAACAAAGTAAAAGACAAAAGAGGCCATATTCTGTACTGTACCTATAAAGGCCTGTTGTATTTTGATACTGTACGTTACTGTATAAATATTTGTAATTGTATAAATGTATACATGCTTGACTTGTCTCTCTCAGTTGATGGTTTATGGATAGTTTACCCAGCTGAGAGATGATAATTGTAGCAGAGAGAGGATTGTAAATAAGATTTAACAGTACTTTTGAAATGGAGTAATATTTAGTATGATGGAGGGTGGAGATGATTAACTTTAAAGCAATGATAGCCAGGATAGATACAACATTGCACTTTCTCACAAATTGTCTATTTTATTATAACAATGAGGCATTAAAATGAATGGTTTGGGTGCGTATATTCTGAGGACTAATGCTTGAGGAGCTTTGAGAGTTTAGTGGGAGGGCTATCACTGTTAATGCCAGGGAACCTTGGCATTTAATGATCAAGTAAAAAAAACGTTGCTAAAACCAATATCATGATTATTTTCAAACTACCAGGTTATGTTGTAAACATGTAAAAGAAGTAATACATATGCCCACAACTCTACATCTAATATCCATAACCATTGTACTTAGTATCGCTAAAAAGTCCCCCCCACACACCTTTCAGTTTTGTATTGCATAATAGAGGAAATGATTGAGAGCGTGGCCCTTCCCATTTCCTCTTCTCTTGTCTTCGTGCAACTGTGTAAAGAATGACTTTGAATTCCAACCGGATAGTTGTTGGTACTTTAAGTCTGTAGTCAATACAGGAACGTCACCATGTATCTGAATTATTATTATTATTTTCTGTGTTCAGTCACTGGATTAAAAGCACTTGAAAATGCAGTTGCAAAGCTGAGCCTACGGTTACAAACTCCTTGATTGGAAAGTAAGGAAAGTAATTGTATAAAAAAGAAAGAAAAAATGCAGCAAGATATATTTGCAAAATGTATTTGGTCTCCTGTAAGCTTGTGCTTTCCTTGTACTTCTCTGTCATTATTTATAGGTTATTTGTACTGGATTAATCTGTATCTCAGTGATGAACACTAAATGTCAACATGTAAATAGTTTTTTTTGTTGTTATTTTTGGACTTTTGCAACTGTCTCACTAAAACATTCAATCATGCCAAACACAATATTCGAACGTTGTTTAGTCATATAAAGGTAAACAGGAATATAATCCATTGAATTACTGCACTTTGCACTGGTGGTACTTACAGTAGGTGTCTACTGTGTGGACTAACTATACCCATTTCATGTTAAATTTAATGTGTTACTAATTTTTTTAATATAATGCTTTTTCCCAGTTTAAGTCCAACTAGAGAAAAGACTAATAGCACTTAATCTTATTTTTGACATTGCATCCTTCATTTGCAACATAATGTTTGCATGACTCAGCCAGGCACAAAAATAAATCAGCTGGAGGCACATCTCATCCTTAGGGACACGAGTGGGAGGAGATGTATATGTATGAAATTGCATATTCAGGGAACAAAACTCATAACACAGGGATGGACCAGGTGGTCCCTTGGTGCAATCTGTGAGTAATAATACCCATAAAATGTAGAGGTTTGTCAAAACAAATGCACTTGTAATTAACGCTTACGTAAAGAGCAAAAAGAGGGGTTACCAACGACCAGAGTCCATCTACCATCTCCCTGCTTCACTGGGAAGTCTACAAGGGCTTCCTTTGGTTTCCGCTCTTTTTCTCTGTCAGAGCTCTTACACACTATGCAATCTCAATGACAGTGCAATTTAATTTCAAAGCTTGCACAGTCTTGTGAAATAACATGATGCTTAAACATTTTGTAATAAACTAAGAACAGAGGACTGGTGAAATTTAACCAGTAGTGGTCTTAAGACTGTATTAATTTCTCTTGAGTTGTTCTATCAATATTTTATGTATGCACTCTTGGTATGTTGTATATTAATTATTTGGTAAAATTCTAAACTGCTCCATGAGGGTGTGATCCACTGATACATCTTTAATGCTGGGAGGTGTGTTACCTCACATATTTGAGAAGTTAAGGTGGTACACCCCTTCCCATTTTTCTCACTTATTTTCTATTTTGGTTTGTTGTACTTTATTTTATACTTTATGTGAAAGTAATACGGAATAAACAGAAACATTTAATCATTTCTGGTGTCCTGATATTCATGGGTTATGGAATGATGTAATAGTGATTGAAATTGACCTTAAAGCATTGACTTGTTGTCCTTTTTCATTGAGAGAATTTGACATAATAGACAGGGAGCATGTTTTATAACGCCAAAAACACCTGTGTATGGTCTGCGGAAAAGGCCAGCATTTATTGGATAAAACAGAAGGCCCAGATTCCATGCATTTGATGTTTAAATATGTTAATAATTCACTTTCATTGCCACAAATGTACAGTTTCACAGTAGAAAAGGTGGTATCACAACAGGCATGATAAATAATCAGAATCAGAAACAGGTTTATTGCCAAGTAGGTTTACACATACGAGGAATTTACCTTGGTGTATATGGTGCATACATGAACACAGTTTAGGATAAATTGTAAGAAACAACAAACAAAAAATAAAGCAATTCTAAAAAACTATTTTAACATTAAAATATAGAGAAATATTCACATGAAATATAAATTCAGTATAATTTGACAAAGTACTAATAAAATAAAATATAATTAAACGGTAGTGGTTTAATAAAAAACAGGACAAATATGTAATGATTTGGCTACATATGCCTACCATTCATAGAAACAGACTGATTGTTGAATTCACATTATTGTTCATATTAAAATGATTGAAATATTTATAATGCATAGTTTACACATTGATTAAAAACAACTAAAGCGAAGCACTCCGATTGTTTTACATGTTGCCCTTTTTGCAATGTTCTTCTGTATCTATTAGCTGTTCAAACTCTGCTCACCAATCACAAAGCTTAAAGAAACTATTACGTAATGCTTCTTTGCCAAGCAGCGCCGCCCATTTCCTTTTGGAAAAAAGCGGTCAGCTATTTTTTAGCTGACATCTTTGTATTTTTAGCCGTTAGCCATTGCTGCTAAGTAACTTTTGAAGGTATCTCCCGTGTCAAACTTTACAAACGAATTGCAAGAGGTCCACGCTGTGAACACTTGCAGTAACGCGGGCGTTGAAAAGGTAAATGTTGGCCGGATGAGAGCAGTTTTGTGCTCTTCTGTCTGTGTGCTCCGCTGTGGCTGTAATGGCGGCTGCTGCTGCTGCTTCGTCAACTCCTCGCCGCTTTACGAAAAGGGAAGGTGTAGTTAGCTTAATGGCTCCTCGTATCGCTGACGTCTATTGACGCGGTAACTTGCGTGCCAGTGACAGAGTTACATATATTTGCTCATTGAGACAAAAGCTCATCCATCCTGTGAACCAGAGCAACACACAACTGACCCCGCTCGAAGATTTAAAACTGTTGTTTTTAGCGGTTTAAACTGGTTAACGTCCGTTTGACTGAACGTTAGCAGCCGTTAACTAGCAACAGCAATGTTGGTTAGCATTTTAGAAGTAGGATTCAAATCATAACTTTTACATCCCGGCGGGGGAAATGTGTTTGAGTAGAAGTCGCCCAGTTAAAAATGTTTTTTTTAAATGCATTAAATGATTTAGGGTAAAAAGTTAACAGACTGTAGGGCCTAGCTATGTTTCGTAACTCCATGTTAACGCTAGTTGCATTGGCTAACACGTTTGAACCAAAGAGGAAGTGGATGTTTTGGTTGGCTTAAACTCATCTATTTAACTTTAAAAAAATAAAGGTTAGATTAAGTAAGATATTTTACTTTGATAGCTCTCTAATTTTCTTTCTAATTTCGGGAAAGACTATATTAAATAAAGAAATATCGCACAGGCCACAGTGGAGTACAGCATGATGCAGGCAGGCACTTTGTTGTTGATACATTTAGCGCCATTGTAAAACGGTAATATTGATTTATTTGTTCTCAGTTGCTATGGAGGAAGTACAGCAGGGCAGCAATGGCACTGAGTTACAGACTACCACCATCACAGCCTCTCAGTTCTCACAGTTAGCCCAACAGGTAACTAATAATTCCGCTTAAAATAACATTCAAAGCGTGTAATACTGCCGTTATGTGTTGCTACTGTAGCTCTTGCAATGCCATTCACAGCACTATGTTTATAATGGCAATTCCGAAAGCATACTTTAATGTTGGCTTAGTATTATAGCTGCATGTTTATTCAACTCTTGCTGTGCCTGTTATAAAAATGCCTGGGTCAAATCCATCCAAAATAACAATGATCCTGTACCAAGCAGCTTCAATATAGCTGTTATCTTCAGCTTTCATCACCAAAGTTAGACAAGTAAGTTCCTGTCTGAGTTCATAGCATCTGATAAAACAGTGCTGTTTATTTTATTGCCTCAAAGTGGGCTTGAACACTTTAGGGTTAATGTAACCCATAGTGAGGCTTACATTTATTGACAAGACCCATTGAGTGATTCAATACAATAGTGATTTTTTTTTCTTCTTTACGTACACATTTTCCTGTAATTACTTGTGGTATTTAGTCATGCAGATAGTTTTTTTGTTTTTAAATCTCCATCTTGGAGACTATTTCTTAGGTAGAATGTAGGTCCGGACAGAACCATTCAAAGTGAAGTCTGCCAATCATCCAGACTAACTGGGGCAACTCTGAGATGCAAAATGAAATTTATTTTCATTGTCATTGGTAGATGACTCCGTTCTAGGCACATCAAACTTAAAACAGTCTTCATGCCTTGATGCCACAAGAGGTTACTGAGAAAGCATGTAAAATGTGAGTCTCTGTGAATTTCTGGGATAATTGTTTTGCTTTTGTGAATATGTTGTTGCTGTGGTTAAATTGACTTTGGGTCTTTGTAGATGTCCCTTGCCGGTGGTGGATCTGTGGCCGTTGTACAGCTGCCAGGGGGTCAGTTTCAGGTTCAAGGAGTGATCCAGTCTGCACAATCGTCAGTCATTCAGTCCCCTCAGATGCAGAATGCACAGGTGAGACCACCTGGTTTATTGTTTGAAAATATATAGTTTCCTTAGTTTCTTTTTACAATCTGTCAATATGCCATATCATTACTCTTATACACTTTGTTAATCCACCTTGCTCTGTTAAGGCGCTGGATTCAGATAGTGATGATTCACAGGACTCTTCAGACAGTGGAGCTGCCGCCCATAAGACCCGAGAAATACTGGCAAGACGGCCGTCATACAGGTAAAACAAATAACAAAGCACAGACACAACACTGACTCAAAACTGTGTTTTAAGATGAATACTAACTAACCGAGCGTCCTTCTCTTACCTTGTAGAAAAATCCTAAATGAACTTTCATCGGAGGAAGTGACACACAGTGAAGGAAAGGATAACATCCAGGTCTCCACAGGAGTTACATTACCCGCCGGCCAAATTTACCAGACCACCTCCGGACAGTACAGTATGTCTTTTTCCTCTTTAGTATCACTTGCAGAGAAATATTGTGTTTCCAAAAGTGGGATTAAGAAGCTTCTAATTTTCGTTTACTAAAAAAAAAAAAGACCAGAGAAATATTTACAAAAAATATGTTTAATATATTAATATATATATATAAAATCAATGTATTATATATATTTCTGCATCGACTATTCTGCAGTACCAATAATTTTTAACCTAGCTAGCTTAAAGGTGGCTTTCACAGCAGTTCTGATGCCATCTTTGTAATTATTCTAGTTACCATAGCCGCTAATGGCACAATCCAGCTGGCCACTTCAGGGACTGAAGGCATTCCGGGGCTGCAGACTGTCACCATGGCCAACGCTGCTGGAAGCCAACAAGGCGCGACCATCCTTCAGTATGCCCAGACATCTGACGGCCAGCAGATCCTGCTGCCTAGCAACCAGGTTGTGGTACAAGGTGAGAAAACATGGACATATTTTTTTTTAAAAACTGTATCTAGCTGTGTGCCAAAAAGCTATGTTGTTAGCGTAAAAGTACAGGAAGACTGTCCAAGAAGTGGAGATTTCATTTCTGTACACTTAATATGGGAGTGATGTCATTGATTAGTTTTAGTTTTGCTCCTGAAAAGTAAAAAATAGATTAATAACACAACAATAAAGGTTGGTAACCTACTACTATTGCACAAGCCGTTACTGGCTGCAATGAAAGTGAGAAAATGCTAAAGGTTCTAAGGACCAAGGTGTCTTACTTCCAGCAGGATGGTTTGATTCAAGCATAATTGTCCTCTTTAAACGGATGTGCTGAGGTTAACTACATCATGGCTTTTCAATCAGGCAGTTTTAAAAACCTTTTTCAGTTTGATAAAAAAAAAAAAAGGCTAAAATGGCTGACTATTGGTGCTTTTCCAAAAATATTTCCCCAAGAATATTTTTGATAAATCATCATCAGTATTGTGGATATAATGATTAGTTGGTTTATGAAAAATATGGGAAATTCTAGAAGAGAGCATTCTGTTAAGTTTAGAAATTGACGTCACTTTACTGTAATGCAATCTTTAAAACATGGAAACAAAATGTATGTATGACATGTATAAATGTCTAACTATATAAAAGTGAGCTCTCTCATGTTGTGTATGCTTTGTGGCGGAGCTGATAATGACCGCAGCTGTTACCTTTTGACTGTCATGTTTCCCTCAGGTGCAGGAGGAGAGATGCAAACATACCAGATCCGCACAGCGCCCTCATCCGGCTCCGTGCCCCAGACCGTAGTCATGACCTCTCCTATGGGGCATTCTCAGGGCAAGAGTGATGATCCAACGATGAAGAGGGAAATCAGGCTGGCAAAAAACAGGTCAGTTTGCTCTTTTTGATAAATAACAAATATTAACATACAAGGAAAATTGCGATTTCTGATGATAAAGTTTGTGTATTACTGGATATATGGTTTTCACTGGCAACTTTTTTTATTGCACATTTGCATTGTGTAGCATTAATATTCATAATGTAATGTTACAGTAGTGACAAAACTCTGTGATGCATACTAGGGCCTGCACCATTTAAATCAGGATGATAAATAATTTGCCAATAATACATATAAATATATATCATGTAGTATTCAGATTAAAGCCTTTACAATATTAGCCGTTAATACAAAGCCAAATTCTTTAAACACAGAGAAGAGGAACAAGCGCAGCACGCTGACTGTAGAGCAATGAATGTGGTGGAGGTTTTTTCACAGTTTACAGGAAGACAACACAATCCCAATTTGAAATACAACTTTTATGATGTACTTTTACTAGAAAAAATGTGCTATCTAAACCCTGAGGTGTTTATAAACTATAGTTCATTAACCTTGTTTTAATAAAGGCATAATTGTCAGTTAGACTAACTGCACATGTTTT
The DNA here is from genome assembly GCF_036324505.1 of Eleginops maclovinus. Classification (NCBI taxonomy): domain Eukaryota; kingdom Metazoa; phylum Chordata; class Actinopteri; order Perciformes; family Eleginopidae; genus Eleginops; species Eleginops maclovinus. The sequence goes on along the minus strand of NC_086368.1, from coordinate 14,206,969 downwards.
TCCCTCTTTCAGAGAGGCAGCCCGTGAATGCCGGCGGAAGAAAAAAGAATATGTTAAATGCCTCGAAAACCGCGTTGCTGTTCTTGAAAACCAAAACAAGACCCTGATTGAAGAACTGAAAACATTAAAGGACCTTTATTGTGTTAAAACAGGATAACCTGTTTGAGTAGAGGTTGAGGATTGGGACACAATGTGGGAGCAGCACAGCTCAGACATTTGGACATGAACTGGGTTTCTGGGAACACTTCGATCAGGCTGACATCCTCCAGTTTTTTTACTCTGTTTGATATAAAAAGTGACTTGTGATGGCAGTAAAATATACTCAAAAACATTTTTTCCCCTGCTGTTTTTTTATATAAAAATTTGCTAACGCTATAACATTTATAGTACTGTACATTTTTAATATGGGAGGTTTGAAATTGTGAGCTTTAACTTTGAGTCTCAATTTGTATCCTGCTCCTCTTTTTGTTGTGTTTTTAAAAATGTTGCTGTTGGAGTTTTTTTTATTTTTAATATTCAGCATCTGCAGAATGTTGACTGTATATTTACCACACCGACATAATTTACTGTTTATATTGTGAACCAGCAGTTCCCCTCATTTCCCTATAAGGAGATGTTACAATGGTCATTCCTTATTTTTGTGCAATGGAATATAAAGGGTAACAAAAATAATGACATTGAGTGAGGTTTGTTTGGTTGTTTCTTGGCAGTTACTTAGACAATCAGGGAAAAAAGCACAGTGTCCAGGTAATATTTATTATGTTCATCTTGGGAGGGGTAGGGAAGAGGAACAAACGGTGTATGAAATGTTGCTGATTCTATGAGTAAATAAATCTATTTTCACTCAATAATTGCAGTGCGACTAGTCTGTTTTTGTACTGTTAAAACCAAATGGTTCAGGTTGAGTAATCTTCGTTATAACGGCAAACTCAGTTTGGACCCATTTTTAAAAAATGATTTTAAGTGTAAAAATGGTAGTATGACAAAAAAAATAAAAGCTAAGTAAAATATATTCCGTATGACCGGGCTCAAAGTGAAAATAACACAAACTTCAAGCTTGTGAATATACACAGTTTAAGATGCACAGTAAATCCGTTCTTTCCAGCAATTATTTAATGGAGTATCCCATGATATGTGGTCTTATCATCCGTGAAACCTCTGGAGCCTCAATGTGTTTTATGTGAAGTTCAGAAAAACCAGCTGCCTCTAGATCTCTCCATGTTTCTCTGGTTATCATGCATCCATCTCCTAGATAGTACCACAGGGGCTCAAAAACATGCTGGAAGAAAAATGTCCAGGAGGAAGGAACTGACACAACATGCTCCAAAAAGTAGAAGGCTCCTCCCTGCAAAAAGAGCCAACAAAAACAAGTAAGAGAACGATCAATCAAAACGGGTTCTGCAACTTTGCAATAACATTGGCTGTCATTTTCCAACTGGCTGAAATTGTATCTCAAATGTTAAACAAAGCAAGACAGATGTAATTCCATTTAAATATGATAATCTTTCATAGCAGCCTCCCAATATAATGTAGAAAATAGAGAGCAAATTTGTTGATATAAAGGTATAATGCAAATATATATATATATATATATATATATATATATATATATATATATAACATATATAATATATAACAGTAACTCAGTTTTACAACACACCAGTGTTGGAAAATAACGTTTTTGTCCACCTGCCATTGGCTTGTGGATTTCAAGATCTACCAGTCACTTAATAAGAACCACATGTCTTTGGCTAGTGAGTTAGGCAAATCAAATGTAATTTCCACAGACCCTCACAGGGCCCATACTAGCCTTTTTATTTGATGGTGGTATTCTTCCAGCTTCACATTTGCATTCTGTAGTTTGTGATATGATGGAAACCTGGAGGCATTATGAGTATACAGTATAAACACTGCACAGTGGGCGAATTTGCTGGTTCCACATGCCCCCATAAAAGGTCAATAACGAAGCCATGTAGCCCTGCCACTATTTATGTGTGTCAAGTCACTAGGAAAATATTTCCTACGGCCCGTGGAGGCAGCACACTCACTGGTTTGAGGATGCGTCGCACCTCATGCAGCACTCCCTGCACGTTTCTGACAGAGCAGAGGACCAGGGTGCAGACAACCACGTCCACGGACTCGTCCTCCACCTTCTCCATCTCCTCCCCGGAGACGACTATAAACGTTTCATATGTCAAATGCTTGTTTGCTTCCATGCTCATCCGCAGGTACTTCTCGAAGTGCGGGTTAGGGTCGGTGCAGATCACCGTGCAGCCGTACGGATAAAACCTGAAGTTTGCGCCGCTGCCGCAACCGATCTCCAGCAAACGAAGACTACCGTCGGTGTTCGCAAATCTGCCCACGTTTCGAAAAAGATCTCTTTTCGTTTCGTGCATTTTGTCGTTGTATGAAAATGTTATATTGTAGGCGAGCAACGGAAACAAGCGTTTGTACATGCTGTACAAGCCTGTGATCTCCATAAGATGTAAAGGCAAAGTCAATACTAAACAAATACATCGGAATAATTTAATGAGACAAGGCTTCATTTCGTTCAGTTGGAAAAAGTCTTGCTGCGGCCTCTTAAAGACAGGAGATTTACAAGATCAGGATTACACTAATACCTGTGAGATAATGTATGCCTGCATTTAACCACGCGATGGGGCAATTACACTTGTACACAAAGAATACAACCAACGTTCGGACTTTCCTCTCCATCATTTATACTCGTCTAATAAGTAAAACACCAATCATGCAGCAGAATGAACCTGTTTAATAGGACAACACAATAAAACACAGTCAAAACATATGTGTTTAGTGACACACCTGTCATGTCATAAATGGCACCAATGAATCCAGCAGTAGCACAAACAACATCAGAACACGCATATTTCCTATGGTGGCATCTAACTGATGTATCAGCATAGCAACTTGTAAATGGAAAGTGACACAAAAATTAAACATTTAAAATATTAATTTTCTACTGATCCCTTCTATGTAATTTTTTTATGTGTTAAATTAATTTGTCTTTACAAATAACCAACACTGAAGGGTTTTTTAAAATTCAAAAATAAAATTAGTATTTAAGTGATTGGCATTATCTCCATCACTGATGATCAATCATATCACAAAACACAGAATTTATTTCACAGCGTAACCCATGATGTGGGGTTTGATAAGGAACATGAGTGGTGCTTCCAAGTGTCTCAGCTTGAGGTCAGAGAATCCGGCTGCCTCAAGAGGTTTCCACGTATCCCGGATGATCTCACATCCATCCCCAAAGTAGTACCAAGGAGGCTGCAGAACATGCTGGAAGAAGTAAGTCCAAGTTGAGGGCTCTCCAACAACATGCTCCAGGAAAAAGAAGCCTCCCCCCTGCAAAGCAAATATATGTTATGTCCACACTGTACATTTGGGGAGTTGCCATTGCACTTTGATCAACTGGTGCATTTTCCTAAATGAATGAATAAAAGAAGATAACTGATCTTATAAAGACCATATGTGGCCACCCCCTGTATTATGGCACACACTCATGAAGGCTAAATTGACAAACATGTTTGTGTATTTACAGACAAATGATCAAGTAATCACTAACTTATATAAAAACCATGAGATTATGTGTATAATGTGCTGATGCAGGTGGTTGATTTACATCCCATAGAAGAAAAGGGTTTCCATTGACCTCATGTTTTATAGTGATTGCATTTTTGTTACATTTGGGGTTTTGCCTCAGGCTTACTGTTTAAATCTGAGGAGAATTAAGTTAAATACAAATTAAAATACAGGCTTAATATGTATATTAAACTTGACATTCTGGATTGAACTACTGAGGACATATATAATGACTGAGGGCACCATTTAGGTTGCAACACAGGTCAAAAGTATCAAGAAGCAATAGTGCATGTAGGTTAAAGGTTATGATAAATGTGCTGGTAAATAACAACCTAATTAGGATGTAAACACTCTTAATTTGGCTAGTACATGTGTAAGGGGTCATTTTGCTGCTTTTCATTTGTGTGAAAATAAACCTATAAATAATTATGTAGACTTCTTTGCTTGTTGTTTGTTTAGTGAGCACCATTTTAACCTCCATTCGTGAATGACTAATCCACTAGTTACACATCATTAGAACAGTAGCCTCAATAGAAATACAGGCCTAGACTTTGAGTGCATTTTCTTTGGACTGATTCGTTATTTCAGGAGTAAGGGTCTCACCGGTCTCAGCATGCGCCGTGCCTCCTGCAGAGTTTTCGGTATGTTGTTGACAGAGCAGAGCACCAGGGTGCAGACAACGACGTCTACCGACTCGCTCTCAATTGCCCCCATGTCCTCCCCTGACGCCACCAGAAATCTGTCAAATGTGATGTGGTCATTCCCTTCCATGCTGCTCTTCAGGTATTTCTTGAAATGAGGGTTTGGGTCAGTGCAGATCACCTTGCAGCCGGGCGGATAAAACTCAAAATTGGTGCCAGTTCCACAGCCGATCTCCAAAATAGTTAGCTTGCCATGCTTGTTGAACTCGGGTATACTGCGAAACAGCTCCTTCTTCTTGTCGTGCATTTTCTTGTTGTACATTATTGAACAACGGTACAAACAAATAGGGAAGACACGTTTGTACATTTCATACAAGCCGGCCGCTTTGATCAGATGAAGAGGCAAGCATAAAACATTGAAGATAAAAGTACAAAATATCATCATGAGAGCCATTTCACCGCCCTAAATGCTGTGGCGACCAGTAGTCCGTCAACAACAACAAACTCAACACACAAAACTCCCTGCTGTCTTTATGCATCCGAAACAGGAAGCTGGGAAACGATTTCAAAATAAAAGCCTGCAAACATCCACTTTAACGCAACGTCCTGGTGTGAAATAAGTGTCCCAAAGTCATCATACTGTAACATAAGTCGACGAATTAACCCTAACCGATCATTATGTCTTTACTATGCATCATGTTGTGTTTGAAAAAAGTTAAATATATCTCCATTGAAGTACATTGTAACATTCAACTTAGTGAATTCAACTAAGCTGTTGAGGGAGAAACGGACAGAACAGGCCACGCAAACTTTAACGTTCGCCATTAAAGTTAGCGGTAAGCGACGCTACGTTACTACTAGACAGACACAAAAAACGTGTAATGTATTTTAGAGTAATTGGTCTATGTCTAATTAACTCTTAGTTCCATAGCTAACTAAGGGTTTTAACTTAGCTGCCTGAATTTCCTACGCAAATGTAACGTTAGGCTAACTCTGCCTTAGACAAGTATAAGTTAGCATTAGCATTACACATTACATTAGTGATAAACACGTGTTGTGTCTCTTATCCAGTTTATGAATGTTGTTTAACTTTAAATTATCAGGTAAAGTCTTCAATGATTAAGCTGCATTAATGAATGTAGTTTGTGCCCTTGTGGGCAGAATAAATCCCCAACAAGCTGCAAAACAACTACTCTGACATATTTAACATTTGGTGACACTTCTTGGTAAACTTCTAGGATTACCACTAGTCGTTTTACCATAAAATACATTTGAGGGCGTCCATCCATAATAGGTCAAGTAAGTGGGCAAATAGGGAAATGTATTGACTGTTCAAGTCAGTCACCAGAGTTCAGCTGAGATTTAGTTTAACTTGGTCAAGACAACCAATTAAGAGCAATACGCCTTTTAAGCAAATGCCAAGGGAAGCTGGCTACATCCTTAAACATTGACACCTTTAAATTAAAGCTGTAAGGTTCTCTTTGAGTAATTCATTGCATATGGGATTGCCCTCCATGCTCAACAGGCCCGGCCCTGAGCATTGTTCTGCCCTAGGCATGAGTTTAGCTAGTTCCAGGATCTCTGCCTTTAGTTTGAGTTCAAGTTTTTGTTGTCAATTCTACAGCACAATATGTAAAAATATAATGGAAATGAAGTTATATTCACAAGTATTTTCAATGCTGATTCTATTGAAATGCACTATAATGCAGAAATCCAAACAAGTTGAATGAATGAAAATTAATGCGGCTCTTTTATTTCATGCAGACCTGAGGCTGAACTTCTTCATATTTCCACCAGATGGAGACAGTGTTGGGTAAAATTCAAAACACCTCTTTTTTTAAAATCCAACCCTGTATTTTGAAGGGTGAATGATTTGGAGAAATGGTCACACAAAATGATGTATTCCGTAGACTCAATTTCAGCTGTGTGTGCATGTTTTCAAAGCTGTAAACAAAAACAAAAAAAAAGTTTCTCTTGCTAAAGAGAGCAAAATAGAACATTAATGATGCATCAAAAACATGAATTGGTTATAGACCACATACAATATGCTGAATTACCCCTATAAATTGTTTTACAATTAGCGTGTTCAATATAATGGACGGTGCAGTGTGAATGGTATTTAACAAATCAAGGTTTGTAACCTTTGTCATGAAGGACATGCACTTATGGGAGTGGGCTCTGAACCTTTATATACATTATTCTGTGCTTACAACAGAAATCTTCTGCTTGAGGGAAATACCAGACTATGAGTATTGATAGGATTAAGTCAGTTGTCAGCAGGGGTTTAGTATATGTGGTTACATAGACAGTATTTGGTTATTTAAATATTCATGCAGAATACATTAAAAATGTTGGTCACTGGGTCTATGTAATGTATTTGTCTTAATTTCATTATTTTCAAGATATAATGGCTTTTTAATATGTAACAGTAAAGTGCAGGTGTAAATATTAAAATAAATGAGGAGTGAAATCAATTAAGCTGCTTTAGTTTATGGTAATCTTCATGCTGGCTCACTCATGATGTTTTGAGACTCTGGAATAGAACAGAGCCATCATTGTAAATGTTACTATCACCTGCTTTTCCTTATATGGCAAGTCAAAATGTATTCTGGGAAAATGTTTTTATAAAAAATATTCAAAACTAAACAACTTTGTACCTCCCAAAGCCATTTTTTAAAGTTGAGGTAAATATTAAGATAAATACAGGAGAGATGTACAAGGTTAATTGGTATACCTTAAACGTCACACATTGGTAAGTATTGATTTGTAGGTTGACTTAACTATGCTGGATTTAATACAACAAAACCAACAATGCAACTTGGCTACTGCCCCGCTGGTATAGGCTATATGCTATGGTTTGAATAATATAACTTGAGTTGTAATTTTCAAAAACTTTTTCTTAAAACTTTCAAGTATTTTTAAAATGAACTATGACAAATAACATTTTAAAAACTTCAAACATACATTTGTCAACATATAGGTAAATGCCATCACCTTCATTCTCATTTCACTTCCAGGTCTGATTCTAAAAAGATGTTATCACACCCCTAAGTTTTTATCATAGCAGATCAATATTAAAAACATATATATGTTGTCTATCGCAATACCCATCCCAACCAGAATATCAATTTCCGTTGTTACATGAACAGTGTTTTGTTTTTTTTTCTGCTTACGATGCTGCGGTCTCTTGTCCGTTATTGAAACTAAAGGCATTTACCGACACTCCCTTACAATTTGCTGAGAGTCATCAATTATGCAGGGTAGCCGCACGCACTGGGAAGGAAGATAGCAGCAACAATATGGCGACAGCCGTTACTCTGGACTCTTTTCTACATCTGCAGTTCATTGACAGCTCTCTGGATTTGTGTTAATGTGGAAAAAAGTAAGTAGACAGTCTGTTTTCTGCTTTGTCTGGTTTTTCATGTCGTGGGATGGATCGCAGTTCTACTTTGTCGACTGACTGCATCCCAGTGCCGCAGAGCGGTCCCTCTCTCAGCATCTTTTCCTAGCGTCTGTGGAGGGCTCCTTGCCAGTAAATGGAAAAATATTTAAGCGAGGTACCAATTACAAGAAGGGAAAATGTGATTTTCTGAGGGGACTCACGGATGTGTGAGACGACGCGGTAGAAAACAGGGAGACAGCAGGTTATTTGGGGTGTTGGCCTGCCGCTGGATGGAATGACATTTCCCTGTGTCAGAATGTGAAACATACGCATACGGGATGTTGAAGTGAGATCATGTCAAACTTCTGTGAGTGCAGACAATACCAAGCCTGCATACTCCGAGTGCATGAATAATGCGTCGCTTGCAAAATCATTTTAGGTAGCAATTTCCTCGTTACCATTATTTTATAACTATGATACTTTTACCCCCCACCCCCACACTCCACCTCTGCGCCCCCTCCCTCTTGCAATCTCGTAGGAGACTGTATTGCGTGAGGAGGTAGGTGCGTCTTTAGTTTGGCAGTCCTCAAAGGGGCCGCGGCACCCTTTTCTGCTGTTTTCACGAAATCTCAGACATTAAAAACACATTTTGCACTATAGTATTCCTCTATAAAACCGCACCATATGGATACTGTGCATCTTGGTCGGCTTGACTATCTATACGGGTGTGGTATAGCCTTAAGACCGTTTTAGTTTATGTATTTATTTATTTTGCTGTAAATATTTTACCTTTTTAGATGTGAAATCTGGTTGTGCTATGTGCTGCTGTGACTTGAAGCCAGGGATGTGTTGTAAGGACATGGCTTGTGCATTCAACTAACCTAGTATGAGTTTGTTAGTTAGAGCCTATAGCAGCAATAAACCACACTGCAGTATTTTAGGCTTTGGCCCTATAGGACAACGGCGCGCCTCGCTATTAAACAGTGGACTTTCCCTATCAGGAAATGAAAGGCACTTGCATGATAAGACAAACAATGTGAAGGGGAGCGGGTGTTTTTTATTCCATACGGGGAGAAAGTTATCCGCGGTTTTCTTTATTTGTGTTTATTTCTTCAGTGGCCTGATGTTCTATTCTTCACCCCCCGCCCCTCGCCCATCGCCTGTCCTTTGAGGGATAAAAACGTGTTAAACTGAATTATCATAGCTCATCACAAATTCCGGTCAGGACGACTTAACCCTTGCTGAAATTGACTCAGCTCAGGCATGAAGTGGCACCCACCCGTATAGGACATTAGGGACCTCTTAAATTATTTTTATGCCAAGTTATTCCGTCAGTTATTTTGGACTCGGTCTTGTTGGGCTCACCTATTCTCAGGGATGCTGTGTATTTGGACTGAGATGACATCTAGTGACAGGCAACATTAAGACATCGCTGCAGGAAATGAAGGATGTGTAAGTTTTTTTTTCACCGGCCCATGTGACTCCTCCTCACTAGCACCGTGTCGCCGCGGTGTCCTGTTCGCTCCATCTGATGTCAGGTCATCATCACAGTGCATAGTGCACGATAGGAGACTTCAGCAGGTGAAGGGACGGAGGCCGTGGTGCGTTTGGATGCATTTGCTCTGCACAGAGGACGCAGTAGGCTATACAGGAGCATTTTTTGCTAAACGCTGCTGTTCCGGACCGCAACACGCTCGTATTTTCCCTGGGAAGCAAAGGAGCCTGCTGGAGTTGATGGTCTTCACTGTCATCCATCAGCTTTACTCGCGGAATCCCTTAACTCATAACGGATTTAACGGAATCTGTTATAGGTCATTAGCAGCGCGCATTTTGTATACCAATTACGTGCGGTAATATAATTAACTGTAATTGATATAAGAGTTTACATAGCAGTATGTTTTTTATGACATGTGATAGCCATATTGTTGCGTTTCATGCCGTGTTTCTCGTATGACCTAGGGAGTTAATGGAAACCGACAGTATTGAGCAACATCTGCAGCATTTTTAGACTGATTCCCCCGGTCGCCTTGCCTGTGTTTAAGGAATGTCCCAGCGTTTTGTGCGAAGTGTAGGCTACATGCGCACTGCTGGCCATGCTATTGCATCCTGGTTTGAATCACCTTGACGGTAGATCAATTGATGTAGCATTGGTAGAAGGAGACTTGGAGGTTGTGCCGAGGTTGGGTTACTTGAATCAGACTTCATTCCTCTTCTGGTTGGCTGTGCTGTTTCTCCGAAGATACTGGGCTGTTGGATTTATATCTGCCTTTGGATTTCTTCTAATTTCTTTCTGATTTATTTCCAGGTCTGTACCCTTGTTATAGTCTTCATTAATGTTGCACACACTGTCTATTTTTTTATAGACGGAACTGTGACTTCATTATCAAATATGTTGTATCAAACACTATGGCCATCAGCCAGCTGGGGAGAGAAATGCTTCTGTTTTATAGCCTGAAGACATGCAGATGATAATGTTATTACAGCCTTACTTTTTAAGCAATGAGTCAGAGCCCCAGAGGTTATAATATCATATTCAGACCGGCATTCATTGGTTGACTATGTTTGAACACAGTTTAGCAGTTAATTGTGCTTTCATATTTGCCAGTCGGTATTTAAAGATGTAAGAAACCTGAATGCACACAGTAAACTGTGTGTTGGGTGTGCTGTTGCATGTGATAAACACAGGCCATCTTACACGTTTTAATTTCTCTTAAACTAACAAATAAGCAGCTGGATGGGTTCTTCAAAGATAGCACAAAACAACTACATGACTGCATTTGTTAAAGTTAGCTCAGTGTATGGTCCCTTAACAAATGAACTGCCAACATTTGAATTAGTGTTATGCAATCAACCTCCACATTCATTTCTTTACCACACATCCCATCTGTATTATTTGTTTGATTTAGGATTGTTTTGACTCCTTGCCATTTTGTACAAGACATGTGTAAAATGTACTTATACCTACATTCTACTTATTTATTATATGTTGACAGTGATAGCCGTTTGGGCCCAACCAGAGAGATATCCAAAGCTAAAAATGAGCTTAAGTGTATAGAGCCGTAGACCTGGATGTTTATTCTTTAGCATTAGCATCACATCATGTATTCATTGTTAATATCAACAACATGGTAGTTTATGGATATACATAACTGTACTTCAGTTTTTTTTGGCCTTGTTAGATATAAGAATATTGTCCTCAAAAAAAAACTTGGGAAGGAGATATGCAGACAAATTAGTTCTTGGTGGGATCAAGAGCCCTATTTCACTCCCTGTTAAGGTCGCATAGATGAGAGCAAAAGGGAATTTGATGCTGTCTACTATATAGGCTGGGTACCTAGGTTTTGCTTTTGTGGATACAGGATCAGTGCTTTAGTCATCAAGGTTGATGTACAGAGCAGAAATAATGCATACTGGCCCATGTTCTTACTGTTTGCACTTTTCCAGCTTTATTTTGCTTTGTTTGCGTTCCCTAGCAGAACTAGAAAATTCCATCTGCAAGGCTTTCAGCTGCACTGAAACTGAAAAGCGATGCCAAGCAACTGGACTTACATTTAAATGTGTCAACCAATTTCATCATTACCATCCGTGTCCAGTCATTTGTATTAATAAATGTACACTGACAATACAAATGATAATTTACATCATTTAAAAAATATTATTACATTTTTCATTTTGTGTTCCATCCTTTTTTCAACATCCTCTTTGATCCGGACCTTATGCACTCACTTTCTCATTCTATGTCCCTCTCTTCCTCGCAGAGCTGGATGTCTCTGATGGAAAACTAATAAAGGGGGAATAGCTGCAGGATGAAAACATGGCCGCACCCCTTATGTCACCCCCAGGACCTGACAGCTTCAAGAAATTCACCCCGGAGTCACTCGCTAACATCGAGAAGCGTATCCAAGAGGAAAAGAACAAGAAGCCACCCAAACCCCGATCGGACAGTAGTCACCGTGACACGTCTGATGAAAATGACCCCAAGCCCAACAGTGACCTGGAGGCTGGGAAGAGCCTGCCGTTCATCTACGGCGATGTTCCTAGAGGAATGTCGGGCGTACCGCTGGAGGATTTGGATCCATACTATCAGAACCTGAACCTGAAAGTGAGTTCTCACACTGGCCACATTCACTACCCAGTTTCACCCCAAACACTCAAATGAAGGCGCATTTGCTTAATGTAGTTTTATAGATAGTGAGAACAATCACACATGTTTTATTCAGCTGTTGTGTTGAACCTTCAAGTGTGTTTAGTGTTTATCCTTTTTCTCTTGTGAAATTGCAAATATTTGAAATTGTGCCATACACAAAGGTGATAGGAAATTCACTGCAATAACAGATTCAGGTTTCAAATGAATTCCTTCAAAATTGAAGTTATTGTGCTCAATACAAAGGAAGATAACCTGGAGACATGTAAGACCTTTTGATACTTTAAAGTCCCCTACAGAGGCTTACCTACAGTCACTGCATTATTAGATCATAAACAACCTCTGAGTGATTTTAGTTCACCTCTACAATTAAAGAAATTCAGTTCATACTAAAGCAATGCTGTCTTCGGTCACAGGTGATTCTCATAAGGGTTTCTGCAGCTTTCTTTTATTATTCGTGATAATTCATGGTGAAGATGATGTGACAGCTGGAGGAAATGACCAATTTAATATATATGCGTATGTGCAATTAATACTAGTGCTCATTAAATTATTTTATGATAAAACACATTTACAGATCACAACAGCTCTGTCCCAAAGCAGACAGAATGCATAATGGTTGCACTACTCGTTTTGGATGCGCTGTAACCGGTTCATTGTGATCAACATTCGGTTCTGCAATGTTTTCACTGTTGTTCAAATTAATCAACACAAGTGGGTTCACGTAAGTATTGTAGTATGCAAAAATATTTGGATTCTCACCCCTAAACTAGACGGTTAGTGCAATAAATAATGTTAACAGATATTTAGTAACTCTGTCTCATATCAAAATGTAAATATGGAAACTTTTTTTACTTATTTTGTAATTACACACAGTTTGCTACTCTTATTGTGCTCCCTTAAGAAAATACATGGTAAAAGATATGACATTTTAGAAATGACTAAGAAGGTCAGATCATTATAAATCTGTCTTTGTTGCTGAACGTAATGACTTTAAAACTCAAGTAAAAGGCGATTGACAGATGCTTTGAGTGAAGTAATCACAAAGATGGACACTCTGGAATTGTGACAGAAAGTAGCTTGACTTTAACTTTCCATAACTGGCACAGGTCTGAGTAATAGAACATTTATCAATTTGATCAAAAACGTTTTTGTTGAGATATTATGGTTTGTGGTTGTGTGTTTTTAGCCAAACAGCTGCCGTGGTGCAAACATAGCAGCTAGGTGGCTATGCTAGCAAGTTTTGCATGTACTACATGATTGGCTTGGGTGGTGGTATCAGTGCTACTGTTGTTCAAGATCATATTGTGAGTTTTCACCTCAGATATACCACATACTCAAATTGTTTCTAAAAATGCTTCTAAATTGATGCAATATAGGTGCAGACAACACAAACCCCTAATCTCCCTATCTTCTCTCTAAGTTATGTTTTTGATAACTTTTATGACGCTCATTTCTATGATTCATTATAAACATATTTAAAATGTGTAATAAGATTGATTTAGTTTTGTGTAATTATTGTTATACACACTGAGCGTTATCTCTAATGATTTCTAAGAGCAATCTTTTCACATAATAAGCATAAGCTTTTTATAAGAACATTTCTGCATCATAATAGCTTTTAATTCATGGTCACTGTGACATTTAAGAGTGATTTTTTTTTTACTAAAAGCAAACAAATTATAGCAAACTTATAACCAGCTTGTAATGTATATAATCAGTGTATTCCTCAGAAATGTAATCACTCTACTTAAGGCACACGATGACCTATTAGTGTAGAATATAATCACATTATACAATTATGGGTAGTATATAACATTATGGTCCATGAAACATAAATTAGCATTAGTATGCTTTATAAAGCATTTTGAATGTTTATCAGTGCTTAAAACTACAATTTATTTTATATATACAGTGCTATAAGCTGATTTTATCGCAATATAAGTATGCTTATAATGCATTATAGACACGGGTGTCACAAAAAGTAAAACCATATACTTTTTATTAACTAGAACAAGACTTTATAGGCTTCTTTCCCACACAATCTTGTCTGTGCCCTTATTTTAGTGCCGCACTAGATAGAGAGGAATGTGAGGGCACAAGATGACAGGAGAGGACAGAAAGTGGAGAGAAAAGGGCAGGAGGAAATGTAGAACCTTCAGCTGTATAGACATTTGGGGTAGCCAGTCTTCTGTGTGGTAATAATGTGTAAGAGAATCTGCGGCCTGCACAGCAGCAAGAAGTCCAGTCAGCAGACCGGCAATCTCATCCAGCAGCACTCTCTCATAGGGCGGATGCAACTATCAAGTGTATTTGCCTTTTGTGATCTATTGATCCACAGCATAGTTCAGTGGTGGCCACAGGAAAGGGTTGCATTCTTGTCTTATTACCCTTCCCCGCTCATTATTATTGCCAGTACATTGTTCTTTACTTTCCTCTAATTTGTTGCTGAGATCTTTTTCATGACCTCCACTCACATGCCTCCTCACCCTCCCATATATGTGATGGTGTGTGTACAGGAGAGACCACAGTGAGAACATTATTTATAACAAAACGTGAATATTTTGACGTTATGTTTCTGTAAAGAACATAACAGATATACACAGAACATATTAAGCCCTACAAAAACTGAAGACTCAGCCGGAAGAGTAAAGACCTCAAAGCTTTGCAAGACTCAATTACAGTATGATACTGTACAATTGTGCATTTGTTTCTTTTTTTTTGTTATGCGTAAGGAGTGCTGGTGTTGTTTAATCCTTGTAAGTCTGTGTGTCATCATGGCCAAATGTGCTTCTGGAGACACCCTCTGTAGTGGGAAGTACCTCAGACGCCATTTTAAATACTTTGCCAGGGGCTTATATTTCTGTTTGTGGACAGATTGTTACCATGATAGGTTCACAACCGTGCAAGGAGCAGTTACCCATTTTACTGGTGGATTGGGATCAAAATGATGGTGTGGTTTGATTGAAATCAAGATGGTCAAATCATTCATATAAATACAGACCTTACAAATTATAGAAATTAAGTCCTTATTCATCTTTTTCCCAAATTATTGGCAACAGATGTGAAATATGATACCACCTACATTATCAGAATGACAGGGTTGCTATTCCAAACAAGAGATGGTTCAACTACAAAATGAGTGTTCTTTCCAAATGATTTTTGGTCAGAATGTTGAACCATTAGAAAGATGAATGGAGGGATGTATACTCAAAGTAGATGTGTAGGATGAGATGAGATGTAGTATACAAGTTTGTTTTCTACATTCACCCGATAAACATAACCATTTTTTGTTAAACTTAAATAGAGAAATTAATAAAAATATCAATGACCTGAGTAAGTTGTTACCATAAAGACACAATCACAGCTTCAGCCCTTCATTCTCTGGCTTCTAAACAGCTACACTAGTGCAGTCATTGCAATGGTTCCTTTCTAATTTGAACACATTAAGGTCATTTCAAAAGGGTAGGATGTGACAGTAGCCTAGAGAGTAAGTGTATCAAACAATGCTATTGCCCCTACATATGTGTATTAATGAAGCTTCTGGCTTGCCTTTATTCTGCTTAGACAATATCTGCTAACCTCATCACACCCATCTATGTGTTGTGTCAGCAAGTTCAATAAGAGTAACAGGTTAAGACCTCTTCTTCCCTCTCCCTCTTACTATTATTCATATCAATTATTTCCTAATCCATTAATGTATTCGTCCTTTATCATACTTGAGGAAATGCCTCTAAGTATATTCATGTTTAGCGTCCATTCCTCCTCTGTTCTTCCTGTCCTCACCTTTCTGGGCTGCTCGTCTCCTCTACGCGACCGACAGTCATCCTATCGCTCGCCATTGCTCTATATGTCAATGAGTGTGTCAGCTGCAGGAAACCTGATCACAGCACTCATGCATCAAAGAGAGGAAGAGGGGGCAGTGGTGAGGAGGAGAAATGCAGCGTTGCAGTTCTTGTTTTCCCCTGTGACGGGGAGAGGACTGCCTGGGCTTTTCAAATGTCTGATGTGATTAGGCAATGTTAAAGCTGCTGTGGTCACGCAAGAGGGATGGATGGAGGGCATAGTGTTTTACCCCCGCACTGGAGCACACATATGTGCTTATGGGTGGGATGTGGGGGGGGGGGGGGTATGTTATAAATGGAAGTACAGTTAAGATCATGATTCAGCTTGAATTGGCAATTGAGCCGTTTGGAGATCAGGTTTTGTTAATGCAGAGGCTTTTTTAGTCCTCCTTTTGGTACTGTGTTATAACAGGAGTGTGCAGCAGACCAGTCATTGCTGTTCAGACTTCTGCAGGGCAGCAGCTACTAGCGAGCTCACAAAGGGAGCTCACGGCTATAGCAGTAAGCAGCCTCTGAGTCTCAGCATGTAGCACTGTACACACCATTTCATTATGCTGCTGTCCCACCATCTCTGTCTCTGTGTGTGTCTCTGTCCATTACTCGCTCCCATCCTCTGGCGTTTTTCAGGGTGTAGTAAATTAGAGGGAGGGCCAGGCTTTAGTGCTTTGTCTGAGTCCTCAGTCTCTGATGACACAGCATCCTCCTGTACTGAACTGAGTGGGGAAGGGAAGGAGGGTGGGGGGTTGGGGTGGGGGGTGAATGTGCTTCCACTGCTAGCAAGGTTTAGTATAGAGAAAGAGGGTGGGGTATGTAGCGGAAACTGTTTGTAGCACAGCTTACAGCTAAAGAAGTGGGATGACGCATTTTTTTGATTTGGTATAATATGAAGGGAAATGAGTTTGCAGACACACATTGTTTGGGGCAGGACTGGCTGAGTCCTCATTGCAGTGAGCTCTCTCAGACACACACAAATTATGTTTCTGGCTAGAACGCTAATACATATGTGTTCCTTATGAGATCAGCATTGTTGTGTCACAAAGCATTAGAAGTTTTATGGTGAACAGTATGAAAGCTGACATAATGTTGATATTTTTACTTCTTTGTAAATTGAATCAGAATGCACTTCAATACCAGGTGGTGGATCCAGAATGGGCTAAAATCCAGCTAATAGTGTATGTGTGTCATGTTTTGTCCTGCAAAGAGGCTTGTGAATACAGATATGTTCTTGAAAAGGTCTTATGAGTTCTGATTTATGTCATTTTATATCTTGGTTTATGAAGGTCATTTAGGGCTCCAATTAAACATTTTTCAAACAAACAGATAATAAAATGTTTAGTCTTTTTAAAGATCATCAGTGGTGAATACAGTTTCCTCTCACCACAGTTAATATTTCAAGCTGCCTGTTGTCTAATAGATCCATTATCCTTATTTATCATTTAAGGGCTCAGTTTATTGCCATCTTCTTTAAGGTCTACAGTCCAAATCTGCTGTCAGTTAATAGACCAGTGTGTGTTAGGCTGAGGTCCTGGGATGATTAAGAGAAGAACAACCCCCCACCAACCCACGTTTAAGGCTCTATTGTTTCCCTCCTTAGATCTCACTCAGCTCCGTTTCTCTCTCTCTCTGTCTACCCCTCCTTGTCTCATTCTCAGTTTCTCTCTCTGCTGCATGCTTACCCAGTCCTCCTCCTCTCTCCGTCTACCCATCCATCTCAGGTTTGGCTCTCTCCCCTCTGCAGCTCTCTGGCTTTCTGTTCTGCATCACTCCCCCTCCACCCCCTCATCTCTCTCTCTCTCTCTCTCTCTGCTGCTGTCCCATACCCCTGCAAGCCCCTCTTTATATCACTGCTCCACTATTTCTCCTTCTTCTCCCACACACACACACACACACACACACACACACACACACACACACACACACACACACACACACACACACACACACACACACACACACACACACACACACACACACACACACACACACACACACTGTCCTCGCAGCTGCATTCTGCCTCCCGATTCTTGCATATGTGCCTTTTTCTTTAACGCTCTGTGGAGAATTAGCAACATTTTACCAGCTTTG
This sequence comes from Eleginops maclovinus, assembly GCF_036324505.1. Taxonomy (NCBI): domain Eukaryota; kingdom Metazoa; phylum Chordata; class Actinopteri; order Perciformes; family Eleginopidae; genus Eleginops; species Eleginops maclovinus. Next base: position 14,189,263 of record NC_086368.1, on the reverse strand, counting down.
CAGCAAATAAAGTCAAGCTTGCTCTGCTGAGGTGTGTGTTTATATTTTATACTTTACATTTTATAAATATGTAATAACGTAGGCAGATTGCTTCAGTAGGTGTGTGTGTGTGTGTGTGTGTGTGTGTGTGTGTGTGTGTGTGTGTGTGTGTGTGTGTGTGTGTGTGTGTGTGTGTGTGTGTGTGTGTGTGTGTGTGTGTGTGTGTGTGTGTGTGTTTGTGTGAGACTGTAGAGAGTATTGTGTTACATAGTGTGATCCATTGTGCCTGTGCACTTTCATACTTTAATCCATCCAAGCATAGATGCAACCCCTCCTTGCTCTCTTAAGCTTACCAGTGCACTGCATGGTTGAATGTGTTGTGGAAAACAAAATCTTCTATCCAGTGACAATTAATTCAGTGTCACCAAAACACTCACTGTTTACCCACTTTACAGTGTTAATCCATGAGGACATGAGTGTTTGATTAATCAATGGATCACTGTTAAGAAAATAAACGATCGGGAAATGATCTATCTTGTGTTCATTGAGTTTGTGTTTTTTAATAGGGCTGTAAAAATAGCCCATCACATTGCAGCCTTTGTAAAGCAAAATAATAGGTATAGTATTTTATATCCTTCAGTGATTGATCAGTTCTTGAATAATGTGGCTCAATCAATTAAGGAAATGGCCTTACATTTGCATCCCTTGTTGTTATGGTGCCAGGTTGCCATGTTTGCGTCAACAGCAGATTCTTCTTTCTCCACATTTACACACTTCATTGAGTAGCTAAAGAAAGCGTCTTTATAGTTGAATTCCATATTCTTGGGGAAATTGTATTTACCATATAGTGGAGAGGATGGAAAGCTTGGACTTTTGAAGGACAAAGCATGTGCTTTCTAAACCATCATGTTTAAAATATGTTTTTGCCTTCAGAACTGAAGTTTTCAATGACGTTTTAAAAATCCATAGGCTTCACATTGATTAACATATTGAACATAGTTATGCATGCGGGGGCATCTGTTAAGTGCTAATGAGATACTGCTCATTTTACAACCTCCCCTTTCCTCCACATACTGTATTTGCTTGTTCAGCAAAACGCTTGACCTCTAAAATAAAAAGATTTTCCCTTTGAACAGGACTGTAGGTCTTGTCTGTGTTCCTGTTTGTATTGTGTCGGTTTAGTATTCCTCATGTCTCAATGTGACTGGAATATTTTAAGTAGTGCAGATGCTTATTGGCATAAAAGAACAGGAGAGGGGAAGGGAGTGAGAGAGAGAGAGGAGTCTTCTGATGCAGAGAATACATTTTGTCTTTCCCCAGACTGCAGACGCTATTTTTAATTTAATTAGATTTCAGGACACCACTTCTCTCAGGACACTTCCAGTCGCCTTCCCATTTCTTAAGTGTTTCCCCCGGTGTGAACCATAAACTTGCTGTGGATGTATTTTGATGTATTTTGTTCCTGGTGCCATATGCATATTAAAGACCAAAGACCATTTATCATATATATATGCTCTCCAGCCAGCGGGTTCTCATCCTACTACCATCAGTATCATTGTGAATGCAGCTATTATTATTATACCTCAAAGCGAAGGGCTAGTACATTGGAGTTTGCTTTTATTATTTGTGCTGGCTGCATGCATTTTATCTGATGCACAACATTTTGGCAACTTATTTTTCTGTAAATTGAATTGTAGTTTTTAAAATAACTACAATTCTGCGTTTTACAGACGCTGTTCACTGCATTTATATATATTCACAAAAGTATTGTTCACCTAAAGCAACATGATGTAAGAATCTGTGTTTTTTCTTATATAGCACTTTAGTATGCTAGAGTTCAAGTCATATAAACACCGCTCTCTCAAAAATGGACAGAGGTAATGTTGCATGTGCAATTGTTACGATTAAATTACTGACAAAAGGATCAGAAGCTAGCTTGTGTTGCTTAGACTGTCGAACATCGAGGAGGTGCATTCACATTATTCTGCTTTAATGTTGAATCTGATGGAGTTAAAAGAGAAATTAGTGTCTGATATGATTTCATTTCTTCAGTGTTCTTCCATACTGGTCTCATACAGGACATGCTTGTCTTTATGTAACCTGTAAATAATGTCAGTGGTGTCATAAATATACATGAGGGGATGTGGTAAGAAAGAAAAAAACACTCGGACAGTGTAAGCATTTATTACTCATCCAAACCACTCATTTGTAAAGTCTCCCAGTACTGTATTTGCTTATAAATAATGCTTTTACTTCTCACTCAGACCCCACATTGTCTTTGTCCAAATATCTGCACAAACAAACAGACGATGCTGCCTCACCCTAGTGCACAGCCCCACTTGGCCCAGTGCTGTTTATGGGTGGGGAGTGGTTGTTGAGAGCCTCGAGTCAGCAGATCTGCTGCTGATCGATGACAGCATTTGCGGTTCTCTTCCAGTAAGAGCTTTAAACTTGGGGCAAAGAGAGTCATTTGGCCACAAAGAGGGGAGAACTTCCCATGCATCTGTCTGCTGCTTGCGGCGCTATTGTCATGGTGGAAAGATATTCAGGACAGAGACTCAGAATGATGCAACCTGAACAAAGGTGTTAACTATACTGCTGTCTCAAAACTGTGGGAAATATAGACCCATCTCAATCTTGAATGGAGACATACACAAAAATTAGATGTTAAAGGTTGAACAGTTTGACAGCAGAAGATCAAACAGGATTCGTAAACCAACTCTACATATTGTCGACTAAGCACAAGGGACTAAAAAAAGTACTACGCAAGGATGTTGTCAAAAACCCCTGAATTTCCTCTTTTTATGTAACCCTCGGTACAGACAGTGTGTCCAAAGAAAGGAAATTGATGGCATTACAATAAGAAGCAAATTAAAAGAGAACCCTCTTTTGAAGTGAATGATGTTATCCTCATTATATAAAAGAGAAACAGAATACATAATTTAACACATGTGAAAAATACATCAATCATGTACCAATTTGAGTTCTCTTGTTGGAATTTGGAAATGCCAAACAATTATGAAGTGCTGGAAATTGATACCCAAAGTTTTGAAAAAGATACTTGGGTATGATGTGCCTATGAATTGAATGGGTAATTTATGGTAAAAAATGTTAAAATTAGTAATAGATATCTTGTAAAAAATATTTTGAATAGCTGTAGAAAAAGCTATCAATAGAAAATGACGTAAGCTGGGACCGACTACTCAGGAACGATGGAAAAAGATCGAAAAGGAAATCCATAGTGAAAAAACTGATACAGTGACTGAGACTGCAAGAATCACAGTTTGAATAAAAATGGTCAATATTCAGGCACCCAACAAGCAAAAAGCATTACCGATTACAACTGACTTAGTATGAGGGATAGAAAACTATACTGCTGGCTCTCGGGTGACTAGACACAGAAGGAGTGGTGTCAGCAGAGTAAAACACAGCCTTGTGTCCTTGTCCCACTGACTGTGCCCTTTCCTATACCTGTATCCTTTTAAACTGTTATTATGATGTGTGCTTTGCATAGTGGAAGGCCGTTACAACCTCACTTTTTTCCCAATTAAAAAATTCCAAAATGGGTTAAGCAACAACACATGGAGCACTCAAAATGCTTTGTTCTGATGATATACAGTATTACCTGCACTGTGAGAATCCGTAGTGACTCAGAGGTGAGCTCAGGACTCACATCAGCTGCTCGGTCAAGCTACATTCATCTCTTCCTAAAATAAGACGCAAAGGTTACCTGAATAGTATGTGCCATATAATCGATGATAGCCTATATGTTCTAACTTCTTGTTCTGCTTGTCTTTTCCCCCCTCTCTCCACAGACATTTATAGTCCTCAACAAAGGGAAAACACTCTTCCGCTTCAGTGCCACGCCCTCCTTGTACATCTTAAGCCCTTTTAATCTACTTAGGCGAATAGCTATTAAGATTTTGATACATTCATATCCTTTCAAGTGATTCATTTCTATGTTTTACTGTGAGTGAACATAAATGTTTCAGTGTTTTAAACATCTTGATAAGGATTCTCCCCCAAGTCGTCGGTAAACCTAATGCATCGTAAGATCTAAATGTCTCTTCTAGTTGCTCCTCCCTCTTTCTTAAGATTTACTGCATTTGTTTGATTTAAGTAGGTGGTGTATTCAAATGCATGGGGTGTAATGGGTAGCTTTGTTCAATTTTTCCTTAACTTCTGTCTTCTCACGTTATTCAGCATGATCATCATGTGTACGATTTTGACCAACTGTATATTCATGACATTTAGTGACCCCCCGGAGTGGTCCAAACAAGTAGAGTGAGTACACCGCCATACTTCTCCTCAGCAGTCATATCTTCATTTAATGTGCCTGTCGCCGTTTTACTCTCTTCTCTCTTTGTTCTCAAGGTATACCTTCACAGGTATCTATACGTTTGAGTCACTCACAAAAATTGTTGCCAGAGGATTCGCTATAGATGGGTTCACCTTTCTCAGAGACCCATGGAACTGGCTGGATTTCATGGTCATCTCAATGGCGTAAGTATTTTATACGTAAATATTAACAATAAAGAATTAAATACATTTGGATTTCAACATTTTTGTATATATGGATAGAAGAAAATTGTGAGACAGATTTATTTAGAAGTATCATTTACAAGATAACAGCAGCTAAATATCAAGACAATAACCTTCTCACTTAGCTACTTATTCACCAGTTGTTTTTGCTGACTCACTGTTGTCTTATGAGACAGTAAAACAAGTTAAATGTTTTCTGTCAGTAATTTATATTTTGGTACAGAAATGTGCAAAACACATCGCAGTATTAATTAGATTCTAACCTTACAGCTTCCATCATGTGTGGGTTTCATAATGTATGTCAATCAAACATTTAATCCTTTAACAACAAGCTGCAGGTATGGCAGTCTGTTGGACTGCTTTTCAAAATAATGAAATGTAGTGGCTGTTTCATAAATAAACATGGACAAAGACCCATTCCGAATCAAAAAGCTGCTGTGGGCAACTGTGGAGAAACAAGCAAGCATTGGTAATGATGAACACATTTTATTCAACACAAGTCCACAATGTGAGGTGTCTAAGCTTTGCTCAGCAGCACAGGGCAAACGCCATTTTGTCAGCTCTAGGCAACCGTCATAAATGTTATATGTATTACAGTTTGCTCAACCTTACAAGCTCAATGTTGTTATTAATAAAATGATCACCTCCAAATATTTTAAAGATTAGCCACCAGAGTTGCACAGTGACCCAAAACTTACTCTAAATGGGTCTTTGGGACTTACAAAACATATCATATTCATTATTTAAAGTTAGGTTCACTGGTCATCAAATTCAAAGTCAAATTTACTGTCAATCTTCTGTGTGAAATACAGACAGGGAGATCAAAATGCTGTTTCCCACAATGCAGAGGAATACAAATGTAATACAAATTAAATATCAAAAAAATATATATATTTAATCCCCCTATGATTTTTGGAGATATATAAGTTGACATAATTCAAAACCAGTTCTAAAGACAGTTGCCCACAGCCCCTTCAGTCCGTCACACCACATTGCTAATGCCTCTCTATTATGTAACAATCTATTATTTCTTTCCTCAGTTTGGGATGGCTGCTGAATAATTGTATCTGATCCACCTTGCAGGTATATAACAGAGTTTGTAAACCTAGGCAATGTGTCAGCTCTGCGTACGTTCAGGGTTCTGAGGGCTTTGAAAACAATTTCAGTTATCCCAGGTAAGACAGTCCAGGTGTTTGTGTTTGCGGGGGGGGCGAGTCACGGGGTTGATGTTAGGTGTGGTTTTGTTTCAGTCCCTCTCCTCTTCCTCCTTCGTTCTCTTCCCTCTGGTCGGACAGGCGTTCTCTCTCTCACCGTGGTGTCCCCTCCTGGTCCTCGATGGTGGTGCTGGTGTCGTGCTCTTGCGCGTACATGCGTGTGTGTGTGTGTGTTGTTATCGTGTGTGTTGTGTGTCATGGGGTTCTGTTCTGTGTGTCATCCTACCTTGTTACAGATATATAACAGAGTTTGTGGACCTTGGGAATGTCTCGGCGCTGAGAACGTTCAGGGTTCTCCGAGCATTGAAAACAATTTCTGTCATTCCAGGTGAGACTCCCATTTAAACACTAAGGCTGAGCTTACATATCTCTTACCCGTCTTTATTTATTTTACTTTGATTTGTTCTTTAAAAAAAAAGAAGAAGGATGTTTAAGAATTTCTTAATTTCTTTTGTTTTACTTGTTTTTTTAAATGAAAATCAAAAATGGTAGCAATACATTTTTGATAGGCTTAGCAGTCTACTGGCAGTCTTCTGGGCTCGCATGTCCCTTATGGACAGCTGAGCTAATGTGCAGCACATCAGGATATCCAATAGTTATATTTGTACAATTATACTCCAAGGGAAATATAAAACATTGTCAACAACCTTGTGATAGTATAGAGTAAGAGATAAAAATGTTTTTCTATAAGCAGTTGACTTTCCTAATGCTATAATGAGGTCTTATATATCAACAAAATAATGTGAAAAAAAAGTAGTTTATTTAAATCTGTGACCTCTTTGCACATCTGGTTTGTGTTCAGTTTTATTTCATACATCGACCCAAATTCTTATAAGTTATGACATTTTGTTTCTAAAGACTATTCGATTCCCTAAGACTGCCAAGCCTAATTTGATAACACATCAACGCTGCATGAAGCTTTGAGACACATGCTTTTACAAGTTTGGCTTTAAGGGGCTTTTCTTTTGGATTTTGTTATCTTTTAGTTGAACACATTATTTAATTCAGGCTCTAGAATTTGTTTTGAAGATCTTTGTCCATCCTGGGAGTGAAAGGTAAACATACATAGTAAAGAAAGTTCACAAATAAGCAAAATTCATGTGTTAGTTTCTTCCCTAGGGAACACACAGTACCTCACATTCATTTGGTTTTTATATGAAATGAATTACACTATGAAGTACTTTACCAGATATACACACATCCTAACATATACTGTACACACACACACACACACACACACACACACACACACACACACACACACACACACACACACACACACACACACACACAGTACTATACTGTACGATAAGCTCAGCCTCCAGCATATAGCGCTCAGTTGTGCTCTGGGCTAAAGCAGCCTGAGGGCTCGCCCCGCGCTGCAGGAGGGGGAAAAAGAGGTTCCTGGGATGGGAACGGTTCTTCGGTTAAGGCAAGGTCACCATCACGGTTTACAGACAGGTGATGCTGACACCGTGTCAATTCCTTCAGCCTTGGCGTTTAAATGACCTGCATGCCACCTCTCATTGCCCCCACCCCCCTGAACACCAACTCTTCCTCGCCTGTCCTTTCTTTCTCCTCTTCACTTCCTGCTTCTTGACTTAGCCTGGTTCTGTGGGCTGTTTGCAGTTTGTCGTCCTGCTGCGTTTAGTTGATTTGTTGAATGCAGTATTATACAAAACTGCAGCTCGTCAGGAATGTTTCCATCGACACAAAGACTGAAGGGAGATAGCAATCGATTTAAACAATTTCTCTTCTCCAGATGGATCCTAAATCCAGTTCTGCTGCTGCCTGTTCTTCCTCAGTGGGAAATCTTCAGACAGCTTTTCTAAAGAATCATTTTCTTACATGGGCTGTTTAATGTAAAAGTGGGAAAAAAAGTTGTGTCTTTCTGGTGGAAACACCCCGGACAGCTGCAGTATTTGTTGTGATGTTATGTGTTTTATGAAAACAACTGAATGTGATCTTTATATCTGTGGTTCAACTTGGATGCACTATCCTATTGAAATCACTGTGGTGATATAACATACCATGTCATGTCTTTGATTTTATTGAATGTTTCTAGAAGTATCTAGAAAGTGTACATTCAAAAGACAGAACTAATTTACAGTAATATGCACTATTCCTCAGGCGATAACAGGATACCAGTTCGATTTGGATAACACAGAATCTATGCACAGTATTTTTCACTCATAGGCTACTTATTTATGTTCACTTCTGTTATGGTGCGAGTTTCTTTATCTTCCAATTCTGACAGAAATGTCAGGAAGAACAACAAACAAGCATTGCTGTTAAAAACACTGGTTTTATTCTCCTATATAGAGAAATGCTCATGACACACTGAGTCCATCTCTCTGTTGAGGCTTCACAGTGTGGGTGTAGGTGCTTTTGAAATAATTCTAAAGCCTGCCAAGTTTAGATTTATGTAAGAGGCTGCCTAGCACCGGGTTAAATACAGGATTAAATATATACTTTACCTAACTTAACTTTTTTCCATGTTCGACTTGAGTCAGCTCTGAATTGCAGCTATAAAACCATACTCAGCTTGTCCACTTGTGCAGAGCCAAATATTGCAATTCTTTTTATATGTGTCTATTTGTGTGTGTGTGTGTGTGTGTGTGTGTGTGTGTGTGTGTGTGTGTGTGTGTGTGTGTGTGTGTGCGTGTGTGTGTTGTGTGTGTGTGCGTGCGTGTGTTTGCTTTTGTATTTGTGTGTTGTGGTGTGTGTGTGTGTGTGTGTGTGTGTGTGTGTGTGTGTATGTGTGTGTGTGTGTGTGTCCATTCTCCTGTTTGTGCATTTGTGCACTTTGTGTGTGTGTGCGTGTGTTTGTGTGTTTATTGTATATTAATTGACAGGCCTGAAGACCATTGTGGGTGCTCTGATCCAGTCTGTGAAGAAGCTGTCGGATGTGATGATCCTGACCGTCTTCTGTCTCAGCGTCTTTGCTCTGATTGGACTGCAGCTCTTTATGGGGAACCTGCGGCAGAAGTGTGTGATCTGGCCAATCAACATGACTGAGCGCTACCTGGCAAATGGGAGCAGGGGCTTTGACTGGGACGAGTTCATCATGAATGACAGTGAGTGATTGCCCCGATGCTTGATCAAACTAGTTGCACATGATAACATACATTGGACTAAACAGTGTGTCTGTCCTGGTCTTTTCTAACCGTATCCTCTTAACTGATCAAGAGATGTTTTTTTTTACCTTGCTGACAGAAAACAAACCAGATGTTGACTCACTACACAGACTTGTTTGGCTAATACAAGTGCCTTTCTTCTGTTTTCAGCTAATTTCTACTTCCTTCCTGATCAGCTGGATGCTCTACTATGTGGAAACAGTTCTGACTCAGGGTAAGTCAGTGCTTCACTCACTTAATTCATACTTTAATTAATGTTTGCAGCAGGACTGTCCATTTGTTCTGTTTTTGGACAAATCCTCAATGATGTAACCTACGCCCACCTCTCAATGCGGCCGGATGGATTCGTAGGCCGCATTGGTCTTTGCAAACTAACCACACACAATAAAAATCCCATTTTGGTGTTATTGATGCAAAAAGAAGCTAGTTGTAGTTATTATTTGAAGGCACTAATCCGAAACAAAATACTTTCCCAGTTCACAAACAATAATATGAGTACAATCACTCTCATACACATTTAGACAGGCGAAGGTGACATTTATCTATGATTCGTGACTTGCTTGGATCATGAAATATTAAGGTAAATCATATCACTATCATACTCCTAACAGTGTACTTGTTAAAATGCAAAGACAATCATACGACAAAAAAACAATCTTATCAGTAGGATTTTTTAGGTTCATTTTAAGTGTCCTGTTGTTTCTCAGACTGCCAGTGGTGCTGTATCGGTAATGCTAACGGTGTTGAAATTGTGTCCTTTATTAAAGCTGGAATATGGAACTGTTACACATATATGAACCTCTTTTACATTCAAAACTTTGCCAAACAAGTTCACCTAATGCTCATTAAAGGGATACTCTTTTTCTGCATGAAAACTGATCAAGCAAGTGAAGTATATCTTGTCGCGATGAAGAAGTCTACGGAGACACCAGCTTGTATATAATAAGGTTTATTACAACAGCATAGTATCATACACCAACACGGGCAATACGAGGTTCCCAGAGCCAATTGTGGAAGTCCCCCCGAACTGTCTTTGTGCATACAATTTATAGGAGAAACATGTATGTGCGCGTCCAAAGTGTGTGTGCGCTCACAGGAGGTAATCAATAACAATGTATGCCTCACTAAGTGACATGTGTCCGTTCATCTTGGCTCCCTAACGTACTTCGGAGGTTATTATATCCGACTGCCCACCATATGGCCCCTGAACGACGTCTTCTCTGCACTATTCATGACCTCAGAGAGTAACTAGCTGTGTTATGAACCGATTTAACTAACTGTATCTATGAACAGATTTAATACACCACATAAGCCCTCCAAAGAGTTTGTTTCGGTCATCAACCATTGTTGAGCTTGCCCGGAAAAACCGGGAGCAACGCTAATAGCCAAAATGGCTTAGAGTACATTCGATCGGGGCAGTGCGCAGAACGCTTCCAAAACGGCATTTTTTAACCACTAACATTGCTCGAAATAGCACCAAACCTCTGTAGTAGCATGACTAGGGTCCCTAAACATAAAACGGACCACCAACAACGTAGTTTGCAAACCTTAAGTTTATTAAAAATAAATGTTTTACAAGACTCACCAACTGCCCACCATTCCAGCTCCTCTCCAAGGAAAGTATGCACAAGTCGATTATCGAATGCACCGGAGTTCAGTTCAAGGAGGAATGTTTTGGAATGTATAATTCCAATGAAGCTGTTACATGCAACTCCTTTCATTTCCATGTAAAAACTCACTAGATATGAATTTCCATGGAATTATACATTCCAAAACATTCCTCCTTGAACTGAACTCCGGCGCATTCGATAATCGAGTTGTTGGTGCTCCGTTTTATGTGTAGGGACCCTAGTCATGCTACTGCAGAGGTTTGGTGCTATTTCGAGCAATGTTAGTGGTTAAAAAATGCCGTTTTGGAAGCGTTCTGCGCACTCCCCCGATCGAATGCACTGTAAGCCATTTTGGCTATTAGCGTTGCTCCCGGTTTTTCCGGGCATGCTCAATACTAGTTGATGAACGAAAAAAAAAACCTCTGGAGGGCTTACTTGATCAGTTTTTTTTCATGCAGAAAAAGACCCTGGAGGCCCCGGCCGTGGCGCAACTGGCTGGGGCACATGCACCGTGGGTTCGATTCCTGACCCATGGTCCTTTCTGGATCCCACCCTGACTCTCTCTCCCACTTTCCTGTCACTCTCTTATCCGATTAAAGGCAAAAAGCACCAAAAAATAACTTAAAAAAAAAGACCCTGGAGTCAATTTTTGCCTTTAAGCCTAAAGCAATAAAAGGAAGAAAAGCATTCAACAAAGGGGACAAACACCTCTGAGAGTGGGGAAATGCTCAGATGGAGGATTTGCACCCCAGGATTTATACAACTTTTTTTTTCCTTTCAGACGGTGTCCAGAAGGCTTTATGTGTATGAAAGCTGGAAGGAACCCCAACTATGGTTACACCAGCTTTGACAGCTTTGGATGGGCTTTCCTCACCCTCTTTCGCCTCATGACCCAAGACTTCTGGGAAAATCTCTACATGCTGGTAAATGAATTATTCTCTGGTCTTCTAAGTTTCAAATTGACACATATTCATTCATGGAGTACGCAAAAAGCATGACTGCATATTTTGTCACAGTGACCGATGGATGAAGTCTTTGACCGTTCCTGCACCTGTTTAAAGATCTATATACATAAGCCTAGTCAGACCCAGGGATGTTAAACAAGCCCCTTAGCAGTACTAATGATTGTGTCCTCATTTCATCATACAAATATATTTAATAAAAAGCCACCGGTGCAGCAGTTTTCCTCCATCAATTCATTTGGCCTCTGAATAAAAGGTACAACTGATCAGCAATATGCTGCTGGCTGTATACATTGGGTGACTTACAACACAAATTGTGTTTGTGTTTAATGCAGGGAGAAAATAGTGTTGTTATTTGCATTTTTTAAGAAGCAATGAACTATACTGAGTTAATTGTTTGTTGAAATGATCTTTAGAAGAGTCATGTTCTCTGCCACTGAAAGTCCACTGAACCAGTATTACAACCTGATCATCCCTGCCTTTTGTCAATCCTCTCTCTTCTGTTTGCCTTTTTTTTTGTCTGACACCTGTATGTACAAAATATACAACTTATCTCTCTGTGATGTTGCACTACCATGACACTGCACTAGCATTTCTTTCCTCCTCCTCCAGATGTGCACCAGCACAGCCGTAACAGATTTGCTTCATTTGGCAAATAGGCCAGTGTGTGTGTGTGTGTGTGTGTGTGTGTGTGTGTGTGTGTGTGTGTGTGTGTGTGTGTGTGTGTGTGTGTGTGTGTGTGTGTGTGTGTATTTAAAACTGGGAACTCCTGCACTCTAAGGCTTCTTTCTGTCTGGAGATTTTCCTGGAAAAAGCCATGAACCGGATATAGAAGCACCAGCAATGCTGACACAACACTTGTATAATGTACCAGTTCCTCTGACAACATAGAAAGTATTGCAGTACAAAACTCAAACATTCCCTTTATATTTTTATTAATAGGACCATTTTTCCAAAGATGTGTCACCCTTAATCACTCTAAATCTCAGATTTGTTCTTATTGCTTTGTATCTGTGTTTCTGTCAGACTCTGCGAGCTGCAGGAAAGACCTACATGATCTTCTTTGTGCTGGTCATCTTTGTGGGCTCCTTCTATCTGGTGAATCTCATCTTGGCTGTGGTGGCCATGGCTTATGAGGAGCAGAACCAAGCTACTATTGAGGAGGCGGAGCAGAAGGAGGCTGAATTCAAGGCCATGCTGGAACAGCTCAAGAGGCAGCAAGAGGAAACACAGGTAGGTCTCCTTCTCTCTCTCACAAACACCTACATCTTTTACCTGTTTTTATAGTTCATGGTTATCACATGTCTTTTTTTGTTCTCAGGCTGCTGCCATGGCGACATCTGCAGGCACGGTTTCAGAGGCTGCGTTAGAGGATGAAGGAGGAGGGCACTTGTCCCGCAGCTCCTCTGAGGTCTCCAAACTCAGCTCCAAGAGTGCAAAAGAGCGTCGCAATCGCAAGAAGAAATGGCGTCAGAAAGAGCAGGAGAAAGAGAAAGGAGACAGTGAGAAGGTTGTTAAATCTGAGTCAGACGATGGAAGCAAGAAAAGCACCATTCGCTTCCCTGGAAGCCGGCTCGGGAGGAAGACCTCCATTATGAACCAGGTAAAGTTAGTTAGAAGAACTGTATAGCAAATACAAGCTTCTTTTTGACTTAGCAAGTGAAGATACATCTGGTGATGCTTTTTGATTCCGTTATAAGTAATGAATGGGTCTTTCGGGTCTTTCAGCCATACATTACATGTCATTTGTTAGACGCTTGCATACATTCAATACTGTGGGCAATCCCCACAGGAGCATTTGGGGTGAAGAGTCTTGCCCAGGGACACAACAACATGCTGACTACAGTGGGACTGGAACCTGCACTCCCCCGATCCAAAGATCAGCGCAATATCCCACTGCGACACAGCCTCCCGACATACCTTCTTCTTGTGACCAATTTGAGGTAGATCAAGACTCAATTTGGGCCCAGAAGGCAACACCCTCCCCATGGCTCTACTGTCTTGACCCAAGACATCTTGAGGCTCCTCCTGCTCCTTCCGTGGTGAAGCTGATCGCTATTCACTGCCTCCCTCTCTTGATGAAGACTTGCTTTCCGGCCACTATACCTGCAGTTGCTGACCATTAACTTTCACTTTCTGAGTTCTCTGAGACTTCCTCTCAAAGGCCTCATCGAATGACTTTCCCCAAGGGATCATCTGCTCCAGCAAGATGATTTGTTTGATCAATCAAGACCATAGAAAAAAATCTGGTGTCATAATGGTCGTAATGTGCTGGGAGAACATCAGCTGCCTCTCCAGGAAGAAAGTTAAATACCCAACCCCAACTCAAAGTCTACTAACAGCTTCCAGTTGAGGCAAGGATTCCAGTGGATTCCTTCTTGGCAGATGTTGCTGTTTCTCAACTTTGATGATGGCTTTGGCAATAACCTTAGAACCCATGGTGGTCATGATGCCAGCGGTATCATGCTTCTGCCAGGGTGCAGCAGCTTCAGATGTATTCCCGGGTTCACCTTTCTATTCCCATTGGACATGCTTGTGACTTTGCTCCATGTGTGGCTGTTTCATTGATCATACATTTCCTGGACAATGAACTTGATCCATTGGAGGTCAACCTTTCATAGCCCCGCCCAGATCAGCTTTCTCTCCAGCATATTTCCATCTTGACAAAACCACATGAAGTTTCATTCAACCTGGACTTGGAGAAGCTTCCCTGTTGTTAATGCTGGAGGTTAGGGCTCTACTTTGGGTCGCCACTTTTACCAGCCTTTACTCCACATGCTGGAACACCTTCTCTGCTAGCCACTGCCTTCCAGTCAATGTACATTTTTGCCACCTTTTGGTCTTTGCACTCGCTGTACTCCTGTGGTCCTTGCCACTTTGAGAGATTTGAGTGGTATCAGCAGTTTGGATACTATGACCGTGTGCTCTGCCGGACAATTTATTGAACAGCACAATATTTAACATATTCAAGCAGCACTTTCTTTATTATGTTGAATAAAAATATGACCTTACATGTTAGTGCAAAATGAATAACATTTACGCTGATACCAGTATAACTGTGATATGCTAAGTTCGGCATATAAAATCAGTTTACCAATAAATCGGTCATGCTTCATACCCCACCTTATCAGCTTCCTGAATCTCGGGATATTTTTTGACTTGTCAGGTAGTTCATAATAGCCCTTATCGGTGGTTAGCAATGCTGAACTGATAGTTGTGTAGATGCTTTAAGCTTATAATACGAGAATGATTGGCAAACCTTATAGTAGAGGTGAAATAGGCTACTGCCCTCTATTTTTTCAGAGCAGATTGCACAAAACTACACATTGCGCCTTTAAACGAGGATAAAACTATCTATATTTATTGTCTTACAGATAATTTACATAGTCCGTTTATCTACTAGTTAGTGTCCCATAACTATAAAATGCCTGGATTCCCTGGTTGCTTAGATTGTTCTTTATTTTTAATTTAAAGATGCAGTCCTCATGTTATCACTCTGATTGGCCACGATTATGACAGTGGTTGCATACAAAAAGCTCCTGTGATACCCTTGTTATCCATATGTGACACTGTAGCCAATAATCTGTTTGTGGTGCCTTAATCTTTCATTTTATTTATTTCTCTTTGTTCTATGGTTTATTCTGTGCCTCACTTGCCCTCTTCACCTTGTCTGCCTGGTTAGTTCACACATTGACCAACTCCTCCTGTTAACTTCCCTTCTCCCCCTCTCTGCATCTGTTTCTCCCTCTTCAGTCACTACTGAGCATCCCAGGCTCTCCCTTCATGTCACGCCATAACAGCCGCAGCAGCATCTTCAGCTTCAAAGGCCGTTCCAAGGACATGGGCTCAGAGAACGAGTTTGCAGACGACGAGCACAGTACAGTAGAGGAGAGTGAAGACCGCCGAGGCTCCCTGTTCATCCCTTACCGCCGCAACAGCTACAGTGGCTACAGCCAAGGCTCCTCCCGCATCCACCCGCTGGCACCCCATTCTGGAGGGAAGAGGAACAGCACAGTGGACTGCAATGGCGTGGTGTCTCTCATCGGCCCTGGGCCCGGCAGACGGCTTCTGCCTGAGGTGAAAATAGATAAGGCAGCCACTGATGACAGTGTAAGGACGTCCATGGGACACCTATACAGTTTAGGCATGATGGTGGTGGCCCCGGTCTCTGCAGCTTCACAACCTCTCCCCCTTGGCTCTTGATCCTCTTTTCCCTAAATTCTGTATCCACATATCCATTTTTACTCCCTTGAATATTTAAATTCATTATTATTTCATCTTTAATGCTAATTCCCTTTTTTCTACTTCTACCTTATTTAACAGCTCTTAAAGGCACTAACCAACAGAATCTACAAACTGCCTTACCAGCATCAAGATGAGCCCTTCATTGATAAATATCTAACAATAATACACTTTAATATCAGTAATCTTTAGTTCTCCTAACTTTTCTGTCTGCAAGCTTATGTATACAGTCATTTACATTCATAAAAAAAACAATCTAAAACATCTTACAAGAAAAAACACTGCCTGCTTCTACTTCTTTCTTTCGACGGGGCTTTACACATCCAGGCCTACAATGTTTTTTCTCGCTGCTTTTAAATACCCATCTATTTCTTTTTGTCTTTTTCTTTCACATTTATCTTCTGCTGCCGAACCACAATGTTGCAAGAAAAAATCTGAAACTATAAAATGATTTCTCTTCATGCAAGCTAGCATGACAGAACCCTCTTTTAAATTCAACCAATCTACCTGCTTTTACCGTTTTACCTTTCTTAAAATTTAGCATGATGTAGCATCAAATGACGTCTTGAATACCCCTCTTTTCTTCACCAGCATGTCATTGCATGCAGTCTAATGTATTTAATTAGGGGTCATAGATATGTTTTGAACAGTAAACAATCAAAGGTTTAGAAACTGTACCGTAAATTCTCAAATAAAAGCCAGTCATTTTTAATAATGGTCACTTACTAAACTGCAATAAATAGGAAAACAGGAAAACAACATATAAAGTCCATTCTTAAATAATGGTATGTAATAGTAAGTCCTAATTCTCTCCTCAGTTGAAGTGGATCAGGGCAACTATTTGAGAATTGACAGTATGAATTTGAAAGTAAAAACAATCTGGTAATTTTAAGGATTCATACATTGTAAAAAATATTTTAAAAGCTGCATCCATCACATTAGGTTTTTCACATATGGCATCATTCATCGTTTAGCTAACTTAAGAGCATGAGTTTTAATATGTGATTTGTGTACTAGCTCTGACTGACATTGTGTCTTTCTGAGTACAGACGACTGATGTGGAGATTAAGAAGAAGCACTCTGGCTCTCTCATGGTTTCTGTGGATCAGCTCAACTCCTCCTTCAAAGGAAAGGACCGTGCCAACAGCCAGATGAGCGTCGTCACCAACACACTCCTAGAGGGTACAGACAGCACAGACTTTGTACCACAATATAATCTACAATCAAAAATGTGCAAGCTCTGGGAGTTGCCTTTGACTTTACCATGACTATATGATCACAATTTGAGCTGTGGACTAGATGTTGCTCTAGAAACTGTTTGCAATTACACTTCAAATATATACCTGATTCAGACAAGATACATCCAGATACCAAATGTTTTATTATCATACACAAAGAGGTTTTATTACAAATAAAATATTTAGCTTGTGTTACATCAGGGACTCACTCCTAACTGTTTTGTTTTTCTCACTGTTTTTGGATTTCTTTCTTCTTGCAGAGCTGGAAGAGTCTCAGAGGAAATGTCCTCCCTGTTGGTACAAGTTTGCCAACGTCTTCCTGATCTGGGAGTGCTTTCCTATGTGGCTGAAGATCAAACACATAGTCTACTTGATTGTCATGGACCCATTTGTTGACCTGGCCATCACCATCTGTATTGTTCTCAACACCCTTTTCATGGCCATGGAGCACTACCCCATGACTGAACAATTTGAGGGTGTCCTGTCTGTTGGTAACCTGGTGAGAAACTGCGATTCTTTTTCTTTGTAGCTTTTTAGTAGTATTTGTAGTAAAATAAGTACTAGTTATAGTATAAGAAGTTTTGGAATAAGCAGTAAATGTAATTTATTTGGGTCCTTATTGACAATAGACCACCATTTCACTACTAGGTTTACAGTACAAATTAGAAACATTCTCAAAATGTTTCACATCAAATATTAATCATCTGTTTCTAACTCATTTTCTAAGTGAAATAAACGCTCTTAATTTATTGTACATCCTTTCCACAAGTTCACCCCCTTAAAAGGTGTAACCATTTTAATGTCCCTCAATTCATGTTGAATATTACACAATATAACACATTTAAGAAGCATCTTATTTTGAGCTTTGACGATTATCTGTACAGTTTTGTTTGAAGGTATGAAAATTGGATTGTTTTTTTGTGTTGGTTTTGTAATGCTTTCCCCTTACATCTACACATTCCTGCATGATTCTCATTATCTCTCTCCGGAGCTACAGCAGCACTGCAGGTTTGCCCCACCTACCTGCCCTAACCTCAAAGCGATACATCGATGCATCATTTTGTATATGTGCACTTAAGAATACACACACGGATAGTGTATATAGGACCGTGATGGGGTCTCATTAAAGATTTAGTACCTTTTTAATGCAGCCAGCCAGCCTGCTCCCCAAACTCTCATCACCCCCACTCAGGTCACTCTCCTACTTCCGTTGAATCCTGCTTACTCAACTCTCTCTCTCTCACTCTCTCTCTCTCTCTCTCTCTCTCTCTCTCTCTCTCTCTCTCTCTCCCTCCCTCTCTCTCTTACACACTGAAACTCGCAGTCATAGTGTAAGGCATATTAACCAAGTGTGCAGCAGACATTTTGATTTGTCAGCGCTCTGCCCTTGATGTCAGGTATCACCCTTGCACAGCTGTCTGAGGGCAGCAGTATTGGCACAGTGCCAGTACAGAAGACAGGAAATGAGGTCATAGGGATTGGCATGCTGTCAGGAGTGTAACAGGAACTTAAGTCAGGGGAATCAGCTTGATGCATGGTGCAGTATGAATCATTGGGTGTTTTCTGCAGCACTGATGGGGCACTGATAAGCTTTTTCCGGGGACGATATAGGATTGGCTAAAATACTACAGCACCATACAGATTCTACTACAACACGTGCCACTCCTCTATGACCTTGCCCTGTCAGAGAAGTCCTCACTCAAAGCAAATCCCAATCCATTATTAATCAGCACTACATCAAATAAATGCACTGTAAGCAAGTCAGGTTTTTTCCGTTCTTCACTGATTTTCACCTCTAGAATGAAGAAAAGATTTTAAAAATCTTGCTGTTTTTTTTGTTTTCCTTTTGTGATATAATGGAATTATTATTAAAACAAATAAAAATGTCCCCAAAGCGGGGTAGCTTCAAGATAAGCGTCATGTAGCACTAGTAGGTGTAGCTAAAAACATCCAACATAAAGCAATCATTAATCCTACTGGTATCTCATTGGTTAACACTTGAGATTCACCTCTCTCTGTGTTTTCCCTCATTATTTTGTTCCACCACAAAAAACATTTCATGAAACTCAATCCCAAATGTATCTGTGTAGTCCTCATGTTATGTTCATACAAGAAAATAATATAAACCTTATCTAATATCCTGTTTCGGTCTACAGGTTTTCACAGGCATCTTTGCTGGAGAGATGTTTGCCAAGCTGGTTGCCATGGATCCCTATTACTACTTCCAAGAAGGCTGGAACTGCTTTGATGGCTTCATCGTGACTCTGAGTTTAGTTGAGCTGGGACTGGCTGATGTGGAGGGTCTGTCAGTGCTCAGGTCATTCCGATTGGTAAGCGGAAGGGAGTAGGATCACCATCTGATTATCTTTTGAGGCCCTCATGGAAACGCTGAAAATGTTTATCATAAAAATATAAATACTTTTAACTGTAATACTTAGCATAATGCTGATTTGTCTTTATTATCATCAAATAGTGTTGTTCTTTAAAGCTCCAAATTAAAACGTTATTATTATGCGTTATACTCTGCTTTTAGCAATGCATAATTGAAATTATTTCACCTTATTTGCCAATGTGCCAATGCCCATGTATGGCTGATGCATCCTTATTTCTAATGCAGTATACTGAAGACATGGCATCATACAAAGTGTTTCTTTTGCTTCTATGACAGTAAACCATTATAACAATGTGTAAAACTCTTAACGTATGGTCAGTACATTTGCCTTGCGTGACCTTTTTAAATAATGTCAAAACAAGACTCAACTTAAATCCAACCTGTTTTTGATCATTGTCTTAATATGTGTAACTATTTTACTATCCCATGTCCTATCTCTCTTGTAGTTGAGAGTATTCAAACTGGCCAAATCGTGGCCCACCCTCAACATGCTGATCAAGATCATTGGCAACTCAGTAGGAGCTCTGGGTAATCTGACCCTGGTGCTGGCCATCATCGTCTTCATCTTTGCCGTGGTGGGCATGCAGCTGTTTGGCAAAAGCTACAAGGATTGTGTGTGTAAGATCGCCGTGACCTGTGAACTGCCTCGCTGGCACATGCACGACTTCTTCCACTCCTTCCTCATTGTGTTCAGAGTGTTGTGTGGCGAGTGGATTGAGACCATGTGGGACTGTATGGAGGTGGCAGGACAGACCATGTGCCTCACCGTCTTCATGATGGTCATGGTCATCGGAAACCTGGTGGTAAGAAAAGACAATAGCATCATAGTGTAGATGCTAGTGATAGTAGCTTGCTGTAGTTTCCCAGTTGTGAACCATGTACTATGAGTGCATGGGTTCCAGTTTTTGTGGTATCTGTTTCTGAGGTGCTGAACCTGTTCCTGGCCTTGCTGCTGAGCTCGTTCAGTGCTGACAACCTCGCTGCAACAGATGACGACGGGGAGCCCAACAACCTCCAGCTCGCTGTGGCCCGCATTAAGATAGGGATTGCCTGGTTCAAGGTTCACATGCGAATATTGGTGGCATCAGTGCTCAAAAAGGTACCATATGATTAATCATCTTAATGCATGAGCAATAAGTTTAGTTTTATCTGTCTTTATATGAATGTGTTTTACAGTTTTAGTTCTATGATGTAATTCTTGTGTTTAATTAACCTTTTATATTTGTTCTACTCTCCCACTCTGCAGCCTGAAGAAGATGAACAGAAGCCTCTGGATGAAATGTATGAGAAGAAACTCAACTGCATTGCAAACCACACCGTGGACATCAACCGTGAACTGGACTATGCTAAAAATGGCAATGGCACCACCAGTGGCATTGGGAGCAGTGTGGGAAAGTATATGATTGATGAAGACTACATGTCCTTTATCCACAACCCCAACCTCACCGTCTGTGTTCCTATTGCTGTTGGCGAGTCAGACTTTGAAAACCTCAACACGGAAGACTTTAGCAGTGAATCGGATGTGGAGAACAGTAAAGATGTGAGTAGAAAAGGACAGGTGTGAGAATGAAGGAAGGATGTGAGCAGAGAGATGCCAGTGTTAATGTCCTTGCTTTAAAGTTTGATGATAGTTTGGTCAGTAGTTCCTTAATGGAGATTATGCTTTTTGGTTTTACTTTGGATTACATTTTGGGCCAATTCAGAGATCAACCTGTCATAAAACATTCACAAAGCTTCTACATTTTTTTAAATCAAAAATGTGATTTCATGTAACATTGCTTGCTGTAATAAGTCATGTGTGTAAATGTGTTTTTGTTTGGGTTCTTGCCAATTAAGCATCTGCCAAGAGCTGCCACACTGAAGACATTTAGTTCACTTGACATTTCAGAACATCCATTTAGACATGAGAGCTGTAACACTGAGCCTAAATGCTGACCATGCAGACAGACAGACAAGAAGGAAATCCTGACAAGACGACAGTCAGAGAAAGACCCTGTCTAGTCTACTATATAACATGAATGTTTGAGAAGGGAAACCAGACGTTAAGCTTGTGGAGAAGCCTGATGTCTTGGTCACCTTGACCTGGTTTGTAGTAGGAGGAGAGGAGATAATGCAGCAGCATACCGTACATGCACCAGGTTCATATTCCACTGGGCTCCCTCAACCAACCACACAACAATCTTTGCCGCACCATAGCCAGCCACGAGCTACACTGCAGGGAGTAGACACAGACAGAGCTGCTAACAGCCAATCAGGAGAGCAGGGATCCATCTGGCTGTTAGGTAAAGAGGAATACAAAAGAGAGGGAGCAGAAAAGAGTGTGAATGCGGACCTTTGCTGACTACTTAAGATTATAAAGTGCAGTATCATTCTCTTGAGAATTGAGAGTTTGCATGTTTGTGTATTTTTTTTGCAATAAGGCTGCTGGTATACTGGTGTGACTAGTTTGCCCTGACTCACCTTGACCTATTGTTATAGAATGACATGATTTATTGGTTCAGGTGTTCTTCATCAAGCTATGGTTGCAACGGCTTAGAATGAGAATTTTGCACTTCTGTCCTCTTTACCATACAGTACAACTCCTGCTTTCATATTCAGAGCATTTCAAGCATATTATTAATAAGCTTAGGCCTCCAAGAATACACTGGTTATAAATTGTGTGAAATCATTTTAGTTTTCATCACAAATAATACCACTGTGTATCATCTGACTCTTTTGTTTGAAACACATTTGTTTTAATTATTCCAGCTCAATGAAATGATTCCTTTATCACTGAAGAGTCTCTTTGTAGGCATGTATTACAATGACCATCATTACCAGCACAATCAATCACTGGTCAAGTTTAACTGCTTCCCTTTTGAATCTATTAATAACCCTGCAGAATAGGCGTGGCCGAGGGAGAACTAGCTTCACTACATGGCTACAACATGTTTACCTCTAGTAATAAATCATGTCCTGCATATATAAACTCAAAGGGGCATTAATGTAATGGCTGTCCTGGCACTGTGCCGTGTCCACACACTTTCAGTATCTCACTGCTGAGCCTGTAAGGTCCAGAAAGAAAATCACAGGCTGAACTGATTTCTCTGCTCCTCTGTTTGTCCCAGCTGGATGACACCAGTTCGTCTGAGGGCAGCACAATAGACATCAAGCCTGATGTGGAGGAGGTTGCAGTGGTGGAGGTTGTCGAGGAGTATGTTGATCCAGAAGCTTGCTGGACAGAAGGTAGATTCTGTGTATTATCTGACTTTGTAGTAAATGATCATGTGTTCTTGGTAGTTTTATGCATCCTTTCTGTGTTTATCAGCAGTTTTGTTTTTGTTTGTATCACAGAGTGTATTGCCAAATACAAGTGCTGTGATGTTCCTATCACTCACGGCTGGGGAAAACACTGGTGGTTCCTGAGGAAGACCTGCTACCTCATTGTAGAACACAACTGGTTTGAAACCCTCATCATCTTCATGATCCTGCTCAGCAGTGGAGCACTGGTAGGAGCGCACACACACACACACACACACACACACACACACACACACACACACACACACACACACACACACACACACACACACACACACACACACACACACACACACACACACACACACACACACACACAAACTCAATGTAATGGTGGTTTTGTTATGTTGTCTGTGGCCCTGTTGAATTTTGGTGCTATTAACTGACTGGTATTTCTTTTATTTTGGGCAGGCTATTAACTGCATTAGTTTAAAGGTCCAGTGTGTATGATCTAGTGCCATAGTGCAGATTGCAATCAGCTAAATAGCCCTCTGCTCTCCCAAATCAAAGAATTTCAATTTAAAATAGTAGAAGCACTGTAGAGATTTGAAAAAATCCTTCCTGTACTACTGAGGAGAAATGGCTAAGACTGTTATTTATCTATCACTATGCAAATATAAATGTATCGGTGTTCCCACTTTTTGTTAACATAATTCTAGTGCTTGTTATTCATATATTGAAGCACATACAGTATATCAACAAGGTTACAAGGTTGAAAAAGAAGAATATTTAAACTAAGCAAGAATATGACATTATTTAGCGAAAGTGAATCTCTTAAAGATGTGCTCAAGCTCGACCAGCTTTTCTTCTGCAACTGCCCTTCATATGATTGTTGCTAATGGACAGCAAAGTGCTGTAATGCACCAACCTTTTAAGCAGCAGAATCCTGCTTGGGTTTGCAGCTTTCTGGAAGGGGAAGGCCCGTGGCCAAATCAAAACACTTACGTGTGTGCTGAAGAAAGGAAACAGGCAATGGAGAATGTAAGAGCTGTGGGAACAATAAGTCTGGTTTGACTAGGCGAAAAATGTCCTTCGTCAATCAGTTTTCCTTCACTATGTAAACAACTCATCTCAAGGTAAACAAAGCATAATAGCTGCTTCCGAAAACATGACACAAGGTGTTTTAGAATAATAGTAATCTAGGTCTGCCATTATACAGTTATTAAAAACCCCATATGGAAATAGTATTGGTAATCAGTTGGTATACTTTTTGGAGATATCAAACAAAAAGCAAAACGCTGTAAGGTGTGGCTTACCTCACAGTTGGGGTTAATGAGTTGTTGAACACGGTGTAAAATACTGAAAATGATGAGAAAGCCAATGTAATGTTTCTGTACTACTACTTCAGGCCTTTGAGGATGTGTACATTGAGCAGAGGAAGACAATCAAGATCATTCTGGAGTATGCAGATCGAGTTTTCACCTATATCTTCATCCTGGAGATGTTGCTGAAATGGGTGGCTTACGGCTTCGTCAAGTACTTCACAAATGCCTGGTGTTGGCTTGACTTCTTCATTGTGGATGTAAGTACATTTGCCCACCCTTTTGTCACTTCTTAGCAAATAATGCAACAATGTAAAATATATAAAAAATTTGATTCAACTCCTCATAATTATATTTTTAAGATTGCAACATCAAATACAGGCCTGACTATGAGGTTTTGGCTTTTTGGTTAATTTAAACCGTTAAGCCGGACCTTACCTCTGCCTTGTTTTTGAGTCACAAGTAGTGGTAGAATAATATAATCATTAACTAAATAAATGATATGACCCTCATTCCAAGAAGCTTTTTTGTTAGTGTCATTGCATTTTGTCAATGCAGATACACATTAAATATTATAAATAAGTATTCTATTTATTCCATGTCAAATCTGCTCACCACTTCATGTGCTGTATCCCGCTAAGCCTCTTGAAATAAGTCACTTTCAGCTTGTCACACTGAACTGACTGAATCAATGACAGTATTCTTTTTAAATCTACAGGTTACATAATAGTACTAACAATGATACTAAGATGTTATCACACATTTTGGATGATCCCCTCAGAATAAGCCTGACTCTGCAGAGAATAATGATCTATTGTGTGATCATTGCTTCCTGTGTGATCTCCAGGCTTTGCTGCAGTGCTTTGTGGGAGACATTTGCAGTTAGCACCGCTGCAACTTTAGATGTTACTGCTGGACATATTTATCTGGAGTCAGAAGGGCGTCGAAATCCTAGTGCTCACAAAAATGCAGTTAAAGTGGACATTTAATGGGATCTAACTGTTAAATTGATAAGAGGGCTGTGTTTTCCTCACAGTGTTCAATATCAGCATCGTAGTCTGCCATTTCCAGGATGCCTCTGGAGAGTTTTTCTGTCTCTGGATTGCTGAGTCATTCAGTGTTTTCCCACCTGATGAGTGCTTTTGAACACTTATGGTTTGTTCTCCTTGTCATTTGTGCATGATGAGTTTCTCACTGATTTTCCTCTTGTGTCTGTATTTGAAAAAGAAAAAATGATACATTACATGGTATGCTTAAGGGCCAGAGAAAATGGGGACCTTATTTCCTTAAAGAAGAGCCAGACCCAACATGGCAAGCTAGGTAGGTTGCAGGAAATGAAATGCTTGGAGCATGACAGGATAACATGGAGCAAGAGATAGTCAGGAATTATGGCGGACTAGGTTCTGCTGACGAAAAAGGGACTTTAAACGTCTACAGTGTCGTTTTTGAACCAAACCGTAACAACTATGCAGGCAGTGAACTGCATTTTGATTGACAGCAAGATTGATCTTTCCACAAGCAGCTGATTGGGGGAGCTGTTAGTGGCGCCTACAAGCCTAGCCATGTTCTGTCTGGCCTCACCATTAATGGGATGACTCTGTCCTGTTGACGGAGGAGGTAGAGTAGGGACATAACACAGCGTTATTTCATTTTGACCGAAATCCAAGGGTGTATCAGTTAAGGAGAGAAAGGAAGTTGATGAGCAGGGGGTTAGAATTGTCAAAAATGTCAGATGTCAAAAATGAAGTCACTGGCCGAATATTTTTTTGGAACTTAAAGTCCTAATTTTAAATGTTGTAGTATTTTCACAGTCTGAAGAAGAATCTGAAAATATCTACATGTTCAGAGACTTATCTCAGAATACGGAAAAAAGTCTAAATTTCAACAAGTGTTACGCTGTCAGAAGTGATCAACTGTAATCAAGCATCCACTGTTTGGTGTAACAGACATTTTGTAGTGCCTTCCCTAATGAAAATAAGTAAAACTTTTTTGGGACTCAGATTATAGCTTACCGTAGTCAATAAGTAATGGTTACTAACAAAGTACTCTCTTATGTGCTATCATGCATCGGGCATGACCTGAACAATGTCCAAATTGTTTTTTGACTTACAATTTTACTATACAGTTAAACAAATGAACTATTTCAAATACAGCCTCTGACTCTTTTTGTATAATTCAGACTTTTTCTTCAAAATATTGAATCAAACCGAGAACTCATATTGTTCCTTCTTAATCCTTTTATATGTATTAGATGATGTGTTTTATGTTCTGCTTAGTCATGTGCAGGCTGGTAAGTCATCCATTATCTCTTGATCACCAATTTTAATCCATCCTTGACTGTGAGGCGCCAATATGTCTGTGATTTTGTATTAACATCCATTGTCACATGATAAGGATACACTAATGTATGATGCTTCCTGAACTTGTCTTTGGGTCTGTCCCAATACCTACATTTGTTGTTTTTGGAAGAAGTCAAGTGCTGACTCATGTGATTTGTTTCCGGTGACTCCCACAGTGTCGATGGGCACGTTTACACCATGGCTCAATCAACTTTAGATGACTTCTTATTTTAATTTGAATTCCACATGATAATCAGGTGACATTGAAATAAAGCACAGCTGCTGAGAGGTTTAATAATTATAAAACAAATAAACCAAATCCCATAAAAACACATTAGTAAGACATAATATGATATTATTTTGACTGGTTTGACCTTTTGGGGAAATACATTTTGATGAAAGGACATGATAGTGTATTTCTACAACAATATCAATTATTCATTAATACTTTTAACTTCACCGTGATGTGTAGAACCACAAGCCTTAATTGTGAGTTGGCATTTTTCAAAGATGAAACATAATTGCCAACAGTTTAATGATAATGTTTGTCCCATCTAGGCTCTTTTAAAATGATTCAAATAAATGAGTTTAATCCCTTTGAGAATATGAGTGTATTGAGAATATTGAATAAAAACCTATAATTTAGTTAAGCATATTTTAACGGACTGGAGATCAAAAATGGTCCTGGACCATTTGACCCTGGACAAACCCACCAAAACTCATCAATACTCCACCCAGTCAATCCACACCACTTTTTTTGGAAACAACAATACAGAACAATATTTACAACAATCGTTTAAGGAAAATACATGTAAAATATAACAGGGGGAATGTATTGGTCTTTTGTGGCAAAAAAAGTCAAGTATTTTCCTCAAATTGTCACCAAAATGATTTAGAAATTTAATATTAAATAATTGATTTGCTTCTCTCTTGTGAAATAAATAAATAAATCAGAATCTACTTCCTCCCATTCCGTGTTAGAGTCCTAATTTAAGGATATAGCCTGATATAGTCAAGTTTTCCAGGTTATGTTTGGATCCGCAGCTTCTCCAACCCCTTACTCATCTCCAATAGAAAAACTAGAATATGAAGAAATCTCAATATATTTTAATTGGCCCGTGTGTTGTACAGATAACTAATCCTGACTTTCCATGCAAATCTCTACCCTAATATTGACCTGTCCTCTCTCTCACAGCAGGTGCCTATAACTGTGTCTCTCTTTAAGTTAAGAGAGACATTGTGCAGCTGTCGAGAGGGACTGAGGGGTCGGTGTTTGAGGGTCCAGGGTAAGGTTTATGTGCTGTGTTGGGACTCGTACTTTCACAGGTTATCCTCTCTCTTCTAACCCTGAAAGTTGTCCTCAACCTTCTGCGTTTTCTCTCCCCCTCTTTAAGTAAGATGCTCTCTGGTGTGGAAACTGTACTGTTTCGTATTGTGTACTGTGTGTATATTATTGTGTCACATTGATTTAGTGTTTGTGAATACATCTCTCCTCTAATTTTTTCCCTTTGTTTGACTCTTTATCTTCTCTCCCTCTCACTGTGTCAACCACAAGTTTCTTTCCAGGTGTGCTTACTGTGCTGTTAAGCTGGTTATCACGCTAGACTGGCTTGCCAAACTAAACCAAACATAAGCAAACAAACATGTAAAAAAAGAAACTAAAAACTTGGGTCATGTACACTTTATTGACCTTTGTCTATTGTAATAACCCCTGTTTATGTTTTTATGGATACATATACTTACACATTTAGAAACGATGTATGTACTTATATGTACCTGTATATAACCATTCAGCCATCCTTACAGTATATATAGGGCACACCTTCTCTCTATATCCCCTCTAACTATGTGGGTCCTCTCTTCCTTTGCCTCTGTCTTTCCCTCTCCTTCTGTCCCTATCTGTGTAGGTGTCTATAGTCAGCCTTATAGCTAATGCGTTGGGCTACTCCGATCTAGGTCCGATTAAATCACTCAGGACACTGAGGGCCTTGAGACCCCTCAGGGCCCTGTCACGTTTTGAAGGGATGAGGGTAAGACCCAAGATACCAGACAGCTGGTCCTTTTGCATGCCGATTAAATAAAAGCATCAACGCATGCTAGAGATGGCAATATAGATTATTTTATTTTAAATACAGATTAAGGTAAATTTTTTAGGTGAAAGCTTTTATCAAAGAGAAGCTTTTTGCATGGATTCAGATCATTTCAGATGGTCTTGATACATCTGATTTGATTTATCATATTTCATTTCATTTGTTATAAATTTAGTGCTATGTTAAGGCAATTTGCAAAGATTCACATTTAAAAAGTTTTAAGAAAACACCTTAAAAAATCTGTCCCATGCCTTATCCAACAGCAGACAAAAATCTAGGATTTTGACCTGAATGATGAAACATGTTTTAATAATTATTCAGCCCTGAAGTGTTCAGTTCCAGCTGAGAGAACAGCTAGAGGTTGGTATGAACCATCACACAAAACCTGTTCACACTGAGTCACACAACGGAGTTATTGGAGAGTAAAGTTATGCAATCTGAGCAAGCAAACCCATATGTGTTAAACTGTTTCTGAGCTACGGACCCCCCACATGTGATGGATAAACAAATTCATAAAGAAATGTATGCAATGTATGCTTATTTTAATATGCACATATTTGTCTATCATTTGTTTATCATTGACCTTGTGGACAGTTTCCAAGTTAAGTATTTTTCGATACCATGTGACCCTCAGGGCTCTGTACTGAGCTTTGCCTGAGAAAGACACAGTTTATGTCTTGAGTTCTTCAGATCATTATTTCAATGTGTGACTGGTTGGATCAGCCTCTGGTTGTCGCTAGGCAGATGGAAAAAAAACCTTGTCAGTGTCTAAGTTCAGCATCCCCTGACTGTTGCTCTGCCTCCAGTGTCCCGTTATCTGATCTTATCACAGTTTGGCTTTGGCATTGTCACACTGGAAGATCAACAAACTTCTGGTTGCATACCCCCCCTCCCCCGCCATCCTTGCTCACCACTCCTCAGTGAATGTCATCACCATGATTTTCATGATCACCATTTTATTGTAGTTATATTAACTGATCAAATGGATGCTTTGTCTCTATATTATTAGGCAGAACACTAACATGAAAATAACGTTTTGACATTTGATGTTTGCCTATATAGTTTTGGTTTATTTGGCTTTCAGTTACCATGGTTCTTCTGTGTTTGGAAATGCACATTCACATGGTGTCGTCCTTTAGATTATAGCTTGATCTCCTACAACGCACTGCTTCAGTGCAAAATAGTCACACTGAAATGATCAATTGGCAATATTTGTAAAACTAACAGTTTTAACACTGTTTATTTAATATAACTATCTCTTGTATAATGTATGGGATTTGTACAATCCCTACAATATTTTGATATGCAAGTAAAGAATAATTGCATTTTTAGAGGTGTAACAATATATGTATCATAGCACATTATATTTTGATACTGTGGAGCTGAGAGCTCTTTATCTACATGAGCACACTGACTGGCCTTTTCTATTTTTCTATTCAACCCAAAATCTGACGAGGAAGCAATATTTTTTTTTATAATATAAAAACAACAGTTGGACAGTTTCATTTTATTTTCATCCAACTTTGTTAAAAAATATCCTCAGTGCATCAAACCATGACTGAACTGTGTCTTGCTGAACCATGAATTAACAGTATTGTTACACCTCTTGTATTTTTATTTTGATCGGTACCAAGAAATCCCTGAACACACCTATATCCTCTAGTGGAATGAGAGAATGTGCGTTTCTATGTATGTGTGTGTGTTGATGTTCTTAAGTGTGAACATCATGCAGTAGGTGTGTGATCGCTGAGTTACAGCGGCTCTGTGTCCCTGCTGCTCTCTTTAGGTTGTGGTGAATGCCTTGGTGGGTGCTATCCCCTCCATCATGAATGTGCTGCTGGTGTGTCTCATCTTCTGGCTCATCTTCAGCATCATGGGTGTCAATCTGTTTGCTGGAAAGTATTACTACTGTTACAATGAGACTGCAGGGGAGAACTTCCTCCCTGAGGTCGTCAACAACAAAACAGAGTGTTTCGCGCTCATCAATTCAAACGTCAGTGGAGTCAGATGGAAAAACGTCAAAATCAATTTTGACAATGTGGGCGCAGGATACCTGGCACTCCTGCAAGTGGTGAGACACCTTTGCTGTACATTTTGTATTTGTTTCTCTCATCTGAAATCCAGAATTCAACCTGTTTTCTCCCTGAATGTGTCCGCCAACTTTACAGGCAACATTCAAAGGCTGGATGGACATTATGTACGCCGCAATAGATTCTAGAAAGGTACGCTTGATGTAGTTTTTGAATTAGAATTCTGGATGGACATACAATTGTGCAGCTTTATACAAACTTTCACTTTTCCCGCTTACAGGTGGAGGACCAGCCGGTCTACGAGGACAACTTGTACATGTACATCTACTTTGTCATCTTCATCATCTTTGGCTCCTTCTTCACCTTGAACCTCTTCATTGGTGTCATCATTGATAACTTCAACCAACAGAAGAAAAAGATAAGATTTATTTTCCCCACTTTCACTTTCAAGCTGCTTTCATTTGAAGAAACAGTTTTGGGAAAACATTTTATATGCTATTAGATATTAGTTAGATGAGAAGATCAATACCACTCTCAGCCACTGCCAGCAGCAGAGTAGCTAAGCTTTGCATAAATCCTGGAAACGAAGGCAAGTGTAAATTAATGAGTTTAAGAGGAGCTGGTTGGAGGATATTGTACAGAGCCAGGCTAGCTGTTTCTCTGTTCCCAGTCTTTGTGCTGAGTTGTCTTAAGTATCAGCAAGAATGCAATTTCACATAATTGCCAAATTAATAATTTAAGCTTAGATTTGAACGTTGTAAACCAATTTTATAAGCATTTTTAGTATTGCACTTGTCACAACACAGTCAAATACATGTTCAAACGTATTTTGATTAGGAGTGGAATAAGAAGTCTAAATCCTTGCAAATTGTAACCAAATTGTTTTTGTGCTTTTACTTTGGAGGTCAGGATATCTTCATGACAGAAGAGCAAAAGAAATACTACAATGCAATGAAAAAACTAGGTTCAAAGAAACCACAAAAACCAATACCCAGGCCCCAGGTAAAAAAAAATTGCAGTCTTTACTTACAAGCAGGTTTTGTTTTTTTTACATTTGTGAAGATTATGACTCATAACATCCCCTTTTTGTTCACTCCATTTCTCCTCAGAACAAGATCCAGGGCATGGTGTTTGATTTTGTGACGCAGCAGGTGTTTGACATCTCCATTATGATCCTCATCTGCCTCAACATGGTCACCATGATGGTAGAGACAGACGACCAGACAGAAGACACAGAGGAAGTGCTTTACTGGGTCAACTTCATCTTCATTGTGGTCTTCACTTGCGAGTTTGTATTGAAGCTCTTTGCGCTACGTCACTACTACTTCACCAACGGCTGGAACATCTTTGACGTGGTTGTGGTCATCCTCTCAATTGTGGGCAAGTATTCAAAAGGGTTATTTAGAAATGAAGAAAAGTGGGAACCTTCTTAATTAGAAGCTCAGATACTGCCCTAATAAATGTTTTTTAGGGGGAAACACACAGATGGTTTACATTTTCATGTTCTTCAAAAATAAAAATAAATATCCGTAGTTTTGGTGTGCAATACATTTCATCAAGTCAATAACTGAAAAT
This sequence comes from Eleginops maclovinus, assembly GCF_036324505.1. Taxonomy (NCBI): domain Eukaryota; kingdom Metazoa; phylum Chordata; class Actinopteri; order Perciformes; family Eleginopidae; genus Eleginops; species Eleginops maclovinus. Next base: position 14,157,351 of record NC_086368.1, on the reverse strand, counting down.
AGCAATGAATTAAAAAGTGTATCACAATCATGTGCTGACACGGAAAATAATTAAACAGAAAAGCCCCAAAGAAGAGCTCCAAAATGTTCATCCAGAAACAATGACCTCCGTGACTCTGGAAAATGTAGACTTTTTCTGAAACTACTTAAGAAAAACCATCACCTCTAAAAACAATTGATATTGTGTTATTTGCCTCTCTTGATTTCTTCCACAAACTATGAATGTGCTTACGTAAGCGTTATGTGTGTTAAATCAGTGTTTCATTTATTACTAAATCCCATATTTTTTAACCAAATTTCTGCTGTGTCTCTCTTTGCTCCCTCTCCACTTCAGGAATGTTTCTGGCCGATCTGATCGAGAAGTACTTTGTGTCACCAACACTCTTCAGGGTGATTCGTCTGGCTCGTATCGGCAGAATCCTGCGTCTCATTAAAGGGGCCAAAGGAATCAGAACTCTACTGTTTGCCCTCATGATGTCACTTCCTGCTTTGTTCAACATCGGTCTACTACTTTTCCTGGTTATGTTCATTTTCTCTATCTTTGGCATGTCCAACTTTGGCTATGTGAAACACGGGGCTGGAATCGATGACATGTACAACTTCGAGACCTTCGGCAACAGCATGATCATTCTCTTCATGATCACCACGTCAGCTGGCTGGGACGGCCTGCTGCTGCCCATCCTCAACTACCCTCCGGACTGCGACCCCTTACTGGAGAATGCTGGGACCCCCGCCACCGGAGACTGTGGCAACCCTTCCGTGGGAATCTTCTTCTTTGTTATGTACATCATCATCTCTTTCCTCATTGTGGTCAACATGTACATCGCCATCATCCTGGAGAACTTCAGCGTTGCCACAGAGGAGAGTGCCGACCCGCTCAGTGAGGATGACTTTGAGACCTTTTATGAGATTTGGGAGAAGTTTGATCCTGATGCGTCTCAGTTCATCACCTATGCCAAGCTTTCTGACTTTGCTGATGCACTTGAACACCCGCTCCGAGTCCCTAAGCCCAACACCATTGAACTGATCGCCATGGACATGCCCATGGTGAGTGGCGACCGCATCCACTGCCTGGACATCCTGTTTGCCTTCACCAAGCGTGTGCTGGGTGACAGTGGAGAGTTGGACATGCTGAGGCAACAAATGGAGGAGCGCTTTGTGGCAGCCAACCCCTCCAAGGTCTCTTATGAGCCAATCACCACCACTCTGAGGCGCAAGCAGGAGGATGTGTCAGCCAGAATCATTCAGAGGTCTTACCGTGCCTACCTGGCGAGGCGGGGTTTTGTCTGTAAGCGCAAACGAGTCAATAACAAGGTGGAGAATGGCGGGAACAATCAGGAACAAGAAAAGAAGGAGGGCACTCCCTCAACTGCCTCCCTGCCCTCTTATGACAGTGTAACCAAACCTGACAAGGAGAAAGAGGACGACAACAATGAGGACAAGGGAGGGAGGAAAGAGAAGGGAAGAAACCAAAAAGACATCAGGGAATCTAAATGTTAGAGCGTTGGAATAATAATCACAGTAATAACAATAAAAATTATAATAATGTAACTTCAAGCAAAGCGAGAGGAAACTCACCCACACAGATGTACAGATTATTTCATTTGCAAGTCAGAAAAAATAATACTCAATAATTTTGTTTACAGACTTCATTCTTATATTGATGCAGAGGGAAGCAGCTTGGTCTGTTACAGCTTGAAGACTCTTGAACTTCAGTCAAACCAAACATAATCAACATACTATGTGACATTGTTGTATCTAGACTACTGATCTTAACAAAAGGGAATGAAAAACAGACAAGGAAATGTCTGTGTCTGCTGAAAGGCAGATTGCTCACTTTACCACTGCTCTACAGATAAGACAAGTAACTCTACACCAAGAGGTAGAATGAAAAAACACTAAAGGAATTCAGCGCCTGGACGCAGTAATGGATTCCTATGGAAGACAGTGTTGTGAAGGAAAAACAAGGATGCTGCTGCTGCTTGACGCTGAAGAATTGTCTTCTTAAAGCAGCCAGTGAGTGCTAATATGTCATCTAGTACTGAAATGTGTAGAGGAGCAAAATGACACACTCACTCTATAAGATCAAACAGAAGGATGACTGATGAGTGAAAGACACAAAATGACAGAGAGCGTTGGAAGTACTTTTGCGTTTTATTAAAGCTAGAAATTGTTCATTTGAGCAGCAAAAATGCAAACAGACAAAAAAAGAACAATATTCAACATTTTGCCCATGTCACTTAACTCTTCTACTCATTTTATCTTTGTTATACCCACATCAAAATGTTTTTTTTACATGGGCTTTCACACCAATTGGTTAAGGATCTGTTTATTATGGGGTCAACTCGGGCCAAGGGCTTATATTTACTCAGAAAGATTTCCAAACAAATACATAAATAATTGTGCTTGTTCAATGCATAGAAATGACTTGCATGATGGCATGTTTTGATCAGAAATCTTGCATGAATTATCATAGTCCACAAGACACTAATACTCAGACCACAGCAGTGGCTCGACTGTAAGATTGAGGCATTGTCACAATTTGAAAGCTCAGAGTTCAGAGTCAATTGTTTAACAAAGATAAGTGATATTGGGGTTGATAATCTAAAATGGATCTGAATTTTTATCTCATTACTCAACTTATTTCAAATGTTTAAATTGTTGCCTCTATAGACAGAAGAATGGAATATGTTGGTGAATAATACCGCCACAGTGGATCAGTGGGTGAAATCCAAACAATTTATTTGCTGCTCTGGAGATTTTGAGTGTGTAAGATGTGGAAACGGATGTCTGTGTGTTTCATGGGACTGAAGTGTTTGTTAATTTGGACTTAAATGTTTTCAAGGGTGCAACACTTTGAATCTAAAATGCTTATATTTATAATTTGTATGCACCTATGTAATGTTCCATACCATCTGCCTTTAGTTTTGTGTGAGCGGGCATTTTGGGAGTCCTACTGTTGGTTATAAGTGGTTTGTGGGGATTTCACAGGTATGGCAAACTCCTTTCTATTTCTGATGTTTCTCTTTGGGTGGTGAGACCTTTCTAGAAGAGCTGAGAATGGTGTTGATTATTGTATTGGCTATTGTAGCTTATCTGTTTGTTTATTTTATTTTATTCCCTGACGTAATTTTCATGTTTTGGTTGGTAATAAGTCTTATTTTACACACTTTTATAAGCCACATCTATGATGACGATGAGGGAATCGGTCTTGGAAAATATTTGTTGGTTGTTAGTCGTGTGCTATTCTGATGAGGAACGGAAAATGATAGCTGGGTGATGAGAACATTGTGTGTGGAGAAGCCAAAGAGATCTGCCTTGTTATCCCTTGTTGCCCCTTTGTCCATGGAGTGGGATTGGGTGAAGTATGCCCTGCCCATTCAGTTTTTTGCTGTCATTATTAGACAGAGAGACCCTAGAAATGTATGCAATGCTTGAAAAATTCATCCCTTTTTCTCAGGAGATATTATAGATGTACTATTATGAGCTCTGCAACAAAATGCAAGTGAATGTGATGGGAGTATTTATGAAATCATGTTTTACTCTTTTCTGTTTTATGCCATGTCGATGGACAATGATCTCGACAGCCGCCCGGTCAGGGGCCAGTTTGGCGCTTCCTGCTTATGACGCTTAGAATTATAGGGCTAGAAGCATCTCAGTGAAACAGCAACATTTCGCTCGCTTGTATTGGCAGCGTTTTTATTGATAGCAGATTACATGTGTGGTTAAGTCATTATGGACTGTAGTCTGGTCTCAATTGATTTGGATAAACAAAATGTTAAAGTTCACCCCCGATAGCAATCGCAGATATAGGAAACACTGTGAGGAGATGTCATGAGAGTGAATTGGGATATGTTGGTTTAAGAAGCACTCTTAATTCTTCCTGAAGCAGAAGCAGTGTGCTCAGAGGATAGGCCCCAGATTACAGTAGTTAACAAGTGCTCTGAGCCTCTTATTTGCTATTTTACCCGTCATATTGCTCTATTGCATTACAAATACCAAATAAACTACAGAGCACTGGATGCATTCTAATGGTACTGTGAGCCTAAGCACCACACCACAGCTTTTGCACTTCCTGTTGTGCAGTGATGTCACTTCCTGTTGATGATTAACTCCCTCATCCGTTCTCAAGTTTTATGGTCCAGTTGCTGCATGAGATCTCCAAAATCAGTGTGGGTGTTACCTTGAACCAAATAAAACTCTGAATGATAAGCATAAAAGCAAACGCCGTCCATTTTCTCCAAGATCACCATGGTTACAGAAAGAAACCTAAAAAAAATAGACACACACATCCATTTTGGAAAGAAATGTTTAAAAAAATACAGTTCAGGATATGTTCTATGCGACACAAACTGCGAAGAATGGACTTTTTAAAGAAACTATAAATAATGTAATATATTTTATTTTAACGGCATGTGTAGTTTTTTGTAAATACAGGATTACTTAAAAAACTACAGCTATTAATCTAACACTAAATATTAATAACCGTAAATAGAATGGCTTCCAGCTGACACCCCTTGTCACACTTGTTAGGCTGTGACACATTTGTTAGATGGAGTAGATTTTTTTGAGTCACTTTTCACAAAAAAGAAGGGAGTAAGCTAAAAGAATCTATATTAAAAAGCAGAAATTGTATTTAAAAGTGTATAAATCAATACAAACATATACAGAGCTATATTACATATATATTATATATATATATTCTACCGTATATATATATAGTATATATATTCTCCTGTCCACTCCTTGCATTGAGGTGATACCAGAACCACAGAGTTTAACTGATCATGCTTCTTTCTTTGTGTGGTATGTTCAGAGAATAACCAAAACTCTGGCCTGCCCAGGATTTCTGCATACTGGGTACCAGCGTACAATGCATGGTGTTGTACTGGCTGCTTGCTGAGAATTGTGGAGCCTGCCTTGGTGAGAGGATTGCACTACCAGCATACCCTTTTGTACATGTGTGAAGATGTTTTGCCCCTAGTTTCCTATATTGTACTCACAGAGATAATACAGACACAGACAGACACACTCACTGCCGTTTACAGGCAACGGCTGGTTAACCAGTGCGCCCCAGTATAAGCTCACTTTGTGTGACTAATTTTTGCTCGTTTCAGCTCTAACCCTCTTCCATGTTTCCCCCTAACACTGCTGCAGTTTGGAGTTGATCTTTAATTTTGCTGTCACTTTCAATATGATATATCTAATGATTTAAGGGTTAGTTGTCTTAACTGTCTGTGTGTTTGTTTATGGTGCAATATCTCTTAACGGCACGTGCCTTTTTAGCTTCCTATTTAGTCAGTCGATAAAATCAGCAATGAGGATCTCAAAAACCCATGGGAGTGAATCAAAATGGAGCACGATAGAAATGATGTATTGAGTTCAAAATTAACTTGTAAACTGAAAACTCACCACCTAGAATAGACTGTCTGGACTAACATCTTGTAGAGTCATGTAGTACAAGTGCTCTCTCTGTGTGTTCTGTTTACCGGCTCTCGGGCTAGTAAAGGGAACAGCTTGCCTTCTGTTTTACACTTCTGTTCATTTCCAAATGTTGGGTTACCAATCGGTATACGAGGCCATTCTTTTGTAGCATGACTGAGATAAATTTCTTTTCTTTCCTGAAAATAGGCTAACTGAAAAAAAAATCTTTTGACTGTCATTATCTCTTGCCACTAATACAGTCAGAGAGAGGACGTGTGTTGCACAACCACATGGGACGATTAAATGAGAATCAGTGAAAGAATATCTTCATTTGAGCACGAATCTATTTCCAAACAATAAAGCAGCCTTCCAGTTACACCTCTGGCTGGTGTCGTTTTTGGATACAACATTATTGACTGTCACTTTATCCTGCAGCATATGTTCCCCTATGTCTGATAATGGATGTTTTTTCTGCTGTTTATCCACCTTGTTCACTGTGATATCTGTGAGAATTTAAACGTTTAAGGTATTTAAGTGAAATGGTACATGTTCATGCGCAATGTGATTTTGTTTGTATTTTTAATTGTTGCTAATATTTACCTAAATTGCTGTACCACGTTGCAAACATGACAGAGAACATGTTTGCAAGCTTCACAGGACAGGGAGGGACAGACAGCAGCAGCAACAAAAAGACAGCCTGTTAAGGTTTGAAAACAACAACACAATATACATCAAATAGCTTTAATCACATTGTCTTTGTACATGTTTTGGATACGATCATTGTTTGAGTTGATGGGGTTGGGTGTGTCATGGTGCAACAGCACTGAAATGACTATAAAAGCAGGTGTGTGTGTGTGTGTGTGAGTGTGTGTTCATGTGTGTTTCCTTCCTTCCCCCTCCTCGGTGTGTGTGTGTGCATGTGTGTTTCCTTCCTTCCCCCTCCTGTGTGTGTGTGTGTGTGTGTGTGTGTGTGTGTAAGGTGGCGCACTGACTGAGAAAAAGGAGCAGGGAGGGGAGGGGGGAGTACGCAGAGACAGCACTGCAGTGCAGATATATGAATGCAGTGGCCTGGGCTGAGTCAGCAGCATGTTCCCAATAGGCTCAGACTGTACAGTGCACTGTAAACCACCTCCTTTCCCACAGCATGCAAGCAGAGGGAGAGCGAGCTACAGCAGGAAGATGAAAAGTAAATGAGAACAATGGGCAGAAAATCACACAGTGAAAAGCTAGTTTGTTGCTAAATGTTTATCCTTCCTCTGCTACCTGCAGTACTGCATGAATTTCCAGTGCATTACATTGTGTACAGTTCGATGCTGTATCTTACTCTGTTTTTAGAAAACGTTACAATCAGAAATTCTGATAAATCTTCTTTAGAAGTGTTTTTAAAAAAGATACATTTTTGATGATTATGAAATGTTTAACTGATAATCTGTAGAAAATTGTTGCTTTTGTGTAGCTCTCCTCTGCCATCAAAATGTTACATGTTGTGCTATTCACATGCTTTGTCTTTCTTTTCACCTTTTATGTTTATTTCCTACTTGCATTCAACTGAACAGCAGGGCTTGGTTGCAGAGGTGGAACATGGATTAAGTAGGACATTGGTATGATCCGTCGGGGTGTCTGAGCAAGTTTGTGTGAGAGGTAGGGAGGTAGGGAGAGAGGAGGAAGGAATTGTGTGTAAGGGATGGAGACAGAGGGATATTGTATGTCTTTAAGTAATCAATAGCATGTAATCTGTAGTTTTGCCCTGATCAAGTGTCTGGATCAGGTATTGGTTGTTGCTCACCACTTGTATTTTTTCTATTTCTGTGTCAGGTCTGCAGAAGATGTGAGGGAATGTATATAGACCCAGTTTCACTCAGTTCAATCACTCTGCAAGTGCATGAGGAAAAGGGCATTATGATCTTGAGCCTTCACATACTTCATATAACCTAGCTGACAAATGAATTTAAGTTCATTCAATTAAGCCATAATTATTAAAAGATGTGATAGATTTTTGCAGATTTATCCCTGGTTCACCAATCCATCATAGAGAATAGCCCTATCTGCCCTTGCTAGGTTGGGATATCTGTTATTCATCTCTTCCCCTAAAAGTGTCTGCAGAGATCACAGCTTTTATCTGCTGTGTTTATGGCTGAAGCCCCACAAGTAGGCATAAGTGAAGTGCCTCAGATTACTTCTTACAGCTTTCTAACGCCACCTAGGGGCTTGAAATAAAGAACTTCAAAAACCTGTCAGTTACCTTAAGGTTTAAGGGATATTTGATTTTGGTAGTATGAGTTCCTCAATGGTGTAGTGTAGAGGTATTAGATACCTGATAATCCTGTGGTCGGAGATGACAGCAAGACAGGAGATTGTTGGAAAAGGAAAAACTATAACATTAAAAGGGTATTCTAGCCTAGCCTTTTAGATATAATAAATTATATCTAATTTAAATATATATAACATAATCTGTTATATAAGTCCATTAAAAATAAGAAAAAACAATATTCTAACTAAGATTTAAAAATAAATGATTACGGTTACATTTCTGGCTGAGCCTGTGAGACAAAAACGTGAGGGCACCACAAATGTGTTAGATGTGTGTAATTCAATACCAAAACAACAGAGTGGTTTCAGATGTCCGCTTTAACTGTTAACAACTTCAGGTAGGGACATTTTACTGCTACAATCTAAAAAGATCATTTTATATTTGGGCTTGTTTCACAGTACAGTTTAGTGCCATGGTCGGCCCTGGTGATAGCCGCAGCTAGCATCCATAGCTCCCCCTCCACAGTGAGTCCAATACCCCATCAACTATAACCTAGCTGGCTGATATACTGTGTGTAGCTAATTATATACTGGGAGTAATAAGGATTTGTTTTGTTTAAATATAGGGAGACATTGTTTATACACTGCATTTATATAGCGATGTTCTAGTCTTTACGACCCCTCAAACCGCCAGTCAGTCTGCCAGACAAGGTGACAAACATGCACACACATTTGTATCGACAGCTGAAATGGGACAATAATATTTTAGAAAAGAATATCAACGTTTTATACTAAATGTATCCATAGTATGTGCTGCTATAAATGTAATGTGCTTTTTCGCTTCTACTTAATTTGCAGATTAACTTTGTTCGATAAAACTAGAACAGTTCTTAAAGGAAAAGTTTTTCTGGTAAACGGAGGGTCTTTTAAGCGTTTCCCCCGTCAATATTACACTTAATGTTCTGAATACTTCTTTTACCATTACCTATTTCCCACAAAGTGTAAACCTCAAAGTTTCTACAATGTTGAGTTTAGAACAAATCAAAACAATTACCACTACGTTTTACAGACTTTGCAGTCCGGTCCACCTCAGTGCTGGAAGCACTGAAGACGTCCCTCACAGTCTGAAGTTCTGCAGAACAGCCAGCAACTGTAAGGTATTACCTCTGGGTAAGAGGACACCACTGTGACATGTTTACATACTTAAATGTTCAAAAAGTGCTTATTTTTCTCATACTAACTGTGCTCCAGCACCCTTTTCACCCTTCTTTGACAATGTTTGGATACAACGATGAGGTACTTCTTAATAAGGCCCTATAGGTGTCACTGTTATACTTTTTAACAGCCACCAGTGCAGAAGCTGCAGCAGCCATTGTTTGTGTGAGTTGGAGAAGAAATTGATATGATTGTTAGGGCGGACAGAGGCATTGAATTTAGGAATAATGTTAGGAATAATTAATGTTAGCATATCATCGGTTGAATTGATGGCAATTAAATCGAAACTTGCTCTAGTTTTTAATGGTTTGATGAGCTGGTTGCTCAGAGTGAGAAGTGAGTCTGGCTTTGAGAGGTTGAGCTGAGAATAATAAATGAGACCAGCCACTAAGCAAAAGGTTTTAATGAGCATAGCTGGTTTAATTCCTGCAGCCATTCACAGGAATGTGGTTTGAGGTTTATTTAAGATGCAGGGGCTTTAGGCGGTTGGTCGCTTTAGTTAAAGATACATTTTATGTAAAACAGTTTGGGACAAAGAGGTTTTGCTGTGAGATACTTTGGTGTTGCAGGCAGCAGGGTTATTCCACTGTGGATGGAAAGGACAAAAGTTTTGGACATCTGTCACACGCCAGCGCATGCCCTCTGCCCTCCAGACAATGAAGCTGTTGACAGGGGGTGGTGTCAAGGGGAAGAGGGTCAGGATCTTCTCCACTCTTCCTGTCCTTTTATTATACACTCTCTTGAGCTTATTATGGCTCTGTACATAACACAAATGGCCCCTTGGCTCCCCTCCAGTTTTACAACTCAAAATATAGATTAAATCAAAATATAAAATTACTCACAAGAGAATAAAGATTTTGGTAACTCAGATTTTACCGGTCTATTATAGTTTTAAGAATTTATAGAAAGTATTTGGTAAGATATAATACAGATTATAGTGAAATAGTGACAATATTCAGGGGCTGGTATTTCATGTAGTTTACTTTAGTTTAGTTTAGTTTAAAAGCATTGAGGAATTTACTTGAAAGAAACTCAATTTAAATCAAAGTAAATATGATAATTCTTCATTTATTATTTGAAACTTTACTCCTTTTATATGGCGAGTGACCTCTATACAAATTACACACTTTTTCCTGTTTAGCTGATCTGCTATTTACTGACCGGCCTAAGATTAATTATTTGATTTTTTAAGATATAAGAATATTGTAAGTCAAATTCCGGCACACATTTTTCATATTACGCAGACAAAAAGACAAAGTCAAGTTTTGGTGTGATATCTTCATTTCCATAACACAACAGCCTTTAGTGAGGTAGACTTTTTACAGGTCAAAACAATTGGAAACATTGCTCCTAAACTGGCATGTGAAATGACATGAAATAAATATTTCCATGTACAATGTCTTCAAAATGAGGTAGAAATGGTTACAGAGAATGTACAAGATACAACAAAAGATAACTGAACTGATATATAACAATGAAACGCCTTTTTCTGTCAGTTAGACACATTCAACTTATAACTTCAATGAATCATGAATGAGTAACACCAAAAAAACCGCATATACTGTCGTTTGTTGCAGTGTGTAGGTTCATGTAGAGCACATTCTTTGTGAGGCGTTAAAGAGCATTCACTTGTTTTAGCTAAGCGCTTAAATACTTTTAAAATCTGGGGGTAAGAATACATAATGCTTTGTGTAACACCTTTTTGTTAATTAGCTTTTTCTTAATCATATTTTAAAACGTAATATTTGTGTGCTGCAGGTATTTCTTCATCCAGTTGAATTTAATGAATATACTTCCAAATAAAATACCTTTTAAACACTTTAAATTTAAGACTAATCTTAAGCTGCATTTCAGCCTAAATATTTCTATTTTAAAGGGGAGCCGCTCTCTGCACATGCTTTTTGGCATGAGTTATTTGTTCTTTAGTTTTTCCACAAAAATATGGCAAAAAGTATGAAGGGATTGTGGAGTTATAAAGCTACAACTTGGTGGAAATGAAGATTTACAGTTGTAACTGTACATATTTTCAGAGTGCACATACTTCGTAAATATCTAACTTCTCCCTTCTTCATAGTGTCAATTCATGTTAAAGCTCAAATTAAGCTGATTGACTGGTGGAAGTGTGCCAAGCAGTTTAAAATACTAATTTAAGAAACTGGAGATTTGACACTATTAAGACATTTAATAAACATACCTATTATAGAGCATATATTGTAATAATTGTATGTCTTGATACGTCAAAGATGTTTTTTCAGGAGTGCTCACAATTTTTCCGCGAAAAAAAAACGTCTCCCCACAGCTAACTACACTAACACTTAACACGTCATTAATTTCTCCACCAAAACCTATAAGAGAATTACATCTATACATGAAGAAAATATGTTTCATATATCTAAAAACATCATTGATGTACATTATGGCGAATATTGTCCTTTTAAAAAAAATATCTGAATTACATTCAACATTTCAGGCCTTGGTACAAAAACCTCAAGTTTAATTTTCCCAGAGCCAAGAAGGTGTGTGTGTGTGTGTGTGTGTGTGTGTGTGTGTGTGTGTGTGTGTGTGTGTGTGTGTGTGTGTGTGTGTGTGTGTGTGTGTGTGTGTTTTTGCATGTATTTGTGTTTCTTTTTTCTACTGTTAGTATCAAAGGCCTTGTAAGTGTGTTGTTTCCCTGAAGAGTTCAGAGTTTGTTTTGCTCTTGATAAAAGCAATGGCTCCGTTTTCATCTTGCTCCATAAAGCTCCCTACAAACACCCTAAGGTAATAACATACATTCTTATTTTATCATTCTGAGGTAACAATATTCTTCCTGAGTATTCAATAACACGACTGTAATCATCCTTTTGAGAGGCAAAAGTAAAGAGAATGCATATTTAAAAAAAAAAAGTAAATCATATAGCAAACAAGCAGGTGGATCTTCCTTAACAATGTACGAGCAAAAACAGTTGAGGCACTCACTCAAAAGCACTTATCCTCTGCTGAGACTCTCAGTCTGGGCTGTGCATCCAAACAGAAGTAACAAACAGGCGGTTAAACTGTTTTCTCTGAGTGAAGTTCTTATAGTATGCAGACTTAGGCATTGTTGTTGTTTGTTTTATACAGTCGCTATTTCTTGCAATCATCTTAATAGTAAATGTGTAAGCTGCACGTTTATCTGCAGGTTCCTTAGAACTAAAGCTGTTTGGTTCAAGATGAGCAGAAATTTGACTGTAAGCTACACGCTTTTTAGACAATCTGCATCTGCTGTTATTTTGTGAATGCTAAATACATTTTTAAATGAACATTACATTTTAGATTATTTCCTCACTTTGTCTTTTTACATCATAACAATTTTAAAGGGCGGCTTCATGTACTCTATTTGTAATCATTTGATAAGCAGCTTGTTATGTATTAACTCGACAGTGAAGGAAAAAAAAAAATAGGACACCGGGATAGAATAAGATAAAGAACGTGAAAAGAACTCTGAAAAAAAACTGGAAGAAAATTAAGAGTGAGTAAAGGTGGGGAGAAAGCGAGGGATTAGCAGGGAAACATTCATTTTTCGAGGCAGGGCAACACGCCAAGCCTCAGGGTCAGCTGTGTAAAGTAGCAGTGATTGTGCTGAAGTAGTATGGCAATCTCACCATCTCTGTTATTGCTCTCCTTACTTTTTGGTCAGTAATGATTTTCTGTGGTGTGGTTAAAAGTATTGCAGTCAAAGGCCTTTTACATACATAATGGCCACAAATAATTACACCAACTTCTAAAACAGCAACGTTGCAGTGAAGCTGCAGCAGTAGAAGAAAAGGAAATAAATAGGATCCTGAGAGAAACAGATGTTCACACTTTTAGACTGTCTTAAAGCTATCTAGAGAATGCCTTAACCTCACCCCTAAGACTTACCTCAACCTTACTGGGCAAAATGCCTCTGTGAATCTTTGGAAAAACAGGAATAATGAAAATATTAAAGATGCACAAGAAATACTAGTCTTGTGTACACTAGTGAAAATAAATCTTTCATTGACAAATCCAATGTTGTTCCCTAGATAAAGAACCCTGGTTGGTTTCAAAGAGAGATCCTCCCTGTTGTCAGCGCCCTGCAGCGGGGTCCTCAGATCGTGTGTGTGATGCGGGGATCTTCATAGACATTCTCTGTTGCTGAGGAAAGCTGTGCTCCGCTGAGGCACTCTCTCCTGCCAGGCCTGACGGTGGGCTGTAGTCCCCTGCCCCGCCATAGGAGGGTGACATCATGGGCTTTCCTGGTTTGTAGGCCTGTGGGTCTGAGACAGAGACGCTCCTATCGTAGCCATTGCCGTGCCCGTTGCCGTGACTCTTGCTATGACTGTTTCCGTACTTTCTGTAGCGAGATCCCTCCACCTCCGCTCCCTCCTGTCCTTCCTCTGCCATCTCGAAGGCCTTACGTTTCAGCGGCACACCTCCCTCGGAGCTCCCTCCAAGGCTGTGAGTTTGGTAGCTGTAACCGCCCCCCACCATGTTGGGCCTCGGGGCCAGAGGAGTAGGGGCACTAATCCCAGGGGGAAGGTAGGAGGCACTGGGGTGGCTGTATCCAGAGGACAGGCTGCTCTGAGGGTAGCACCCTGGGGGGTAGTTGTAAACAGGAGTGCTGGCACTGTAGCTGGGCACTAGAGTGGGTGTGGCCTGCAAAGAGTGTAGAGGGGCAGGGGGAAGTGCTGCGCCGGGCTGAGGGCAGTAACCTGAGGACAGGTAGGTGCTGTTGTAGGCAGGAGGGTAATCCTGAGATGGCGGGGCACCGCAGGAGCCGGCGCCACTGAAGCCTGACTCAGAGGCCAAGTTACTGCTCACTACTGTAACACTTCCTGTGGATGGGATTCCCACCTTGGTGCCAGTTAATGCCTCCAGCCAGGGTAACACTCCATGCCCTGACCAAGACCCCATGGCTCAGATTCACTTTTCAGAAAAGTCCCAGGCTCAGGGTAGGCCCCTGAAGGAGGGCGGTCATAGGACAGCTCTAAGCCCGAGTACTTCTCAGCGTAGCGTTTGAGCAGAGAAGAAGCAGTAAGGGCCGATATGTCATCACTGGCCCAGGGGTAACCTGCAAGGCCATAGCCACGGCGACCAGCCGTGGTGTAAGGGTCGTGTTTGTGGGCAGACGGTGGTGAGGTGGTAGAGGTGACATCTAGGTGCTGCTCAGGCCATTGAGATAAGGGGGCGGCGTGCTCCGGGGACCAGTGCATCTTCAACAGACCTGACACAAATGAGAGCAGAGCTGAATTAGTCCTGACTGGTAAAATGTATATGGGTTTTCGATCTAAAAATCTAAAAAATGTATAAATAAAAAAGACATACAAAGCCCAACCCCACCCCCCAAGTCACATAACCAAAACAGAAAGTAAAGTAAATACTAGTCTTTAAACTCATGAATCGTAGATAATTATTGTGATTTACAGGATTACATTTTCTTTATCGATTGACACCACTATACAAAACAACTACTTGTTTTGGTTTAAGCATCAACATAACCCATGCAATTCGCCCGAGATTTGGGCAGACATCAGTAGCCCTCTGTATCAGAGGTGATACATTCTGTTTTTGCAGCATTTTGGCTAACCCAGATGTTTTGAGATGTCTGATCCCCCTCCTGAGTCCGGCTTCATGAATATCTGCCCTCATAATCACATCGGATGGCTAACCCTTTTTCCAGAAATCATGTCAATGCTTAGCCTGTGCTTTTCTACACAGCCTCAACCAGGCAGGGGACAACTGCTCTAATCTTTAAGTGAAGCCGGCAACATAGCCCCCAGCCCGGTCTCCACGGCGATAAGCCTCTATCAGCCCGCGAGCTACCCTCTGCCTTTGCCTCTCTCACATTAGGGCCATTGTTGTCTCTCTGTGACTCTCTTAGTCCACAAAGCCGCCCCCACTGAGCATGTGATCTAATTCGGCCCAAACCTCAGGGGTCTGCTGGACGGGGGATAGGAGGTGGGGTCAGTGTGCGGAGCGGGTATCAGAGTAGTTTTTCAGCATACTGCCCTGCAAGACTGGACCAGTATATCTACGAACACTATTACACTGATCGATTTGATCAAATTTTGATGCGCAATGTGTGATGATTAATGCACATTTATACAAACAAGCAGTCCACTGGTTAGGAAGTCGTGGGCTATGATTGGCTTTTGCAGGCCTTGTCTTTTTTAACTGGCTTTGGTCTGACATTCCAGTCATTGCAGAGTATTATTAAACTGTCCTTACCCCGGGCCTGAGCCAGAGGGGCTTCCCTACAACCGCACTGGACATGGAAGAAGTTACTGCCACAGTGGACCAAATATTATTTTTATAATTTCAATACATTGGCACCAATATCTCTTGCAATATTTGTGCTTAAATGTATCTGTACTGTTTTGGCTATTTGCCTTCTATGGATGACTCACATTGCTGGTCTGAAACAGAATACATGTGGTCTACAGTAGGTTGTGTCACATGTCCACCAGGACCACCAGATGGGCCTCAAACAGTCCACATGTTGATCCTTAATTTAAATGATCCTTCAGCCCAATAATCCCACTCATCCAATCCAGGGATCGCAGTGCTCTCAACCAGCAAAGCTCCACCCTGTGCTCCTGGGAATTCTGATTGACCATGGTGCTCATCCTGGGCATTAAAACAGTATTTGCACAAGGCTTATACATACACACACACACACACACACACACACACACACACACACACACACACACACACACACACACACACACACTCACACTTCTTTCTAGGTAAACAGATTCACAAAACTGCTCAAAATGAAGGAATATGATGTTTCCGTACAGTAGATTTAGAATCCAAAATAGCCTTCCTGGAAAATGTTTAACCCCAACCAGAGGGAGTTGATTCTTTGTATTTCAGACTAATCTACAGATCATGAATAGATCTATTGGGCACAAGGTCGGAGAGCCCCTAAACCCCTAAACCCGTAACTACAGTGCCTACTGTGTACGCTTATGTCAATGTCAGAGAAAAGTCCTCCCAAAAAATCTGAAGGAATAAACTCAATGTTTAACAGTAGGAAGCATCACAGCTTCTTCGGGGGGGGGGGTTATCCCTTTACGTTTCATGAGAGTTGAAGGCTTTTCCTCAATTGACAACAACATCACTTTCTGAGCCTGGAGTTGGTTTTGTGTTTAGTTTTTTCTCTTTTTCCCTAACTAAGGGTACAACAGTGGTGTTGTTGGTCTAACAGATTGTAAAGCTCTTTGTGGCAAAATTGTGATGTTGGTCTATATTATTATACCCAACATCAGGCTGTACATTCATTTGTACAAACGTAATACTTTGTATACCTGTCCAGTTTTCAGCTGAAGAGGGGGAGCTGACACATGAGAATTTAAAACTTGGTTGTGAAAGAGACTGTGGCCTTGTTGCAGTGTTTGCACTCATCCAGTCCCAGCATACAAACACACTCTTCAGACTGATACTCACTGGTCATGCTGATTGCAGGCACGAGCCGACCGATAGCCGCTTCACCTTCAATCTACTCCTCTCACCCCTCTTCACCCGACGGTCTATAATCTATCCGAGACATATTAAACCGCAGTAATCTAATGTGTCTGCAATCCTCCTCAAAATGCAGCAGAGGAATGTTAAAACTGATGATCGCTGTGTGATCAGGAATGGTAAGAATAAACTGGAGGGTTTGCCTGGGTTAAAGACTGAAACCAGACTAATGAAGGATTAGAGCACTCGAGGCTTATGGCAGTGTCAGCGCTCTTGGACAATCTCACAGGAGCTGGCTGTAAACCAAAACCTCAGAGGAAGGTTTTATTCCAAGTCTGAGCAACAAAACAAATGTTGATCATTATTGTGTGCATAAGCATAATATTATAATAGTATATATAATAAAAGTTACATACATGGTTACAACATAAGAATGTTTAAAGGCAGAAAAGGTATGAGCAATATGAAAATATATATATATCTTTAAAAACAAATTTTTTTAAAAGTGTATATGCTTAATATATAATTACATCCATCTTCTCCCGCTTATCCGTCAGGGTCGCGGAGGTAACAGCTCCAGCAGAGAGCCCCAAACTTTCCTTTCCCTGGCCACATCAATCAGCTCTGACTGGGGGATTCTAAGGCGCTCCCAGGCCAGTGAACCGATATAATCCCTCCACCTGATCCTAGGTCTACCCCTCGGTCTCTTCCCAGCTGGACGTGCCTGGAACACCTCCCTAGGGAGGCGCCCAGGTGGCATCCTCCCTAGGTGCCCGAACCACCTCAACTGGCTCCTTTCAACGCGAAGGACCAGCGATTCTACTCTGAGTCCTTCCCGGATGACTGAACTTCTCACCTTATCCCTAAGGGAGATGCCAGCCACCCTGCGGAGAAATCCCATTTCGGCCGCTTGTATCTGCGAAAAGAGAGCTTTGCCTTCTGGCTCAGCTCTCTTTTCGTCACAACAGTGCGGAAAAGCGACTGCAGCACCGCTCCCGCTGCTCCGATTCTCCGGCCCATCTCACGCTCCATTGTTCCCTCACTCGAGAACAAGACCCCGAGACATCGGTTTCCTGCTGAGAACCATGGCCTCAGATTTGGCGGTGCTGATCCTCATCCCCGCCGCTTCACACTCGGCCGTGAACCGATCCAGTGAGTGCTGAAGGTCACAGACCAATGAAGCCATTAGGACCACATCACCTGCAAAAAGCAGTGGTGCAATCCTTAGCCCACCGACTGCAGACCCCCTGCCCCACGACTACGCCTCGAAATCCTGTCCATGAATATCCCAAACAGGATTGGTGACAAAGCGCAGCCCTGGCGGAGACCAACCCTCACCGGAAATCGGTCTGACGTGCTACCGAGAACCCGGACACAGCTCTCGCTTTGGGAGTACAGAGATTGGATGGCCCTGAGTAGAGGCCCCCTCACCCCATACTCCGTCCGCACCTCCCACAGTATCTCCCTGGGAACCCGGTCATACGCCTTCTCCAAATCCACAAAGCACATGTAGACTGGATCAGCGTACTCCCAGGCCCCCTCCAGGATCCTTGTGAGAGTAAAAAGCTGGACCAACGTTCCACGACCAGGACAAAATCCGCATTGTTCCTCTTCAATCTGAGGTTCGACAATCGGCCGGACCCTCCTTTCCAGCACCTTAGAGTAAACTTTCCTGGGTAGGCTAAGTCATGTGATGCCTCTGTAATTGGCAGACGCCCTCTGATCCCCCTTGGGGGACCACCACCCCGGTCTGCCACTCCTTCGGTACTGTTTCTGACTTCCACGCAATGTTGATGAGACGTGTCAACCATGACAGTCCCTCAACACCCAGAGCCTTCAGCATTTCTGGGCGGATCTCATCCACCCCCGGGGCTTTGCCACTGTGGAGTTGTTTGACAACTTCAGTGACTTCCCCCGTGAGATTGGAGTTGATCCCCCTTCATACTCCAGCTCCGCCTCTAACTTAGAGGGTGGAGTTGTCGGGTTCAGGAGTTCCTCAAAGTGTTCCAGAACAACTTTGGTGCCGACCGAAAGTCCTTTTCCATGGCTTCTCCGAACTTCTCCCACACCCGCTGCTTTGCCTCGGCCACAGCTGAGACTGCTGCCCTACGATAACAAAATCGATCATTGACCTTCTGCCTAGGGTGCTCTGGTACCACGTACACTTATGAGCATCCTTATGTTCGAACATGGTGTTTGTTATGGCCAATCCATGACAGAAGTCCAGTAACAAACCACCACTCGGGTTCAGATCGGGGGGGCCGTTCCTCCCAATCACGCCCCTCCAAGTGTCTCCATCATTGCCCACGTGTGCGTTGAAGTCTCCCAGCAAGACTAAGGAGTCCCCTTCAGGAGCCCCATACAGGACTCTTTTCAGGGTCTCCAAGAAGGCCGAATACTCTGAACTGCTGTTTGGTGCATAAGCACACACAACAGTCAGAGTTTTCCCCCCCATAACCCGCAGGCGTAGGGAGGCGACCCTCTCGTCCACTGGGGTAAACTCCAGCAAAGCGGCACTCAACTGGGGGCTTCTGAGTATCCCCACACCTGCTCGGCGCCTCACACCTTGGGCAACTCCGGAGAAGAATAGGGTCCAACCCTTATCAAGAAGTAAGGTTCCAGAGCCCCACCAGATCCAACTGGTAACGCTCCACCTCCCGCTCGAGCTCCGGCTCCTTCCCCCCCAGAGAGGTGACGTTCCACGTCCCCAAAGCCAGCTTCTGCCGCCCGGGTCTGGTCCGTCGAGACCCTCTTCTTTCACTGCCACCCTTCTGGCAGCGCACCCGACCCCATCGCTGTTTCCCGTAGGTGGTGGGCCCGCGGGACGGAGAAGCGGAGGTGGTTCCCACGTTGCTTTTTCGAGCCGTGCCCTGCCGGGCTCCAGATGGGGACCCCGGGCTTCCTCCGGGCCGGGTATCCTCACTTTCATGTGTGTCATGAGGTCTTTTTGAACCAATCTTAGTCTGGCCCCTTACCTGAGACCAATTTGCCATGGGAGACCCTACCAGAAACACAAGGTTCCAGACAACACAGCCCCCAGGTTCATCGAGGCACACGAACCTCTCCACCACGATAAGGTGCTGGTTCCATATAATTTCAGATCTGAAATACATTAGGCCTATATTTACACTGTTTAAATATTTCTTTACCAAGTGCTATTCTATGTAGACGTTTTTAATGTATTGAATGACTAGAAGACACGCTGTATTGCAATATACAAGGTTATAGAGATATAAAATTACTTCTGATTTTGGACATTTCACCATGCCCTAGTTAGTAGTGACATGTGCCGATAATCATTTCAGTCTCTTATAAATGTTTGTTTATTTTTGAAAGAGAAAACCAGTGTATTTTTTTCATACTGCATAGGCAGATACCACTACTATCTAACAGTATAAGCAGAATGTTACCTTTAAAACACTAATTACTAAAAATGACAATAAGTAGCATAACTGCAGTTTGTTATGTAACACTTAATAAACCATTGTTATTTTCTAACGGTTTACTAATATTACACAATCAATCAGGATGATCACCTTATATTCTAATAGATAAGAAGACATTTAGAGAATGCAAAACAGCTTGCCCTTTTCCCATTAAAATTCTGGGCCAGATTAAAACCTCTTTCTGTTCCCAAGTGCTCTAGCATCAGACATCTGTGTTAAAGTGAGGATTTTAAGGAGCAGAGTTGGGGTATTAGGAGGGATGAGTGAGGGGAGCCCCTTACTCTAATCTAGCACCTCATGTTGGCTCAGGGCTTGGAAACACCCCTCCATTCTTGGCCATGCTTGGCTTACCAAGAGACAAAGATGAGTACTAAGCCGGCTTGGTGCTATGACAGCTTTCCTTAATCATTGTGATTATCATACTGTCCACCAGTGCTTCCTCTTTGTCCTGCAGCAGTGCGGCTACTAGACACATCAGATGAAGGGGAAGCTCACAGCAATGAGAAAACAAAGAAACAGCACCATGAAAGATCAGTCGGTTTATTTAAAGAAATATGTTATGTTATGTATGCTGTCACCACGCGTTTTCTACGTCACTTCCTTGTAGGTTGTTACTGTCAATCAAGGCTAGGAAGTTACTTGAGAAATATTATATGTTAAAGATGAATAGTTACTCTGCTAAAAATGTAACTTTTCAATGTATAGAAACACCGAGAACCCTTTGCTCTTGGATCTTTTCACATTGAAATGAATGAGAATGCCGATCCTTTTAACTTTATCAGAAAACGTAGACGTGGAAGTGACATTCGACCAGGCTAAGTTTTCTCAGTTTAATACCAATATCTTACTCCAAACATAGTTATGTTGACACACTCACAGATTCATTTCTTCACATAAAACAGTAACTGTACATTTGTAAGTTTCAAAATGGCTTTACTAAATGAATAATAACAGATGTGTGCATTATTATGGAGAAGAGTGAGATGACATCAGGAGAGGCGATTTGGGAGCACTGAATGTGTTGTGGCAAGAGGGGATCAAGCATAACAAGGTTAGAGGGAAATACTAACATCCACCACAGACCAGTCCTGCAGACACTGCATGTAGTTATGTACATGTGGTGAGAGGCGTATGTAAGCTGCTGCAAAATCCTCTGGGAACTTAAAGAAAGCGCCGAATGACCTGCAGTGTAGCTGCCTCGACACACTCACAATTAAAGATCTAATTTGAGATTTTTTTATTATCCCAACACAAGCAAGTAATTCTCCTTTGATCTTCCCAGAGCCATTAGGGATGTATAACTACAGTGCCGTGGTAAATTCTTCCACTTCCTGATCGCGACCTATACATATACTACACGGCCTCAAGGTCCACCGAAACACGTCTCATCCATGTGTAATGCAGGGTTTCTGCGGGTCCTTTAAAATCTTACATTTAGATAGATCTAAAAATGTATATATCTGAAGTTAATGCTGCATTGTTTTGTACTTTTGTAAATAAACAAGAGGGTGGTAGGAGTTTTTTTTTTCATGACTCCATGTTTTAATTAATTCTGAGTTTTATGTGAATAAGATTACATTTCTATTCCAACTCCTCCAGAAAATAAAGTTATAAGTATTGAATTGAATTATTTCACCCTGGTAAGAATTTCCATGATATATTTGAGACAGCTTACCCTGTTGTATTCATTGACGTATATTTTATTGCACTTATTTCATACTTAAATTCCTATGCCTGCAAAATAGTCTTTGTTTTAAGAACCTGCAGAAACCCTGAAAACAAGAGCTTGATCCATTCAGGAAACATGAACTGGACTGAGTGTTACTCTCTCATCTCTATCCAGCTGTCAACAACCTCCACTAAAACCTCAGTGCTCTAACCATCACATGTTGTCATCGATATGTTATGCAGAAATTTAAACCAAATGATTTTCTCTTTCAAGTAAACACAATTAAGAAATTCTTAGAGGTTTTCTGTGCATCAGTAGAGGCTAGCCTGACTTGTCGTCCACTGCATGGTCAGTATGAGTAATTAGGGGTTAATTAGATGAAAGTAGGTGTGGGGGAAGGGGTTGACTGGGTTGGGGATTTGGGGGTTGTGAAGCATCACAGGCTGGTTGGTAAGATGGGGAGTTAAAATCTGGAGCTGAAAGGTCCTCTGTTAGTGCTTTTTACTCCACTCACAATAAACAAAGACTTACATTTCCTGAGGATGGACAGACACTCAGAAATACACACGCCTACATGCACTCACTGGCTCAAGCTAGCTTCTATATTGTGCTTCAGGCGCTGTGTTTAGCTTCAGCTGGCCAACAGGCAGAGGAGCTTGTGGTCATCTATGGGATGAGTCAGGCTGCAGGAATGCCAGGAATCTAACCTGAGATCTATTTACAAAGCACATATCCTTTCCATATGCACACCACACACTGTCCACTCTGTGGCTGGAGGAAGAGAGCGAGAGAACATGCTCAATAACAGTGCTGATGAAGGACCCTATCAGCTGTTTTCGCATTATTGGGCGATTTGTATTAGTTAGAGTTAATTCACACCACTTCTTGCAAAATCAATACATCAGAGGAGAAATGGGATATGAATACACATGGAGCATGTCAGGGTTCTCATTGGTTCACACTCATCACACAGCTATCTCTGTCTTCTTTGGTTACAGATTAAACGAGGGTTAGATTGTTATGTAAGCAGTGACCATAGTCTAAACGCTGCGGCCAGTGTGAAGGAGGATCTGCTGAGGAGAAAAAAAACCCTCCGTCTTTCCCCTTCCCCCCTTTTCTCCAGGCCTGCACAGTCCACCAGGCCACAATGCTGTCAGTCAATCAACTACTGTCCCTTATCTGAGTCAACTTTTAAACACCTCTAACCTACAAGTAATTTCTTAGCACAAGCCACATTGCAATTAAAGTGAGAATGTGGGTTTTCCTGCTTAAACAGACACATTTATCTCAAAGCTTTAATGAGGAACTAATTTACTTTAAATAATTCTGATCTCTCATTTGACCTCTCATTGTATTTTACTTTATTTTACCATTTCTCACTCTTGTTTTGCCCTTCAGTCTCCATTTCATGACCCTTCCTCCTTGTATCTGTGCTGTAGTAAAGACAGGGCCTGTGTGTCCGAGCCTGTGTGGTCAGTTTCCCTACCCCCACTCTTTTAGCTCACACACACACACACACACACACACACACACACACACACACACACACACACACACACACACACACACACACACACACACACACACACACACACACACACACACACACACACACACACGGATGTGGCCCCTCTCTTCTTATTGTGTCCACTCATATATCAGGCTGCAGCTGACCAGTCCCTCCTTGCGTCCCCTCCATCTGCCCTTCACTTTTCTCTTTCTCTGTCATTTTACCAGCAGCAGCACCGGTCTTAACTATAACACCTAATGAGGATCTAAGGTGCGCTACAATTTGCTTTTACGAGCTTTCCTGATTGCTATGGAGGACTAATGTGTGTGTGTGAATGGAGGCGTAGGGTGATGTTTATTTGTCCCTTTATGCAGGACTAATGGTGACACCAGGTATCTAACGATCTGGCTTTCATTCACAGAATCACCTCACCCTGGTAACTAGTGGCTAAAACTGCTAATCATCATTACGGACATAGCTCATAATGACGTGTGGTTGATTGTGATTGCATGTTTACTTGTGTGAGGGTGTGTGTAAAATGGACAAGAGATGTGAGAATCTGCAAGACTTGATCAATATAGTTTTTTTTTAAAGATAAATACTATTGTAGGATTGCATGTAGTCGTAATTTCTGTGGGAAGTTATCTAACGGGACGCTGTGAGTCTTTCTGAGGGAGGAATTTTACAGAAGAACGTTACTAAAACTTCCCTCTGCTCAGAAAACTCTCTTTCTTACAGAAGTTATTTGAGGTTTGTCTCTGTGCATCTGTGTAGCTCTTTAGAATATTGAAACCTATAAATAAATCCCTGTTGCATTATTCCAATCAGGTTAGCGTTGTAATCCTGTTAAAGCTTGGCCTAATCAATAGCCCCGTCAATCAATATAAGCATATTCATCAGGCTGGATAGCAACCTCTCATGATTAGCACATACAAGCAAGGCCTGAACTGTGATGTGTCGAGGAGATTTATCTGATTTTATCTGCATTTACATATTAATGTTGCAAACACAGAACATCTGTCCACTCTGATAACAGTGGAAACAAAGACCATTATCATAGTCTGATATACAAGCTTTTAGATTGAAGTTATATTAATAAAGATATAGCATGGGTGTGATAGTGCTGACATTGTTTATAAATAAGTATAACCAACATTTTATGTATGTACTATTCTTAAAGAAAAGTCAGCTGCTGCTCTGCACTGCCTCACAAGTACATGCTGCTCCTGGGAAAGAGAGTGGTGCTTTAGCTTCTGTCTGTTTCAACAAATTGTTACTATATTCACATGGAGGGGTTGAAAAAACAGCAAATGAACACTTTCTGTGAAATTCCTCAAAGCAGAGCCTGGAGACTCAGCTGTTAAAGCCATTAGCATATCTGTCTTCTCAAAATGACTTCTCTGAGACCCCCCCAGCCCCTTGCTTCCCTCTACTGAGCCACAGGAGATGAGTCCTGGACAAAAGATGAAGTTGTGCAGAAAAACAGACCCAAATCATCCTAGTTTGCATTGTTCACGCACATGCAAAACTGACACATCATTGGACAGGACTAATTCACACATAAAAGTAAAGTAATTTTAAAGAATCTGTGCAGACTTACTGTATGGGGTGACAGGACTGAGCATTCTGCAGCCCTGGCCCCAGGTGAAGAAGAGGGGACTGGGTCCACTTGGTGCTAGTGAGGGCCCGGCTGCATGCTGTGGGGCCTCCTGCTTCTCCTGCTGCTGCTGTTGTTGGTGGTGGTGCGGCTGATGGCTCGGCTAGTGACTGCCCTCCTGGACCCGTCCATGGTTCATTTCACAGTTCAACACCGGTCCGACACGCTGCCACCTGAAGAGCACACACATGCCAGTGTCAGAGCCAAAACACACACTGTACACGAGGAGGATGTTTATTGTTTGATTATGGCCACTTAAAACCAGATTATAGTGACATTTCGAAAAGGTAAATGTATAAATTAAAAAAGCTGTTGCATTTACTACAAGCATAATTCCGTTAGAATGACTGTTGAAAACATTCACTTTTGGGAAATACTTGCAGGAAGTTAATATTGACTCATAAGTTTCCCATGCGCTTACTTTTGCTTTCCTCATTTTTTCTGTCTGTTTATGTGCCTGCACGTGTGCAAGCGACCAGCCAGGACAGTTTGAATGCTAAATGCTCTGACATAGAGGGGGGCTTTTTCTCTCTGACCACAAAACCACACAACCAGTGGAGATAAGTTTCTAATTGTTTGTAGCCACCCACATTTAATCACCAACACTGCAAACCACAACAGCAAAGGGTACTTTGTACTCTGCAGAGCAAGGACGCTATCATCTCTAACATGGAATATATGAGGGGAAACAACTGTGCAAAGTGTGGAGCTGCAGAGACATGTAACCTGATTTGACATATAGGGGACAAATGATTGAATATGTCATATACAGTAGGCTATATGTGTCAAGAGCAGAAACTACAGCATGTACAATGTTGAGCAGCGTAATAAAAAGGGAATATCACACATAAAGAAAGCATCGATAATGACAGGAATGTGCAAGAAGCATCAGAAACATTGTCAGTTCTGCTTGAAGGAGATAAAAAGCACAATATTTTTCATTAAGTCACTTAAATTGTACTGACCTGATTATGCTTTGATTTGCTCCACGGTGGATTCAATTTGGAAAGTAATCCACTATTCCACAAAGTACAACAGGGCAGCCGACATGTACATGTGTGAGCGTGTGTGTGTGTGTGTGTGTGTGTGGAGCTTGTACTGGGACTCTATCCTTCTCTCCTACACTCCCTCGCTCGCCCTCCAGCTCCCTTCTCCCTCCCCCCTCTCGCTCTAGCTCGCCCAGTGACAACAGAGCAGCACATACATCCCCTCCCCCAACCATGCCACCCCTCCCCCGCCTCCCTCTCCCTCTCTTTTGTTAAAACTATTTCAGCAGGAAGGGAGAGAGAGGGAAAAAGTGACCAATCATGCAGTGTCAGAGGAGAGCCTGTTTCCCCCTGCTGTGCGTGTTTGCATGCATTTCTACATGTGTGCATTTGTGCATGATCTTATTTGAAAATGTGTATGCATGTTGTTTTTAAATTGCAGACCATCATTGTGATGAATGAGCATGTTGGACACACGCTACTGAAAAATAGTGAATTTTCTCCTTCACTGATCACATGAGAAGTTCAGTTATTGTCAATGACTTCTATTGATCTGGTACATTGATCCCAGTGGTGTTAGAGGGTGGAGTTGAAACAACCATGTCAATATTACCTAATTCCTGTGGTACCCCATCCCCCTTACACAAAGACACACATACAAAGACACACACACACACACACACACACACACACACACACACACACACACACACACACACACACACACACACACACACACACACTAGCCTGCACACATGCATGGGCAGCAGTAAATGACCTCCACATTGGCCTCAAACATTTGACTAATATGTGTGTACATTTTTTCACCTGTAATCGATCAATATCTGATATTCATATAACTAGTCGTGCTGTTTATGTATCATTGTCTTTTCTTCTACAGGGGCTCATTTAACTCTTTTCCTGTAGTCCCAATTTTGTTGGTGTGTCTCCTCATGCAGAGAAACACAGCTGTGGTTCTGCATTTAGAGTTATGGAGTAGGCGGGACAAGCTGGTCCACTCCTCATGTTACTCTGCTGTAAACACTCAAGGCCTTGCAGGACACACTCCTTTGGCTTCGGGCCTTGTCCCCCCCCACCACACACACTCATACACACACAAGCACATGTTTGACATGTGTGAGCCGTGCTTCAGAAGGTCGTTCGCAGCTCAAACTGTAACTTTCCCTTGCATTTTTTTTAATTATTGGAGCTTCATTACATAACTTTGATTACAAAGCTGTGTTTTAACAAATTGAATAGTTTTCATGATTACCCCCCCAACCTTATTGGTGGTTGCAGTGCTTCAGATTCATGGAGATGAAGCTCTTGTGAACCATAAGTGGACAATCATCTGAGTTAGACTGTAACCAACACTAGCAGTGGAAGTGGATGTTTGTTACAAGACCTTTCATCAGGTGAGGAGTAATGGCTAGTGCAGTGCTCAGCTCTTTCTCCCTTACCTGCTTTGCTGACGGACACTGAAAAAAAGCCACGCTGTTATTCTGCAAGCTAGGAAACAATACATCTAAACAATCCCAAATGTGCTGCGGGGGCTTTTCTTTTCATCATAGATCAGGTAGGATGTTTGATACATTCTCCCCCAGATGTGGTCTCTTGTTACGTCAGAAACACCTCCCCATGCAGCCGTGCGGCCCTAAGCAGGTCACCGAGACAAGCCGAGGGACAAAGGGCAGAGTGTGTGCTAATGACAGGCGAACAGAAAGGTGCGGCTATCAGGAGGTGGGAGAGCAACTTTACTGGCCGAGGGAGAGGACAGGAATTCCTCTTACAACTCCACTACTGGAACAGATATAACACATAGGAAGAGATATTTCTACACACATACACAAATAACATCTATGCTGGAAATTGGACATGGTAACTCTAAACGTTACTCCCTTTGGCCCCGTGGGTGGGATAGGTCACATGATAGCACCCCAGAGAAGCTCAGCTGTTTGCCAGTCTAATTCTGTCTCAAGCAGCTGAGCACTGGCCCACTGCTCCACTGAACTGTCCCACTAATGATAATTGTGTGTGTGTGTGTGTGTGTGTGTGTGTGTGTGTGTGTGTGTGTGTGTGTGTGTGTGTGTGTGTGTGTGTGTGTGTGTGTGTGTGTGTGTGTGTGTGTGTGTGTGTGTGTGTGTGTGTGTGTGTGTGTGTGTGTGTGTGTCAAAAGGGATGGGGTTCATGATAAAGTCCATACATTTGAAAGGCAGGCATACTGTAGCTGGAGTACAACACAAAATGATGTGCGGGGTGAATTATCAGGCAGGGACAAGAGACCAAAACAGGAACAGGAAATCTTTTGGAAAAGAACAGGAAATGTGTGTATTGTTTCCAAAAGGCAACGTCACTGTCAGCACAGTCCTTGGCTTGTACTATGTAGATAATATCTAGTGACTTTTTTATATTGTTCTGACCGTGAACATATCTACTGAAAAGACCAAACTAACAGATGCCAATAGCAAATAGTGACAAAGGGTTTTTCCTCTGTGAAATAGAGCACCGATGTTATTAAAGAAAGAGATTTACATTTGCATTTGTCTTCAAAAGGAACGCATAGTCTTTGGCTTGTTTGTTGCAGGAAACAACTGTCAGAGTGATGAGAGCCTAATACATTTTCATGTTTGTCTTTTCATGTTCAAATTCATTCATGTGCTGTATATCTGCACTTTTTAAACACAGAAACAGTAAACAAAGCACATACAGAAGACCATAGTTGTTATGCTATCAATTTATTATTGCTGATATTTTTAGTCCTATTATTATCAAGATCGTCTATTCTGGGAAATATGATATTGACTCTTTTCCCCATATTCAGGAAAATCATTGAGGTAGACCAAAGAACTCTCACACACACAAGAGTAAATAGGTATGCACTTACTTACACTCATCATGTGTCCGGTCTTCTTTTCAAGTGCAGAAAGTCAATTAGCCAGCTTCTCATGCAGCTTACTATATGTCTCTTCAAGGTTAAAAGGCAGGTTACTGTCCACCAGAAGCCTTTACTGTTGTGTCATGTTCTTTTGGAAGGCAATAAAGCATAAAGCAAATGCTGAGCGGAGTAATGAGGGCAAACAACGGTTTTTATTCACGTGATTCTATATCTAATAAAATCAACAAAACAGTTAAACAAAACCCATGAAATCACACACACACACACACACACACACACACACACACACACACACACACACACACACACACACACACACACACACACACACACACACGTGCACTCTCTCCCTCTCACCAACACACACACACACACACACACACACACACACACACACACACACACACACACACACACACACACACACACACACACACACACACACACATGATTGCACACTACACACACATGCAGCACAGTGCTCCATGCTAGAGTGGCTTTTTGTTCTCTGTTATAGAGAACACAATATCCAAGTCTCGTAATAGAGGTTAGATTAATTGCTGACAAATCTGTATTCAGCGGTTCCCTTTCTCCCCGCTTGACAGATTTATGACAGAGATTGATGGAGGGGAGGGACGAGCCAAGAGTCGCCTCTGTTCGGGTAGAAAAGAGGACAACAGCTCAGCGAGTCAAATAGAAACAGAGAAAAGAGAGAGAAAAAGACGTAACAGGGTTGGTTGTTTGATTGGATCTCACACATGACCAAGAAATTTGGCTTTGAGTTCGCAGGAGCCATCCAATGTTATATCTGATGCCGTGGTAGAACATGTTGTATATCATTGTATTCCTCTCACATTTGATATACTTTGAGGTCAAATGTAAACTCATACATTCAAATAACCCTTTAATTAGCAACAAGAGGAAAAGGCCAATTTCACAGCAGACCATTTGCCTGGTCATAGTAGAAAAAAACCCACAGGTTCTACTAATGAAATGAACCATTCCATTAAAGTGTCCCGGTAAGTCAGTGACAGCAAGCCAGCAAGCACAACACCCGGCCCCTGAAACTGAAGCAGATATGTAGAACGCAGCCGTAATTAATTTTATTATTTACACCTTCTCGCTTGAAAAAGGATATCCGGTTACTCTGGAAAGCATAGTTTAGTCATCTGTTGCATTTATTTATCTTAATTGAAAATGGAAACCATAAACAGATGAAAATTCATAAGGAACCGTTCCAATTGTGGGAAATGCATTTATATTTGTCTTGCCAGGATTTACAATTTTGCTTTCCCTAATGTGAGAAATCTACTGCAAATGCTATTTCCATATCTTGTACTAGCTCAGAGGCTCCATATAAAAGACATTGCAAACTATTCAAAACCTCAATACCCCAAAATAACTGCTAATCATTTAGCATTTTGTGGCAGTCCTGCAACAAAAAAAAAAAAGCATTCCTGTCTGCATTCCAGCTCCATTTGGCTCTTCAGCTCTCCTTCACAAAAAACCACAGGACCTTCACATGAGCACAAAGGATTTCTTTTAAAGCTTAAGTCTTAGAACAGAGACATTAGGACTGGGTGGCTCCTCAGCTGGTAGGCCCTATGCTGGCCATGGGCCATAATGATGCAGCACCCATATGATAATAATCAATGCAAACATGTACAGACAAGCTGAACTGTGGGTAAATATTACTATATAATATGTACCTTGACTAGCTGGCCATTGCAGCACTACATGAGGGATCCATCATAGCTTAATGGATCAGCCTGATGTTGCTATTTTAATTCAGAGGTTAAAAAATCCATCTAAAATATCCTGACCACCTCCCTCCTTCCACCTGATGTCAAAGCCAACAGCTCATCTGATTGGTCGAGTCCACAGCCCGCCAGCTGTTTGTAATCAGGAACATTTGGGAGTCTGGATCACATGACACCCTCAAGGCACACATGCACACATAGATATATACACACAGGGTGCAGTGCATCTTTAACCTCACACCCCTTCCCACAGGCTACTCCTTTGCAGTAGGGATCACCTCCAGATGTGCACACTGTATTCTCACCTCAGGATAAAAAAACGGGGGAGGGGTGCGGCACAAGGAGGGAGGGGACACGGCAATGAAAAATGGAAACAGCAGGAGGTTGGGAGGAAGGTAAGACAGAGGACAGAGGTATAATGAGACAGTAGACCTCGTGTTCAGGATCCAGGAATGAATCATAACAATCTAAAAATAATCTTTAAAGGATATCTTAATTTAAGTTGTGTTAGGAGGCAGCAGAGTCCTCATAAGGGGAGGTACAAAGGATTGGGACTCTGCTGCCTCCTTGTGGGACAAGCCCTTCATCAGTAAACATTAACACGTTACTGTGCGATCACAGTATGTAACCACAGAAGTATGAGGCCACAATTAAAACGAGTTCTTTCCATTTAATTTATTTTTTATTTATACATAATCAAAAATTAAAATACATATACATATAAAACATGTACAATTATTTTTTGCTCAAGATAATCTTTCAGTGGTTGAAGAGACAAGGAATTGCTCTTACTATGGCTCCGAGACTATAAGATTAAGGTTACTACAGTACAGGTGCTGTTCTCAGTCGAAGACAATCTCTGACATCTTTCTTTCATTATTTTCTTCTTCTGTCATCCTGACTTTGTCCTTGAAACAATCACGAGTTTTGTCTAATAATATAGCTTTACAGAATACAGTTTTCACTTTTATTCACACTTGAAATTAACAAGAGCTTTACGACAAACAAATGGTACAAAATGGGACACAGTGAAGATAAAGTTATATCGACAGCCTGTTCCTCATCAATGCCTTTAAAAGGTCTGTTTTTGGTCGCCCAAGGTCAAAAATGACAGCACAACAGGAAATGGTTATGTTTTCTCTGACAGGAACACATACTGCACAAATATCTATACTCACATCCATCAAAATGTTTGACCCCTCTTGGTCACATGTATGCAGTAAACCTAAAGTATACTGAAGGCAGTTAACTGTATGTTAAAAACATTCACATAAACATTAATGATTATAAAATCAAGTTTAAGACACATGATGCTCAATAAAAGTACTTGAACAATTGCTTAATAATAATAATGTTATTTTGTAACACACTTTGTCAAGTGTATTCACAATTTTGGCGTTGTATTTTTTTATCAATTTACACATGTTTACATTCACTCATGTGATTTAAAACATATATATTTACACAATGAATCATCTCTAGTCATGCCATTCATTAGTTAAGTTATGGATCCACGGACACAGAGACCTTTCACATTCAAAAGTCAAAGTAGAAGTACATGACAGCAAACACGATGTACTAAACTTTCACACACATCTTGGAAGAGGTATTACTGCATGTGATGTTACAGTTCACGATTACTGTACCTGCGCACTGCTTTAAAGTCACTTCAATAGAAATATTGGGGACTTATTTCTGAAGTAGCTGTAAAAATGATAATAAAACAATTAATACTTTGATATTTAACTGTACAGTGACATGACTACATTGATCCATCAACTCATGTATAAATGGATACTGTTAAACATATTGTTTATTTCATATTTTTTAATATTATTTAAAGTTAAAGTAAAGATATGTCTTTAAAAAATGTTACTTTTGTTGCATTTGAAACCTCCTTTCTTCCCTTATTTCCTTTAAACTTGCTTTTGACAGTCAAAATGGCCTGATGTCAAAAATGTAAATGAAATAGTCCTTAATCAGACCTTCCTTATATTGTCCAACGAAATACCAAACAATAATTGATTTAATAGCATTTTCAGGCTCTTTATGTCCCCCATCGAGGACTTAAGGGTGTGACATTCACGGTTTATGAGACAACATCCTGATGTCTCCCATCAGACCTCTTCTCTCTTTAACAAAACCTTCGATGGTATTTAATTGAGTTTATTCATGTAGTTATATTATTCATGTGCTGCATTCTTCAACCTGTCTCTTAGCTCATCTTGCCTATTACAGTATATACAGAAAGCAGAGGGAACTCATTGGGATGTTAAATCTCAAAATAAAGAACTGTAATAAATTATTGTAAAATGATTTGATTGCTTAATAGACTTCTTCAAAATAAAATATATCATAAATTATCTACAGAAAGTGCAAGTAAAAATGAAGTATTTCCAAAGTTCACTAATTCACACCAGTCTTTCTGCTTCCTTTGGCACTCCCAGCTTTGAGGGGCACTGATGTGAGTGCAGCTTGAAAAAGAAAGTGTGACAGGGTCAAAATGTATCCTTTTAATTGTATGTAAAATTATCTTTTTGGCACCTGTAAATAGTTGTCGTGTCAACTCTTCCTGAACCGCCTTTAGTCCACACAGGGATGGATAAAAAAGGTTTGAAGGACCCTGATAATAAAAGAGTTGTGGCAAGGTCAATGTTGGATTTAGCTTAACTTATTGCTGAAAAGAAAGCCTCTGTCTCTTTGGCGCACACACACACACACACACAGACACACACACACACAGACACACACACACACACACACACACACACACACACACACACACACACACACACACACACACACACACACACACACACACCATTTCGCCGCTCTGGTTTCCCATGATTGGTAATCCAAAGTGCCTTGCATGAGCCTGAACTCTGAGGTAAAGAAATAAGAAAGTATACCAACACTGGACAGATATTCTGTAGAAATATCTTGTACACAGTCATTAGCCAAAGACAAACATCCATAAAGGGAAAATATTACACTTCAAA
The DNA here is from genome assembly GCF_036324505.1 of Eleginops maclovinus. NCBI lineage: Eukaryota > Metazoa > Chordata > Actinopteri > Perciformes > Eleginopidae > Eleginops > Eleginops maclovinus. The sequence goes on along the minus strand of NC_086368.1, from coordinate 14,124,091 downwards.
ACATGTTTTGGATGCCGCTGCTTCAACTGAAGTCTGTCTTCTAACATAAGCGGTTTCCAGTTTACATCGTCACACAAAACTGACACAAAGTTTTGAGCCCCAAAGGAAGATTTAGCTATGTATTACTGAACCTGCAATGTATTTCTTAAATCTATCAAATAGTCAACCATATCATCACTGTTAAGACAAAGAACACACTCATGGCACATAAAATAAAGACACACAGTAGATTTAAGGAATGATGATGGATAAACCTACTGAGATTAATATGAAGAACCTGGTTTGTTTTTAAAGTAGAATTTACTCTCAATCACGTGTCCTAGCTCAATGAACGTTGGTGGAGTGTTGTTTGGGATGAAAGGAGGAAACAAAGGGAGTAGAGAGGTTGTTGTTGTTATTTGTGTGTGTGTGTGTGTGTGTGTGTGTGTGTGTGTGTGTGTGTGTGTGTGTGTGTGTGTGTGTGTGTGTGTGTGTGTGTGTGTGTGTGTGTGTGTTCTATCTTTGTGAGGATCAAGTGTCTTTTACCATTTTTAATTAACAGTGGATCCAATGACTACTTGTTTTTGTAAGATGTTTTTGTAAGATGCTGCTCGTCTACTTAAACTCCAGTAGCTTACTGGAAGCTCATTTACAAGTAGTCTAATTACTTTTTTGCTATTGTTCTGTAAAAGTTAACTACCGAAACTACAAACACATTTTGAAGATAAAATGACAGAAAGGATTTTTTAAATGTTATTCTAAGATTGCTTCCCTACTGTTATTTCACTTCTATGTTTGTGAAGAGCAGAGGAGTATTTAGTTGGTTGCAATCTGCACTATGGCACTAAATACACCCCACTTGATCTTTAGACTAATGCAGTTAACTGTCTGTCCTACATCAGATGACCATAACTTAATTATTTTCTGAAACAAAACTGAATATTGAAACTTCATAAAGGTAGGATATATTGCCGGACTGTTGTTTAAGACTGCATTATTTTTACAGTGCTGTACCTAAAATAACTGGATATATTCCTGGTTTGTATGTGTGAAAGGGTTCAGTTTATGGCTTTGAGTAGTTCTTGAATTAAATGAAAAATCCACTCTACAAGACGATTTATAATGGCATAATTTATTTACTTGGGTAGTGAAGTTGATCTATAAAGACATACGGTAGGTGTGTCCCCATGATTAAATAAAAACGGGCTGACATTTTTGGAAACAGCACAGTGACACTGACTAACTGGGGCTATTGGAGATGTTACATCCGAATGAGGTTTAAATAAATGCAAGACTTTCAAGTGTGAATTAGCCAATGTCCTGTTATCTCAGTGAAACCACCATGGCTGCCAGCAGCTGTGACTTTGTCATCCATTATTTACTGTCAGTGTGGATAGAGCAGCTCTAGGAAATGTCTGTATATTAGACATATATTCATTAAAACACAGCTATTCAATATTATGGAATTATTTTCACCTTTAAGTGTCATCCGTTATATCATCCTTCAACCTCACATCTAAGAGGGGAAGCTAAAGGCAGTGTACAGGCCAGACCTTATCATTAAAGGCTTTCTTCGCTGTGTGGTTTAGTAAAGTAGATAATGATGGATGAGAATTTGGCTTCCTTTAGTTTAGATGGTTAGAATTAGTGAAGCAGTGGCTTTTTTTTTTAGGGAAACAAGATTGTGAGCATTATTCTTCACCTCACAAAGATAGAAATAAAAAGGTGTGTGTATAAGTGTCGACCTTTCCTTGTCTGTGAGCTTGGGGACAGTATGTGTTATGGGTAGCTGGTAGAAATCATTGAGACTTGTTTCTCTTCTCACTCAAGTGGCTGACGGGCAAAGCAGCCAAATTGCAGTGTCATGAGGTCCACTACATTCTGCCAGGACTTCGGGCATCCTTTATTCGTCTATGAAGGTGATCCCGTCAATCCTGCAGAGTAAAACAAATGGCATTAGCACAGCACAGAGCACTTTTTAACTGCCCACAATTTGCAATTTGCAGTTGGAGCAACAACTGCAAAACACAGAAGAAGTGAGAAGAATGTGCAGCAGGAATATTTCCAGATGACAGGGTGAGGAAAGAGAGGGTACGGCCTTGCCTTCTTAGCAGCCATAGGACGAGTGTCCTTTTGATTGGAGTTTAGGGATTTCCACACGGTGGTTTTAGACATTTCATCAGATATATTAATATCAGAGGGGTCACACCTGAGGAGCGGGGAGAGGAGAAGAAAAGGGAGTTTGAAGGGACTGAATCGGGGGTTACGGAGAGGTCTCAGTGTGTACGTTTTCATAGGGTGAAGGAAAGCAGAACGCCACACACCAAACAACACAAGCTTGCATTTAGATATACAGGAAGGGGAAGCCGTTATCTTGTTATTTTCCCACTCATTTCATTTCCATCCTGTCCATTTGAGTTCTGTGGGGGTGTGTATGTGTGTATGTGCTCACCTGGGGTCATGTGCTTTGGGGGTCTGAACAGGCTTCCTGTTCTCCATAGGAATCTGAACAGGAGCTGCATCTTCGTTGTTTGTATTGAGCATTCCCTGTGATTCCTATAAGACAGATCCATGCCACATGTTCAGTCAAGGTGAATGTTCATTTATTTTCATCTTTGTATCTCAAGATCCAATTTAGTTTACCTCTTCTATCGTTTTGGTGGCATCATCAAGGTTTTTTTTCTTCCACTCAGGCATAAGGTCATCCAGGTAACTCAGCTCTCGATTGGAGAAACACCAGTCCAACATTTTGCGGATGAAAACTAGAGCAAGAACCTTCAGGCACCGACAAAGAACAATATATATTTTTATATATATGGGAAGAAATGTAGGGACCAGCAAAAATAAACAAGGAATGTGGGCAGTGGTTAACCCACCATCATGGGGAAGACGATAGCGGCAGGTGAGTGCTTGATGATCCAGAGCAGCACCAGACAGGTGAGTTGGGTGAGAGTGAACAGGTGCACCTTCCTCAGGGGGACGTGCCGTAGGTAGATGAAGTCCGGCTGGTGCTTCGCCGGCATGCCAAACAACTTCAGACGGTCAAAGAACTGAGAAGTGAGCGCAGGTGGTGGGGAAGTTAGAGAGGGTAAAAGAGAGAGATACATTAATGGGAGCAGACAGACAGATGGTGAATATGGCAAGACAAAGAAAGTGATTATAAATTACAAATTTAGTTGGATCAGTCTGACGATTAACCATCAGGCCTCACTAAATTGCGACGGAATTAATTAAATGAGGAGAGGGCATCCCAGGGACAGCAGCCACATTAATACAAAAAAGGGGAAGGAGATGCCAAAACATCAACCTGGGCCATTTCTTATTTAAATAACATATTTGCATCTTGTAAGTTACCACAAGGGTTTGGATCATATGGAAAAATAGACAGTCCCATTAACACTATAACTAAGAGTTACAAAGTCAAAGCCAATTTTCCTCATGTTTGTAAATGATTTTCACGACATATTTATTTATATATATCATATTCCACATTACCTGTATGCCCTTTAGTGAAGAGACTCCCATGTAAAGGAACACACCATACAGCACTGGCATAGGAATGAACTGTGTTTGAAAAAACATTCAGTGTTACATTATTTGAAAACAATCTCAGCCACAGGGGGGCAGCATTGCACAGCCTCTCTGACTGACCTGTAGTGCTCCGGTCATGAACACAGAGCAGCCCATGAGCAGGAAGATGAGCAGGCCAGTCAGCCTCTGCTCTCTGATTCCCAGGAAGCGAGGCTGCTCACCGGGAGCCGAGCTCTCCGACTCCAGCTTCAGGCTATTGACGTGAGAGATGGACAGCACCGTGGCTGCTACGAACCAGGGCAAGCCCATGATGGAGCACACTGCCAGCATCACCCCGACCATCAGCAGGTCCAGGTGGTACCCACAGCCCTTCTGCATAGCACAGAGAAGGACAGATAGGTACAGCTGAAAGCAACAGTGCAGAGATGCAGGCTTATAGGGAAGCTGTCTTTTTCCTACCAGCAGTTTGTGCTCTTTGCGGTTGATGATGACAGCAGTTATCTGTTGGTCCATGAAGATGAGGATGGTGCAGAGAAGAGCAGGGATCGATGCAGCCAAGACTGTCCACCATGGGTTGCGTCCTATTGGATTGATAAACCAACCTCGATCGTCTCTGGTTGGCTGGAGGATCACATTCAAGAGGAGTGATTCAACCAAAGCAATGTTGTTTTTTTTTCCACATTATGATTATTAAAACAACTATACCTTGAATTTGCTGGGCACCTTTAACTTCTGGGAGGGCACTCCAATGGCATAATCCAGCAGAACCATGATGGCAATGGTGAGGAAAACAGCAAAGTCACTGATCATGGAGCGCACCTGGGAACAGGAGACAACACCCAGAGAATGGTGGCTATTACTGTGGCAGGATTCTTTTCACCCACCCTTTTAGGAGGACTACGTTTATTTTGTAAGTAGGGTTGAATAAAATGACTTGAATCAGGTATGTGAATGTCTGGTGACACCTTTGATTAGAGCAATCATAGTAGTTAAATACCTTGGTGGGGAAATAACGACTTGTTTTAAACTGTTTGAGGAAGGCAGACATGAGGAAAGTCGAGAAGAACAAGATGGTTGACCAAAAGAGAACATCTGGGGTGTAGGGGCCATGGGGGCCACATGACGTCCCGACAAAGTGGCCGTCCAGACTGATACACTCCTGTAGAGATTCATCATGATCAAAATACAAACACAATAGAGTAGAATCAACACAAGCCTTTAGTGGGCTCCGTTATATACACAGCAGTGCACAGTTAATCAATTGAATGTCCTTGTCAGTGTTTGCATGTGTCCTTAAGAGAGGTCAGCTGCTGCAGGGAAGCTGAGGGGGTTAGTTGAATGTTAACAAAAGGTACACATGCTGGAGCGAAAGCAGTGTTTGCTATCATGTGGAAGTGAAGCTGAGATCAGGCCCTAAATGATGTTAATGTGTGTGTGTGTTCCACATAGTCACGTTACCTTGACAGTAAGGTTGGTCCAGGATACAGCAGAGGCTGTGATGTTCCTCTCACTCCACAGTTCTAAGGTTTTATTACTGGGGTTGTCAGGCTCTGCACACCTACAGCTACTCAGAGCGAGAGAGACAGCACAACACACAAGAGGAATCTGAGTCTCACAGAAAATGATATGCTTGTTTGCTTTTATCACTTTAAATGAGGCTAGACATAAAGGGAATTGTAGAGGAGGACAGCAAAAAGTGACAAAGGGCAAAGCCAATAATCATAGAGACGCTTGCAATGAGAAAATTACCGCTATATATTATTAAGGATCAATAAAAAAAGACATTGAACAATGAAAAATCTACAAGGTGAGCTGGCTTATGAACATTTGTAACTCACAACGCCAGAGTGAGTTGGTCCAGATCGCTTTGTGCATTAAAGGGGTAAACCTCTCCAAGGTAGAAGAGCTTCTCCAAGGCCTCGTAGATGAAGATGAGGCAGATGAGGGCGGCAAAGGCCTCTTCTGTGAACCGAGTGATGTAGCACACCAGAGAGCTGGCATCAGTGGCAACCAACAGCAAACAAAGCAGAGCCGTCCACAGGCCGATACAAGTCCTCAGCGACAGATAGGAAAGGTGGTAGTCCCTGATGTGAAGGAGAAGAAAAGAGAAGATGAAAGGGAATACATAATCGTACCGGGACTTCACCTGTGATAATGGAAAGGTCAGGTTGTAAAACATACTTGCAGAACTTAAAGAGGATTTTCTCGAAAACCAGCACAGGACCTGTGCTGCCCAGAATGGTGAGAGGCTGACCAGCAAACACAGAGTAGGCTACTCCAGTCATAGACGCACCAAGTAAGGACTCTATGGCACTCTACAAAACAAAGCAGAACAACAAAGTGTATTTACCATATTCAGTACCATGAACGATATCTTTTCTGAATCTAATCACATCGCAGTGACTGTTTTCGAGTGTGTTTGTGCTCTTACGATGCGTCCCTCTGTCGCCTCCCCCAACAGACCTCCAAAGGTGATGACAGGAGACATGCAGGCACAGTAGAGGAAGAGGAAGGAGGCCACACACTGCAGGCTCAGACCGTCCTTAAAGTCACTCAGGTAGAACGGAGCTTTCCTCTTGATGTCAAGTATCAGACCTCCAAACAACCTGATCACAACAAAAAAGGAGAGGGGATAACATTCAGATCACACCTGGGTCAGAGATACCAACTAATGCAACTGTAACTAAGGTACCTTTTTTTATTAAAAAATGTACTTTTCATATTTCATTTGATTGATATTGACCTTTGAAAACACATGAAGCTTTTAATGAAATGTCTCAGACATCAAAACTGGAAGTTAAACCACTGTGGATAAGCAAAAAACTAGATTTTCAGAGGATGAAAAACATACTCTCTTAAAATAAATCCTGAATTTAAGAATTTTCTAGTGAATGTTTTTTAGATTATCACACTTTGTCATTTGCTTTTTCCACCTCAGCTGCTAACAAATCCAAATTTAGATTTTGCGGGCCCAGAAAGAAAGATATGATGGAGATCATGCCGCAGGCTCTCACACATCACTCAGAAAAAAACAACAGGTGCTAAATCAATGTTATCCACAGGCCGTTTTTACAACATCATATTCTGATATTCACCATTTCGTTATAACTTAGGCTAACCCTTTCTTCTTTCCATCTTTGATTTGGCTTTTATATTTGCAATCTATTAGAGCATTTAACACCATTACTCAAGCAACAATCCTGAGTCATTAAACTGCAAATGACAGCTTACCTTCCAGTTCTCTGCAGCTCTGGCCCGTGGTGCTCAGCGTGAAGTTCTTCCTCTACCTGGCCAGATGTGCCGTTAGGGACTCCTGCCATCTTTCTCTTCTCCTGTAGACATCCAATAACAGACCGGGCAAGACAAATTAAAAATAGCTTGAAGCTTAAGTAAACAGACACTTTTAATGCACCTGATCAAATGTGTAGCTTGAAACTGAAAAGTAAATGGTGTTGGGATCATAGGTGGGTACCTGGGAGGGGACACTCTTTGGGGGCTCAATGCGGATGGAGGGGTCCCACTCTCCAGGTGGTAGGACAGTCACTTGGTCCAGAAATTCGTCTATCCCGGCCAGCAGGTCACTTCTATCCTTTGCCTTGTAGGCTACATCATGGAAGATCTGGTTCCAGAAAAAAAGTAAAGGACAGAGTGAAGTGAACAACCTGCAATTGCAACACAGGTGTTAGGATTGTATTTACTATGTGAGGGTTTCTGTAGTTGTAATTTAATGAGCATTCTCACTTCATCTGTCATGATGGTTGCCATGGAGCGTCCAATTTCGTGGTATTGCTGAGCCTTTCCATCCGGGCCCAGCAGGATGAAGAGGAACCTGATATAGAAAAGCAGATGAATTAAAGAATGGAAATCATCCTGGGTTTATGACTTCACAAATTTTGGTAATATGACTTAACCATTGTATATGTGGCTCTACCTGGTAGGGATGGGGACCTCAGTGAGCCCGGTGAGCAACACAGCGGGGGAGAGACGGACAAAGGCCACAATGGGTCTTTCCAGGAAGTCCAGTTCCCCCACCAGTACATTAGAGGCCTCTGCACCCTCTGGGATCTTCTTCATGAAGTGCATGTCCACCTGTAAGACAGGGCAGAAGTTGATGGGTACACTGATATCACTGTACTATAACCAAATCCAGTGCACACAGAAATGTCTTCAATCAATGTCCCCAAAAGTGTTATATCAAATCCTCCCACCATAGGTGCAGCCTAATGCAAGAAAATCTAGCTCGAATTTCAGTATTAAAATTATTAAACTTTACAAATATGCAATCCCTGGTGAAAATGAAGCTGATGCAGTGTGATGCACTTTGAACATATTTAGTTCTCTTGTATTTTTTATATGGGGAAACATGTGATCTTACTGTTGACAGCACATCAAACACAGCAGGGTGCTGGAGTACAGCCTGTACTGATGATGTTGCCTGATGTGTTTTTATTTTCTTAAAATTCTGATCTTTTTTTAATCATAGAACATCAAAAGATAAATATTCATTTTTGGTCTTCACAGGCTTCCATCCATATCCATAAACAGTGTGCAAACTGTACACGTGAAAGAGTGTCTGCTTGTTAACCTTGCTGAGGTCCACATGGCTGTTGTCCTGCCCGCCCCCGTTTTTGGCAATTTCAGTAGCTGTTGGAGGCTGGGGAGATGTGGCTGACCCTGCTAGTGACAGTGAGGGTGTGAGATTGTAGCAAACCAGAGTTAGTACATTATCTATTGCCCTCGAAAGTGCAGAGTGAAATAAACTAACAAAGGCAATAATGGTTTACTACCAATATATGAAATTAAGTTTCGCTGAAAAAAAAATTAAGCATTTCTATTTGTCTCTCTGTTACTTTTAGTCTCATTGTGTCAATCTTTATTACCTACCTCTTTTCTATCTATTATTCTGATAGAAAATGTTATTTCCTAGTGTACTCAATTTATTAAATCTCATATTTCTACGATTTTACCCAGATTTTTTGGCCATATTCAAGTAATCCTTCACAGTGGATTTGTACATATTGAATGAATAAAACATGTGTTTGCATGTGGTGTACGCTGTGAAACCAACCTGTCAGAAATGGCTCTGACTGTTTGCGGGTTCCCTCAGCAATAGAGCGCACCATGGGCATCAGGTTCTTCTTCTTATCGTTCTGGTGGTGGTGTCTCTTCAGCAGAGCCTCACGCACCTTCACTCTTACAGTGTCATCCAGTTCATTGGATGCCTCTTGGTGGTCAAGCACCATGTCTGCAACATACAGACAAAGACACAAACACATGCTCACTTTAATGAAACAACATTTCACCAAAATAAGAATACATTTTTTGGCAAGATTAGCCTTTATTGGAGATGATAGTGTTGAAACACTACGCATACATGGTTCAAGGCCGGATTCGAACCTGGTTTCTCCACACAGGATTTGGGTCTTGGTAAATGGGCTTACCAGGTAAGTTATACGTTGGCCCGAAAATAAGACTTTTTTTTAAATGAAAAGCATCAGACAGCTTTCCTTCTATGTATGTGATTGTGATACTTGGACCAGAACTCTATTTATTAACAATTAGAAAAAGCCTAGTTCATAAACAACCTTATGGTCTGACCAATCTTCCTTAAACTATAACATATTTGCTTTCTATTTGTATTTCTGTAGTTAAAATGGAATAATTTGTCAATGCACAAAGGCACACTGCTGAGCAGAATGTGCATGTTGGAAGTGGTTAATGTGTGTCCAGCTATCAGGTCATGTGGGACTGCAGAGAATAATCTCCATCTCTTTATCGCTCTCCTCCTTCTCCTGGCCTATTTTTTGTTCGTACTGACTTGCTGAGTCAGCACTAAATCTTTCCTTCCTCCATTCCTTCCCTCCTCAGTCAATCAAAGTGTCTGACACACACACACACACACACACACACACACACACACACACACACACACACACACACACACACACACACACACACACACACACACACACACACACACACACACACACACACACACACACACACACACACACACACACACACACACACACACACTGCAGTGCTTGCATTAATTCTGAACACACTTCAAGGCCAGCGCTAATGTGTGTTAGGCTTTGATTCAGGCCTTTATAATGAGCCATGTTAATATGTTAATAAGGACAGTGACAAGGGAACCGCCTGAAAGGAAAATCAAAACCCATAAATGGCCAATGGTTCATCAAGCATAGCCTCCACTCACACTTTTTAGATTTGATATGGATTATGTTCAGTCTCATCTTAGTCTCTCCTCCAGTGTATCACTTGAATGGTGACAATACATTGGTCATGTGACAATAAGATCCATTCAATAATGTGTCATGTTCAAATAACTGCTCTGTGGATTACAAAATGCATTCAATGCAATTTTAAGCATTTTCTATACCACTCTTTTGGTCTCACATTGCCACACTTAAAAATCAAAACATGTAAAGTATTAAGGACTCTTTGGTCTCAACTCTTCTTCCATCTTGTCTAATGTTTGGAGGCCAGGTGCTGCTGGCAGGAGTCATATGGAGAAGAGAGGGAAGTGAGAGGAGCAATGGAGAGCAGCAGAAGAGGAAAGACTGAAGGCAACAAGGCTGTCCACGCTGTAAACCTGTCATAATGTGACCATGAGGAAGACTGATGGAGGGCGTTGAACCCTGTGATCTTTTGTGTGCTTACGTTAGTGTGGAGAATGGACAGGGAAGTTAATCATGATATACAAACCATTCGTAGCATTTGTACAATTCTGTTTAATTAAACTGTGTTCAAATGTGTTAGTGTCTGTGTTAATGTTTGCATTTGTGTATAAATCATCTCTACATCCTTCAGATTTAAAAAACGATTGTCATTCACTGAGTCATGGACTTACAAGGACGGTGCTTAACCAATTGTATGCTTGCATGCAAATTACATGTGCATAGTTATATGCAAATGAGCTTGAACTCTGGCAGCTCTATCTAATTGCAGATTTTTTATGGAAATCAGGTTCAACACAAGTTCAGCTGCACTATATCAGAAAAACAGAGCGACCATACAGCTTGCTCAGCAAGTATCTTGGCCTGTACAGTCACATGTGTACCCTATGTATTGACACAGGCTGATGCTGTTTATGTTTATATCTCAAGAAAGCAAGTTAAACTCTTATATGACTGACAATTTGTATAATTATGTTTCTCCGTCCAGCAGGATATCAATGCTCCTTGCAGGGCCTGAAATGTGTGTGTGTGTGTGTGTGTGTGTGTGTGTGTGTGTGTGTGTGTGTGTGTGTGTGTGTGTGTGTGTGTGTGTGTGTGTGTGTGTGTGTGTGTGTGTCTGTGTGTGTGTCTGTGTCTGTGTGTGTCTCCTCTCTTAGGAGGATAAATGGATTTGTAGGAGATATCCAGCAGGCTTCCTGACTCAGAAATAGAGCCTGGTTTGTATCAATGACTGTCCTATTTACTCAAGGACAAGGGCATGAACTGACTTTAGAGAGCATACAACTAAGAGACAGGAGAACAAATTGTGGAATCAAGAATCCATTTGAATAAGTGACACCAGACACTTGAGTCAACAACAAAAATAAGATTTCTTATAATATCCGAAGAATTGTTCCGACACAGATTTCCTTTATCTCTCGGAATAGACAGCAGTCTGGCACTGAGATGTTAATAAATGTCAGTGGGAAAAATTCTCACCTGCAATCTCTTCGATGCTGTCGGCGTGCATGTCAAGCAACACGCTGCCATTGATGAGGCAACTGCGGAGCTCAAACAGGCTGTGCAGGGAAAGAGTAGCAACATAGGGCTTGCTCCACCTTTCCCCTCCATCCTCTACATCTTCCTCAAACTTCAGCCACCTGCGAGGTAAAGACAGTCAGGACATTTGCAAGTGGGAATAAATTGGAAATGTTTTTATCTTGGTCTTTCATTTGAATTCAAATGTCTTAATTGTTATGCTTTTAAATCTAGGACAGCTCAAGAGTAGATCTTAGAGACATAGCAATATATTTATTTAATCAGCAAGGTTCTTTTTTGATTGCTACTTATGATTGACTATTTTTATAATAAAATGTGTTAAAGGCTAGTGATGATATCAAGAATTTGAATTTCAAACACATTTTTGTTCAGATTTATACATCTAAGGATAATTATACATCTAAAGAACAGTTTACTCTCATCAGTTTTAAATCTTTTACGCTGTGGTTAACACAATTTCCTCCCAGCGAAGATGCTTTTATGTAAATATCAGCCACAGAATATGAGGGACTGTTTTGACATTAGCATGTGATACTGAGATTTAATACTTGATTAGCATGAATGAGATCACAGTAGTGTTTTTTATTTCCTATTTTCTTTTACCCCGAGCTATCTAACTATAATGCTTTACATGTAATACCACTTTTACAAGTCTCTCTTGGTCACAGTACAGTTGTATAGCTGCTGGGCTGTCAGAAATGTTATTGTTAAGCTTTTTGCCAACAGCTCCTAGAGGAGATCCTGACCTGGCTGTTTCCTTCCACTCAGCATCCTTGCCATCCTTCACACAGATTTCATCCAACTCAGTGAAGAGCTCGTGGGCCACATGTTCAGCATCCTCCTCTGTGCCCAGAATGAACTGGACCCGCTGGGACGGCGTGTCTGAGGAAGGGAGAGGATTTGAGGATGGAACAAATGGTTAACTGAGGTTCTCAAAACCCTTTCACAAGGACAAACAACAGTGTTTACATTGTCACTAGTCTACCTAAGCACATGCACATACACATGCAGCTTGCTGACTAGTTCCTGCTCTTTGGTTTCTAATTAGTGGGCTTGTCAATTTTAGCCAGGGGCTGTCATTTGTGTGCAAATTTGTGAGGTCCCCACAGTATTGACAGGCTTTGTTGAGCAAACACTACCTCCTTTCTGGGAGGTGGATGTGCAAGTATGCATACACTGAATCATGACTAAATGTCTATTTGTGTTTCTCTCTCTGACAGTTTAATGATTGAATGAGTCAAAAAATTTATATTACCATGACTGGCGGAGGCCGTCTCACTTTCCTCACTCTGATTTGTTGCGATACTTCCTGCCCTTTTGTCTCTCTTGCGGTGGCGGGAGCCGTGGTTCTTGTGGTGGCGATGGCTCTGCCTGGGCATCCGAACCCCCACAAATAGAGCCCTGTGACCTGACAAAGAGGCAAGAGAAGAGATCTGACTTGTCTGACTGTGTAATATTTTTATACACATTCATGATGTCATCATTTACTGTAAAATAATAGTTTACCTGAAAAAATAATGTTCAATAGTTAATTGGAGAAAAAAAACTCAAACCATCACGAGCAACAAATAGCTTAGAAAAATAGTAATAATAACAAAGAAAAAAATCTGATGAAACCTTTGCTCCTTTACTTAAAAACATAGGCTTTTGCTTTTACTTCTCAGCTGCAAATACAAAACCTGGTAGCCCTACAACCCTTCCCAATTGGTTTACTTTTCTGTTGTGCCTGTACACTATCCTGTGCTTAAATTGCTTTCGGCATCTTCTGTTAATTTGGCATTTGTTTATAACGTAGGACTGCCAATATAATGTCAAATACATTTTTCTGATACTTTTTTTTAATGAGGATAATCTACCTATCCAGATTGAACAGCTGCTCATGCTGGGAAGCAGATTTAATTCAATTGCACTATGGTCTCAGCTCAGATGGTTGAAATGAATCAAAGCGAAAGTCATTAAACGGAAGGTTAGGTGCTATCTCAAAGCAGAGCACAAATACTGTGCCTTAATTGTGGTACTTACTTAAACTTGCTATTCGTAAACTTGCTATTTGGTACGCTTTGAGGATTCGGATGATGAATTTATTACAGCCAAAAAGACTTCAACGCTGAACCGTAAAATCCCCCCTGGGCTATATAGCCTACTGGAAGCACAGGGAACAGTTGCGGTTCTGGTTGCTCCGTTAAACACAGCAATACAAGTTGTACATGTGGGGTTTTATCCACTATATTTAATACAGGTACCATTGCACTGATGTCGAAAATCCCAGCCATCAATCAAAATTGATTTGTCTCCATTGACTTGCAAACGAAAACGTAGCTAGCTAGCTCTGCGATCGTCACTTCCAGCAGGTGCACGGCAGTCGTTTGCGATTTTAGAAAACGTTTCAAAGTACAGAATGTGTTCACTGTTGTGTAGGTTACTACATGGCAGTTGACTATGGGAAGTTTCTGAATTAAGAAACACACTTTGCTGTCTGTCCTTCATTAGTCTTAACCTCTGCCATCTGAAAATAGCTCCAGTCAATTCAGTGTTGAATGTGAACAGGACACCAAGAGAACATAGCTTCCTTTAAATACCAAAGCTGAGACCGTCAAAGACATTTGAAATAATCACAGAAATGCTCTTCACATACTTTTAGGTGCAGGGTTTGACCTTTCCACCTGTCCATGCTTCTCACCTTCTAGTTCCTCTTTCTCATAGTGGATGTTCAGTACTGAGCTGGTCCCTCCCTGGTCCACCACCACCTCCTCATCTGGCCTCTGATGGACACACACAAACACATGTAAGTAGAATGGTACTGTTTTTTTTTTAAATAAATGATGTTCACCACAGATGACGTTTCTTTACAACGCCCTTTGTCTCCATCATCTTTGGGAAAATGTACTAACATATTTGGCCTTTCAAGATCAGTCTGTGAAAACAAAATTGAAAAGGTGATTAAGCCCTGTTAAAGGCAAACTACTCACAATGTAACAGAGCCAATAATTGGCCAAGCTGGCAATAGCTTTTCAACAATGCGTTTCAAATTCCACAGTGTGACCCAGACACACAGTGAAGGGCAGGCAGGCATGCACACACACACACACACACACACACACACACACACACACACACACACACACACACACACACACACACACACACACACACACACACACACACACACACACACACACACACACACACACACACACACACACACACACATCCATTTAAACACACTGAGTAGTTGGAGAAGGTGCTAGAATTCAATATCGAGGGGAAATCAAATTAAATTAGCAGAGAGTTACATCCATCAGACCTGCTGCTGTGGGCAGACTGCTGCAGGATGTTGTGTGTTTTACTATCCCAGTGTCGAAGCGTTGTCAGAAGAGTGCTTTTTGAGCGTGTTAATTGCATGGTCATGTATTGGCCCTATGATAATGAGGGCTAAGTGCTGCACGAACCTCCAACGTCACTCTATACTGCTGCAGTGTCTCTGTTTTTAGGATCTCTATTCATTCATCAAATGCATGCAACATCAAAGGTTTCATTTTTAATCTCTGTGTACATCCCACATGCTGTTAAATGTGCTATACCACTGCATGAAAGAATGAATAGGGCCAACCTTTTTGTTTTCTGGCAGAAATCTAACACAGGTAGGATGATTGATATACATCTGAATGTTGCATTTTCCCAATAAACACTTGTGAGCCTAGATTGTAAAAGTTGGCTACAGTTATTAGAGTCAAAAGACCATTTTAAAGTTGTACACATAAACACTCTCAATGTTTATCCTCTCATTTATTGTTTCATTGTGCATGACCTCAGCTGATCGGAAGTAGACATGGTTGCAAGCTGTTGCCTAGCAATGCAATTTCATTGAAACGGTCTATAGCTATAATCTATACAGGCAAATGGTTAAAGGAGAAACACCAGTAAAATGTATTAATTAATAAATCTCTTTACATATTAGATTCATCCACCCCTTACCTTTTCAACACATGATCAGTATGAACTGGATGTGAGGGTGGCTTATAGAATTTGCTGTTACAGAAGACTGACATTTCTGCCATTTGGAATAACTACCACCCACTCTTGAAACATGATTAACAGCGCAGAGGGTTTTATTCCTTGGAAAAAAGGGAATCCATTTGGAAATGAAATATTTTTCATCACTAAATGGATACAGAAAAACATCACACAAACATAAGAAAATAACAAAGTCCAACCATGTAACTCACAGTTAGCTCACAGCTGTGCATGTAAAACTTATATGTGTGAGTGTTCATCAAAAGATGGATGTGTGAAGGAGGACAGCTCAATAAATAAGTCTCCATTCAAGATTGAAAACTGAGGGGTGAATGTTAAAGATCTACAGTCTCTGTCATGCAGTCTTTTACTTTAATTGGTCAGTCCAATATTCAGCAAGCAGCTAACGCAGCACACACTGCGGATGCTGCATGACGACCAGAGGAGCAAAAATAATTGCAATTTGTCTTCCAGAAGTGCTATTGGCAAGCGCTAAGGGTTTGTATTAGAGGAGTGGAAAGAAAAATGTCTCGATCTGTCAGAGTAGCATCCTCATGTTTTATAATGAAAAAAAAAGTACATGTGTATGTTTGGTTCATGACATCAGTATAAAACCATATGTCTTTATAATGAGATTGATTGGTTCCTTTAAAAAAATATATATATATGTTAAGGTCAACATTTGGACTTAAGTGCCCTGTAAATTTGTGACAGTGTGTAATACTGTTAGTGTGTGTATGGAGCAAGAATAAGCAGTGATTTTTCTTAGTTCTCCTGGGGTTTCACTGATAAAACACCACGCACAGTTTATTGACAAAGATCCTGCCGGTTCCCGCCTGCAGTTAGATAATGGTATTAATTTGTGTGTGTGTGTGTGTGTGTGTGTGTGTGTGTGTGTGTGTGTGTGTGTGTGTGTGTGTGTGTGTGTGTGTGTGTGTGTGTGTGTGTGTGTGTGTGTGTGTGTGTGTGTGTGTGTGTGTGTAAAATATTTAGTTCAGACTTTCACGCACAAACTGAAGTCCCTAAGCTGTTTTTTTTATCTTCTGTCTCATTCCTTTAGCTTCTCCATGCTGCTGAAAGCTGAACAGCTAAGCAAATTACCACAAGATTGTGATAGGAGAAAAAACTAATTTACATGCAGTACAGACAGATTAATGTCTTACCTGATTAGAGGCAAAAATGTAGATCCAGTAAGCTTTCTGTGATAATACCAACTGCTCTTTTGTCAGCTCACAAGGCCAATTACAATTCACACAATGGTTTAAAACAGTTTTGGGATCCCAAGACATCCACTTATTTCTCAGGTGTGGGTGGCCTTGCCTGGCCTTCCTGCCTTTCTTTCACACCCTCTCCACCATATCAGTGCTTTGGGATTTCTTTATGTTTCTATGACTGAGCACATCTCTATCCCAAGACAATTATGTCCTTGTAAAGAATAAGGCCTCTTAATTAAAAAGTCATGCTTGGGCCAAACACAGAATGTGACTCATGGTTTTATAATTATGTTTGTATAAGGGAAGAAGTGCAGTGACAGAAGAAAGCTTTTGAATGTGTATCACATGTAACATCAGTCAAGTGTTATTATTAAAATGACCCTATGCAAGACGTTAAATCAGCGCTCTGTTTAGAGATGCTGGTACAATGACGCTTGTACTAAAAACTAGGCTGATACTAGTGAAAAAGTGAAAATATACAGTGAATCAACCTTAACTTCAGTTATCTTAAAGTATACATTACCATAAGAGTCCCTGCCCACTTTAAAGGCCATTTGAAAACCACAGAGAGTAAAACACAAAATGTGGTAAAGTTTACACACACACACACACATCATGATGTTAATATGACAACATGGTTGGGTCATCCATATAACCACCATATAACCGTAACAGGACATGGGTAGCTAGGCATTTGTCACAACAAAACAGTGAGCAATTCAGGTTCCCACGCAGTGAAATTAGGATAATCAATACCATAGAGAAAGGGGGAAAAAAATCATTGTTTATTTTTGAAAGACAAAGAGAGCCTTGAGGGTGAACGAAACCAGTGAAGTAGTTAAGCAAGGTGAAACATGCTATTAAAATAACGAAAGACAAGGGGAGTTAGAGATACCTTGAATGATTATCTACTGGTTAAGCACTACCAGTGATACCTCTAAACAGGTGATAAAAGCCTCTTTATGGAAAAACAATCTTCATACAAACATTGACTGGGAGAATCCCCCCCACATGTAAACTAATAAAACACACACACACACACACACACACCCACACACACACACACACACACACACACACACACACACACACACACACACACACACACACACACACACATACACATACTGTTATCAGGCAGTGCAGCTGGGCTGGTGAATTAAGGCTGCTATGCAGTGTGTGGGTTTGGGCTCAAGCTGGAGGCAGTCGGCTCCATTAGAACTGGAGCTCTACCAAACACGTAGACACACATCAAGAGAGAATCAATGGGAGAGAGAGAAACTAAAAGCTATTTGTCCCAGAAAAGACGATAGACCATCAGTTCATCAATTTGTTTGAATCCATTTGGTGCATGCACATACAGAAAAATGAGGAAAATCACTTCCTGAGGCTCATTCAATAATCAGAACTACAGAGAGGACGACATGACAGAAATAATGTTCTATTGTTTGAAATGAGATGGCTGTTTATCCTTGCCAGGACTGTGATATTCCCTGCTCTTTATAACACAATATAACTCACAGCCTATAATCCCAGCTCAATAAGAGCTCATTTTTAATGGCAAATTCATGTTGGTATGTGTTTTCTTAACCTGTTAATGGTTCCTTGTCATTCACAACTCACCGCATCTTGTATCACATTATGTGCTTCAGCTAATTAAACGCTCACATGGAACATTAACTTTTGTATGATTACCCTCTGCAGGTCAACGCATCTGTGACTCTATGGCATGCACGTGTTTGTGACTTTCCACCAACGGGCCATGCCATTTATGCTGTGCTGCCTGTTTTTATCTCCTAGCAACCCCTCCTTTTTCTCCACTCTTGTCCCCTAGCTTTGGATTAGTCACAGTGCTCAGGAGGGTTTATGACTCAAAAATAATTTTCCACACAGATACTGCCAATGCATCATAGAGTAGGTCCACGGGGACAAAGATGGCAGCCTGTCCCTGAGTTTGCTTGCTTTACAAGTATATCAGAGGTTACCAAGAAATGACATCACATCATCTCCATCCATGTATCTTTGTTTTTCATTGAATCCTTAAATGTATCTATAAATCGTACATACTGTATATCGCCTCTTACTAAACACAGATCCATCCACCACATTCAGTGTCAAGAGGCAATATTCCTGGGGGTTTATGTGTAGCCAGTCAATATTCGAAAAGAGGAATTGTTTCAAGAAGCCAGTTTACCAGCTAATGTTAAGGTAATGTTAGGTTAAATCATTGGGTGACGATAATTGATGCATTCTGAGATTGCATTTCGGGCAATACCTTCAGCCTTTAATGCTTTCCACATTGTCTTTTTTTCCTGCATTCAACCAAAGCCTGCTCTGATCAGATTACAAACAGAAACCAGAATGCTGACATTACCAAAATGTTGTTCTCAGGCTTTCGACCGCACCACAGCACTGAGACTGCTCTTGTTAAGGTCTTCAATGACATCCACTTAAACACAGACAGTGGCAGAATCT
Source organism: Eleginops maclovinus (assembly GCF_036324505.1). NCBI lineage: Eukaryota > Metazoa > Chordata > Actinopteri > Perciformes > Eleginopidae > Eleginops > Eleginops maclovinus. The sequence continues at coordinate 14,105,139 of NC_086368.1, read as the reverse complement.
CAGTGTTAGTATTATTAGATCTCAGCGCTGCATTTAACACTGTTGACCACAACATATTTCTAGACTGACTAGAACACTGGTTGGGACTTTCGGCAACAGTTCTAAATTGGTTTGAATCTTACTTAAAGGACAGGAAACACTTTGTTTCTATAGGCAGCTACACATCAGAGCTATGACATGTCGGGTTCCTCAAGGTTCTATCTTGGGGCCTCTTCTCTTTAACATATACATGCTACCACTGGCTCAGATAATGAAAAGCAACAAAACAAGTTACCATAGCTATGCAGACGATACACAAATTTACATTACCATTTCACCAGGAGACTATGCTCCAATTAAAACATTGAGTAAGTGCGTTGATCAAATCAATGACTGGATGAGTCAGAACTTTCTTCAATTAAACAAAGACAAAACTGAGCTAATTATTTTTGGAACAAAGAAGGAACAACAAAAACTCAGCTAACGCCACAAACCTAGGTGTAGTCATGGACTCTGACCTGAATTTCAACAGTCACATTAAAACAATCACTAAGTCCGCCTACTATCACCTGAAGGACATATCTAGGATTAAAGGAGTAATGTCACAGCAGGATCTAGAAAAACTTGTCCATGCTTTTATCTTCAGTAGACTGGACTACTGTAACGGTGTCTTTACAGGTCTCACTAAGCAATCCATTAGAAAGCTGCAGCTGATTCAGAATGCTGCTGCTCGAGTCCTCACTAACACAAAGAGAGTGGATCACATCACTCCAGTTCTGAGGTCTTTACACTGGCTTCCTGTCTGTCAAATAATTGATTTCAAAGTTCTGCTGCTGGTTTATAAATCATTGAATGGTTTAGGCCCAAAATACATTTCTGATCTCCTGCTACATTATGAACCATCCAGAACTCTCAGGTCTTCTGGAACGGGTCAACTTTCTGTCCCCAGAATTAGAACTAAACAAGGAGAAGCAGCGCTCAGTTATTATGCTCCAAATATCTGGAACAAACTCCCAGAACCCTGCAGGTCCGCTGCAACTCTTACTACTTTTAAATCCGGGCTGAAAACATTTCTTTTTGCCTTCTTTTAATTGAACTGTTCTGATCTAACATTGCACTGTGACTTTTATTCATGTATTTTATACCTGTTGTGTTTATTTTATTATCTTTGCTCTTAAATGACTGTTTTTAAATGCCTTTTTATAATGTGTTTATACTGCACTAGTTTTGTAACGCTCTTAATGTCTTTCATGTTTGTAAAGCACTTGGAATTGCCTTGTGTTGAAAGGTGCTCTATAAATAAACTTGCCTTGCCTTGCCTTCTGTAGCCTACATATTCTGCATTCATTTGCAGACATGTTTACAGAGATTTAACACAAACTATTTCTTTTATTCATTGCTCGAGGACTTCACTCTAATGTAGTGTCTCAGCTTGAAAAAGGCAAAAATAGAGAAATGATTTCTCCCACCTACGTTTGATAACTCAATAAATACAAGATGAGTTTTCTAGAAGAGCAGTTCATCCGAGAAAAAGGTTTTGATACCCGGAGCAGACTAGGATACAGCATTCGTACACAGTGTCCTACTTGATGAAATTCCTATTGATGCACAACGTCACTGTGAACATGTATGTAAACTGCTTAACATTACCTCTATAGTATCCTTTAAGGAAAGTGAATCATCATACATCTTCAGACAACTGCAGTATGAACACAAATACCTTCTTTAGTTTTGGATTCAATAAATGTTTTCTTGATAGTTCATGACTTTGCTGCCCGGAAAACCCATCAAGGCTGTGTTGTCAGCGGGCAGAGCTCTATTGTAATTCTTGCAATTCAACATCTCCTAGATATACTGTAAAACGAATTATTTCTGGCATCAACTTCATCCAAAATTCAGACAGTATTGTCAAATAGCATTCAGTAATACACCATGAACTTGTGATCGCCCTGAACAAATAGAGCAGTAATGATTTGTATCCCGTTCTCTGGACTGAGAGGGGCAATCGATGTGCTCTGCAAAATGGCCTTTAACCCCAACAGGACAGCAAGGCAACTGTGAGAGGAGCTTCAGAGAAAAAAGAGGCCTGATGGGTACGACTAAGAGGCAAGACATTACAAGATGAATGACAAGACATGTATCTTCCCTTTTAAGATTTAGTTTAGATTAAAACTCTGAAGAATCCCAGGTTATATCACTGGTATTATCTTTTGATTTGTTTTGCTATCTGTCAAGATCTATGACAAGATGGCTCCCACTTTGTCATAGAGTGGATTTTGATCACTATTTAGGCTCATAGGGGTTAAGTTCCAGAAAACAGCTTACCTCCTACGAGTCTACATCCAACCTGATATCCTCTGGCAGGTCATTCCTGTTCATTCCTCGGTCAAACTTTAAATGAAAGGGGACCAGGCCTTCTCATGCCTCTCAGCTGTTTAATGAATTGCCAGAGATGACCAGGGAAGCTAACACATTATGTTCTTAAAAGTATTTCAGACTTTTTAGAAGATTTATATTTTTATTTTTCAGTCTTATTATCTTCCGTTATCAAAATATTGTTAAACCATTAGTTTTTCTTTTCAGTTATATGTAATGCACCTTGTATCTTGTTTTAATAAAGCACTTCATAAATAAAGGTATTATTGTTGGTAGCAGATATTTTATACAAAACTCAGACACAGCTTTCTGTGTCTGTTTCTCAAGAAAGAAGCTAACATATTATCGTATGAGCACACAGCATTGTGGAAAGAGCAAGTTTATGAAGTGAGATATTCACTCATTGTGAACATAACTACTGTACATCAGTAGTGAGCGATACAAGACAGTAAATGGAAGATATATTGGAGTGCATCCATGATTTAGCAGCACTGTGGGCTTTTCAGTCATTAAAGATGTCTGTCACTGCTGACTCAACTCAATTGTTACTAGGATCACATTCACTCTTACAAAACACGTCTATTACTATTTTTTTTTCTGTCCACGTCTACACCACATCCTCACTTCTTTGGAAGATGACCCTTCTGTCTTTCCTCCCCAGAAGCACCCTGAACTGACAGCAGGGACACAGATCCTGACTCAAACAACTGGGGCTGTCACTTCCAGACTAAGCTGTGTGTCTGAGGGCCGGGCTTGGCACTCTGTGCAAAAGCTGCAGGCTACCAAAGACCCTGCATGACATTGCCTTGGTTGCGACAGAGCTTCAGGGGTTAACATAAATGGACGAAAGGAAGAAGTAATGACTAGTGGGACAAGAGAAGAGAGAGCTGCAGGAGATAAAAAGAAAGGGGTGGTTGTTTTGACAGCTTCAGCCCACAGGTAGCATGAGTCATTCACACCTTTTTCAATGCATGCAATTCTGCCTCTCCACAGCCGTCGCTCTCTAATTGTTTTCTTTACAGAAAGATAACTGCAGCCTAGCATTTATGGAGTCTCATCTTGCAAATATGCTGTCACATTGAGTCCACAATGAGTTCAATTTACTTTCCATTTAAAAACAAATACACATCTAGATGATTCTCTTTTCATTTGAAAGGCGCTCATGTGAAATGCAACAAAGTGCATTTTGATACATTTCCTTCATATAATTTCTAGTTTATACTGTGTGGATCTTTCACTCTAATGAATGTGCTTTCTAATCAAACATATACCATTAAATGGTGGCTTTAACCATACACTGCATTACTTTAATGGTTTTATAGGATCATCTAGTGTATTGGGTAGTTAAAACATTAAATTAATTAAGACACTTCATAGATGGAGAAAAACTTAAATGAATTACATTAGATGGACTTTTTCTTCAGACATATGTACTATACTACAGTGCAACTCTATAAAATACTGAATAATTTATCAGATAGGCACGTATGGATCACTCTCACTGTAATTTGATTAAAACTAAAGCTTGGGAGGAATGCCAAGTAGCTAAAAGGAACAAATCTAACTGTATAGTAGGTCAAATTTACGACATGGAGTTGTTCAAATTACTACCTGGGTTGTCTCAGACACTACTCAAATCTGTACTTTTCAAATGGGTTTAGATTGTGTCAGTTATAGTACAGTATACTATTGTCATTGTACTATGGTATGTGAATTTGCCTGTTTGGTGATGCAAAGATGTTTGGAAATCCATGCTAAAAAATAATCAGTGGAGTAACTGAAGGAGTCGTATTCTACAGTGCTCCTCTGTGGGGCAGGTGCACAGAATGCATCAATGGCACTACAACGTTTTTACTACCAACTGAAAATGAAGAGGCTGTTCAGTATATAAGTGTGTACCTGCACTAGTGAGAAACAGTCTTAGTCAGATGAATAAAGTATGGCAGTACGGATTTGATTTATTTGCATAAACATAATGTCTTTTGAGAATAACTTCATATCATTTGCTACACTTTTAGTACAATGTACCATTTTACTTTAAGCTGCACTCAAAAGGTTACTAGCAATTTAGTAATAAGTATTTAATACGTTTTGCTGGTTTTGGGCTGCCCAGAAGCTATTTCATACAAATCATTGGTCATACCTTATTTGTTACCCCTTTATTTACTGATACCTTTTGCATAAGGTTATGTATCAGTGGATTATTTTTAAGTAGGGCTTTTCCTTATAGGGAAGCTGTTTTTTTTTACATGTTCATGTTGCTGTTTTTACTCTTACAAATGTCCTCTGAGATGTCAAAAGTAGTGGGCACTTAGGACATCTCTACAGCACTTGACAATCATTTCAAACACGTTTTGCCTACATCTCAACTGGTTTCAGGTGGTCAGAAATGCAAAGATAACTGTCAGTACTTACTGACCAGACAGTTGTGAAAAAGGTGGAGAGTCAAACTTACAATATGTTCTGTATTGACAGAAAAATGGCATATAGACTGAGGCAGAATCCTCTCCCTGTCTGTCAGCTGCCAACCATAAGAGACTTTCCAGCTCACCTCTAGTCCTCCACCTGTCTCCTGCCCTCACACTGGGTGTTATTTTTGATCACCATGATGACATGTCTCTGTTGCTAAGTTTGGTTTAAACTGAGCCACATACTGCATGCCATGGTTGTTATAATCAAGCTATACATACATAACAGCATATAATCTTAAATAAACATAATGTGATCAATGATCCCCTTATCCTTACTGGTTCCTCCTTTACATCCATCAGCGGACCCAGGATGTAATAATGGATCAGACATCAACAAAACCTCAACCATGATGCTATTTTCCCCTTCAAACCTCACTTGACAGCCCCTCTTCCCCTATGGGGCCATAATTCTATAAAGCATTTATATGAAAGAAAATGCTAAGCACAGTATGTGGTGAACGGTGTAAGGATGGCTCCAAGGTCATTTGAGGGTAACTAGGAAAATAAAACGCCGTCTGAGCAAAGATCCATTTGAAAACCAAGCAAACTGCCCCGTGTCCGCTATTCCACGACTTGAGGCAGTTAACATTTGAGTTGAATCTGCATCACTATTTTATCAGTAGTCTATTGCACTCTCACAATAACCTGGCCAGAACATATTTGTGTATTCTTGAGGAACAGTGAAGATCAATTCAGTGCATCGCAATTTCATACTCTCCCCGGCGTTACTGCACGTGTTAGCACCTCAGAATAACAATGTCAACAACACCCTCGCATAGAGCATTGTGATGCAGGTTAAAACATCCCACACATTTAGCATCTTGGGAGAACATTAAATGCGTAAACATGCTCGCACAAAAGATACATTTAAAAAGATTGAATCAATCTAAGACATGCAACAAAACCAAGTTTGATCATTTATGGCAATAAATAGTTCCTAAAATATAACATCAGTCAAGCTGCAAATTATGAATGTATACATATCTATGAAAGGATTTCAAACTGAGGGCATTAGTTGTTAGAGCTTATGTACAGACTCATTTGTGCCATCCCTATAGTGTCCAAGCAACGCGCAATGCATTAGACAGTTAAAGGGCAATTTACCTGGTAGCTCAGCATACTCTCGGGGTCGTTGATGGGCATGCTGGTGGCCTTTGGGTTAACCTGCTCTGTGTTCCCGGAGGATACAGGTGAGAATTTCTCAAGAGCTGATCAGCCTTTCAGAGCTGGCTTAGGACGTTTCCAAGAAGCGTTCACGAGTCGGTGACAGCAGCTGCTTCTGTTTCCGCGTACATGGTGAGTGTAAACATCTCTTTCAGATTAGGTGAACAGTGAAAATGATAATTGGTGCCCCCCGTGTGTTATGATGATTTCCCGGCCGCGCTTCCAGCTCCCCTCCCTCCTGTCCTGGCTGTGGGAGCAGGATGCAGAGAGCATCACTGCAGCTCAGCCAATCAGAGCGTAGAGGCACACAACGGGCTCCGACGCACTGCTGCTACCCAACACAATAAAGCCAAGACTATCAGAAGCTTACAGAGCTACGTCACTCCACACAATGTCCAGTTTGGCATCCTCTCACATTTCAACATACTAAAATGTTCTGGACTATTGTGCACAGCAAATGTTGTTAAGATGCTTGCTCTCTTTTTTCTTTTGTCATATTGCATTCTGCATCTGTGAAGCTATTGAATAAAAAAATGTTTTGTTTATCCTCTTTACTTATATATTTTGTTTGTTTCAAAGAAGAAGTGCTGGGAAAAGGTGCTTAGGTCCTTTTCATAAGTATCAATACCACAAAAACAACAACTCAATTCAAAGTAAGATTAAAAAGAGAAATATTATCTACAAACTGTACTTCAGTTTTATATTAAATTTGTATATTAACGTTTTAGAGGTGTATGCTATTGTTCTATTGTATTGTATTGTATTTTTTTTATTTTGTAGGCTATTATATGTTTTATAATAGGATCAAACGGAAACACACGTTAGTGCAGAGTACAACTAACTCAACATTTTTCCTAACTATGTGTAAGTACTTTTTCCACCCCTGGAAAAGCATGTGGGTAACTGCAGTATTACTACAATACATTATGATTGATATGGATTATTTAACCTTTGCACACTTTAATTAGACAAGGTGATATTTTGTATTATTGAAAATCAGTTATAACATAGTAATACATATGAACGCGCAAATGACCAGCGAGCACATAACATGAAAGAGAGAACAACAGCCACATTATTGGTCCTGTAACACACACTAAGGACTATACTGGCAAGCCTTTGATGCCACCTTGTGGGACGGTAAAGCATTACGCATAGCCAATGTTATACTCCATGTGGTCTAAATGGCATGCAGCTAAAATGTCTAACAGAGTGACGGTGATACTACTAAAGATGCAGGACACGTAATTGTTGTTTTTTCAATCTCTACTGAGGTCGCAACGAAAACACTTGAGCAGCAGCCTCCACATTGGCCTCAGCATGAACTCTCTCGATCAAAACACATGAGACTTTCCATCTGCCACATTGTCACACACGATTGGACGCCTACACGTATAAACCACCTGCAACTGATAGCGTGAGATCAGATAAGTGATCCACTGTGTTCAGCGCGTGGCTAAAAGGTGAACGATTTTTCATTGCCATGCGCAGCGTCCCGTTTCTCATGGGTTCAGTTGTTGTGGCAACTGTAAACATTCTGTGTGCACGGTTGCTATGGTAAGGGTCAGCGGGAAGGAAGCAGGACTGTGCGAAACTGTAGACAGAGGTCGGGATAGTGGCGATGTGACAGGTTTGTATAGGCTGTTAATGTTCATGTTGTTTTTTTTCATAGATTACACGTTGAGCACGGTTATTGCTAACTGTAGATGTGTTTCCTACTATACCTGCTCTTTTGTGCATGTCTATGTAGAACACTGTGTGTGTGTGTGTGTGTGTGTGTGTGTGTGTGTGTGTGTGTGTGTGTGTGTGTGTGTGTGTGTGTGTGTGTGTGTGTGTGTGTGTGTGTGTGTGTGTGTGTGTGTGTGTGTGTATGTGTGTGTGTGTGTGTGTGTGTGTGTGTGTGTGTGTGTTTTTGCGCATGGGTTACTAACTGAGATGCTGTGACAGATTTAGATGCCTGCTTGACCCAATTTACATCCTTCAGCTAGGTCCCAGTACATTCCAGTTTATGTAATGGTATGTACATGGTCTTGGTCTTAGAGTAAAGATGTTTTTGTATCTGTCTTTCTGTCCTATAAATGATAATATGATAATCTGAAAAGGATGCTTTTGTTTACATATTTCTGGTCCCACAGAACTTTGTTGATCTGATGACAAGATTAATTCCTAGTAAAATGCAACAAGTGCCAGGTAAGTGGGTAGATTTGCATACAAATGCCTGCACATGTGTGCACACAGTTGCTTTATACAGAGATTTCACCAAGCAGTTTGTCTCAGTGTTACAATCCACAGGGGCTCCAGTTGAAGGGAGGTTACGTCGTAATGTGCCAAGCCTGCCAGCGATCAAGCCTGACAAGCTGAAAACAGCCAAAACACTGGTAGAGAAGGCAGTGAAGGTGATTATATGTGAAACACAGACGTCACTGTACACCTCTGCATTTACACCCACTATTTTTTAATGTTATTTGTGCTGTATTTGACTCTTATTTATATGACTCCTCCACTCATGCTCAGCTGAGGAAGGTGTTTTCAGTGCAGGGGCCCTACCCTGTTATCCGTGCTGCCTTATGGTCCAGAGGGTGGGTTGAACGTCGTTTGCCTAATCCTACCCAGAAGGCACCGCATGGCCATGGCAATGAGGAGGAAGATGGCGGGGATGGTGATATCAGTGTTCATGTTACTGGTAAGACAATGGAGGCCAAACCCTATGAGAAAACAAAATGCACTGTAGATGCCAACAACACATAAAACAGCTATGTATGAGCGACTGATTTACTGGGGAAGGAATGGATGTCCAACATAACCTCACTGTATAATTAACAAAGAACAATTTTATCGTTACCACTCTACAATAAGACTACCCTTATAAAGTATTCATAAAGCGTTTATAATTAGGTTATAAACACTTTATTAATTATTAAGAACCATTTATAAACCAGTTCTAACATAGTTTTCATACATCAACACAGGCTCACTATTTGGCAAGATGACTTAGCCTTATATTGGCTACCAAGCTTACTTACCTTGGTATCTGTTGTTCACTGAGTTGATTCTCCCCCCATCCATCTTGATGTTAACTGTTACTGGTCACTAACTGACATTTTAATTGCAAGTAAAATATCCTTTTAATTAAATAATTCCCATAGTTGTAAACAATTATCTTATAATCTTATGTGTTATCATCATTGTTACAAATCATTATGATTATTATCATTGGCGTCATAGTAAGTGTTGTCAATTTTTTTTAATCATCCATATTAAATCTTTTAGTTAAGACGGTGATTTAAATTTGGTATAATAAAAAGATCAGTAACATGTTCTCTTAACTATCAAAGCTAAAAGAGCAGGAGAGGTTAGGATATATGTAATTTGAGCACTAGATTAGATGGATACAAGGATACCACTCACCTGATAAATGATACATTGGGTACCACGTTACAGACAGCAACCTACAACAAAGTCCCCTACCCTTTTAACACACTGCCCTACATATGTACTGTAAGCCTGCATGCACCATCAAATATGCACACTCTTTACTTATCTCTCTACAGAGAGAGTGGATGAAGGCGAAAAAGACGAGACCCTCGTTGACATGTATGACCTCATGGTAAGATAACGTTCAAGTGAACCAACAATAAACTGACATCTTGTGCATCTAAGAGCGGATGTGCTATTACTGCATTCTCAGAAAACTTCATCTCCATGTCTCTTTTGTGAATCTAGCCGTTCATATAAGCAGCACATTCACCTTTTTTCACACTTTTGCCAAAACTTTTATAGTCGCGCATGGTCCGAAATGAAACACCTTATTTCCACTGGACAACACGCCGGGATTACATCAACTGTCGCTCCTTAAGGAATGATCAAATGATCAACCACTATGCGAATTCTGGGACATTTACTACCAAGGTATCATCTCATAAGAGATTCCAATGATTATGTACCAAAATGGCCTGGTTTTCTCTATCTCCTAAGTATATTTGTCTCTTTCTTCAAGGTTGGGCTTTGTGTTAACCTGCGTAACCTTCAGTGGTTTGATACAGCTGATCCCGACACCTTCTTCCCAAGGTGCTACAGGCTTGGAGCAGAGGATGAACAGCATGCATTCATAGGTCTGATGTGTGGTTGTATTTACTTATTGGTCAACATAACGCTGAATTAAAGATGCAAAGAAGTTTCCAGGTGAAAATTGTAGCTGTAAATATAGATGGACAAAGATACAAATGGGCTCACATCAGATGTCTTCTCTTTTTATGATGATATCATCTTTAGCAGAACAACATGCCCTTTCTCTCTCTTTGTGCTCTTGTCTTATTGTTTTGTTTTCTATGACAATGAAGAGGATTTCAGGAGAACAGCATGCACGAGTCTGCTGCAGCATGTAGTTGAGACACGTAGAAGGGCAACAGACCAAACAGAGGGTGAGGAACAAAAAGCCAAAACAGCGTTCTTCTTGGTAATTAAATAAATTAAGTTATCACCACACCATTTTTTTTATTGAGAACAAACATTTTTTCTCTCTACAGAGTTGGATAATGTGGAGTATCAAGTTGTTGGTCCAGGAATGGTTGACATGGCTTTGCACGTGTGTCAGGAGTTTCTCAGTGTTTTAGAGCATGGCGACATTGATTCAACTGCAGAAACATCACCCTCAGTGAAGGAACAGCAGTGGGCAGAGTTTCTGCAAGACTACTACAAGGTTGTGCAGTAAGTATGTTTTCATGGAGTTTCATGGGACTGCCTAAATGATCTTGCTGAGGTCAGACTTAGTGTATCTGCAGTTCTGACAGCCCAAGTAGACATCACTGGAATGATACAGCAGCTCCCAGTCCCACCCTATTGTATACTGTACAAATACTATAAAATATACAAGATACTGCATGCTAATATTTAAAGGGTAATATATTTATTTAAGTTGGACTAAATCAGATGAATAATGCCCAGGTATGCAAACAGGCGTCATTGAGATGCACAATAACAACACTACTGATGATTTCAATCTAAAATAAACTATGAACTGGGAGCAGCTCCCCTTCATCATCCTTGTGCATTGTATTGGACAGTAGTGTCTTATTAACCTCACTTGACCAATTTAACTCGTTTTATTATAAAATGTCCCTTTCTATGAATAAACAGTTTGGCTACTTAAGTACTGTACTCTTCAGTATGGAATCAAAATGACTGTCTGAAGTAATGCATTATATAAGGAATTATTGAAAACTCACTTAGTTAAAATAATAAACTCTTCATGTTTTTAGTGAAGCTGCATTGATCAGGAGTAGCAGAGTGTTTGTGGAGCGCTGCCAGGCCATGTTAATCAGACTGCAGGAAGTTTGCCCTCAGCTTGATACTGATGGTCTAAACAACATCTGGATCGTCAAACCCGGTGCCAAGTCAAGAGGACGAGGTGAGGTTTTGAGAAATAAAAACAACATATACAATTATAGTTACATGGGAATCTTATTTATGAATAGTTTACTGAAAATAACATTGAAAAAGGAACATGCCATGGTTACTTGATGTCACTATTGCTTTCTTTTTCTACTTTTACTTCTTCTCAGCTTTAGTATGCTGAACACATTTAAGCCTGCTTTTTTGGTCCTCAGAAACACCATCCTCTTAGTTTAAAGTAATCATGTCTCAACCAACCCCCTAGGTATAATGTGCATGAATCGCATGGAAGAGATTTTGGCACTAGTGGACAGTGACAGAGCCCTGAGTAAGGAGAGCAAGTGGGTGATTCAGAAATACCTGGAACGTCCTCTGTTGGTCTATGGCACCAAGTTTGACCTCCGCCAGTGGTTCCTGGTCACAGACTGGAATCCCCTGACTGTCTGGTTCTACAGAGAGTGCTACCTGCGGTTTTCCACTCAGCCCTACTCGACCAAAACTCTGGACAGGTCAGACAGACACAAAATATAATTTAATTTTGTTCTTGACCGTTGCTATATAATGCATCTGAAATGTTATGTGGAGGATATGATTCATCAATTCAAGTAAGATCGAGTTTCATTTAAAACATGATTTACACTTACCTTCATGGCCTTATTTCTTTTATGATTCCTCAGCTCAGTCCACCTGTGCAACAACTCCATCCAAAAGCACTTTCAGCCGTCCTGTGAGCGCCATCCAAGGGTGCCTAAGGATAACATGTGGTCCTGCTCTCAGTTTAAGGCTTTTCTGCAGTTGCAGGGCCGTGGGGCAGAGTGGGAGTCAGTTGTGGTCCCAGGCATGAAGCAAGCGGTGGTCCGTGCTCTGCAGACATCCCAGGACCTGGTCGAGCCCCGCAAGGCTAGCTTTGAGCTCTACGGAGCTGACTTTATGCTGAGCAGAGATCTGAGGCCTTGGCTTCTGGAGATCAACGCCAGTCCGACCATGGCCTGCTCCACTACTGTGACTGCTCGCCTCTGCCCTGCTGTGCAACTGGACACACTGAGGGTGGTGCTCGACACACGCACTGATCCTAGTGCTTACACAGGAAGCTTTGAGCTTATATTCAAACAGGTTGGAATACGTTCACATGTCATGCCTTTGCAATAGCTTATCATTTCCAGGGGAAGTACACTGAATTATAGAGGCCACACCAAGTGCATTTATTTTTGTCTTACTCTATCACCCTACCAGGCTGCAGTTGAAGTTCCCCAGTATGTAGGAGTAAACCTGGTGGTGGAAGGAGCCCCCATAAGGAGATCCAGATCTTTACTTCATAGACAAACTGTTATTTCTAACACACCGCTCACCATGCAGCTCCCTCCACACCAGTCGATTTCAGAAGAGGTTGAAACGACACATAAATCATTAGGTCAGAGTGTGTCCTGTGCAGTCTCTGCTTTCTGTCATTCAGGCAAAGAGAACCAAACTGCTGGAGAGAAAAAGAGGCAGCTGACATCAACATCTCCTAAAAGGGAATGCGAAGGGAGGAAAGATGCTCAGAATACCTGCTGTGTTCGAAGGTTGGGTCGCAGTCTGGCATGTCAAATACCCCTGGTGGTACACACTGAACCTCAGAGGAAAGCACCACGTTTGGGTTTGATTCTTGGTGCTAACGGGGAAACTCTGGTTCCACGGAGCTTCTCCTTTTCCCTCAGCCCCCCTCACAGCATGTCAGATAGCAAATCTCAAGCCAACCAAGGCCATGGATCACACATCACTAGATCTTTTCTTCCCCAGACAGTTTTCGATCCTCAACACAGGACTCCTATCCGGGTGTTTCCATCCCTCCGCAGTCCCCTTCCTACCCTGGAGGTCGTAAGCTTGCGACCAAACGTTGTGGCTGGAAACACAGCCTGTCGTTATCCAGACTTGTCCTCTCATCTCAGCGTCCACAGGCCTCAGTTATTCCTCTGCCCTCAAAGGCAGAGCATGGCTAAATATAAAGCGCAGTGCACAGGGAAACATAAACATTGAAATTGAGTTTTTAAAAAAGCAAACAAACAGTTGAAAGTGCTAAAGAAATGTTGTTAACAATAACACAGTTATCATGCCTGACAATCAACAAATAAAACGTATATACATCCCAACATACTATTAACATTTGGATTTAGATTTTATTGGTTAAAAAAAACAAGACAATGTTGTTGAGCGATAGAGACATTTCCAATCATTCCCAGGCTTTAAATGTACAACAGTAAAGTTAATATTAATACTTTGAGATGATTGTATTAGGAGAAAAGTGTTACACAATCCATTTACTCAAGTGGTATATTTGAACCATGTTGTGGTTTGTCTGAATTGAAATGTGTATGATTTATGATGTTGTGAATCACTTATGTAAGAGTGATACTGGTTCGAAGTTAATTTGTATTAAAACAAAGGAACCAAAAGAGTTAATTGAAGTGTCTCCAGTGTAGCAGATATTTCAAGCTGACTGGGAAGAAAATAATGTCATGAAATGACCACTGGTTTTTGGTTCTGCAGTAAAGGGCTAATTTTCATGATAACAGGATGTAGGTATATTAAATACCCAGCAGGGGGCAATAAATGCTAAACTATAAGACTGCGTGTTAATGGCATACATCTTCAACAACGCCTGGCAAATCATGGTCTTTGAGCCTGTCTGCCAAATCCTGAATGATTTAAACATTCTTCCATTTAAGTGACCAAATAAAAAATAAAAAAAGTCAACCGTTTTCTTAAAGAAATAAATAGCTCTGGGATTTTCCTGAACTACATGACTAAAAAAATAAACCACTGAAATTGAGAAGTGAAGATTTTTTCCCCTTAATTGGACAGGTTGACAAAAATAGAAACAGACAGGAAACAATGAGGGGAGGCAGAGATAGGTATGACGTGGATGTTGTGGTTACATGGTAAGCCTCGTAACCACTAGGCATCCAGGACCCAACTACTGAGATGAGTGCATGAGCATTATTTGACTGTAAAAATGTGTATATACTTGATTTAACCAGGTAGAAAGTCTCATTGAGATTACACTCTCTTTTTCAAGAGTGAACTGGCTAAGAGGGCAGCATGAACAATGTTACAACAAATAAACACAAACAAGACACAGGCAGATGAATACAGCTGTTGTAAAACACAAATGAAATGGACCATTATCTAGTCTATATGCAAATTAAATAAACAGTTATAAAGCACACACACTTGCACAATTTTAAAACGACTTCAATTCGGGGATATAAGAGCAATCTCATTGACTAAGAGTATTTTGTTCTCTGACCTTTAAAATGGACTTGTACCACCCATCGTGATAAAGTCTGACAGTTTCAGCTCATTCTGTACATGATTCCAGGAGTAAAAGTGTTTAATTAGCTGGAATAGTGGGTTTACTACAGCTCTAAAATTAGCTTGCAAATTATACCTCATGAAAGCCAGAAAACATTGAACTCCCAGTGATAAAACCACTAGACTAGAAATGTAGTTCAAGAAAATCCGTTTAGAAGGGACTAATGACATTTAAAATGCATGTCATGGCCTTCAGTTTGTGTGAACAGGGTAGACAACACTCAGAAATGATATTGGAAACAATAACAACACGAGTTTATGATGTTGCACATTGGAGACCTGGGTAGAAATCTTCAACAAGAGATAAGCCTTGTTGATTGTAAGTGCAATCACATAACACATTTGATTGCACAATACACGTTGTTGTTATTTTAAGTTGTATTACTTTCGATTATGCGTTTGTAAAAACAGAGCGAGATGTTCTTCTCACGGATAATTCTGGGATAATAGCATTTAATTTTTACCATATATTCAATTAAAAAAAAGAGAAAATGTCTCTCAGTCCATCATGTTTACAGGCCACAGATGGATCCCTATCATTGCCTCATGTGATTAATTCAAACTGTTTACACTCGCATGTATTTGCTTGTTGTTGTGTGAGTGGGCGCAGACGGTTAACCAGCAGGAGAGCTGGGCTACAGATCTGCCATTACATAAGTGTTTCCTGTGACAAGAATGTTGTGGCGCTGTTAAAGAACAGATTGCATTTCACTGATATTTTGTCCTTCTCTTTTATATACATACAGTCAAAGAGTTTCTCCACGGGAAAAAAAATACTTTATTAAAACACTTATATAATGTATACCAACATTTATAGACAAAATATGTACATTAAACATCTTTCATGTAGGTCCCAAAATATAACATTTCAAGTACCTCTTTCTATAGAAAACTAGTCTTATGGTAAAATGTTTACATTCAACTTCACTCCTCCGCTCTCCTTTTGAATCCAGTATTCATACAAAGTACAGAGGATAACAACTGAGATTTATCAGCTTTTCACAAGTAAAAGGCAATGGCAAGAACAAACACCAGGTTTGACTTGAGCAGAAACAGATGTTGTGTATGCAGACCAGGTCCAGCACAGTGCTACAGTATGTACACAGTTCTGAGTACACGTACAATTGTCCACGCTCTGCCCAACCTCTGCTTCTCCGGCGGACAGAGTGCGGCAACAGGTATCAAAAATAGAAATGTACAAGAAGTCTATGAACAATGGTTGCAGAAAATCCATCTAAAATGTCTGTTTGTCAATGAAAAACAAGACTTCTCATTCAGTGTGGTCATTTGGTGGCCCGTTCATTCATCCATTCAATGGGTGTACTCTTACTCTCTTCTGTACACACTTGAGGGAACCATTTTTTTATCTTATGGGGCCAGTCATCATAGTGTCTGGTTTAAAGGGCATTCTCATATTTGATAATGTTGACCTAAAGGGCGTAGGCAACAAACCTTTGGTGAGAAATTACTGCTAACATTTCGTGCAACACTTTCTAAAGTACAAAGATGGCGTGTCTCTATTGCAACAGCTACAAGGGTGATGCATCAGTGTCATCAGCGTTTTACTTTAACAGCAGCATCTAAAATGTCTTGCTTTACATTCATCCAAGTGTGTGTATGTGTGTGTGTTTGTTTTTGTGGATGTGTGCGGTCCAGTTCATATGATACATTAGCACTGAGTAATACCACAGAGCATTTAACATTCAAACAGAGCGTTACATCCTCCAAGTGTGGTCGGATGCTGCTCTCTCCTCCATCTCTTCCTGATCATTTCTCCAGTTTGCCATTTGACCTCCAGGCTGAGGAACAGAGGACAGGAATGAGAATGGATTATGGAAAGGATCAGTCATGTTCTCATTCCTACTGTTGTTTCTGCTCTGAGGTACGAGAACAGGATCATCTCTTCACTCCTGTTTCGCTTGTGTCTCAGTCTTTGGTTTCCAGGTTGATTGGTGGTACCTGCTTTAGTGCCTGAAGGAGGGCAGGGGAGTCCATGGGGGTCTGAGATATGGCTGAGGCTGGAGAACCTCCCCTTTGAGACAACAAAAGCTGAGGTGGAGATTGTCTTTCACTTGTCATAGTGGATGCAGAGCCTCCCATGCCAGGGTAAAGCATGGGCACAGCCCCGGGATACCAGCATTTCTCCAGCATGGGCAGGTAGGCTGCAGCAGAAGGTGGAATGAGGTAGAAAGGCATGCAGAGGGGGTGTGGAGGAGGCTGACGGTTAGGGGATACGCTCATGTAACTGCCATAACTGCAAGAGGACGATGATGTGGATGACTCTCCACCTGAGAGCAGCTCATCCTCAGATGACTCCACCCGGGGTCGTTTGTGCTGCGGATCCTCATCCTCCTGCTTTATGCTGGAGCTCTGCGTCCCGCCTAGCCCTCGCTTCAGCTGGCTTTCCTGACCGTAGAAATCAGGACGTCCCTGTGGCACCTTCTCTACCTCTCCCCCATAGCCGCTGTCTGTATCCGTATCACTGCCACTCTGCTCACTGCTCATTGGAGCATACGCCCGCTGGATGACAGGCACACAGTTCCTCCCATAGCCTTCGCTAGGTTTAGGGGGTGAGCTGCTGGGGATCTCCTTGTGCAGTGGGTGCTGGTGGTATGCAGGGATCTCCTCTGACTGAGGGCTGAGTGGAGTGCGGGGTCGGACTGGACCTTGCAGCACCTCTGCAGCTAAGTTGTGAAGGTGATTGATGACATGGGATGGCGTGAGGTCTCCATCCGTCTCATGATTGCCTAGAAACTGAAGCATTTCCTTGGTGCACATGTGGAAACCAGAGCGGAACATCTCCTCTGACTTCTCCTGGTTGATAGACGGGTGCTCTGTAAAAACAACAAGAGAACACACAGTCTGAATTTTTGCAGTTTGATATGGATGCCAACACTATATCCCAAGTCACTTATTAACCTTTAGCTCTTCAGAATTCTGTCATTGTATATTTAACTTGATAATTTGCATTCTGTCCAACACACCATCCTGCTGCATGTGCATTTTTTGTGTGTAAGTGATCTGCAGCTCACCAATTTGCATGCCGTTCTGCAGAGCGAGGATCTTCTGCTGCTGTTGCTCCAAAATAGAGGTGAGGGCTTTCACATGTTTCAGTGTAAGCTCTAAAACCACAGCCTTCTCCAGATGGCCCAGAGTCTGTCGGAAACACACACAGTCAGCATCTGTCTATGCTCTACTACTCTGCTACACATGCTCTTGGTTTTCTCATCATCAAAACACTACAGCAGCAATCACAAAATAATAAATAAGAGATGTTTAACATTATAGGAGCCATGTATATAAAAGCAACATGGATTCATGAGCATAAGGTTTATTGCAGTTGTTCTGTTTTTGTTTTGGACAGCATATAGGCTTTAAATTCCCAGGTTTAAACATTTACAAATGACAGGACACATCGTATTTAGTTTCTTCTTTTTGTGAACATCCTCTTCAGTGTGAGCTGTCATTTACTGACGCACACATGATGTAATACCACTGAACAGCCACTCGATGGTGCATGCAACTCAACACAGTGAATCCCATTATCCCTTTCAGCCACAACAGGAACTTACCGTGAGTTTCAGGTGCTCTGGTAATAAATCTTTCAACTGAGCGATGCACTCGTTTATCCGGTCACGCCTTTTCTTTTCAATAAGTCTGTGAGGCAGCTTGTAGGTTTCCTGCAATAAAAAAAAAAATCGTCATAATTTGTTAAATTCAGCTGCTCTGAGAGCACACAGTGATAGTTGTTTTAATATCAGAAGCTCCGATAGGAAGGACTCCAGAAGTTATGTCGTTGCATTAAGTAGGTCAACCATTTATGGGACTACCAAAATACTGCAAGGCTAATTTCTACCTTGGAGATCCTTTAAAAAAAACATGTGTTGTTAAAACTTAACAAGGTAGTAAAAAGCTAAATGATAACACACCTTGCTCTCCTCTCCTCTCTTCATTCCTCGCCTGGGTTTATAAACATACATCGGGAAATCCATCCTAAAAACATACGAAGACAGAACGTTAAGGTATGAGGTAATGGTTTGGTGAAGTATAAGGTACAGAAAAAATAAAACATCAGGTGCGTTTAAGGAAAGCATTTTTAAGTATAACTTACCCTTGCATGTCCGACAGATCAGTCTGGTGTTTGGACAGAGGAGGTGGTTGCGCGCTGGGAATTCGCTCCATTTTTTTTTACTCCAATTACGCAGTGAAGTCGATGTAGTGCAGTCAGAAACAAAAACGCATTTATATGTTCGTGATGAAAAAAGTTGGAAAATAGAAAATGCACTTAAATGCTTTTTTCTTTTAATATGGGCAAGGTTTGTAATAATTTCTTATATTTAATCGTAATAGTGTAAATGTTATATTTCTTGTGAAAAAAGTCCAAGTTAGTTCCTGCGATTTCCTGCCGCAGAATGAAGGTAACCCTGTTGGTGGCGCGTTTGGAAAGTGAGGGAGGACAGAGCGACGAGTTAAATAAACCCTCTGACTCTCTGCTCCGCCTGACCTACCTCTGTCACATGAGGCTCACGTGTTAAACGGCGCTGTATCCTCGGTGGAGGGACGGCCCACTTTCTACCGATGAGTAGTCTCAATGGGCGGCAGGAGTTCTACGTCAGAGCGCAGGGCGGAGCGTGTTGGATCCCGTGTACCTCCATGCTGAAGTGTATTGAAACAAGGCTGCGTGCGCCACGGCTGCGAGAACGTGCTGGCAGCGAAAGAGTAAAGGAGTTCAATCGGCCTTGCAGCACGAGGCGAGTGGGAATGGCGCCAAAAATGCATACAATTACTCCATTAAAAATGTCATATCAATTTGCAGGATTATTATACTGCAGTAATGCTTAATGTAATCAAGTGCAATGGAATCCCTAAACTGAGTGTTTTCTGATGCATAGATGTTTGTTTTTAAATATATGTATACTCAACATTTCATTGATTATGTAGGAACAATATCAGCTTATTACAATGTTACCGTTGTCCCTTGTTGCCAACTATTTACTTTTATTATGTTCACTTACATTCTATAATGATGCTACTATTTTTGTTTTTATGGACGTTTACTTATTTGGATAGTCTCTTTTATTTAATATCTTAGTCTACTACTCTAATAATCGCATTTTGTCTTGAGCTTTCACCCTAAGCTGTACATTTGGAAATGTCCCTGCTGTGGGATGAATAAAAGATTTCTGAATCTGATTCTGAAGCCTAATTATTTTCCTTCTAAGTTCCTGTAGAACATAAATCAACATATTTGATAACACGTTCAGCATAGAATCATATTTAATACATTCAGGAGTATTCTGTATCAAAAAGTGTGCAGCAGACAGGTGCAATCAGGTTTAAACGGTGTGACCAGGGCGTGAAAACCACGTGTACTTATGAGTGTTTGATAGTGTGGAGGGTTTGTTGTGATGAGGCGGTGCCAGCTGTCACGTTGATCTCCTCATGGCACTGGGAGCCTGCTGAGCGCGCAGGGCACATCTAGCTCATCCAGCACAAGTCGGCTGCACCTGTCTGCTGCAGGCTATAAGCACTGATCACACAAACACCCTCTCTTGAATGCTGATTTTCAGAAAGTAGGCCTACAATTGGTTGCAACATGACAGATTAACGCACAAAGGATTGATGGCAATGACATTGAATTGATAATGATTCCTCAATTATTTCACTTAGGGGCAATATAATAATATCTCTTTACTCTCTTAAATGTCTTCAAAACCATAAGTAACACATTCCCATTAACAATGTTCTTCTATAAAATAATACGATAATTAATTGGCCGTAGAGTTTGATTCTGTACTAATAAATGTAACAAGTTTTTCAGCCTGTATTAGACTCTTACAGTCCTATAACAGCTTAATGACCTTTAATCTAGATATTTACATGAATACACCAACAGTTTGTAACTCAAAGTAGTATGTTAAGATGGACCTTTTTTTAACTGTCAAATTATGAGTCATTTTTTGCTAGTTTAAGTCAGTGTGGATTAATGATGTATTTTAAATACAAAACTTGTATTTTTTGCTTATATATTTAATCACTGATTTGATATTATATACCAACACATGTTCGTTTGGACTATACATCTAATTTATCTGACAAAAACAAGTGAGGAAAGAAGCATCTGCCACAGAGCCATAAGCATTGACCATTTTCATAAATACATCTTCATACTTTCAGAAAAGTAGATGATTTACCAGAAATAAATTAACAAGGGTCTTTATTCAAAATAGTTAACCAATTTTCTGCAAATATTTCCTTAGTAAATTAAATATAAATAGGATGGGCTGTCGGAAAACAACAATGGCAAACCTTGAACCAAGTCTTGGCAAACACAATTTAAGATTTAATCAGATTATAATGAAATCCCGATAATGGCAAATGTGCATGTGTGTTTTAATTCAATCATCTTGTAACAAGACCATAGTTGTTTTCAGCATAAAGCTGAAAAAAATGTCTATTCTGTTGGACAAAGTATTTCCGAACATTACAATATCTGCTGATAAAATGTTTAATTGGACAAAAGCTTGAGCTGCTGTTAAAGGTATTATAATAAGCCTTTTAAAAATGTTATGGAGGCAAAGTCTCTTTACTGTTGCAGAAAAGTATTTAGGATAAGCTGTATTTATAATATTGTCAGTTGTAAAAAAAAAAGAAGCCAGTTTTATAATTGAAAAACAAATACTATCATCAATCGGTGATGTGATAAAATCCCAAAAGGTCAAGTTAAACTAAAACTTTGCAACCTCTGTTGACACTCTACAAGGCAACATATTTCCTCATAATAAGATAAGGGCACTTCCTGATTTCTAGACTACAGGTAATATTTAATCTTCCACCCGTTTCCAAATGTACTTTTCTGTGAAGCTCTTCATTCATCTGACTGCCACACTTTATTGTCAATTATGTTTGGGTCTTTGCCTTGACCTCTAAATCATGCGGATACTCTTTAACACTCAGCAACAGATTATTTTACACACTTGTTTATTTAAATAGACTCCAACAATGGAATGTTTCATTTCAGACACAAACCATCTATTAATATAAAAGTTCAGTTTGGTCAAGCAGCACTCCAAAATTATACCTATTAGTTTTCTCTATTTTCCCCTCACAAATGCGCAGACACGCAAACAGTCATTCTCTAGTGGGGCTTTACAAAGTGACGTAACAATCATTTGTGTGCTACAGAAAATATCAGTGCTTTAGGACTAAATGGATGAAAAAAAGATTACATAATTCAGTGCAGAGAAGAATATACATCTAATTTAACCAACGTTTCTCCCAAAATCCTATATATTTGGTTCAACTGTTTGATTCCAATGTGACTTCATATCACTTCTATTCCTAAAAACAACATGGAACCAGCTTCAGAGACAAGCAGTCACTTGATTGGCTCCTTCTCCATAGTGGGTCTATATCAATATTAAGAATTACAGAGAAGTTACTAACAGGTCAGTATGTACTCCTAACAAGTGTTAATGTCTCCTCAAAAGCTGTTTTAATCGTAAGAGTCTTTCAATGAACACAAGTTGTACTTGAGATTGCAAAATATTGTGAAGTGATTATGAAACTTTGCAAATAATGTTGACCTCTTCAGGAGTGTTTACAGGTGTTGTGTGTCCCGTAATATATATATGTATTATACATATCCCGAAAAAAAGAAATCAATTCTTATTGGGACATTCCTGTCATTAAGTATTCCTTTTCCTATCAGTCAAAAGCAACATGTGTTTAATAAAAACACAGAAATGTTATCCTCATATGACATGAGTTTGCTGGTTTATCACTGATGATTAACATCCCATTACAAAGCTACTTGGGAGGAATAACACCCTCAGGAACAATGGCTGACCTTTGGCATGCTGTTAGTATGGTACAAGGCAGAAGGCATTAGGGGTAGTAAAGCTGAATTCAGTGTTTTTGTCTCCTAAACCCACAGGACTCGCTTCTCAGGTCCCGAGGCACTTGGTGCATACTCTACCCACACAGACACATCCACACTACAGTCCGCGAGTAACATACTCAAATAACTTTTGCTTCACCCAGACACTCAGAAGCACGCATGTTGTAGAAACAGTTATTGTAGGAGTTTCTGGTGAAGTATACAGTCAGACATTGACCTAAACACATACTGAAGACGGACTTCATTTGGCATTCTCCTGTCCAACGTGAGGTGCACTGGCAGGAGTGCTCAGGCACTGGTGAAACTGGCCCCAAGGGCCCTCAGGCAGGCTGCTGGGGATTGATGTTCATATGAGGAGGATGACCAAGAAGACCAATTCGTTGCTTCTGCTTCCTCTGCTCCGTCATCTACAGAGGGAAAATGAAAAACGGTAGTTGACTACGAGCTAGCAGACATGGCTAAAAATCAATGTTGTGGTTTTACAGAGGTACAGGTAGCCTTATGTGTGTTGGTGGTGTTTATGGCTATCTATTCCTATTCTTCAAGCTAAGCTAAGCTAACTGGTTGCTGGAAGGAGCTTTCAATTTAAAGAGGAGTATCGAACATCACATCCTAATTATTTAATACTCATTAATTATTGTGGTGGTATGGTAACGGTAATTATTGGTATTTGTAAAAATGAAACTATTCCTTAATAGCCTTTCCCATGTAATTGTTCATTAAACAACTTTTTGGTTTTGAGTAATAACAATACTAGTATGTTGTCAATAACGTCCAAAGGCTGAACACTGAAGCAATCTGAAAAAAGGCAACCAGTTAAAATGTTAGTGTACACCCAACTGAGATAGTGCATGATTTACTGTCAAGGTATACCTGCTCCTTGAGCTCAGTCAGCTGTCCTGACAGGTTGCACACCAGCCTCATGGTGGACTCCAGCTTCTCCTGCAGGTTCCTGATTTCATTTTGCTCACCCTCTGCATCACTGCTCACCAGTGACATGGCTCGCATTCGTGGGAACCAGTCCAGGTTGTGCTCCTGTGGTCGACCAAGCACATAAGCCACGGACTTTAGTACATTTACTAGTTAATAATGTTAAGTCATGTCAAAAAAGTATTGGTCATTTTAAACAGGAAGGTGCTAGTGTTTGGAAATCAAGGGCTTGAATCTGATTACACAATGGAGTCAGTCTGTTTTTGAAGAAACATGCCTGCCTGGTATATTGCCACAGGAGTAACAATGGGGAGTGAAGGATCTTATACTAAGTAAATCCTACGACTAATGGAAATCCCAGTGAACTGACTAACAATTACTTATCATTCTTTGATCAGTTTTAGGGTTAGGAAGCAACTCATGTACCGTCATCTACCCTCTTCCTGTTTGCCTGCACAAGTCTGTTTGCGTGATTAAATTTGATGAGCGGCATGTCTGTCAGTCGTGATAAGAAAAGAGGAACACATCAGTGTTCAAAGTGTGTGAGACATGCCTGTACAGGTTTCCAAGTCTGACTCTAAAGCATAAGCTAACATCACTACTGTAAAAAAAACGTGACACAAATGTAAATGCCCATCTGACTGTTCATTCATTCAGCATTGTTGCACTAGACCAGGATCTACAAAAGCAGCACACAGACTGGCCATGAAAATGAAAAATGTGCAAGGACGAAATATATACAGTATCAAGCTGTGAAGTAACTTAGTGGACCGGACAAACATTTCTGTGCAGAAAAACATGTTTTTTTTACTATGTGTTCCAATTAGACAACCATCCTGTTGACTAAAAACTGTGTTTCAAAGCTTTTCATTTACCTCGATCATCTCAGCCACGTAGCTTTCGGGGCCTGTGTATTCGGTGGAGTCTTTAACTTTGACAAGCACAATAAAAAAGAGGTAGTGCCACATGTTGTGCTCCTCTTTGATGTGCTCTTCAAAAGTTACCGTCTTGTTGTCAAACTTGTCCCGCTCCAGACCTGTAAAGGAGCAATTACACATTTTTAAAAGGTTTTAAAGTATGTTTAAGAAAGAAATGTAGTCATAATTTATAGTACCGGTTTCTGACCTTGGGGAGAGGAACATGACACTTTGAAGGAATGAATGAATGACAAAGTGTGAAGGTGACGAAAAAATATTAAGTAAGTTAAAACAAATGTATTCAAGAAGTCTCATTGGTGTGAAGGTCTCATTTAGAAAAGAAACAAATTACATTTAGGGTAAGAAAATGAAGCATCACCCATGACGGCTGTTGGATAAGTGGAACGAGTGTTGTGTCCTTGAAAGCGAATAAAAAGCACCATTTTTGTTTTGCCGAGCGTTCAGTATGGAAAAGAAAATGAGAACAGCGGAGACGTTTCTTGCTTTCGTGATTTTTCTTAGATGGATTTCAAAGCAAAATATATACTTTCTGATTTCCTGAACAGAAACCATTTTAGCTGCAGGTAAAAAATTAAACCGTGGCAGGAATTAATCCTTAAGCCTTAAAACTAATGGAAGATTGAGAGAAGGATCGATGTCTCATAAAACCAAGCTGGAGAGGATGGAGAGCCCCTTAAGCCTGCAGAGGTCGGCTCCTAATCTCTGCATCTCCTGTTCCCTTGTGGTTGTTCAGGAAACCATAGAGACGGCAGGTTCCCATGTGGCCTGGCCTTCTTTAACACGAATGAGTCAGAGGAGCTGCTGGCTGGCTGGGTGACATAATGCTGTTTTCATTCCATATGCTTACCACTTGTCCCGACAGCCTGAACCAACACGCACACATACATGCTCACACATAGCAAGTCCATTTGGGCTCACACATATGTACTTAACAGTGCCTCACATACTCAGCAGCATGGTGTACTTTTTTTAGGCACACACAAAAATAATGTCCATATATAGGCAATGAGTAAAGATGCCCAAACATATGGTTTGAAAATGATTTGTGTGTGAGGTAGTGGGAGATAATGTGTGTGCGTGTGAGACAGACATGAATTATGGAGGCGAGCAGAGCAGTGGCAGGAAGCTCTCATGACTCAGCCTTCTTAGGAACGACAGCTAAGTGAAACAGGGGGAGGGAAAAAGGGTAGGGGACTGAAAACACCAGTCACCTATACAGACCGAACCACAAACACGCCAAGAAATTAAATGTTTAGAGCGGGGAATTTGGGAATTACAGTAACCTAGTGAGACAAGTTTAATTGTTGAAGAGTACTAATGACACACAGAAACTTTGCAACTCAGAGTTGTTACAACAACAGAGCACAGACCCTGTACCAGGCAGACAGGATACTCCAATGATTAAAGAAGTAACTGGCATTTGGAAGTAAGAGGCTTGATTCCCATGACAATATCATAACGAAAACCTTGCAGAACATGCTGAATGCTTGGCAAAGAGAGCTTTGCCAAAAATAACAAAAGCCATATGTGTAGGGATGGAAGGTTATACGTGTTTTTTTGTGGATTGCAAATAAAAACACTCAAAATCTGTTGATTTTTGTGAATTCCCTTTACGGGGATGATTGTGAATTAACAACAGTTAAAAAAAATGTTATTTAATGTAAGAAATAACAGACTCACAAGGTTAGTCATTTCAGTTAGGAAGGTGAAAATTATTTTTATTAACAGATCAGTTGAGAAATCTTACCGCAGATGAAGCATGTAGTCTTCAGGACTTCTTCTTTCTTCTGTTTTTCGCTCCTCAGGTCAGCAAAGGTGTCGATGATAACACCAAAGATGAGATTGAGAACTATGATGATGACCATGAAGAAGAACAGCAGGTCATAAATCACCCTGGCAGCAAACAGAGGCTCCTGGGAAAGAAACAGGGAACATGGTTAGATCTTAAATGAGTAAAACAGTACCTGATTCTGAGGTAGTGACAGAAAAAAACAGATTGTAATTAACAATTTTATTTAGATTGTACAGCATCGACAATGAGCTATTTGAAATGAGTGTCCCATTTTAATGTATGAGCCAAAGCCAAAGCCTGGTCTTTACATAAACTTGGGGGTTGGGGATAATGTTGTGCAAAAATTGAGGTAAACGCTCATCATCATGGATGATGGAGGTCAGACACAGTTTAAAAAGAGATGTGTCTGCTTTACATCATTAGCGAATTGAGCTACAATGGAGCTGTAAAATAATGGTAGCCTGGTGCAGTCTCACATATGAAGGACAAGTTTGTTTTGAACACAGTACAATGTACAGCATATCTAACCAGGCAGAAAATACTTCTTGGCCCTTTTTACATTATGCTGTTAACACATGAGCAACACATTCACATCCTCTTATGACATCATTAGTGGTTGAGCCTGTATTCAGTGGAACTCTTTCTTGAGGTTCAATTCCCAAAACAGGCGGAGGCAGAACAGCTGCAAGGAAAATTGCGAAACCTTTTTTAAAAACAAGTTCAGCGCGGGGTGAGTTTGCAGCCAGCCCACATGACCGTCACTGCAGACACACACACACACACACACACACACACACACACACACACACACACACACACACACACACACACACACACACACACACACACACACACACACACACACACACACACACACACACACACACACACACACACACACACACACACACACACACACACACACACACACACACACACACACACACACACACACACAAAATTAGGGTGAGGCGTCTAATCAGAGTTGCATCTACCTCCTTGGAAGGCTTGCGGAGAACATCCCCGACACCCCCCCCACTCCTCAAGCCATGACTGAGCACAGTGACGATGCACATAAGTAGAGAATCGCACGTCCGCTCCATGTTGCTGTCCTCCTCACCGTTCTGCCCCAAATCTGAGGAAGCCAACAGGAAAGATTTAACTTAATTAGTCTTATTTAGCGTCATGACATAAAGTACCGCTTTAGCAACATATTGTATTTGATTCACTGTACTGCCACTTATTACATTTTCTTTTAATTAAAAGCTGTTCAATAACTGTTCTCTATAATCTAATAGCATCACATACTGCTATTTATTATTATTATTAATAATTAATTATTATTATTCTGATATTATGATCATTTAAAAAATATCACATAAGATGCAATCTGTATTAAAATCTCCCAGAAATTTGAATTGTGCAACGTGTCGATTCCATAGAGACCTTCATCGGGCATCGTCAAATCATGTAAGACGCCTGATGATATTTTCTCAGGTCAAAAATATCCATCTGTGTATGAGTGGGATTTTATGGCAGTATAGTCACAGTGTAAATAAGGTATGACTTTTTAAACATCCATGGCTTAGTAGCAGAAACTTTTATCTGTTGTAACCTTGTTTACATGTTTTGGGGGACAGTTTGAAGGTGAATAGTCGAAGCAACAGTTTTTTTGTAAATGTATCAACGGCCTTGGTTGAACTTGTTGTTCTGAGTCTGACAGAAAAACAAAGATTCTAAAACATTTATCTAATTTGATGAGTCTTATAGGCCATTGTAGAATTACCTCTGACATATTAACATGTTGGACAGGAAACAACATATAATGATCCCTGCTGTGTTGATTATCATTTTAGTGTCTAAGGGAGTGTGATTTCCAGTTTTCCAGATTTCTAAGACAACACCATAACCAATTCCTTCATTAAACTCTTGCTGGGTTTTTATTACTATTTTGTCATCATTTTCAAATATCTAAGATGGTCTAGAAAAACTGGGTCTAAGGTTTGGATCCGAAAAAAAAAAAAAAAATTCCAAGTTGGGATCAATAAAGTACATCTTATCTTTTCTCATTTTTAAACTAAAATTAACCCTGTTATAAACTACGATTAGATACAATGTAGATATTTTAAGAATGTTGTTTTAATTAGTCGCAAGAAAAATTCGCTGAACAACATAGATTGTTTGTAATTTGAGTATTTAGATAAAGACACATTGCTCATGCTGTTAAACCCATTGTTGCGGTATGCATTGCCTTCCTGCGGGGCTTCTGTGGTGCAGTTCTCATCAATCCCTCCCTGACACATTCCTGCAGACAGAAACTCACTGGCCAGACTGGCTCCATTTTCTAGAAAGTAGAAAGAGACAGTGCTTACATTTTTCTATCTAATCAAAATGAAAAATTGTTTGTAAAAATTACAGAAGTCTGTCCTCACTCAGAGTTGTGTTGGGGATACGATCGACCTCCAGGATGAAGTCGTCCTTGAAGAAAATGTATCCAACAATGGAAAACAGGTAGACCAGGATGAGAGCCAGCACAGCGGTCAGCACGATGGAGCGTCCGTTACGAGTCACACTCTTAATTACATTCAGCAAAGTCTCTTCTCTGTATACCAGGTCGAACAGCTAAAGGGGCAAAGCACATTTTACGAAAAAAGCGATAAATATTTTGTACTTTGTTAACAATAAAACATGTATGTGTATGTATGAAATAATTCAGATTTACAGGTATTACAGTTTTACTTTTAAATACATTGAGCTTCTGGATTAAAAGCTTAAATTTCTAGAATTATGTGGCTTTTATACATTGTGCTCTTACACTTAATCAATATTTTTCTTTGTCTTACATGGATAACATGTTTTCAGCATCTTGTAATACAAGAACTACAGACTTATGGCGCGCTGCTTCTGCAGAGGAGCTGCTTTGGCCTGTGTAAATGGAAAACATATTGAAATACTGGCATATTCAGTCTGACACAATATAAAGCAGACCTGAGGCACTGGTGCACGGCATTAAACACCCCAACAACAAGAAAAAAACAACAACAGAAACATCATTACAGAACCAAATATGGTCACTTCTGGCTTGAAAGTATAATATGTCCTTGAATGCACCATGATGGAAAGCTAATGCTACATTTAGAGAAACATTTCCACATGGTTTTACCCAGAGCTAGCGAGTAGGTTCTGTGTGTTTGCAAAGGTGTTAAAGGATTCTTAGAATGTGTGTGTTCTCAAGGTTTGTGTGTGTTTGTGTCTCTCACCAGCAAGCTGTAGAAAAACACGTGGACAAACACCCCCAGAGAGCATATGATGAGGTAAAGGAGGTGGTAGAGGAACTCAAAGTCCAGCACCATGGCTTTGTAGCCCCGTGTGAAGGTTCCTCGGTTCCCCACAAAACTTATCAGGAAGATGATTTTATTGCACACCTGGAAGACAAAGGCAACTTTCCTTAATAACAAGAACAAAGGACAATCACCCATTGCCTTGCTAAAGGGGGCGCGGGCAGACATGGAAAAAACACTTCTGCATGGTGGGTGTGGTTTTTTTAAGCTCAGTGAGGACACACTGATTGTGTTTACATAAACATAAGTAATTGATTCCTCAAAATGTCATGCATACAAGACACAGGGGGAAAAGGGATGCTGCTTACACACAAGATTTTAGAGAGTAACAAGGTTACTGCAGTCCAAAGTGACGTTGACGCTGATGTGATCCCTCTCAATAAACCAGTTTCTTGTGTACATGTCAACATAGCGATTGAGAGCACAGATGAGTGCTTTTATTTGGTGACTTTATTTTTTGTGTGTGTATGTGTTTAAGAGCACTTGTAGAAATCTCTAGCGGGTGCAGGGGTGGTGTCACACCCTCTTGGGTCCAGTGACGCACTTCACACCCAAAGCGCAGCAGGGCTCTGCCAAGGAGAAGTTGAAGGGACAGGGGGCGACACCACAGGCAGATCGGGGCGCCTGCCAAGTGGGCATGAGTGAGAATTGAAAGGAGAACTGGAACTAATGTGGTGCAACTTTCTCAGTATGTGGAAGTAGTTGTGTATAAATGGTAGAAAAGATGGTTTGATTTTAGCATGTCTCTGGGGATTTTTTTTATTAACCAGACAGACGCACACTATTACAGACTTGAGAGATGAGAACATGTCAAAGTGTCAGATCATACAAAATAAATAGAAAACATAAACTGGGAACAACCACATGTCATTTGCTGAACTGACCCTTTAGAATACTCACATTGAAGGCACCCAGAAGGAAGAGTGTTGGCTCCAGGCCAACAGAGAAGATGAGACGAAGGATTGTGATAATGACGAGGGCACGGATGCCCAGCGGTTGGGGCATGATGATCACAATGACCAGTGTGGCCAAGACTCCCATCCACAGCAGGGCAGACAGGTGGGGATCCAGCATACCTGCCCAAAAACAAATGTATTTAATAATGCACATGCAAGTCATCAAGGATACTTGCTAAAGTTGCTGTATCTGAAGGTAAGTTATGCCTCTCAGGCAAGCCTCAGGCCTTCATTAGTGAGACTTTTTACTCAAAGAGAGTCAGTTATATAACAACCAAAAAGTATATGACATACTTTTTGTTTGCCTGTGTGTGTTAAGCTTTAGTGAGAGCCTACCTACCTGGAGCTTCCAAATTATCCCAGTCTAAATCCAGGATTAGTGACAGGGGTTTTATGTAGCAACAACATATCACTCAGGCTAAAACACTCGACCAGGTTTAACAGGCCTAAAACAGGGACATACCGAACCTGCTGCTCCTCTTACTCACCCTCCATTTATTAAAATACAAAGCTAAAATGTGTCTGTAAGTTTGTAATCACATTTTGACTAAAAGAGAAAAAAGAACTGTGTACTAATGTTAGACAGGAAGAAGGACATTAAGAGAAAATGGTGATAGCAGAAGAAAAATAAAGCATATCTGCATGGATTCAAACAAGGAGAAAGAGGGAGAGCACATTATAGGTGATTAGAAAGCAGAAGGGGAGTACTGCGGGTAAGGGAGCCCTCCTCTCCTCCCACCTTGTTTAACTCTGTCTCCTTCCCTCTCTCCCTTCCTCTACATTTCTCTCCCTCCCAATCCCTGTGGAGATCACATGACAGGTGCCACTTACATAACAGCGATCTCTAAAAATACCTCAGCTGAAAGATTCATGAGGAAACGAGCAGGGAGCAACACGCAGCTCCGGTGATGTGGCAGACTCAAACAGGGGCTCTGTAGCTACCATGCACTTCCGTTTAATGGTTGTGCATAAACATCTGTAAAATCAACAGAGGAGGCAGCAAGCATGCAGTGTTGTGGGTGAGCATGTGTCGAGTTGAGCGGTTACCACAGCACTTCGTCAAATGGCAGTCAGTCATGCATACAGTCAGAAAACAATGACCTACATCTCCTGTTCTTGTTACCCTCAGTTTAAAACTCTGAGCAAAGGAGGGTGGACCAGTGTGTGGATGTGGGTGTGTGTGTCTGTGTGTGAGAGTGAGAGTGAGTAAGAGAAAGAAGGCAGGGGCCGAAAGCTGTACAAGTGCCTGTTAAAGCAGGCCAAAGGTATGCTGGAGTCTCACGTAAGGCTGCTTGCACACAGAAAGAGTTCCAGGAAAGAGGGGGAACACAGTCAGCGCTTACTCATACTGTGCACTGTTCTAATCTGTTGTCTATTTTTTGTAATTTATTAGAAAATCAATAAAACCATCCTTCAATCAAAGATCCCAAAATTTGCTACGCTTTAAAAAGGTGCCACATATACAGACTGACACTTGAATAAACAGACTGACGGCTAGACTCAATCTAGAATCCCTCATCTTTCTAACCATATATTATACATATATAATAAAACAACAGTATCCATGAGTTCATTTTTAAATCTGGTTTGTTGAGAAGTCATATGAGATGTAGGTAAAGGATACATTTGTTGTTTTATCATTGAATCTCATATTATTTCTTATTGTTGGATACAGGTAAAAAGATTCAATTGTTCAACGTTTTGATCACAACACACCCTGTTAAAAAAGGACAAATAAACCCAAAGATAGAAAAGGAAAACATCACTGAGGAGGATTTCTATTCAACGAATAGCTTGCCTTGTACATTTTTTAAGATCACCTGATCCAATGCAAGCTTTGTTTACACATATTAAAATGAAACGGAGTGCTCCTGTGTGTGTGTGTGTGTGTGTGTGTGTGTGTGTGTGTGTGTGTGTGTGTGTGTGTGTGTGTGTGTGTGTGTGTGTGTGTGTGTGTATGTGTATATGTGTACAAAGGGAGAGAGATTCTCAGATCCTGCTCCTAATCCTAGTCAGGCATTTAGAGCATTGTTGTAAATAAAGGGATCAGTGGGTCAATGCTGAGGCTGGACTGAGAGTCAGCTCGTCTAAACTTTATTTGTGGGTGACTGCAACATGTGACATGACTTTCCAATTTCTTACTTTAGAGTGTGAGGTAAATGTAAAATAAAAATCCAAAGAATTATTATTTCTAAACTCTAGTTGTTCATTCATGACTTTTTCTTTCTCAGAAATGAATGTTCCAATTGTAATATAGCCCATCATCAGAGCTCAGATCTTTTTTACATCTTTTCAATAGGCCATGGTAGAGCAGGCTGAAAATGTCAAAGGATTTTTGTGGCAGAAAAACAAGACGGCAAGTCCTTGTTCTTCCTGTTTGTCAAGTTGACCACCTTTGTCTGACTCTGGTTTCAAAAGGTAGTCTGTGTGCCACAGTGCAATAGATACAAATACGCTTCTTAGATGCTGCATCAATACAACATCAGCATGCACAACATATTTTACTATAGAAACAGAAAAGGTTTCATATGCACGAATCAGGGTCAGGACTAAGCTGAATTACACCTCACATAAGAAGAGCGTACATATTATTCAAAAATATTAAATCACTGGAGATATGAAGTGAGATCTTAGAAAAACCGACAGGATGTTAGCAGGTTCAGGGCTCAGTTTTAAAAAGCCTGATCTTCCTGTCAGATTTATTCTCATTTGCAACTGACCTGCATGTATCCCCTCCAGGGGGTAGAAGAAGCAGACCAGCAGGTTCATGAGCACAGCCAGGTTGAAGGAAACGTTGCTCCACACTGACATGTTTCGGGAGCACCAGTACAGTACGGGTTGGGCTGAACAGAAAAGGGAAAGTAGAAAATCTTTAATAACAAAATCACCAAAACATCAGATTGCTTGTTGGTCCAACCACCAGCATAGCCAAGTATGTTTTAATTTAATTACATTAAACAGTGAAAAGCAGCAAATCCTCTAATTTAAGAACCCAGGACTGATATTTGGGATTTGATAATAATTGTCATGATGAGAAATGTTTCAACAGAGTTTTAACAGTTTAAATGATTAAATGCTACATCACTTTCAAATTGAACAAGCTTGTAAAAGCATGGACAGTACATTGACCTAAATGACAGACATACATGGTAATAGACAGAACTTCAAACCGCCGCCATTCTTAATAAAGAATGTGCAAATGTTAATACTATACTAAAGTTCAAATAGAGGAGAAACTCAAGCAACTTTGACACACAGTCTGACTTTTAATAGAACATTTTCTATTCTTTGGTATTAGTGGAAAGAAAAACAGATGCAGGGACTTTTCTCTGTCCATCCCCTCTTCTGAGTGAGAGACAGAATATGGCTTTGTGTGGGTTATGCAGTCTCGTATGAGGATTAGAAATGTGGCTGACTGTGGGTCTGTATGTGTATGTGTGTGTGTGTGTGTGTGTGTGTGTGTGTGTGTGTGTGTGTGTGTGTCTGATCACACTCTCAGTTGTGATTCATGAAGTTACTGTATTTCACGGCTCAAAGAATGTGGAAAGCCCCTGTCTGCTTTTAGACAGTGGAAACATGTAAACACACAGGATGACATTGTTAGTCCTGCTGTCGAGGTTGGGGACGCATGCTTCCATACATGTTCCATACCCGCTTATCCTGTTCGGGCTTGCAGGATTTAAAGGCCTATCCCAGCATTTGGCAAGAGGAGGAGTACATGTCAACAGTCCTTCATTGGGACACGTAGTCACACAACGAAACCCATATATATTTGGAGTTAGCAGTTCACCTAACCTGCACCACTCATCATCAGATTGAGGAGGTCCAAAAATTGGTTGAATTAATCATTATGTAGTTGCATTTCCACCCACCGCTCCATTAATCTACTATTGCAGCTTTATATGTTGATTATTGTCAACAGTAACACTTGTCCAAAGCAGTAAAATTAGCCAATTAACAGAAAATCATTTGGGAACTTTTATAATAATAATAGTCCTTGCTTGAATCAATTATTGAGCAATTTTGCATTTACTTCCAATATCTCACATTGAGAATCTGCTGCTGTTATTAGTGTTATATATTTAGTTTCAAATACTTTAACATTTTATATCTTCGGTATTTTTTGGCTAAACAAGTAATCTGAAGCGATACGCTGCTTAGAGTTTTGTTAGAGGCCTGTAATCACTTTCTTGTGATAATATTTCTGATTAATAATAATGAATAATGACTTCAGTTAATTGAATCGTGTCTATTCTTTTTTCTAAGTGGGGAGCATTATTGCACTGTTCATCTCATCTTGAGCTTTAATTCTGGGAGAACCGTCAGGCAAAGACATTATCAAGACAAAATCAAGTGACGATGAACCTCTAGTGAATAATTATGTTATGTTTTGTAGAATGGTGATCCTGCATGAAAGGACCACTAACAGCAACACACAGCTACATGTTGACCCAACCTCTGAGTTTCTTCTGCCAGTTCATTTCATTGAAAAGGTCCTCTGCTCGCAGGAAGAAGTCGTTGATCTTGCTGCCCTGCTCGTCTCTCTCTGTGGTGTAGTAGACTCGCAGCTTTGATTCAGAGGTCAGGAACTCACAGATGTTGGGCACAGGGAACACTATCTCCTCCATGGTGCGGTCCTGTCGCACAATCTGAACAGAGACAACCAGAGTCACCTTGACATTGCCAGGTTTATTGTATATTTACAAATAAACTGTCACAAAATAAACAAACAGTTTCAGGGGGAGATTACGGTATACAGATAGTTTAGAGATATAGTGGTTTTGGGGAATTTGGTGGTTTTCCCACTTTCCAAACAACAATAAGAAGCTGCATTGTCAAACAGCCATATTGAGCTATATTGGCTGAGTGTCTATGGGATTAAATAAACGCAAACATGATCC
This sequence comes from Eleginops maclovinus, assembly GCF_036324505.1. Classification (NCBI taxonomy): domain Eukaryota; kingdom Metazoa; phylum Chordata; class Actinopteri; order Perciformes; family Eleginopidae; genus Eleginops; species Eleginops maclovinus. The sequence goes on along the minus strand of NC_086368.1, from coordinate 14,069,649 downwards.
CATAGGCACACAGGAAACACAAAACAACAAGCAAATTAACTAAGGGGGTTGTCGGGGTGCCTTTTTTCAAACTTTGTGTGAGGGACTCAGATTTTTTGTGAAATGTTACAACAGATAGCATTTACTAGTTACTGTGGCAATGGTGGTGTGTTATAACCTCTATTTGAGCAGTGTGGTTGGCATAAAACTCCAAGGCCTCATCTCCCTCTCCGTTGGCCCCTCCCGGCTTTAACATTATGGACAGCTCCTTATTATGACGCGCCAACTGTACAGAGGACAAACAGATCAGAAGTGAGCTCATCACAAACAATAACATGGATAATGTGTGGCTCATTACATTTCCTTATGAATGGATTGATAATTAAGTATTTCTATGATTGTCAATGTGGAATTGTAAGCAACATGTTTGTGAGATTAAGTGCTGACCTGGTGAGCTAAAATGTAGATGTTGTGTCCCACATTTCGGGGGGAAGCAGCATCGTGTTCCTCCTCTTCCCCGTTATCCTCCTCCTCCTTTGTGTCTTCAAACTCTACCTCTCCCTGCAGATAGGCCTTCTTGATCACCTCCACCTGGACACACAAACACATGCGCGCACACACAACTATGTGATACTGAACAACCTTGGAAATAGCTCACTTTTACTTGAGATGTAAAAAGCAACTGGGAAAAGGAAAAGATGCACAACAGCTCCTCACCAGTTCTTTGGGCCTCATATTGTACAGGATCCTCTCTGCATTTTCACTGTCATGGCGGCTCTCCATGATGGCAAGCAGCAGCTTGGATGCATTGTTCTGGGAGTGAAAAACAGGAGAGAAAGCAGGCCGGGGAAAAGAGAACTCCAAGATAAGAACTTAAGCCCTGTCAGTTTCTGCATCCAAAGAAAACAGACAGATCCCTGTGCTCTAGGCAAATGCACTCTACCGATATTTGTCTTGGCATGCAAGCACAAAAGCTAGTTAAGCTCAGACGAATGAATCAAGCTCTTATACCAGTAGCTTGTTACTGACATTACATCCTGCTGTGAAAGGAAACAACTGCACAGTTGTTTTCAAACTTATTTTAGCCCAAGTCCTGAGAGTTAACCCATTCCCCTGCCCAAACAAAGATGTAGATCCTTCCTCCACTTCACTAATAGTACACCAACCCAGCCAACTCACCTTAAGCTCCAACACCAGGTCCATCCGCTTTTTCCCCAGTGGGTTGATGTCATTAAGGATCAGGGCAATTATGATATCAATACCGTTGGACTCGTGTGAGGCAATGCAATTCTGGAAGGAAAAAAATGTTTATGAAAAAGACAGACTGTCCTTGTACAGTCCCATTCATCAGCTTTGGCTTGGTCTCTTTATGTACCTGGTTTTCATGGCAGGGGCCTTGGCAGTACTCTGTGAGACTCTCCAGAGTTTGGTTGATGAGAGCAACGTTCTTCTCGTTGATGTACAGTCCCAGCAGACCGAGACCGCCTGTGGTGCTGCCGCATATACAGTCCAGGAACTGCAGAGTCTCACACACGAGGTTGTAGTTGTTTTTGTTGTTTTGACAGCGAAGGAAGTTCTGAGGAAATAAAAGTGGTTGAGTTTGTTTGACAAGAATAGATCGGTTTCAGCTCTATCTGGATTCAAAGCAATAATAAACCAAACAAATCCAAAAAAGAGGTTAAAAATGCATTCTGCCATTAACAAAACACTCCTCTCTCTGTCAAAGGTCATTATAAGTTTTTTTAGAAGACCACAGACAGACAAGTAAGCAACCATAATTCTGTTTTAGATCTCGTCTGCACTGTTGAACTCCACATCCCACACTATGCCGGCAGGCACTGGCCACAAAGCTTAGCCTTTGCATGCTCATGTGCTGTAAATCTTTCCAGTACGTTTTGTGCACAGACAGGAGTTTTACAGGGATCTTATTTTTTTTTAAGCAAAGTATTGTTAGTGGTGAGGAAGTAAGAGATAACGAGGTACAACCTCTATTTCTGCAAGCTACACAACAACGCTATCTTGCTTTATCTCCATAAAAAATGTATACAAATATAGATCTCTGCGACACATGAGTGAGCAGTTAATACATGATTTTATTTTATTTTTCATTGTAGGTTTTCCATTCAAATGTATTTAAATAAAGATTTGTCAGAAAGAAGCCAGACCTAGACTCTCATACATATGACAATAACACATGCATGATCAAATGCTCCAAACTATGGTTTGAGCAGGGGTGCCCTAACTTTTCGTAAATGATCTGTAACGGGCCAAAAGCAATCACCTATTGTATTGAATTGTATTGTTAAGATGTAGAAAACTTACAAGCTTAATTAATATTTATGGATTGTACATATTTACAAAAATGTAATTTAAATCTGGCTGGCATAATATAACCTTATGATAGGGCCAACTTTAATTGGAGGAAAGAAGGTATTGTAGCCAAATCTGAATCACAGTTGATAACTGTAAACTAACAAGAGTGTAAACATCCTTCTCTCCCACCTGTAGGTCCCGGTTGTGATTCTCACAGAGTAGCTGGAGGAAGCGGAGGATGGGTTGCATGATAATGATGACGAAACTCATTTCTCCCTCATCCTGGTTCTTATCCCCGGTGCTGGGCTGGCCGTCAGCAGAGTTGAAGTGATCCTCAGGGTCTGCTTCGCGCCGGTAAGAGTTAAAAGCCTTCTTGGTGGCAGACGAGGCCTCAAGTAGCTGCTCTTTCACATCCTCTGTCATGACCACTGCGGAGTCTCTGGCTAAACAGAGACAGGCACCAAGCAGGGAATCAGGATGCAGTCAAGAGCAACATAAATGCTATTTGTACTCTGAATTTACAAGTTATTTAATTGTTTATTTTTCTAGAAATGTAAGGAATTGCAGCTCGTCACATTATCTTTTGTTGATAAAATCCTGAAATAAATTCCTACTTCAGATCAAAGTACATGACCTCTGACCTTTTTTGCGAACAGGCACGTCTTTGTCCTGGCTGTCATCATCTCTCTTCCTGTTTCCCAGGTCGCTGGTGTTAACTGTCACGGTGGCTTTGATCTCCAGCTGAGCCAGCTTCATACGGTCGTAAAAGACGCGGAAGAACTTTTCTGATTTCTTGTCTTCTGTGAGACGGCAAAAGAATGAACGCTGGACACAGGGGACAAGAAGAGAAAACAAGGATATTATGGATATTACTTTCTGCTAAATACAATTTTGATCAGTTATCTTGTCTATGTTTTCTTTAAGCATAACCACAAACCCCTTTGTTTCTGCTTTACTCTATTGCATTTCAAAGGAATTCAAAGATGTCACTTGAAATATTTGATGAATAAAATTGAACATCTTTTAGTATTTTCTGACAAGGAAAAAAGTAATACATTTCAACCCTAAGGAAAAATTACCACATACATTTAACAGTCAACATTGATTATCCCCTCCAAGATTATATTATGCAAAAAGTCAGTTATATTAAGTGCAGTAACTAAAGTCAAAACCACTGAACATGATGTTGGATTAAGTAACATAGACTTACCAATATTTACTTTACTAATACATATGCAGGAAACTGCTTTGAGTAAGACTAATATTACTATACAAGTGAAGTACTGGTCTGGAAGTCTGGATTGACTGCAATAAATGGTTTGGTAATTGCAGTAAAATGGGGTCATGCAAAATCAGAACACTTTCGAGCCTGCGGGCACAATGAACACACACCGTGTCCCAACCCACAGGACTGTTGTTTTGATTATGTAAGACCTGATATCTGCTGCAGCCTATGGAAAGGCTTCGACCACGGGTGAGAAATACCACAATAGAGAGAAGCATGGCCTACTTAAACAGACAGAGAAACAGGGTTGGTGGGAGCGGGAAAAAGAGAGCTATAAGTGAAAGACTGACAACAAAGAAGGAATTTGGGGTTGTAAAAAAGATTATTGAGAGCGGGAAAACGAGAGCGAGAGATAGGGAGGGAATGTTATCAGACAGTATCTAGGCCAGCTCTCAAAGTTGTTACATAACCATCTGTCTTTCCAGGTTAGATATAAAACTGGGCTATTGTAGGAAACAAATAAGTGAAAGTCCCAAGTGAAAAAGGTTTGTGTCCAGAACTTCAAGGAAACTTTAATGGTATGTTTCAATTAAGAGGTTTATATGTAGAGGACTTTGGTTGCAAACAAACACCTCATTCAATCCAAAAAAGTGACCTGCCAGTTATGGAGCCAAACAAGTGGGTATGCAACTTAATAAGAGAACAAATAGCAGCGCTAACAGGTTTGCTGCAGGGTGTCTTGCAAAGAAACAATGACATAACTGTGAGCTTGTGCCCCGAAGCAGATTCCAGAGCCGTGCTGTGCCCCACCCAGGCCTTCCACCACTGAGCAGCAGCCCTCCTGCACGTACACACTCTGCCGACACTCAGGGACAAGCAGATAGCAGACTGGTTGGGGGGGGGGGGTGCGCCTAAGCAAGGCCATCAAGCAATAAACAACTAGATGACAGAGTAAAGAGCGCAGAGGCGAGGATTAGCTGCACCACCGGCAAGCCACTCACAGCGCACAGCATGCTGGGGAGTGGGATGGAGTGAGTGGGTAGTGGGTGCAATGGTCGTTTCTGCCTGTGTGTCTCTGGTCACATAACAGTGGCCAACAGGCTGCCTAAGCAAGGGGATGCAGGGTGGGGGGTGATGCATGAGGCCCGCGTTAACAACTCACATCGATTGGACTACAGAAAACAGACAGACGACCCCCCCCCCTCACCATTTACTGTAAAATCTCACACACACACACACACCCCCCCCCCCCCACACCCACACACCCACACACACACACACACACACACACACACACTTACACTCCCAAAACTAGGTCAGCTGTCTCTGGCACAAGCCAATTTTGGGAGGACACACCCATATATCACACTTTTACTGTATTTTCCCCAAAACACTGCCAACTTCATTCTTATGTAATCATGGTTATTTTCCCATGCTGTATATTATTAATGTTGTGGTCCTGATCTCGGGGATATCCCAGGTCAGAGATACTGCATTCAGTCTTAATGTGCGTTTGGGCTCGTGGTGTAAGGTTGGCAGGACTCGCACCATGCAGCAGGGGTATTTGATCTTATGGATCAGGGTTAGCTGAGCTTTTATGTTTCACTGCGGCAGACGTGAGTTTGTTTGATTGATGGTGGCTGGGAAGCTGGGAGTTATTGGGTTCACTGGCAGCAGCAGACTGTTGGAGTAATTCTTTAAACAGGAACACTGTTTCTAAGAACTGAGCTGCGATTTGTGGATTGAGTGAGTCACCGAAACAAAACCTTGTGCATAAAGCTGGAACATCACAGTGAAGAAAAACACCAGAGCTAACTTTCAATTCATGATTTAGAAATGAATCATTGGATCAGAAGCGCAAAACTAAACTTTCATGTCTGATGTCACTGGAAAGGCTAAGAAAGAGAGATGGGATTGAGGGATGACGTTATGGATTAAAAAAAGGTGGTCAAGGAGAGAATGGAGGACAGTAACAGACGAGGATGAATGAGAGAGGAGCATCTCAAGGGCCCCCTGCAGTGTTGGGTAAACACAGTCCCTGTCTGTATCCATGGAGACATACCCTGAGTGGGGCGAGGTGGGGGCGGACAACACTGAAAAACAAGGTCATAGCGCTTTCCCTTCTCTCCTTCCGTTCCGCCACTTGGCATCAACAAAGGGATGTTATGTAACAGCTATTTATACTCACACTCCCTTTCCCTCTCACCCTCCCTCTCATGTCAGGCAGCACCACATGCAGACCAAATGCAGCTCTGCTGTCCTCCAACTCCATCTCCTTTCACAAATCAGCCACCTCTCCTTTTCACCTGAGAGAATATGTCTATTACATTGTTTTGTTTTTCAAATGCACCTGCAAGGCAAGAGTTTTGGAGGGAAACAGAAGCCATGCTATGCAGTTATTCCTGCCAGATGTCTCACAAGTGAAATGTTGCCATGTCACAACACAATTTACAGTCTTTAGAGCGCTCTTATAGCTGTCAGAGAAAAGCTGGCATGTGACAGACATAAAGACGAGTGAAGAGTAGCCAACAAGTCTAGAAAGCCCTGATTGTAAATATTCAAGACTTCCAAGGACAGATTTTTTTTGCATGACAGCAGAATGAGAGGTGTGTAAATGAGTGACTGTGGCTAAGTTCTTGAGTTATTCCGTGTCTTATTTCTGTGGGCTAGTTAACTGCATTACGTCAGAACAGGATATCCAAGAACCAACAGGTGCTCAGCTTGGCATGTTGGATGCAGACACAGAAAAAACCCAACACCCATTAACCTTGGAGTGCTTTCTTGAAGAGAGCAGAAAGCATAAGTAGTATGTTTTTTTTCATGATGACACATTAGCGGAAAAAGTTAGCTTGCTTTACAAATTTGAGCTTCAAGCTGTCAGACCAGCACCAAAATTGTTGACTTTCTTTTCCTGAAATTATCCAGTTACTCAAAGAAAGCAAATATTTGCACTATGCAGCACGTTTTTAGCACTGCATGCAGAGTAGTCCCCCCCCTGAAGAAACCTCCCTTTTCAGAACAAACTTAAGAATGCAAGGGTGAGAGGAGCTCCAGTTTCTCCTCAATCCCCTCTGTGTTCCCCCGGCCCTCCGCCCTCTCTCCCCACTGCCCCAGTTCCGGAGGCCCAGCATGACCCAGTTTGGACCAGCAAAAGAGCACGAGGGATCGAGGGAGAGGCTGGAATGTTTTGAAGGCTAAGACATTCCTCATTGTTCATTCACACAGGCGTTATGTAACGCAGACGGATCACGTGACGTAGCTCTGCAGCAGCCGTGGGAAGCCAAAGCATTATCTCGCCACAGTGGCTTCCTCGCTCTATTCTGATTATGCAAGCTCAGTACTTACACAACAACAAACAGATGGACAGATGTTTGGAAGGACAGGAAGATAAACAAACAGAGCATCAGACAGATACTGTAGTCTTTAAAAAGAGAAACAGCATGATACATAGGGGCTAGAGTTGCTCAGGTTAATAGGGGAACTAGGGGAAGGAACATCAGTTATGTTGCCTCCTGCACACGTCAGAAAAAAGTGACAAAATCAAAAATATCTTCTATTTTTTAATTTTCTTGTTTCCAATGAAATGCTCAGCAGTCAGCTGGGCCTTTTAGCAAAAACATATGTGCTGGATATGAGAGGGAGAAAGCCGCCTTGGTAATGTACAGTATGTGCAGCTATGGTGGCACACTGACCCACATACTGTAGATCCTGTTGTAATGGAAACCATCCATGCTACCTTGTGTTCTTTTCACTGATTAAATTGTAGCAAATCATACACAGATGCACTGCGGGATAAGGTGAGCCTCATGAAGATAACAGTCCATGAACTTAAAACACTGCAGATCAGATACAGTGGGCGAGATAGGTAAGTGTGTCAATTGGTATTGTTTTACAATAATAAAAATTCAGACATGTTGTAGCAGGCAAGTTGTTCAAAAGTAGACAGTTAACACAACTAAGGCTCATCAGTTTGATCAGTTTGGTAGGAGATTTTGGGGGGGGGGTTCAACTGACCTGGATGGTGGTGTTTCCACCTTCGAGCAAGGCAATAGCTAGGAGGATGCTTTCTTGGAAGACTCTGTCACTGGTGGTGTTCATGATGAGGTCAATGACCAGGTCAGAGGCACCCTCTTTGTCCAGGTGGCACTGCACCTCTTCCAGGCTCATTTCCCCACGACTCAGGCCTCCAGGACCACCTAACGCTTCAAGACAGGGACAGAGATACAGATCAGAATCAGATGTATCAGGTATATGGTTTATGCGATTGAAAATCTTCCAATGTCTATTTGCATAATCCAATGCAATGAAACAGGAGCTAAAATGCAATTGCATATTCAGTAATTTGCAGGTATTTAACAGACAAATCTAAACGAGGCCTACATTATCATCATGAGGGAGATAGAGGACATTTAATGACAACACATATTTTTTATATTATATTTTATGAAAAGTAAATATATTAACTATTCAAATCTGTAATAAAAAAATCCTCAAAATTATATTGTAGTTGATTTATTATTTGTTAGAGATGTGATGAAACATTACACAAAGAAACCACAAAATATATATTGTCTAAAGGGAACGATATTTTTAATACAGGTGAACATACGGCAGTTTAGTTGGTGCTTACAAAGTTCAAAAACGTTTTTCTAAATGGGCCACCACGAATATTGCTAACTACTGTATGCAAACCACAGTAACTGTATAGTTGTGTGATTCATTGTAAATGACTTTGCCTGCTCATTTCCCCCTGAGGCCTCAGCTTCAGGGCACATATGGAATTCTCAGGCTGCCTGGCGCTTGTTTCTGCAACAGGTGCAAAGTCTGTTTTCACAGGAATTAGCAGTCTGTCACCTAGCAACAGCGGAAAGTGGATCACAGGGGAGGGTTACCGTCCTGTCGTCTGGAGGGTTTGCGAAAATCTTGGTGCACATTAGAGGGATGGTGTCTTTTGGTACAGTTAAAAAACACATAATCTGCCTCATTTATTCCATGTTAATATACACGCATTATGGTGTCACACCCATGTTACACTGAATGCGAAAAGACTGCTTTTTGTGCCACAGCATAAAAAACAAGCCGTCCTAGTTACCAGGTCAATATGGCATCACTGAATATATATTAAAAATACTCACAGCTCATATCATTGGCACCAATGTGTCCACAAAACTCTACATGCAGATAAAATGTTACATAATACATTTAACATATCAGAACCAATAGCTCAAATAGAAAGAAGAACACTGACTCAACACAAATTCAGTATTATTTTGACTGCAGATTGTAACCCAATGACCGCGTTATCAGGTAGCGATAAGAGTGTTGTGTACTGCATGTTCAAAGGGCAGCTCACAACACTGCAGCCGATAACCCGAGGAGTTTGGTTAAAGTTTTACACATCAGCACAATTAGATATGTTGAAATCAGTGTTTTCGGGGCCGTTTGTGTGAACCAAACTACACTCCTGTTAGAAGTTGTAAAAGAGCAAAAGCTTCCCACCTGATTGGCTTTTGCCAGGTCCTACCGGACTGAGGGGGCCATTGGTAAATGACGTCAGGCTGTCCCTCCGCCCACCACTTCGATAAAAGTTGCCATAGTAACGGTTCACCAGAATTTGCCTCAGAGCCTCGCCCTACGAGAGGGAAGGAAAAGATAGGATGTAATGGCATGATGTCAGCACCAGGGAGAGAGGAGATGTTTTAAAACAGGTAACATGCATCATTAATCATATACTGTGCATTTTTAGATGAACACCAAAACAAATGCTCTTTAATTCATAATTGGAGAGATGGAGAAACAACATCAACAGTTTCTTTAAATATTAAAGCTGGAGAATTCCTTCATATTTTTTGGTAGAAAAACTTGCACATCCCAAAGTGTATGTTATACACCACCGACACGACCACTGCTACGTCACTATCGGCAGCAGCAGTAACACTGTGTGGTGACAATGTGAGGTGTTCGTATTAGATGGACCTGGGGCCAGCCCTCACACGGTGACTCATCCTCTGTTGAGCAGTCCGCAGCACGACTTTGTCGTTGTTATGGCAACCAAAGCCCATAGCTACCTGACAGACCTGCCATGGGATTAAGTGAAGGAAATGAAAGAGTTTTTGATGCGTTGTGCATGATTATGTGCAACTTATTGTCAAGTGTGGGTGGTTGATAATTGCGGCAGCGCCATTATGTAAGTTCCGCTGCCACAGCTCATGAGGTCCCGATTAGTTCATGTAGGAGGTGTTGGGAAACACTTTTTAAAAAACTTTTATTAGCAGGAGGTTGGTCAATGGTGTATTATGTGTAAGAGCACAGTATGAACACAGTAGATGGGAAATAACTCCCATGTGTCACTCAAGAATACTGCCGTTTGAGCCATGAGCTCAATCACTGACTGATGGCAAAGACCTGGCCTGTATCAAGAATGAGCAATTCATTGAAACTATGAAACCAGCAAACAAATATCAATGTGTTGTCTCGGTGGGACATAACAAAATAAGTGTCTACCATAGTGGAATAAGAATCCTTCTGAAATGGTTGCATGGCTGTGAGTAATATGATGATTAGTGCTTTTTAGGGACATTTATTCAATTGCTGAACAGTCACTCAACATATTCAATTGAAAAATAATGTTCTTTCGGAGATGGTAATTATATATACATTGATGAGCTCAAAATCAATATTTGTTATTCTGGAATGGCAATATCAGAGCTTGCCTCAGAAATGCTAACTCCTGAGGCTTTGTAAAATCTCTGCATTGCCATAAACATCATGAGAGGAAGGAGCAGAGTGAAACATGGTTCCTTTAGTTAACATTAGTTGGCTGTGGCTGGGTGGCTGAGTCGGTTACTTTAAGCAGGGAAGGGGTGAGATCAGACAAAAAAAGCCAAGAGAAAGTCAGGTAATTTTTTTAAAGTATTGACGTGTTTAGCTGCCAAGCTGGTGCTGTACCTACCCTCTTCTGGTCCTCCAACAGCTTTTCAGGCTGGTTCTGATCCAGCTGCTGGGTGCAGTGAGGAGTGTAAGCACAGTGGTCCAACAGATACAAACACAGGGTTAGTATTCATGCAGGTAGTTGTCAGGTTGATGACCATATCGTTAGTTTACCAATCAGCTGTTTAAGATGGCCATGCAAAGGTCTGCTCCGTGTGATTTGACATGCATTTACTGCCATGTAAGAAACCAGCAAAGCATTATGGTTGTGGAGGGCACAGCGAGCTGAGACAGAAGAGGTTGACAGTATTGCCAACAATACCAACAATTAATACATGTCCAATTTGATCTGATCTTTTGTTAATTTTTCAAATTCCCTTAAGATTGTTATAAATAATTATCAACAAACTTTTAGTTACCTTTTTAGAATAAGGTATTTGTGACTTATTTGCTTTCTGGACATGAATTAAAGAAGATCAATACCACTCATTGTAAAAATAAATATCAAGCTGAGGCTATAGCTGTTTCCTTCTCTTCGGTAAGACTTCTGATGATAAGCGGTAACTGCAGGTGTGTTTGGGATCTCAGTTCCAAAATATGTAACAGTGCGCACCGCTTGTGATTTTCACCACAGACTTTTTCGATTTAGTAAGGCTTTCATGAGTGGGCAATAAGCTCAATCATTATTGAGCTACCTCATTCAGGAACGGTCAACAACTAAACAAACATCTAATTTCTTTGAAAATCATCAAGATTATTACAATCTTGATAAGTCAGTAATAAGTAAACACCAGGTAAGAGGTTCTCTTCTTAAGCCATGTTCAGAGCAAGATGAAACGCACAATCATCAAATGTAGACCACTGAGATTTGGTGTTTTCCCTTAGATTAGATTTCTAATTCCCTAATGGTTCAACCAAACAATGAGAAATCAGGTTAGACATTATTTTCAAAACGCAGGGCCTCCATGTAAAGTATTCACCAAGAGGAAGAGGAAACTGGTAAATGTTCAAATGAAATTGCTATGTAAAAGGACACACTAGGACTGACTGGCGAGGAGAGAGGTTTGGCGAGAGGCGATGGGGTTAGAGTTACATAATAATTCGGAAAGGAACCAGGTCACTAAACCAGTGACATAGAACTGCTTACAGTGACCATCTGTCACCAAAAACATAGAGGGCAAGAGGCAGAGCAAGTGAAAGAAAGTGAGGGTGAGAGAGAGAAACAAACAGAGTAGGATGAACAAGCCCTGACACTCTGGGAGCCAGGGTCAAGAGCATGAGGTACAGTAGTGAATCGATCGGTATTCAGAGGGGGTTTACTTCGGTATTCAGTGTTACTCCTGCATCTACCAAATAAGGTAGTTAACCAGTGTTTATCTATATAATGCAATGACTCTGGTTTACATTTTGGATGAGTGAAGTGGAGCCGAGTCAGATAGACTACAGTCATAAACTTCGAAAAATTCCTAAAGTATTTCGGAATTTCATTTAATCCAATATAGCTTTTCTTAGACCAAAAATAAAAACATAACAATTTGTTTTAACAATAATGCCGACTAGAGGTTCCCTGACAAAAGACAAAAGAATCCCCTGCATAAAACTACAGCCTCCTCGGCCCACTGCCCAAAACAGAACAATGTCAACCCAAGGATGAAATGCTTCCCAGATGATTAGGTCACGGTCTTTTCAACGACAATTTATATCTTTGCTTTATCTAAATATATGTATACAGTATATATATTACCATTACTAATATTCTAAATATTTCCATTTCTTTTGTTGACAAGATTGACTCAAAGTTTATGACTTGTGCTTGAATTTTCACGAATATTTTTGTGTCAACACTTCAAACGTACTTGAAGCCGAAAACAAGTTACTGACGCAGAGTTCAGCAGCAGGTCAGAGGGCCACACACTGAAGGAAAATCGCCTCCCATAAGTCTGTGGACAAACCCTCACCGTTACCACATTGAACCACAAAACAGCATGCTGATCAGAGTAGATATGTGCAGCTAACCTTCCCCTGTCTGACCATAAACACCACAGGGTAACCCCTCACAGCTGCCACATCTGCCAGATTACAGAACATTACACCAAAATGGAAACTCCCGGGGTAAACCCCTGAACAGTCTCACACTTCTGAGTTCGACAATATGTGCACACATACACACCAACATACATGCGGAAAGAGTGGATTCAACTTTTTGTTTAGGTGTTTTTTCTGCATAAAAAAAACATGTCTTTGCTTCTTTGCAATATGAGACTGAGTCATGTTTAAACCCCTGGAGAATGAAATGAATGCTGGGCTTTACCACTCGGCTGCTTGTTGTGTGCAGACTGAAAAGCAGATCAAACTAAAAAAAGACTGCACTCATCAGTCATTTGCATTGCAACTGACCTACATCTATACCAGCACTGTAAAATAGAGTTGCTCTCTTGGCCAGAGTGGGCAAAGCTCAGCTGTGAGTTTGGGAGAAAAAAAATGGTGAGCCAGATGTTGTTTTACAATATAAACGTTGAATTCAAGGTTTTTCTTCTAAATCAATCCACCAAAAAGCTTCCCTAGGGACAAGTCAGGGAGGTAAAAGGGATGAAAAGTGATTTACTCCTAATATGGAGGGCTTGCATAACTGCTTTGACAAGACCACACATACATGAGGCCCGCTGAAGAGGGGGAGACCAACACTGTCTATTATAAACTCCTTTCCTTTTACATAACCAACAGCCAAAGAGCAACACATTTAGCTGTTAGCACACATTGGAGAGGTCAAAACACTTCATTTCATCTCAACTCTATTTCATGTCAATATTTAAAAAGTAAAAAGCAGAATACTAAACCTACTTCACCATGTTCCTCTTTAATAACATGCAATGCAGTTCTGTTCTGTTCAAAGGCTGATAGAGGAGACAAGAGCAATCTACACACTTTCATGTCCCACCTATACAAACACTAGCAGCCAACTCCATTAAGTTTACACAGCGTGGGTGTGTGTTTGCATCCATGTGAGGAAAGGTGCAAGTGGAAGTAGGGAGTAGTTGAGGAATTGTGTGATTGAATGATTTAGCGGAGCCAAAATAGACCAAGAGGAGAAAAGACACATAAAAGTTGGCACTGGAGAGGGGAGAGGAGCACGTTTCCAGTTGACTGCCATTTTCACATCAGGGCTGCTTTTCATGTGTAGACTGATGGCGATACGACATTTAACAGGTGTGTACGGGGATAATTTTTCGATGACCCCCCCACCCCCATGATTGCAACATGCATTTAAACACACAGGTGCGCACACACTAACACAACGTCAGTGTGTGTAAACAACTCCTCCACACTTTTATTGGCAATTACTGCTGAAGGTCACACATCAGCAGAGGGTCTGAGTTCCAGGAAGGAAAAAAAAGCCTAGTTCTTATGTAACCTCAACCCTGAGTTGGCAGGGGCCCAGGAATCATGCAGCTCTCAGGCAAGGAAAACTAGGACACAGCCTCAATGACTGCCACAGTCCCTCACATTCATACACAGTGCACACACTCACAGTGCCCCCTATTGGCACCTTATGGAGATGCAGGGGAAACACCCTTCGGAAAGCTGAGACTTGATAAGGCACGATGAAACACTTTGATGAAAAGAAAAGAGATAAGGAGTTTATGACTTTACTATCTTTACATTCCTTTGAGGGACATAGGTATATGGAATGTCCCACCTATTAATAATTGAGGCCTCTCTTCCATTTTGAAGTACTTTTTTAATTAATTTGGTCTCTTAATGAAGAAGAAAATAAGAAGAGACCCTTAATCGTCCCATAGAGGGACATTTTACATTCTGCATTTGACCCATCTTAGTGTTAGGAGCAGTGGGCAGCCTTTACGTACAGCGCCCAGGGAGCAGTGTAGGGAAAGGTGCCTTGCTCAGGGACACCTCTGTAGCACCTGTTCTTTTGGAGACTTGGCCTGTTGACCCTTCGGTTCCTAAGCCTCCCAAGTTCTTAATATAAATGCAGTTTATTCACCATTAATTTGTGTCTAAACAGTCAAAATGTCCTGACATGACTTCAACTTGATTTGGTGCTTACATTGGCAGAAGGTGGGACATGTAAATGCAGCACTGGCAGTTTGCCCAGCCAGCAAGTGACTCACCTTGGAACTTGGAATAACTGCGTCTAACTGCGCAACGTGCATCTCTCTCTCTCTCTCTCTCACTCTCTCTCTCTCTCTCTGATCAAAACACTGTTTTATGGTAGCAGGAATCAGGCCTACCACTATGTGTTACCCGCTGTTTTTATAGCCTCCTCTACCTACAACACACAGCCACAGCAGCTGCTACAGGACAGTTACAGAACAAGCACTAGTGTTACACCGACATAACAAACAGCAGCTGAGGGAAATAAGGGCATGAGTAGAAGAAAAAGAGAAACAACCTTGGGCATATCCATCTCATCATCAAAGGCCCTGAGCTGAAAGAGAACAGAGGGTTTGAGGGGTTAGATAACAACACAGGAGGGAAGAAGCTCAGGCAGAGTTCAATGATACAGCATGTCATGTAAGTAACGTGAGTTAAGACTGTGAACATACACATCAACTTCAGCAACACAGAAGAAAATGTATTTATGAATGGGTATAAGCCACGGTGAGCAGAATTAGTGCAGTGTCATACAGTGATAAAGCATTTCTTTGTAAGTGACCAGTCCAGCCTTACTGACTGCAGAGGTGACCGTGACAGGGGAAACAGACGAATACCCCTCAAAATAAGGGCAGTTCTGGAGTGGAAAAGTGTGCGTGTGATGCAGTGATGTTGCTTTTATAAAACTATAACTACATGGACACATCATTCAATGATATAACATGTCGCACATCTCATATTGCTGTTTCAGTGTTTCAGAAATCAATCTGATTTTGATCATTTGTGTTTCTGTTATTCATACAGTAGTTCCTGCAAAGTTGATATTCTTCTCTGAAAAGAAAACCTATATCTTGTATGTGAGCACCAGCATCAAAATACATCTGGGGAAACATTTTTACGAACTTGAAAAATGTTCTATATGTACTTAAACAACTGCGTGTATGCACGGTATAATGAAAAGCATATGTACGGTCGTACCGTGTTACTGAAGTACACCATATGTGACCTTGCAGCTTCCCCTACCTTCTCTCCATAACCTCTGTCTTTTGTCATCATCTCACGCAGCGTTTGCAGAACTTTGATGCAGAGTCTCTCCTCATTCTCCTCCAGCAGCTGCTTTGTATGTTTGATCAGCCTGCACGGGTACATTAGCTCATAAATCTCATTTGTAATGAATATGCTTACTCATACAGCAATAGTAGACATAATGAGCTGAGGAAGATATTTTCAGTGCTTACTTGCATATAAAACCTCCGCTCTCACACTTCTTGCGTGAGTCTGTGTTTTCAGGGAACAGCATCTCGGGACGATGAAGCACGTCAACCAAAACTGACAACTCAGCTTGAACCAAGGGGCGCAGACGGTCCTCAAGAGCTGACACAATATCCTAGAGGTCAGGAAATTCACAGTCATACTTCTGGATCAACTTAACACACACAAGTAGGCGCAAATGCTCGAAAATACTCCACCTGCAGCCTCTCAATGATGTTCCTGTAGTCCCTCGAAGCAGTCACAACAGAGTCTCTGCGGGCAGCATTGCGAGCCGAGAGTCTCCAGCTCATGGCCGTCTTCTGCACAATGTTGTTGGATTTCACAAACAGGTTGCTCACCTGGTTGTCCAGGTCCACAGGGATGGCTATTGCTCTGCCTTTGGCTACCAGGTACAAACAGACACACACACACAAGCAGTCAGTGAAGATAAATCAGATCCAGCATATTACACTCAAACCTTTTTGCCTTACTGGTAAATGGAATAAAGAAGCATGACTTAAGAGAAGCTGTCGACTGTAACTAAATACTTAACTTAGGGTATTAACATTTTCTGCCACTGTACATTTCTGCTCTAAAACATCTCAGAGGTCCTTATACTTAAGGAAAGGGTAAGAGTACTTACATCACTGCTAAACAGAACTGTTCAAACAACTCTACTGATGTACAGATTTACACTTTAAAAAAGTCAGGACCATCACAGTGAGGATCTTGATCTTACCGACATCCGAGAGCACCTTGATACAGGTCTCAACACAGCCCTTCTGAACTGGGACCAACCAGGTACAATGGTAGATCCTGAACACTGCCTGCAACAGCTGCACAAAGACTGGCTGCCGGGTCTGAGAAGAAAAGGCAGGAAAAAAGCAGGGTGTAAATTATTATATTTAACTGGAATAACTGATGTAGTCTTTAAAGAAAGAAAGATGTCCCTTGGCAACATGAAAGATAACCATCTGTTGTCTACAGCACACACACACACACACACACACACACACACACACACACACGTGTGACAGCACCTGCAGTCAGAACAGCATGCTGATGAGTGGTTGTTTGTTACCTTAAAAGGATACACATTAATCCCTGAGCAGACATTAACCCTTCCCCAAGTGCTTAACCTCTCATAAAACTCACACAAACATAAATAAATACAAAACTGAAGAGTGATCTCTTACACCCAGCAATGATCTCAAACACCCAACAAGTGTTTTCCCAGCTAAATCGAAAAATACCTGAAATATATTTCCCAACAGAGAGGCCTGCAGCAGAGGATACAAGCAGTGAGACATAAAACATCCTGGTTGCATCACAAACATACAGTACTTACACATGAATTATTGTACAGAATAGAGACAACTGTAAAATGCAAAGATTAGATCCATAAAACAATGTGATATATTTTTTGTAAAGAGTTTGAGATGAGATATATCCCAAAAAATATATAATTTGTACTGAAAAACAATTTCTATGAATTGATGATGGTTTCCTGATATTGTAAGAAGGGAACCTTTGTATGTGTAGAAAGGAAATGATTTATCAGCACAACAGGATGCCATCAACCGCAATTACGACTAACTTATTTTAACTTTGTAATGTGCAATAACCTCCGAGGGGCCATGACTAACATTGCTCTGATTAACACTACCTAATAAGACTATAAGGGGAACATTCACTATCCTTCAGCATAGGCAATGATGTAATTAGAACCAAAAATGTCTCAGAAACTCTACGGAAGAAATGATTTAACCACTTAAGGAAGCACTTAAACATTGGAGTGGATGGCTTGGTTCTACTCTAAAAGTCAGACTTATGAATGAAGGGTTTCTCTACAAGCTATTTGGTTAAAATCACATTAGGTAGCTAATACACACTCTATCTGTACTTACACTCTTTGTGACTTCCACCTAGACAACTATGCTATTTACATGATGCCTGAATGTCAACCATCTATCAAGTCCCCCCACTCAACGTTCTTTCCGATTATCAAATGGGCCTTCAACAAGGGGTTCCTGACCTCAACGTCTACCTAGATACTCACTTACTTCAGGGGGGCCGCTAAATCATTGTTTGTTTTTTTACCGGTTTTCTTTTCTTTAAAAGGTAAAATATGTCTGAAAATTCACATTGAGGTAACATGAATCCAATATATTATAGGCAAAGGTAATTTGGCCCTTTAAAAACAAAAACACTGATGATGGTCGACCTGTTACCCATTAATCCTTTTGCAATCACGTGAACTATAGCTTAATTATGCATAATAACTACTTAACTATAATTGTAGGCAACATAATAGGTATATTTTTTACGTGACATTTCAGGCCCCCCTCCACATAATTGTAGTCCCAGTTTAATATGCAACACAATTTATTTATTTTATTCATATATAGGGTTCCTTGGCCTAAAAAACAAATAAGGCCGCTGAATTAACGGCTTAATGGTTGGGGTTTGGTTCTTTATTAGTATGTTCTGAGAAGGATGACCTTTTACAAGAACGGGCACAGGACATTTCATAGATGCTGTGTGAGCCAGAGATCGTGTCAAGCCTATATGGAAAGCTCATAGCAAGATGTTTAGATTACACCTGTTTTAGTTAACATGCTGAACATCGAGTTCAAATCTGCATGTGTGACTTCTACAGCTGCTGTTACGGAGAAAGGTTTATCTCAAGATTATTTGTGTTAACAATACAACAACCTGTGTAATCTGTAAACATAACACTTTTCACAATAACAAATAACTTATAAATAATCTTTGCTGATATAAAATGTATTTGTTAATACATTACATTCATTTATAAATATATGACAACCATTTGTTTACCAATCTTCCCAACAGTTACACTTCCAGAAATGTGTCGGTACAGTTTTTATTAATTTCTTATCACATAGATTTGTATTTTAAGATGTTTCGACCTGGCTAAATCATTTGTGAGCTAAGAAATAATTTTTTGTATTTGTGAACAATGTATTATTTTTACAGATTATACTTTATATCAACACATTTTGTCGATCTGTTCAAACCATATTGGTCAAATAAATGTCTGTACTGATCAAGTATTTTGGCGTAGTTCAAAATATTTTTTATTTGATTTGCATTGGATTTATTTGACTGTTTACTATTGATGTAACTGTATGTGCTTTTAAACTTGAATGGGTTTTTTCTTAAACTGTTTATTACACTAAAGAAAGTTGGTGGCTACATACCTGCAGGCTGGTGCTCTGGTCAGAAAAAGGCGAGCTGAAGAAAGTCGTTACAATGCTCATGACCGTCTCCGTCACATATCGCTCCAGAATGATGTCTGCGTGCTTACGGTCACTTGTATTGTTGCACACCTGTAAGCACCCAAACAGAATTACTTTTAATTTAAAAATACTTTTTTTTTTTTTTTAATCAAAAGTTGCCAGAGAGAATTTGGATATTACTAACCCTGCAAATGTCTACCAAGAAGTTCTCAAAGAGTTTCCACATGTGGTTAGAGGTGTAGATCTCCTTCATTTCCACCTCAGTGTCCACATAACAGTGGTTGAGGAAGTTGATATAGGCAATCTTCACCTGAAAGGTTCAGATTAAGTTTATTGTTGAAATGTAGTGATAGTGAAGGGTCGTTGACAGTCAAAATACCCCCCAAAAAATATTCAAGGAGTGAATTGTTTTATGATGGTTTCCATAATCTGTTCCATAACTGGCTTATCGTTTACTTTCACTGAGGCAGTCAAATTTTTCTGTCACCTCAGGGATGCAGTCTTCATGGGTCACCACCCGCACTATGTCATCCAGGGGTAACAGGGAGTTACACTTGATCTCTGTGTAGACATTCTTTCCCTCAGTGCAGACAGCCAAGAGCTCCACCAAGTGTATGTGGTACATCAGAGGACTGTTCTCATCCATGCGGTCCCGCTCTGATCGCATCATCTGGACCAGTGTCTGGAAAGAGGCGCGGTCATTATAGAAGACCAGAACATCCTCTCCAGCATTTACCAGCTGTAGGAAGAAACAAAAACACACGATAAAATCTGTAAATCATGAGACTGTAGCATAGTTCAAACATTAGAAAGTTGGTAACAAGGCGTGACCTCTGCCATGACGATGTCCTGACACTTTTTGATGAATTTATTCTCTGCTTTGACGATAGTCTGAAGGAATTTGAGATACTGGACGTTGCGGCCATGTGTTTCGATGCAGTGGACAAAGTGCTGAACCACACGCTCATTGATCTCACTGCACAGCTGGAAGTTGTTCATGAAGATGTGTTGCATGGTGATAGCTTCTAAAATCTGAAAAACAAAAGCAAAAGAGAGGAGCATGATGGGAATGATAGAAAGAGAGTAACACAGTGCAACCTGGTGGGACTGCTCACCCCTGGGTTGAGGAAAAGATTGATGTGCTTGTGCAGCAGGGCTTGGTTCTGCTGGTTTCCTGCGCAGAAATTCTGTAGAAACTGGTGAGCTAGCTTCATGATATCCTGCATACGCAAGTCTTCACCCTGGAGGAGAAAAAGGCTGATGAGAAGTTGTGTCCACTTGCCATTGAGAGGTCTTTTGAAAGAGACATTGATTGATACCTTCTCATAGGGGATCTGTAGGAGCTCAAGGACGACTGCATGAGCCCCCATGTTCCTCAGCAGCCTCTGTTGCTGTTTTTTGCTCTTTCTACCCGACAGACCTTCTTGGACACAAAGCCTGCTGAGCCGCAGCAGGATCTGGAAAAGCAAGACAGAAAATGGTTGTATTATGTAGAAAAGGGTCTATATTTGCAACATATGCGGATAAAAGCTTGTTAACCATACTTAGAAGTAAGTGAGTTACCTCCTTTACCACCCTGTAGTTGTAACTGCTGGTGCTTTCTGCTTTCTTTGGTTTGTCTGTGCTCCCTGAGTCCCCCTACACAGTACACCAGAGACAAAGCATCAGGGAAGAGATCATACTATGGTTAGATATCGTGTGGCAACAGGCTTGTGATTCTTTTGATGTACAATATAATATACCTTTTTATGCTCTGATTCAGAGGAGAGCCCCTCTCCAGCATCCATGCCCTCGTCTGGCCCCTGCCTCTTGTACACCCAGAGCTCAGACTTCTCTACAATAGAGCGTAGCTGGTCCAGGTCTGACTTTATTTGCTTGTAATTTTCCACATCTTGGCTGGTGACCAGCAGCTGGACCTGTGAACACAAATGTTACAATATCAAGTACAGAGCAGAAACATAACAAGATGATGCTGATCCCCCATTCAAATATTTATTTTTTATGCATTTGTGGTTGTATGCAAGGTGGTGAAAAATAATGACATGAACAACACACTAGTTCCAATGGTGTGATTTGTATTGCTTCAGTTAGTTTTTTACCTGCTTAAAAGCCTGCAAGACCTCCTGCCTCTGGCTGAAGTGCCTAAAGAGCAGGTGGAGGGCTCGGGACACCAGAGGAGGATAGTCATGCATGGTTAAGTGGAGAAGGACCCTCAAAAAGGTACGGCCACCGTGATCGTCCAGGTCCAGAGGGGTGTTCTCTTCACTACACACACACACACACACACACACACACACACACACACACACACACACACACACACACACACACACACACACACACACACACACACACACACACACACACACACACACACACACACACACACACACACACACACACACACACACACACACACACACACACACACACACACACACACACACACACACACACACACACACACACACACACACACACACACACATAAATAAATAAATAAAAAACACATCCTCCACTTGTGCCTTTCATGTATTTTGACTGAGTTTACCTTCCACCAAATATCCCCTCTGCCTGCTCTTCAATATGCTCAAAATCCAAAGCTCCTGGAAAAAGAAATACATTCAAATGTAACCAACAGAATCTTTTGTATCTGCCCCACATCTTTCTAAAATGCAGCCATGAATGTTACCCTAACCTGGCATGTTGTTCGGTCCTTCCACAGCTCCAGTTACAGACAACTCAGTTTGGGAGTTACTCTCATCAAACTCCCTCTTAAATATAGACAGCAGGCAGGAGATCCTGTAGTCCAGCCGGACATTCAAGATGAACTAAAGGGCCGGGCAGAAAGTTGTATAGGAATGTTTTGGAGGATAAAAGAATGGTGTTTGATTATGCACTCTACAGTATATGCACTGAATCTACTGTACTTTATGTTTTTACATGCATTCAATTCAAATATTGCATGTCTTTCACCTGCAGGATCTCAATGATCTTGAGCTTGGTGTCCATGACCAGTATGTCCTGTTTCTCAGGCTCAGTCTGGGTCTTCTCTGTGTCTCCAGTGGAGCCGGTGGTTGAAGTTGTTGGGAGGAAGCCCCCTCCTCTCAAGACAACTTGAGACATTAGCTCTCCTACGCCGTGAATGGACCTCATCACATTACTGCCTGAAGACAATCACACACATATAGACATCAACTTCATGCCCGTGAAATATTTGGTCCTCCAAAGGCAAACCATGGTGTTCATACCTTTACTCTCATCCTCTTTGTCTGGCTTGTTGAAAGGGAAAGCTGTGCTCACATGGACACAGTCTAATATAGCCAACAGGATCTTTGTTAGTCTCAGCAGGTCACTGAAGTTGTAGAAGCCAAAATAAATCAGGTTCCTGGCCAGATTCACCACCTGCACATGGAAAACAGGTTCATTAAAGGCTTTTTACCATCAAAACATGATCTGAGTGAGATTACATTGGATTACAATGTGCCAGACTGACCTCAAAGGTGAGCTTGTTCTTCTCTTTATCTGCGAAAGGGAAGCTCTGACACACCACGTCCCTCAGGTAGTTCTCAACAAACTCCATAGTCTCACAGAAACGCTCCTTGATTTCATCTTTAGATGTCCCATCATTGTCGTAGCTACAAAAGGCCGACAAAAGATCAACAAAAAAGTAAATCAACAATGCCCAAAATATTCAACAAGCAATCCAATACTTTTGCCCATTCACTCACTCATCGATGGCAATCTCTGAGGGGATCTCAGACCAGAGTCGAGCGTATTTGACAGGTGTGACCTGCTCCTGAGGATCACGGTCCACATGCATGTGCAGCATCATGCGGCAGAAAGATGCTCGCAGATCATACGGCAGGTCTTCATCCGACATGCATCGCAAGATCAGGTCTACATCCAGCTGGCCGGAGATCTTGTTGATTGCCAGGTACTGGCGGTCCAAACACATCCTGGCAAACAGGTTCAGCTGATACCTGCAGCAGCACACAGAGGGCCTATCATTTAAAAACAGCAATCCTTTTGTTTTGGGTTTTACCTTGACCCATTCAGCATTTACAAGTATAGGAACCTCAATAATGCCAAATTAGATATGGGTTGTGCAGTATAACAGTAACTACCTGTAATAACTGATCACCTCCTGGTCCTCCTTCTGGCCCTCCTTGGCATCCTGGGCCAGCTCCCTGATGCTTTTACTGCGGATCTCTTTATTGTTGTCTCTCCAGAACAACCACACCTCCTCTTCGTCCTCCTCTGACTCCACAGAGTTCTCCCCGAGCGGCGCTCCCTCAATCTCAAACCTCGATAGCACAAGTCTGAAGGAAGAAGGGATCATTTATTTATTTTTTGTGAAAATACTGATGGAGATAGATGAGTTTCTGTCAAATGTTTAAAATAAGCTTTAGGATTAGGATACAATGACTGCCCTTGTCATTACACTCAACCTGAGAAGCTGTAAATAAACAAATACAAAACAATGATAGGACTAGCCTAGGAAACACATCTGCACTGCTTTAGAAATAGCTAAAACAATTAACCACATGATTGATTACTCTTCTTCTGGAGCTCAATGTCTTTAAATTACACTAGGAGGCAGATAAGAGAGAAATAGCTGGAGGCAGGGGGGGGGGGCTCACTTAGTTTCTATGAGGATGTCTGCGTTAGCTGGATCCAGCACTGCGTTACAGATGAGCTCTTGTGTCACAGGTATGGACTTATTCATTGACACACACAAGTCTGAGAGGTAATCCAGGAACCTGGACACAAACACACAAAAAGCACATTTCAATCACCCATGATGTTTTTAAAACAAAATCGACACAAAATCAAATCAAGTACCAGAGATATTTAAAAGCATACAATACCTTCCTTTCAGAGTGAAAAAGGAACCATTGGACCATTGTAAACAGGTTAATTGTGTACTTTTCAAAACAAAACACAACACAACTAAAGGAACATTTAGGTGCACATCTCACATTCTATGTTAAATGAAATGGTCTTCAGTTGTTGCAGGCTGTGGAGGAAGTTGTTGTGTACCCTGTGCTTGTGTGTATTAAGTGAATATTGTGTGATTACATGTCTACAAGTAAATGCAGTTTGGGTCAGAGTATAATAAGATGATTATTAGCACATTAACTTATAATATTAAGCAAATAATTGTATTGTTGATTGTGCCTTTTTAGATATATCATCAGCATGAATGGTGTACAGACTGGGAAGACAACAACACACAAACCTGGGCTCACAGTTTTTGCGGACCAGACTAACAAACGTGTCGATCTCTGCAGCAGTGATGTGCTTCTCCAGCAGCTTGCGGTTGTTATGGAGCAGAGCTGTGATTGTGTCCTCAGCCAGCACATCATAGCCAATCTGTTTCTGCATGAAGCGAAACTGTTTGGCGATATACTCCTGCGGGACAGATAGAAAAACAGTCTGAGAATGCACAAACCAAAACAAGACGACATAGACACCGTGGAAAATGTCATTATTTACCGAGCCATTATATCATGTGATTGAACCTTGTTATGTCTTTATCCATTACTTATATTGACTGAGGCCATTTTGACCCTTGTTCATCTGTATGCAGAAAAACAAGAGCATGTTTAAAATGACCGAGACTGCTTCCTTAATAAAGCTAATTGAATGACCCCTCTAATCTTTACATTAGGAGGAGAGAAATCGATTTCTCATGGGAAATGGGAATGTTGCTTTTCACTTCAACAAACATGTGTCATAGGACATGCTCATACCACTGTGTGGCTCAGTTTGATAAAGTTGCTCATTGGTTGAGCCTTGAGAAATACACATGACCTTCAGCTAAGCATCATAATATAACAGCAGCTACAGAGCATAGGCCTCTTTCACTTGCTATTGAATCAAGGTAGATTGCAACCTTGTTATAGACATATGTTGTTTAGTTCCGTTCCGCAGGATTTTAGGTCCGACAAACTTCACCTGGTTCTTGCGATAGTCCTGCTGAGAATGACGCAAAACTCGATAACACAGGCGGCAGATGTGTCTAAAGGGAGCGTGACGCTGGTCAGCCAGCTCCTCCAGTCGCAGCATGGGCCCGTCTCCACTGTCTGTGAATGGAGCCTGCAGCAGCTTGAAGATCTGAATACAGGGATATGGTTGTGACAAATGTAATATAACTGAAGTTAAAGAAAGGAGAACATGCTGATACAGATAGAAGGTAGGCAGATAGGTAGATAGAGTGTATTAAAGACTTGGAGGAGTTTAAGGAGTTCAGTGAGGTTCAACAAGATGGATGTTAAATCTTAAAATTAAAATGACATATTACTGCATTACCTGTTTGAGAATATTCTGTTCCCTCATGAGTTTCTGTCGTTCCCTGTTGGGTTTGTTGACCATTATCTCGAGAACATCCTGTCCGTTGTTGGGAATATCTACCACAAAGAACACCAGATCCTCCAGAAGCTTGGTCACTGCTCTGATTAAACATAGAAAAGAAATAAAGTAAAAACACACACCTACCCTGTTTGCTGTTAGATGTTGACACTGTGACACCACTATGCATTTTTACCTCCTCTCATTCTGTGTGATGGTTCCCTTTTCCAGCTTTCCTGCGATAGAGGCCAGCACTTTACTGGCATCGTTGGCAAAGTCAAGATCTCTCACTTCAGCGGGGGAGACGGGCACAATGGCAAAAGCCTCTTTGTCCTCTTTCAGTGCCGAAGTGCCAATCTTAAATAAGAAAATAAATGTACAATTTTATCTTCAATCAGAGCAATATTAAAAATGTATTTCCCAAATACTGTAGAAAACCCATAATTAAACTGCCATCACAAAAAGGCATTTACAGGGTATTAAATATTGAATTCCAAAACACTCCAATACCTTCAGGGAAACAGGGAAAGAGGGAGTTACAAAGAGACACTCGCAACTGACTAAAGTTGGTTCAGACGTGTTTTATTGTTGCACGCTTGATGACTTATAAAATCTCATTAACCCAGACAGGCTCTCACCTCAGCACTATATACAGAGTCAGGCTGCCTGCAATTTATTAGAGATAAACTTTTGCATATTAGTGCAAATTAACTGTCACTCACACGCAGCATGACAGGCTTTTCCTCCTCCTTGTCAATTGGTTGGTTGGTGCTATGAACCCATGTGTTTGTGCACAGGTGCCTGAGGCGCACGTAGGAGTTCCTGAAAACAAATGTCTTCTATGATTGATTGATGATTTCGAATTGTTTTGTAGCACAAATCCTCGATAGTACATACTGAGCCTTGATAAGGTAGTGTTCAAAATAACACATGAACACAGACCAGTATTCTCCATGAATTCAGATACAGATCTAATACAGAGCAAAAAATAGTTAGGTCTCAGGGGCTCCGTGTTAAAAAATATATAAATAGTGTCTTCTACGATGGTCAAGTTGCATGAATACTTGATAAAGTACTTTCCTTTTTTTATACACTCACTCAGACTGCACTCATTACAAAGTTGCAGGACAAGAACACACATGGCAAAACTAATCAAATCATTTCCCAAATTCGGATCAGTTGAGAATCTATCTATCTATCTATCTATCTATCTATCTATCTATCTATCTATCTATCTATCTATCTATCTGGCTCTGACTTTTGTTAGGTTCACACATTAATCTCTTATTTTAGAAATTAAACATGACTGGCTTTTATCGGTTAGAAAAGACTATGTTAGGTTACAATAGTATCTGTTTGTGCAATAAATAGTGATGGGAACATAGCTGTAGTTCATTCCTAAAGACAGAGTAGAACTAGATCAGTCCATCAGGGAGTGCACATGTGAATCCTAATTGAATGTGCGATAAATGCTCAATACAAGGCTGTTCCAACTAAAGAGGACAATCACCTGCCTTTCAAGTATTCTAGTAAAATGTCAAAGAAACACATTGTTGTACACATTTAGTTACTGATGCCAAACAAATCAATCTTTCCCAGAAAAAAGCACATCTGCGCGAGCACAAGCAAAGATCCTGCTGGGAATCTATCTGCTGCAGTTCATTATTGGGAAAATCATTTTCTGTGGAAGCCCTATGAAGAAGAATTACAGAACAGAACGTCATACACTTTTTTACATCAACAAGTATTGAGTAAGTGAATTACTGGTATCACATCATAACACACACACACACACACACACACACACACACACACACACACACACACACACACACACACACACACACACACACACACACACACACACACACACACACACACACACACACACACACACACACACACACACACACACACACACACACACACACACACACACACACACACACACACACACACACACACACACACACACACACACACACACACACACACACACACACACACACACACACACACACACACACACACACACACACACAGGGTTAATCGCAAATGTGTGAGGACTTAATATACAATGGAAGTCCCGGACCTCTAATGTAGCTGCTGTTTGGGTTTCAGTGGAAAGAGTGACACACCCGGGAGTGGACCATGCTCTTCTCTAATCAAGGTCTGAGCAGGTCAAAAACACTTCACTTCTTTACAGTAATGGCCTTCCTACCTTGGTACTAGTGAGTCCCCCCCTCTCAGGGTGGTAGGGTCAAGCTCAAATATGGAGGAGATGTCATTTCCATCAGGCACAGACACAAGAGTGTACATGACTTTGTCCTGGACATTTCTCAATCGGGCCCGTAACGCTTCCTGCTCCAAGTCCAACTGGAGGAAAAGACAGAACAGAGCATGATGAGAAATAGTATTACAAAAAAGAGTCTTTAAACCAAATAGAGATTTTCATTTTCAGCAATATGATATTATCTGCCAAAATCTTATCATAAATGAATCAGTGGCACTGTTAACTACTATAACTGTACAAATATTTATACGGAATGACTTCCAATGAACCCATTTCTCAAAAGAACACATCACATTTTATATGTTGTAAGTTATTCCCGATAATCAGTCTTAATTTAATAAGCCAAAAATGGTTTCCAGAAAATGATTATCAAAACAAATCAATCAAACCGTGAGAATTTAATTCATTTCCAGATTCCACAATTATACAACTGTATTACTTAGTTGCGTCCTAATTCAACTATAATAAAAATACCATGCTTTGGGAGCTATTTTCTTTTGAAAGGGATTTAACCCATACTTCAAAGTTAACTTTGAATGTTTTTTGTTTTTTTGTTTAAATGTTCAAATGAGGGAAAAACCTCAGGAGCAGAGCAACTTTGAGCAGATGTGAGCAGCTGTGGCAAAGAACTGAAGCACCAAGCAGAAGCAAGCAGTCACAGTGAAAGGCTGCCATCAGCTGGTGACTGAGTTACAGTACAACGACAGGCTGCAAAAAGAAATGCAGTCCTCTCCTGCAGGAAATGTATTCTTCTACAGCAGCTTTACAATATTCATATTTTCCACTTACTGAGGAGCGGGACTCCAGGCACTCCTCTTCATACTCAGGATTAACCTGCAAAAATACAGAGCAGTTCACCAGCTGGAATACTTCAATAAATCTAAAATGTTAGATGTATGGCTCCTGGTCTTACAAGACCCTTTACAGTCAAGTTAGAATATCAGAGTAATGTAAATACCTTCAAACAGCGCAATAAAATACATCAACATACATTGATATATTGTGTTTGATGTTGGCTTGTTGTAATGACTTAAAACGTGTCTGTGCTTCACTGACCTCTGCAGCCAGGTAGTGTCCAGTGGCCAGGTGTTTGAACCTGAACAGGCTGTTCCAGTAGCCGGCCCCCCCTCGACAGGGATCATGCTGCACAACCTGATACCAAAACACAGAGCAGTCCAATCTTAAAACCAATGCATGCAATTTATTTAAAAAAGGTGTGGTTGACCGATGCAACGCTTATTTTATGTTAACCCCTGGCATAGAAAGCATTTAGAATGTCAACACCGCACAGTACAGCAGATACCAAAATCAACTTCTTGTAAAAAATGTAATATTCTTCCTCACCTCTATCTCCCATAGGGCTTTACTGCTTGTTGCTGAGGTAGCTGACTGCCGCCCAGTAGTGCGGAGAAAAACATATTGTTTTTTTCTGTGATCATCACAGGTGAGGAATTTCTCTTGCTCGGCATGAAATAACCGTACCACATCCCCCTGGGGAAAAGAAGAACATGTGTTACTGTCATATATAGAACTAACGTTTAAAACCAAATAATTACTCTAAGTTAAAAAATGATTTAAAGTTTTGTTTCTCATCAAATTCCACAAATTGCATTCCTTGTAATAAAAGCAGGATGTATTAGGGTTACTATTTTTTTAAACCCACCCGATCTCTGTAGAACTTGCATTTGAACAATGTGGACTGACACAGTTTCAATATTTCATACAGAGCGTTTCCATAGCTGCCTCTCTAACCCCCCCACCCCAAACACAGTCGTGACTACACCAAGCTGTCTTAAATTTCAAATCAAAACTCAACTCTTCAGAACATTTTTTAACGTGAAATTAATATTGTGTTTTGTATTTTAGACAGTGTCTTTGATTACCTTTCAAGCGCTCTATATACAAATTGTATTATTATTATATTCCAGAATTGCCCTAAAAAAAACCCACATTAGATCAATTTACTGTCAAATATTTTGGGGAGGCCATGTGGCTAGTTGGCTAGTCCCACTGCAGTCGCGTCTTTTGGTGTTAAAGATGTTAATGTAAATCTGTTGAATAACTAATGCAACATAATCTCATGTATAAGCACACATACTGATAATACTGCACTGAAAACAAAGCAAGCCACCAGCCAACTCAGCTCTTATGAGGGACATTAAACAACACCCCTTGTAAGAAAATGGCAGAATGTAGGCGAGTTCATACATGATGGGGAGAAACCTCCAGTTTGTAAAAACATATAAGATCTGTATTTCTGGCAGCTGCTGTGAAACAAACCCCTTTTAGGATGACTTCCTGATTGTCGCCCCACTTCATAAACAAGACAATCTTCCAGCTGGTGTTACAGTTGACCGAATTCACCTGCAGAAAAACAATCAGAGTTGGACGTAAACGAAGGTAGGATCTCCTGAAGTCCTGAACAGTTGGAGCAGTGCTACAACACTGCCTAGGAGAACACCTTCAACGTTGTCAACAATGCATACGTTGTCTAAATAAACAAAAACAAAAAATGCAATTCCACATCAAGCAAGAGCCAAGGCTGCGCAACCAAGGAAGCATAAATAATCATGTAGAACTTCAATGCTTTTCTATTGCATGTACTTGTCGAGAATAAGAGTCACATCTGACTTTGAAGTTTTACATCCTTTCTTTGTTAAGAGTTGCCGCTGGATATCATCAACATTTATGATTTGTGCTTACACTACTCCCATTTTACACCTACTTAAACTGCTTGCAGAGTCATAAATTAGGAATAAATACTTCTGTCTCAATCATGGTTATGAGCAAAAATTGCACAACTGCCCCAAACCAAATTCACTGTCTCTGCACTTCTAAAAAGGCACTTTGATAAAATGTGTTGTTAAGTAGCTCAGAGCAGTCTACACTTATGAAGGAGAAACAGGACGTCTT
This sequence comes from Eleginops maclovinus, assembly GCF_036324505.1. Taxonomy (NCBI): domain Eukaryota; kingdom Metazoa; phylum Chordata; class Actinopteri; order Perciformes; family Eleginopidae; genus Eleginops; species Eleginops maclovinus. The sequence continues at coordinate 14,039,015 of NC_086368.1, read as the reverse complement.
TCAAGATGCAGAGTTAGCTGTAGCGCAGTTCTTAACTGTGCTAAATGCGAAGGGAATGGAAACAGTGCTTTACTATTTCACATCAAACAGCTAATAACCAAGCAGCGGTTATGAGAAAAAAAAGCTATAATTAGATCCCGGCACTCCCACATAAAAGCGCTTTAGGAGTGAAGATGAGTTGCAGCATCTCATAACAAACCTCATTGCATCCTGGATTATCCACGAGCTGGTGCGTGCTGGCATGGAGCGGCTGACCCGCATTCACTGGGTTAAGAACGACTTTGTCCCCAATCACCACCTGCAAACACACATAGATGTTTTGTAAAGCTATTAACATCATGATGCTGGATGTAAACACCATGCAACAATGTACATACTCAACTCATTGACCCTTTGCTCCACAAGTTACAGCACTTGCAATGTGTTTTTATTTAATGTCATTGAGTTTTACTTACATTTATTTAACTGCATTTACTGTCTACTCTATGAGAGCACAACGAGCAGCAACTCCATTACAGCAATGCAGTCAACCCTGACGTCTAAAGAGTGAGCGGGCATCAATATCCATTTGCATGTCTCTGTCTTCTGTCTATTCTAAGCAGGTATGGAGGGACTCCAACTTTTGTTTTTGTCCACGGCCTCCTGCTTAGGCCTTGTGCCATACCTAATTTAAGAGGACTTTAGCAGGGAAGCACAGCCTCTTCCGTGGTTTAATTTGTCCTTTGCCAACAAGAGCTTTGTGTTCAGGAAAACCCTGATTGGGTGCTGGCAGAGGTCTATTTGGTGCCTCACATTGAAGATTTAGTAAAGAAGACTTTATGATGCCCAATAATGATGCATTACTGTGAAATTACCGTTATCGATTTCCGCACACATATTCAAAGTATTTGAATCTAAAATACCTTTCGATCTCAGCCATGAATCAGTCATTCACTTGGCCTGATATAATTGACATACAAAACACAGTTTCTCCAAAATGCACCACTCCTATAGCATTTACATGTGATGACTCACACTGTCCCCGATGGAGCGCAGTTTGTAGAAAGGCTGGATGTAGAACCAGGAGCCTTCATTTCCAGCGGTGTCCAGCATCACTCTCATGGCGTTCTTCTCTAACAGTGCAGGCAGACGCTTGTTCACCGTCAGGTATTTGTTGCTTTTCAGGTGTAGTAACTGAGCAGAGAAAACAAGATACAGTGTGTGATAAAACAAACAAATGTTGAAATATAAAAAGGTAAGAAGTAAGTGATTCTGACGGTGAGATTTTATAAGCTTGTATTTAAAAAGGCACTCCTAGAAATGAAATGCCATTGTTTTGTCTTAATTAACTAATGTCCAACATCATGTAACGAATAACACAGATTTCCTGCAGAACTACACTGAAACTCATTACTTAAAAAACTATGAATGTCCTCTACATATTTTGTGGTTTGTTGTATCAAATGAATGTGTGGTTTTACTCTGAGGTTTGGGCATTATTTATTTTGTTTGAGAGTATGCCAAAAGATAATAATACCAGCATCTGTGTTTTAATCAAATGAATTTAAGATGTCAGACCCATCTCAAACTGTGGGGAGTCTAAACAAAGTTTATCTGACTAAATACCAACAACATGAGGACTATTTCAGTGAAACCAACCTGAATGACATTCCCGTACTGAATTACTGTTCCAAGCAGCTTTTTGTTTTCAGAATCATTTTGCTTTTTCTCCAGGTCAGCTGCATGCTGGGAGGAAAGAACGGGACAAAAAGAGGAGAATCAAATTAAGACCAGCAGCATTGTTCACATAAACCAGTTACATCGTATTGTAGTAGCAAGTAATCTGAGCTGTTGGCTGTTAAACAAAGCAGAAGAAATAAAGTTCTTGGACAGAAACGTATGCTTCAACAGAAAGGCTTTAAAGAAAGTTCTGGCTCGATGGAAACACAGGGGGGATTGCAATCCTCCATTTTATGACCGCTAGGTCAGATAACAGATTGCTTTAAATGGTATTGAAATGCAACAGAAAGAGAGAACGGAGAGTGTAGAGGGCCGAAAGGTAGGATAGTAGGAGTGAAATGCTTCATATATATCTATAAAAGGACTAAGGTTACAAAGTTCTCTTGTTTAGTAACTGAGGTACAATTTTAAACTGTATTGCAGAGTAAACATTTCTGTGCAGTTTTTCATTTAGTTTCAACCTAACCTACTATACTTCTGCATATGTGTTTGGTGTCTTTACCCTGTTATCCCTGAGGACAGGTCAGTGTGGCTTACTGTCTGCAGTGACTGCAGGGAGGTGAACATGTCATCACTTCACTTACATGGAGCTTGTTGAGGAGCACCGTATCCGTGTTTCCTCCAGGCTTCGCCGCTTTCCAGAACTGCTTCTGGGCCGAGTAGCGGTTCATGGGACACAATCTGAACAGGCAGTCTGGAGACAGAGAGAAGAAATAAATACAGACATTAAGATGCATGGGTAGAGAGATAGATATCACCACGTAGAGAAAAAGAAAGTGGTGCATACACAAAGTAGGACCAAGATTCAAGACAAACAAATAGATAGGCAGTAACAGAGACCTTGGCAATATCCTAGGGGAGATGTTTATAGTTTAGGAAGGGGTGTGTTTAAATTAAAAGAAGGGAAAAAAACAGAAATAAGAATAGTGTATGTTGATGCGCGGTGAATTTGTGCCACAGTGTGGGATCACAGCAACAGTTTAGTTGCTAAAACAAGAGGATATAAGATGTAGAATAAACAGAGAATCTATTAAAAAAAATAAAGGAAAGCGGACCACAGGCTTGTCTTTATAAAAAGGACCCCTCTGACATAAAGTGATGTATTCAAAGACCTGATAACGAAACAATATAAACACACATTATTTCTACACACTGCTTACTAAACACATCCATGCATGGTTTGTGTGTGTGTGTGTGTGTGTGTGTGTGTGTGTGTGTGTGTGTGTGTGTGTGTGTGTGTGTGTGTGTGTGTGTGTGTGTGTGTGTGTGTGTGTGTGTGTGTGTGTGTGTGTGTGTGTGTTATGATGTGATACCAGTAATTCATGTTCAGTCAATGTTTGTGAGCGCAGGTACCATGACATGATGCTGCCGTCAGCAGGACTCTGATTGTGCTGCTCATTTTCATACATGTAGATACCAAAGCACAAGCCTGGAGGGATATCAAGCTAATATTTGCATTTGGACACAGTTTTAGTATAACGGAGTTCCTCTTCTGAAAATAGTTCCTCTTCTCTTTTACCCACTGCAGCTAAAGCACACAAAGACTCAACATGCGGAGAGTTTAGTTTAGCTTTCGGTTCACTACAGTGCAATTTTGCCTGCAGAGTTAAACTTTTGCCCATCAGCGACTCCTCCCTCTGAGTCCTGGCTTTCCTCTGACTTCACCACTCATCAGACCAAAGCTCTTTATTGTGAGAGCTTGAAAAAGAGCAAAAAAAAGAACAATCTGTCCATCCTTCCCCCTTTCTCTCTCTCTCTTTCTCCTCCTGCTGTAGCTGCAGTAACATGACCAAATAAGGCCAGCCACGAGAAGGGGAGTGGGATGACAGAGGCAGAGAGAAGAGGGTGGGGACTCCCTATCTTCCACACTCAATATTTAGTCATCCCTCCTTCTCCTTTCTGAATTCCTCTATCCATTTCACACACACCACTCTCCCCCTCCCAGTTAATGATCTCTATCTTGCAAATCTTCATCTAACCCCCTTACAGCCCCCTCATAAGACATGGTTTACTTTAGTGTGACATAAAATAGGGCTAGAACAACAAGGAAAAGGAAGTGAAAGAGAAATAATGAAGACAGGAAGAGAGTGAAAGAATGTGAAACACAGAGAGGGCTTAAGGGGAGCAAGGGAAGAAGGAACTGACATATTTGCTGAATACATTTGTGTTAATATGCATCCCACAAATGTTCACAAAAATAGATGAAACTCAAGTAAATGACCACCAGAACTGTATTAAAATAAGTGAAACCGCAAACAAAAATGAACACACGAGTCCACTGGAAGGTTGTGTCTGTCGAGTGAGATTCCCTGTTATTTGACAGAGACGTTTTTATCATAATCTAAACACACAATCACAGCTGCTATACGAGTGCAGAGGGTGACAGAGAGTTTGCCTTTAATCACAGTCAGCTGGGAGAGAAAACATGTCCGTTCAGTAGAACCGAAAACTGGGTTAAGAATTCCTTCTGGGATCACTGGACAGGAGCAGTGGTGGGGCTAGTCCCCAGGGCAGAAAACTCAAATGATTCATTAACATTCCTCCAACCTAAAACCACTCATTTATAACTCAAACCTCCACCCCATAACCACCATTCATCACTCATATTTATTTTATTTCATAAACAAAGCTTTCTTTGATACCAGCTGCCCCGCATGCTCTGACAAATGCTAAACTAAGTTCATGTAGCCCTAATGCATGCATGATGAAAACAGTGCTGTTTTGAAGCCAAACATTCTTGATGATTAACAGAAAGCATTATATATTGCATTGTATATCATTATACAGATATCAGGATAGAAGGATAGTTGAGTCAAAGTTTTAAGTCTCCAAATACAGCTCCAAATGTTCCCATATTCAGGACCATGTGCTCGGCTCACATACACTCAACGTGATGCACAATCAAGCATTTGCATGACTAGGTAGGACTTTGATCCATTACTGGGCAGTATGTGATGTGTATGTCCAAAAGAGTTTTATATTGATAGCAATGACGAAAAAGATGTCATGCCTAGACAATCACAACCCTTCTCAATAAGACTGCTCCCCCGACACACACAGACAAAGCAGCTGACTCTGAACTGGGAAGGTGGTGTTGTATTCTGGTATCACCTTTAAGCATTTTTATACAACTTCTCACCTTTAAATGTGTGAAAAACTGATCTGGAAAAATGTAGGTGGTATTTGTATTAGGCTATGTTTTGAAGATTATTGTGTGAGAGGAGACCACACACAACAATTACATTGAACTGATTTTCATAAACAACAAACATATTATCACATGCTCTTAGATTGAAATATTTTGAGGACTTTGAAGCTGTAACGACTGTGTCCAGTGGATGATCTAAATTACAGTAAAAAACAAAGATAAGCACAAATGTAAAACAAAGACATCTACATGTCATTTGTTATTAAATACAAGTTAAATAAAAACATTAACTATACTTAATCTATTTAAACCATCTTTGTTGGGATTATTTAAGGAAAATATAAAACAGATATATTTCAGTTGGTTTCTCCCTTTCATTTTTAGTGTATACATTTTCAGAGCATATACACTCAGAATGGACTTTCCAGAAGTAAACCTTTGAAACGATTTGAATAGGAATCACTATATTCTCAAAAAAGAGATTGGTAGATATTCATTTTTGAAATATTTAACAGTGTAATTGAATTGACATTAATGAATGAACAACTAAGTTATTTTGTTACGTCTTAAACATGTAAGCTTTAAGTTTGTAGATCTTGTCAATTAATATCTTGTGGTATCTTGCAACACTGCTTTGAATTTTATTTAACAAGGGCTGCCGATGACCCACAAAGATCCCTTACACATGCTCTGAAGACGTGCTCAGTTCAACAAAAAGCTAATAAAAGCTGCTGCACTCACGGACAAACTTCACCAGATTCAAGAGGATCAAGAAGAAGATGCTTGTAGCCGTGGCGACTATAAAAACTACCTTAAGAAGATGTTAAGTCAACAGAGATGATTCACCTTATCAAACATGCCACAATAATGTGATATTGTCAGAAGATTAACACACACAACAGTGTTTTAATTAGATCTACTGTGTGTCAACACATGGCTGCACAATGTTACAGATTATAGAAAGGTCATGGTTTCAGAACAAAGCTGAATGACATCTACATGGTCTGCTGGCCTCATAATGCAGGATGTATGATCTGATAATGGTCTGTTGGATGGAAAGGTTGACAATAAAGTAAACAAGGCACAGTGCAGATGTCTATTTTATCAGTTCTACCTGTCATAAGAGCATATATTGCACATCCTGTCAGACAAACACCCCAACATGTCCACATTAAGAGAGAAGAAGTCAGAGGCAAGGAGGCCTTCATGAACCTCTCTATTAGGACTGACCTTATCTTCTCTGCAGTTGCCAACCAACACCACTGGACAGAGACCTATAGAAAAACCCATTGCATAATACTACTTCTAAATCAACAATGATCTGGCTTTTGTAAACTCTTATTTGCCCCAAAGTTCTTATCCTTGGAGATATAATGGAGGAAGCAACTCATCACTTGTAGTGCATCTAAGACAATAAATCGGTCCACTGACTACAGCTTCCGTGTTTCCTGCAAGACTTTTCAGCTCTCAGGAAAGCAATATATGTGGTTATTAGCAGAGGAAGGGACTAAAGACAGCACTGTTGTTTATCTCAAATGAACCACCCAACTAGTCTGCAGTGTCTCTGATGGCAACACTGGTTTGGGCTGACAACAGAAAGGTGGGGTGAAGAAGTTAATGCTCCAAACCCAAAGATTGTTGTGGTTTATGAGGTTCAAATGTGTCTGTGTACGTGCAACAGACATTTGAGTAGATTAAGGCAGGGGGTGAGATATGGAGTGAGATGACAAAGAAGGAGAAAACAAACAACACAAGACACATGAAAAGCTAGGACAAAGGACACGCTGTCCATGGTGTTCACATGCTACTGGTTCAGCAATGAAAAATATCAGTTCAAAAACAAAAAAAGTAGAAAAAGCAGCTCTTGCAAAAGGAAATGTTTTAATGTCCTCTTTTTGTTTTGTTTTTTAGATTTATGAGCTCTTATCAACATTTATGCGTAATCAAATATGTTGTAAATGAATACAGCCTCATTATTTTCCCCCTTGTCTGTAAATTTAAAAAAAATCATGCAAAAATGAACACTATAAATACTACTAGGTTGCATAAAGCTTAGACATGAATTATGGGATTATGTGCTGACTGCTGCTCAACATACTCTGCAGTCAGTGCATTATCTCAGTGTGAGTAGGTGTGTGTGTAGTGGTATTTTAAAAACTGTCCACTTGAAATACAAAGCAAGGCTCCTATGGTCCTGGCATATGCATAAAGACTACATGAGAGAAAGTGTGATTTTTTTGGAGGGTGCTTGTGTTTACATTAGGAGGAAATGTTATGCATACCTCAGCAATGACAGTATAAGGCCCTGCTTGTGGACATGGCTAGTCTGGCCTTGCGCCTTTATAGCGTCCACTATACTCTGTCCCTCTCAGACAGCTTAGGGGCCTCCCAAATGAGGAGGAACAGGAGAATGTTTGCTCTGCCAGAGGACTCAATTTAAAAGTTCCCAAAGAAGTTTGGGGAAAAGAAATACAGATATGTAAGCACACTTAGCAAGACTGTGTTTGTGGATGTTTAAACAAGGAAAAACCTGTTTCTTGTTTGGGTGTACCAACTTCTCACACTTCTCAAGGGTCATATATGGGAAGATGAAGTCAGTAAGGCAAACACTTCTTCAAAAGACACATAAATTTGGGTTTTCAAAGAACATTGTTTTTATGGTTTGTTTTTAAACCACTTGAAATGTTGTACTACAGCGCTCATGAAAAGCTGACAAGACAGAATTTAAAAAGTCAATTTCCTCACACGACTTCACCACAACCCTTCCCTTTCCTCTATTGTAAAACCACACTGAATATAAAGTATGTAAACACACAAAAGCCAGCAACTGTACAAAAAAAATGCTCCGTTTTATATTATGCTGTTGAAATAAAAGAAATGTCATTCAAAGCAATCCATACAGGAAAAGAGATGCACTGCTCACTGCTATACTCACCCAAAAGACACATTTAGTACTTTCTTTGTGAAGCTTAATTGGCGGCATTGTTCTGAAGCCAGAGTCTGATAAGTGTTCATCGGTGAAAATATAAGCTGTTTTCAGAGCCGACATTTTGACAGTTCACAGCAGTTAAAAACACAGGTTGCTAATGACATTAACGATGGCTCTGTTCTATTCAAGTGTCATAGTAGGACATGACAGTGAGATGGTGAGTCAGCATGCACAAAACCAGGCCCCATGAAACTGAAGAAGCCTAATCAAATTTCACCATAAAACATTTGTGAATTTACACCTGAGTTTTACACAAAGGGACATCTCAAAATATCTTCTGTGAAATGTATTCTACTGTATGATTTCTTGTGAGTATGAAATAATAAAGTATGATGGTTTGTTTAACACAAACTGCCAAAGTATACTATAGAGATTGTATGACTTATACAGTATGTTCACCATTGAACTGAAGAGTATGCAATTAGAATGGAATCAGAAAAGTTGAACTTGCGCCAAAAAAGAAAATTATCAAATAAGCATTGCCATTTTAAAAGGAGATCTTTAGCAATTTATTTGGTGCTGCACCTTCATGAAGTTTGGGGACGAAAGGGAGACAGATGGAGGGAAAACAAAAAGAAAACACAGGTGCTCTTAAGATATCGTGAATTTGTCTTACTATCCAACTGTCACTTCCTAAAATAGGCCTTAATGCAACCAAAATCATATTTTCATTTAATTTTCCAGCCTGCCTGTTGAAGGACTTAAGTAGTACATCCCATGCTGAGTAAAGTGAAATGTGTGTAAACTGAAAATATTTATTACAAAACCAACTACTTATGGCTTCACTGCAACTATTTCAATGTGTCTTTTCCCATATGCTACTATAGTTCCCATCCTCCCCTATACTGGTAGACATCCAGAAGCCTCTCACACTGACAGGAGGTCTTGTTCTAGTCAACACCAGCTGGCTTGGCGAATGAATTACCAACGCCACTTTAACAGCACTCATAGCTTAGGTTCAATTGTGTTGTCAAGACACATAAACAATTAAAAAGCAACTCTCTGATGTACAACTTTTACTAAAATGTTTTGCCGCACAGATATTGAAAAAGTGTAAGTAAATAAAAAGGAAGCAAAAATATTAAACACATATTTAAAATATCCAGCAATAGTTTTAAATTGGGCAAAGACATGCTGTGCAATGCAGTTGGTCCAATTTATATCCAGAGTTTCCCTTTGAGGGCACTGTAACTTGTGATGAGCTTTACTAGTGACTTGAAGGAAACCTAGTGTGGGCGTGAAGAAGATTAATTGAGGCAAAGTGATTACTAAAAGCCTTCCTGTATGTTGTGAGCCAAAAGGAAGCTCCCTATTAACAAGTTTGCTGCTGAAAAAAGTCACACAAAATATAATTATCAACTCTAAAAACTAAGATAGCGCATGATTTAAACAAAGCGATAATGGTGTCCAAGTTAAGCTAGAGACCTACGTGTTCATCTCAATTGAAAGGTTTTAGAGCCTGTATAGAGCCAGAGAAAACACAATGAACTTTACCTTAAACTGTACATTTTTGTGCTTGGATGACTGGGATCATGGTTTAGAAGAAAATCTACAGATATAAGCCAAGTATAGACACTGCCGGTTGCTTTTTTGACATTTAATCCCACCTTTGTGTCCAAATCTGAAACACAGTGGCATAGACAGAGTCAGAGACTTGTCTTTCATGTCGCTGCAGGAGGTGGAGGCATCAGTCTGCAGCCTGTGTTTATCGTGTTGACAGTAATTGTATCTAGGGGGAGATAACCTGTCCCGGGACACCAAAGAGCCACTGAAGAGCTGAGCTGAGCTGAGTGGGCACTGCTCGGATCAAAGCTCTCTACTATCTAAATATGGTGCAATCTTCTTTATACTCTGCAGACAGCAGAAGGAATCCTAAATGCAAAGAGCGGGCATGTGTGTGGTATGCTCACCGTCCAACAAGCTTCAAGTCAAACTAATTAGAAATTCTATAATTAAGTTGTTTGACATCACAAAGACCTATGGATGTGAGGAAAAACTAAATTTGGTACTTTAAAACTCGTACTCTAAGCATATCAGACTTCATTCATCCACCAGTAATTCAGTTTTTTCCATCAAATATTCATTCAGCAGTGCCCAGGAAAGAGTTCTGTTTTTGAACAAGAACTTCTTAGATAAATTAGACGTGCTTTTAATACACGCTTATTCTCTGTACAAAGTCGGGCCAGGCCTCTCCCCAGAGATATAAACCTCCAGCCTGAGAACTGAGGGTCATGAGTTACACTTCCTGTATGGGAGCTAAAAATAGAGGGGTTCACACATGAAGACATTTTGAGTCTTTGATTTGAAAAGCAGTCTTTTGAGCATAATGTTTTCCAACAAATCAACATCAGAGCTGATTCTCTTGATCCGCCTCTATACCTCTTCAAGCAAAGGATGCAAGCGAACACACAGCTATAAACACATGCATGGATGCTTGTGCACGCGCACATGCACACACACCATTAACAGCCCTGTTTGAAGTCCAGTGGACAGAGATATTGTGGCTGTCACCAAAGAAACACAGCATAACAAATTCAGCAGCAGAGCCACTGTATAAACAGTCAGCAGTTAGTGTGATGATGTCAGGCCTCAGGGGGACGAGAGGAGGGGACTCTGTGTGTCTTACCTCTGAACTTCTTTGGAGGGTTGTTGAGGTCCCCCGCGTCAGGTTGGACGACACAGCGATCATCGACCAAGCTAAGGATATAAACATTAAATACCATTGAATATAACATGCAGGAAACATACGTGGTTCTGTATTTCTCTGCATTTTGTTTAGTATATTGTGAGTAAAAAGATACATTCTGTTTATAATGTCTTACCTTTCAATGAAACCAATCACTGATGTCACACTAAGCTGGTTTTCATAGTAAAATATGGCTGAGTTTTATTCTTTAGCTACAAAACTTTTTGAACTACAACCATTTTTGATAACCCATAAATCATTTCTGCTTCTCAAATGTAAATAGGCGGTGGGGTTATTAGTCTTCTATAATAGTCAACTGAAAAGCTCTGGATTTTGGACTGAAGAAAAATACATTTATGGTTTTAGTTAACATCATTGCCAAAATTATTCAACCTAATTATAGAGATGTATAAAGATTGTATTTCTATCATTTAAACTGGTTTGGGTGATGGTTAAACTGGCCAATTGACCATACATTTCCAACAAAAACTATGTATTTTAAAAACTCTACTGTTGCTCCTGTTTGCATTGAGAACTCTAAACGACCTGCAGCATAAATATGTAAATACACTACGACGCCAAACAATAATGAAATAATTTGGGATTAGATGACCCTTGGGCAGGCTGGAATTTCTAGAGACAAATTTAACTTTTGCTGGCTTAGAATAACACTCATCTGGACATGGGCCAAATCCCACATCCATTTCAGGCCTTTTCCCGGGGAATGTCTGCAGTTGTCCAAACAGACCTGTCTACTGCTCCAGTCTGTACACCTCAAGGAACAAGGCTGCAGGCTTAGATAAAAAGCGAAAAAATATAAAGGCATGTAAGAAGAGTGTGTGCGATCATCTGATATGTGGATGATGCACATAACTAATCCAGTTAGGAACGAACAACACTTTACACCTTAAGACAGGTTCTGTAGAGGGTTCGCTGAACAACAGCATATTTCACATTTTCAATCTTTAATTTGCTCTCTTGCAGACCCAGTTACCAAATAGAAGCTGGAAATGCTACTCTGCTAAGGAAACTGAAATACTCAAAGAGCTTTCTCTCTTCTCGCATGATTTCCTCCTGTAAGGGCAGAAGATCTGGAGAATGCTGCTGAGTTGGTGGTTGTGCGTGGAAAAGATGGCACAGGGCCAAATCTGTCATGACAGTTTTGTAAATATGTTCGCTTGTACAGTATGTGTGTGTGAGAGTGTGTGTGTACGTGGGAAGTGCAGAAACTCAAGAAAGGCCACAGTTTCTCTGTAGTGACTCAGTCTTGCTGTAGGTCATTCCATTTTTCATGAGCAGGGGGGGTCCTGGACGCTGAGCTGATGGTCCTGATAGCTTTACAGATACAGGACACAGTATAAGGCACCTACCATTTAAACTCAAAAGTGCTTTTAGTGCTAGTGGGAAAAAATTATTTAATGTAAGAATCGAGATTCTTATCTTCTGAGATACTCTATCGATTGACAACATCCTACAAAATGTCATTTTGTAGAGGGGCTACCGATGGGTACCACACGCCAACTCGAAGTTGTGTCAAGCACTTTCGTGTGATTTGTTGTATAATTTAAAAAATAACAAATTATTTTTTAAATCGACACCTGTAAAATAAAAAGGTAATTTCTCTATGCCTTTGAATTGTATTGTTGTAACATGTAACACTTTTTGCATAACCTGTAAAACTTGAAGTCACTTCAAATGTAGAAATACTAAAAACGTTTGAGTAAAAACTGTTTATTTGTGCAAGTTAAGCAGGAATAAATGTTATCTTTCTTGGGTTTGCCTTTGTGTCTTTCAACAGTTGATACAACTTTTTAGAATTACAAAAGCTCCCTGATCAATTTGCCATACCACCTTTTAATCGCACAGCAGACTGAAGTAGATCTGTACTGTAAATCAGCATCCTTTTATGAGTGGAGATTTTATAATGAATCGGTAATAGAACCATGATGACAAGAATCGAATTTGAATTGAAAAGTGAAATTTCCCCTCCCCTTACTACTTTATATTTTAATCCAAATATGAGTTAAAACGTATGCACGAAAACAACCAAACAATACTGCGACTGTGTGGGTGAATGAGTGGTTTGTAAACATAGGTTTACCATTAGGGTTCAGTTTTGTGCAAAGCACCATCTGAGTGTTTTTCCCTTCCAACTATGCCCTCCACACCTACAGTACTCCTATTACACACCCTTCTTCATTAGCTGTGCATTTTCTACGCATACATTTCCTTTTCTCCCAGCACTATCAGTGGCGGGGTCAGCCATGGCCAAAGCAGCACTTCAAAGGCCTCCCACTCATAGCTTTGTCTGTGAGATAAACTGCAAAATTACATCCAGACCACTTAATCACATTATGTCCCTGATGGTTGGCAGCAATGCCTGTGATATCTAATGGCACCAAAGTGTGGTTCTCAAAACGATCTGACATTCTCAAAAGCGGTTAACACTTGCCACTACTAGTGTGACTTCCCTTTTCGGACATACTGCTCAGCTTACAGTAGAAGATAGAAAAGTGTGAAGTGGGCCAGCAAAATGGACATACCCCAGTGTGCTGATGAAACCATTGGTGGATCCCTCTGCATACAGGGAGCAGATGTCCCCAATGTGTAGGAAGCTCGACATCTTATCCGACATGTTTGACACACACAGGGAACACCTAAAGCAAGAGAAAAGAGTGAAAATTAGTATGATATTCTCAATATCAGACATGCTATTGTCACAAAAAGCAGCAAAAGCTTCTTTATTTGTAATTATTTCCTGATAGTATCTTTAATATTGTGACAATGATCTAGTTACAGTCATCCAACTTCAGTCAGTCACAGTTGGTGGATTCATATAATTACTAGGCATTTGCAGATATGATCTTACACTCACACAACATCCACAGAAAAAAATCCATGAAGCTAAACATTTCCTCGTTTGATGGTAGTGACATTTTAAAAAGAGAGGCTTCCCTGAGAATACACTGATACCACTCTGGCTCAGGAATTTGCATAGAAGCTGCTGTTACTGTTACCTGTTTGTGTTGTGGCTCAGAGCTGGACAGTTAATGATTATGAACTGCAGTTACCAGGAAGGTGTATGCACCTGCAACAGGTCACCGCCGCTGAAGCTGATATGAGTGCCCTGCAGGTCCATTTCATTCAGGTTACCTGTCTGTTTTCCAACCAATGCCTCTCACTGAGGTCGATAAACTATACTAAATAAACGAACAGCGTTGTTGCAAGCCTAAAATAATGACATACAACATCAAAATACCAGCTATTACAAAGCACAAGCGCGCATCTTTCCTACAGGCCTGTTTGTCAGACCAATGAAACTCACAGGAAAGTTGAGTAAACGAAGACTAAACTGTCTTTGGATTCGGGATCTGCAATCACACCGTTTCGAAGTAATCCGGAGTTATAATCGTTTTCTTGGTTTTCTGTTGTCCCTACTGTGTAAACGACGACATCACACGCGCTGGTCATGAGCTGTGAGAACTTTAGTAATCATTTAAGGAGGGCGAACTAAATGTTTTTCCTCCTCTACGAGAGGATACAGATAGGAAGAGAAGATGGTCAACTGTACAAGTTGTGTGCTCAACTTTACCTCGGTCGTGGTAAACGCTGGGGGGCTCAGCTTTCTCTGGTACGGCTAGGACAACATGACTGTGGCTCTCCTCTTCACCACATTTCGAGGGTGAGATCCAGGCGTCAGCGACTGTAATAATCCAGTTTTTCTGACAGCACTACCACCTTTCCGCGCCTGTTGGTACTCCGGGCTGTGAGCACTGAGGCAGGCGGCACATTGGCTCGCTGCCACCTCTTCTTCTCAAGCGGCCGTGGTGTTGAAAGCTGGGAAATTATGTCCATGTGGTCTCATCCCTTCGATGAACCCAGGCTGTGTTACCACTCCCAGCGCCGAGTCCTGATTTTAATGCAGAAAAAGTATTTGACTAAATAAACCGTCAAACAGCACCACTTGTGGTTTTGAACAAGTATTAAACGGTTTTTTTTTAAGAAGTTATTTTTATTTACTTCTAAACAACAGCATTTCCTGTGTTCTTGAGCCCTACTCATAGTTTGCAATTTAATTACCTTTTTAATTAAAAGTTAACAAGAAATATTCACTCCGGGCAGGAAAGAGTTACTTTTTCTTACACTGCAACCAGCTGACTGATCACGTGACTTTGCGGAAGTAAGAGTATCAACAACATGAGCGGAACTTGAGCCGTGTCTGCAAAGATGGTGCGATGTTTTGCCTTGTTTTTCATTTTTTGTTGTGTGTACGAAGTGTTTTGTGCTCATGAGTCAGGCGGGGCTCAGTCCCAGGGAGCAACTAGTTGCGGCTGTGAGAAACTGAAGAGAGCCGCTGCTATGCAGCCTGTGGAGGACAGCACGGTGTCTGCAGACCCAGCTCACAAATACTCAAGAAGCGCCAATGAGAGGCTGCAGGAGGCTCAGGGAGATGAGGAGAATCTACTCAGTCAGGTAAGTCATCACTTTTGTCCTTTGACATAGAAAACATGTAACAGATGTAACCAATAAAACACTCTTTCTGTTTAAACTGTTTAAGAGAAAGACGGCATGTTGGCGTTCTCGTTGACATCAGTAGACAACATTAGTTATTTATTTTCCTTGTTAAATATAGATACTTTACGCTGGTTCTGAGGAAGATACGGTGGTTTTGCTCCAGTGTGTTCCTTTAAGAAGCTTCGCCAATGGGATTGTTAGTTTTGGCTTTGGTTAGATCCTTGTGGGTTCCCTGGGTTAAAAAAACCCAAAAAACTCATGATGGGCCCTGCACAGTACAAAGTCATTAAATGTAGGTCACATCTGTGGCCACCATGTAGGAAACATTGGAAGAAAAATAGCAAACTTTAAAGTTGCATTTACACTGCATTTGAATTGCAGAAATGTAAATAGCCAACTGACAATCTGTTTTTGGGCTATATATGAACAGTAACCAAATAAGGGTATCCTCTCCTAAGATATTTGATTCATTTAATTACAAGATTTTATCTCTTAATTATTTGTCCCTCTATTGCTTTTGATACTGTATCAAACTGTATTGTTTGATTTTGTCTTTTTGAAGCTTATGGAGACATTGTGAATCGAGTGGTTTGCTCTCGTATAGATATTTGCACTTAGAATAAATTAGATTCCCAGGCTTTTCAAAGTATCAGTTTTAATTCTGTTACTTTTCTGTAAAAAGAAGATATTCACAAGTCTGTTAATGCATACAGATGGTGCTGATTTATGGAGGAGTGTTCCTGATGGGAACAGACAACCCAGCCATCCC
Organism: Eleginops maclovinus; assembly: GCF_036324505.1. Classification (NCBI taxonomy): domain Eukaryota; kingdom Metazoa; phylum Chordata; class Actinopteri; order Perciformes; family Eleginopidae; genus Eleginops; species Eleginops maclovinus. Next base: position 14,023,189 of record NC_086368.1, on the reverse strand, counting down.
TGCAGATGGCGAGGGCCCTCAGAGACCGGTGCACGTGGACTCCTTCTACATGGAGATCCAGGAAGTGACAAATCAACAGTTTCAGAACTTTGTCAATGCCACAGGATACTTAACTGAGGTATGTGTGTAAAGATTAATCCATAAGCTGTGTTTTTGAATTAATTAAAATTAAATTAATCAAACCAATCGTTATTTGACAGTGATGTTTCAGTGTTATTATGTTATGATTTATGGCACCTTTGCTCATGATGTTTTTTATCCTTGTATTTTTAGGCAGAGAACTTCGGAGACTCATTTGTGTTTGAGGGGATTTTGAGCGAAAGTGTAAAAAACCAAATCACCCAAGCTGTAAGTACAGTTATTCAACTGCTCACTTTTTGTGCTACATCCAGATAAAGCATTGTTAGTGCCATGATTATTGGCCTCATCCTTTTGCAGCCCTGTGGGAAAACTTCTGACATGTGTACACCTTGATAATTCATTGTTTTCATCAGGACACATGTACACCATACATAATTTCAAATGAATGATAAATGTGGGGCGAAATATATTTTACATTTTCTACTCTTTTTATTGTCTTCCAGATTTATCACAGTGTTATACCCTGTGTTCAAAAGTATGTTGCAGTGTGGTAACGTTATACATTTTTTCAAATAGGTGAAGTATTGTTTATTTACACCTAATGTAATAGCTGTTGGCAGTAAAAGATGTTGTTCTATTGTGAAGTTGCTCAAACCCTACCAGTGAGAAAAGAGAGAGAGTGAGAAGCAGAGAGTGATTTAAGATATTTATCTAATTATTTAAACATTGATGGGTTAACAGTTTCATACTGCTTCCTGTCAAAGGCATAATATACTTAAATGATTTTTTATCATGAAATGTTTGATAAAATGGCACAGGGGCCACTTAGGAGGTCATGTTTTCAGTGTTTTTTGTTTTTTTGGAAAATCTTCATTGAACTCGGTGCGCGGGTGTTGCTTGGGCAAAGAACAACACATAAAATGTTTTGTCCGATCCCAATCAAGGGACTGACGAAAACATTATTTTCACTTAGGAAACGGCCGTGTCAGAGATCTTAGCTCTCCAAGTGCATTTCTGGTTAATTCCCTGCACCATGGTATGTTTGAATATCTATATGTTAATATATGCCCAAAAACTTAATCAAACTTAATTCTCTTATTTAAGAGTCTTGGGAATCTTCGCAGAGAGCCTTAGGACAGCAGCCCTCTCACAGATGTAAACCAGATAGCAGAGTATTGAATGCTTCATCTCGGCTGTCATGTGGCAGGGAAAGTGCTGGGTCCCCTTTAATGTGGCAGATTGGAAACCATTAGTACCATTGCAAATCTGTGGACATAAGCGAATTCCAAATGAAGTGTATATCTAAGAGAAAATGGAATGAATAGTATGAAAGAAAAACATTATATCTATATCACTCTGTTTTCAGGTGGCTGCTGCCCCCTGGTGGCTTCCAGTCAAAGGTGCCAACTGGAAGCACCCTAATGGTCCAGACTCCAACATCACAGACAGGTAGAAAGACACCTTTTATATCCCTGAAACCCTAAAATAGTTTGTTGTTCATCTCCATGCTGGCCTTGGATGAGCTTCCAGTCTAAGTGATAGGGAATAAAATTGACTCTCTTCCAAGTTTAGCTTAACTTCTCATTGTGTCCCTATTCAATAGTGTTTTGAACCTCATAATAAAAGTCACTGATGGAATTCGTACTTACTGAGGTGTAATGGTAAGAATTCACAAAAACACACTTCAAAACTCCTTATTCTTTACTAGAAGGCGGAAAGGGTTAACACTTGATTTGTAGAACAGGAAATAACAGACATTACCACTATAAATACAATTATATATGAAACAAAATGCAAATTCAATTAGTTTAATCATATTTTGACAATGGATGCAATAAAAGCAGACCCACATATTGTTACCCTCTTATATAGCCAGCAAAAAAACATTTACCTCACATATATCCATCAAACTCTCTGGAGTGAACTGGCAGACAAAAACTACCAAACCAAACAAGCCAATATACCACTTAACCATTCCAAGTAGCTGATTGGCTCCTGACTTGCTGTCCCATAAAACTGAGGGGGCTGCTGTTCCTGAACTCTTTTTGACCTGCAAGCCTTATCAACAGCCGTCCCTGAATTTGTTATTTTAAAGAAACGTGGGGGAATTGGGAACTTGATAAATACTGTATATATAATTGGATGAAATCTACTTAATAATCCAACTCAGACTGCTGGAGCCTACTGTAAGCTTTACTTGGACGTCAAAATGCATTATTTACACAGAGCGAGGATTGTGGATTTTATTTTGTATCACTTACACCGGATTCACAGTAAGAAAGTATTTCATTACAACCGTTGTGGACAAGTAGGTTGAGTTCCAACAACCAAAAGTCATTTTAATGGATATAAAGGCATGGCATCATTGCTGTAGACAGATTTGAAAACATACATGTGAAACTTTTGAATATTTATTTTCAAAAGCTACTTCTTTGGTTTCTTTATCATTGTTCTTTATATTAAGTAAACCAAATACAACCCCAGTAACTAAATCTAAACCTGTTTTGGTGTAGGCAGGACCATCCTGTTCTACATGTGTCCTGGGCGATGCAGTTGCCTATTGCTCCTGGGCCAACAGGAGACTACCTACAGAGGCAGAATGGGAGTACGCTTGCAGAGGCGGCCTTAAAGACAGGTAAAATACTTACTCATTATATGACTAAAATACGCCAATATGCTTCCAATGTGATGTGTTTCTCATACAGTTTGTCCCATGTCAATACCTTGATGGACTGCCCTTTCATGTAGACTTTACCCCTGGGGAAACAACTTAAACCCGAAAGGACTACACTATGCCAACCTATGGCAGGGGGATTTCCCCAACCATAACTCTGCAGAGGATGGATACATTCAGACTTCACCGGTAAGACAAAAAAAGGAAAGAGGGAAAGATGATATAGTTATGGATGTGTTGAAACTGCAACATATTTCAGGTTATGAAAGAATGTGAGTGACTGGGCTTATAGGCAATTGTCACAAAACTGGAATCAGGTTTGTTATAGAGCCACTGCCTTTAGAAGCTACCCGAAAGGAACGTTTTTGGAAAAAAAAGCTCATCTCAGGAGTTAATTGAGTCCTACCAGAAGATCAGATGCAAAACCATTACATAATGTTAATCCAATCTCTTTGTTTATCATTAGAAGTTCATTGCCCCGATTTAAAGGTATCAATCATGAACAAATGCACTCAGATTCTTAAATGGTACAGTATACGCTTCTGAAGGAAACTGCATTTTTTCTGATCCCACTACCTGAAAAGGGACTTTTCTGATTATACTAATACAAATGTAACAGTGTAATAGCCATCTCATTTTAGCAGCTTGGCAATAGGTATGGATAAAAACAGATTGAACTACCAGAAATCTAGTTCAACACTAGATGATCTGTATGTGTGGATTAAGTCATAGAAAGTTCCCTGAATGAGGAACCTGCTCATTCTGTCAAACATACAAACGTGTTTTAAATAAAATTCTTAAACATGTGTCTTACTCTCATTGCAGGTGATGTCCTTTCCAGCCAATGGTTTCGGTCTGCATGACATGGTGGGAAATGCATGGGAATGGACCTCAGACTGGTGGAATGTGCATCACACCACAGATCAACAACAAAACCCAGTAAAACACGTTACCTTTTTGTGCTTTTAAGTTCTTCAGGTTTAGTTTTTGAGCTAATATCTCATAACTTCTCTCTCCTTCAGATGGGTCCTTCGTCAGGCACAGACAAGGTGAAGAAGGGAGGCTCATACATGTGCCACAAGGTAAAGTAGACCACTACTTTAATGCTTGTTATGCTATATAGCTATAAAATCCATTTTCTTATCAAACATGAAATAAAAAAAGTTGTTTGAACAGTTAAAATGGTTTATTAGGTGTTTAGATGTGCAATACAGTATTGTGTGATGCGAGTAGATAATTGAATACAAAACATTTCTGGCTAGTTTTGCAAATATGTTTCAAAGCAAGTGACTGTCGACCTGTTAGATTACAGAGAACTCGTTTCCTCCTGATATCTGACACTACAGTAGTTTCTGTGCTAGTGTATGCACAGTCCCTTAATCAGTGATGATCTGCCTGTTTTGAATTTGGAGAGGAAAAGATAGCTTCTATTAATGCATGAAGTACTTTTTCTGCAACACCATTTGAGCCGCCCACTGGTGACAACACCTGTTTGCCAGTTGCCATGGAAATGTGACTAATTGCATGAAAAATAAGTATAGGCTACCTACAAATATAGGCTTGGTTTGTTTTACAGGATGAAAATGTTTAATATACTGTAGACAAGCAGGTTCCATTGCTGAGAAAAAAGGAATGTTTTCACAATAATTTTCATGCTGTTTTTATTTCCTTCTCCAGTCTTACTGTTATAGATACCGATGTGCTGCTCGTAGCCAGAACACTCCAGACAGTGCAGCCTCTAATCTCGGTTTCCGCTGTGTCTCTCAGGAGAAACGGTGACCTGACCTGCTCGTCTTAAACCTACGGTACCTTATTCTAGCTGCTCATGAACTCTTGTGGTGGTTGTACAGTAAACCAATGAAAGTGCCTTCATATATCCCATTTCATAGAGAACGTCTTCCATTCCAGCAGATATTCTCAGAAAGAAACATTTTATAACTTTTTTCAGACTTCAGTTTTAATGAGAAATGACATTTCTGTTCTCTTTATGTCTCTGAGCATTAGTGGAGCAGGCACTTAATAACTGAAATCGCTGTTTCTGCTTTTTGAGTGTGGTATGTTATTGGCAAAAACTATTTGGAAGAAATTGTAAAGGGTTGTTATATTCCTCAAAAATGTTATCTGAGATCCAGACTAATAGAGCTGCCTGAACAGACTGTGAAATATGCAGTGAATGTCAAATATGTACTGAGCAACTGCTGCAAGATTATTGTACATATTGTATTAGCTTATCATTTTTCCGATTACTGATAAATCTGTGACGAACAGGATCCTAAATAATCGATTCATCTTTCTCTTTTTTTGCATTTGTGAATTCATATATTAAGTGAAAGAAATTTAATCAGGGAATCATCCTGACTTGTTTTTTATTTGAACACATTTTTGGTGAAATAACCCAAATTGAACTGTCATTTTTGGCCATAATAAAAATGGTGCTGTCTTAATGTGACTCAAAATAGTGCACTTGATTTGTATGTGAAGTTTTAGCTTTTATGTTAAATACATTTATAAATATGCTGCTTTGCTATTACCCTTGCGTTTTATAATTGTTGACAGCTATAAAAACATTATAATGCAGGTTAGCTACTTATCATGTAGCATCCACAAGAGGGCAGCACATGCTTAAATATGTATCTCTTTGTTTATCTGTCTCATGAATGTACTTTGTGTACAGTACATGTTTCTTTGATGTGCATATCGAGATGTTAAGCTGACACATTACGCTCTGTCTGTGAGGATGTGAGCACTGTAATGGTAAAGCTACTTTACACAGTTGTTGGACGTAGATGGGTTTAAGTTCTTCTAGACATACGGTTAAGCCTCTGCGTGAAACCAGCTGTATGTATCAGTGGGAAGTGAGAGGATCTATCTAAAAGGATAAGAGACTAAATGAATTGAAAAAATACCAAATGTCTACAAAAGAAAGAAAAAAGTATTTATTGTAACTTCTTCAGCATACAGATTGCATGTGAAAATAATGAACTAAGCAATTAGCGAAATAAGTCTAGCAAATAAGTGAGTAAACAAGTAAAAGGGTCAAAACGTTTCTAGAGCACCTTAGTAAAATGACGCAAAATGTTTTACCAAACATTTGTACTATTAGCATTAACATTACATTTAATCAGCAAACTAAAATTCTAATTTCTGCAATTTGAATCAGAAAGTTCAAAGGTATAGTTGATACAACATTACTGCACAATTGCTAACATTCAGTAGACAGTTAAATAAGTCTTAACCCAGCTGTCAGCTTTTAACTGAAGTTCATACAAACTCCATTATCTATCAGTGCACAACAGATTACCTGTTTTACAAAACATTTAAAGAAACACTGATGCTACTAATGCTGCAAGAAGAACATCGGCCCCTGCTGCTGTATTATTAACCCAAAAGAAAATGAGTCAAAATGCACCACAGAAACAAGAGCATAGCAACTAATACAACCTGGAGGCTAAATACAGCTGCCAACTTGGATAATCCAAAACAATTAAGATAAAGAGACAAACAAACAAAGGCGATACGCTATACTAATAAAAATCCTGTCCTTGATCACTCTGCCTCTTATTAGCAAAGCTGAGAATACAAAAAAACATTATATTCGACTTTTGCACCAAAATGGCAAAAGTGTGTCTTTTTGCGCTGCTGGAGAGGCAGCCAGGCCTCATACTAACATCATCACCACATGTAATAACTACGGGTGGTGTCAACAGGAGAGGGTTTTCCCTCTGCGCTGCTGTCTTTGTCCTTCTCTCCTTCAGCCTCCCACAGGTTGATGAGCGGAGGGTATAGCTCGTTCAGGGGGATGGAGGAAGTCTTCATCATGTATTTCTTCAGAGAGTGGTGGTAGTTTTTCCTCTTCCATCTGCGGGCAATGTAGACGCCCACTGTGGCCAGACTGAGGAAAGCCAGCATGGTCGCCATGACAGCAAACACAGCCGCACTGGGGTGCTGATCAGACAGGTCCATGGCAAAGGTAGCGATGCGTGTTGTTACATTAACACAGGACTTGTGTGTCTGCAGGTGGACATTGGACACCGTGAGGCATACCTCATACTCAGTAGCAGGTTGAAGGTGTGTGAGGTTGTACTCATGAACATCTACAGGAACACGAGCTGTGTAAGTGATGTGGGGGTTGTCAATCTTCATGGTGGCTGACGCCCACTTCAGGTTCGAGGACATGACGTTGGAATTAACTTTCCAGGAAACCAGGATGGAGTGCGACTCGGTCTGCTTGACATATATTTTCATCACCTCGGCGCTGTCGAGCAGAGTGCCATTTACACGGATGGTGGCAACCCGTGTGTCTGCTCCTTCAGTGTTCTGAGCCACACAGGTGTAACGCCCAGAATCCTCAACCTGAACATGAGACAGATGCAGAGTCCCTTCATTGGTCAAGTGGTACCGCTCTGACACAGTGTCAATTGTGATTTTGGACCCTAGAGGAGTCACCCAGTAGATCTCAGGCTCGGGCTCAGACATGGCCCTGCAGTCCAGACTGACACTCATGCCCAGCTCGAGGCTCAAGTGGCTAGGGAAGGTGTCGTGGGATATGAGGGGCAGGCATTGCTCCGGGGAATCCAGCAGCCTTAGCTCTCGAACCTGCTGGCCTATGAGTTCTGGCGGGGAGGTGCAGAGCATGGAGACAGGCTCCATGAAGCGCACACTCGTCCTGTTGGAACTCATCCACTGAATGACACAGTCGCACCGCAATGGGTTGCGATGTAGACTGATCTCCCGCAGATTAGGCAACACCTCCACAGTGTGCTGGTAAAGGGCAGTGAGGGCGTTATTGTTAAGCATTAGGCTCTCCAAAGAGGACATGTCCCTAAAGGCCAATTTATGCACATAAGACAGCTTTGGGTTGTTGGTGGCCTCCAGCTTTGTCAGTTCTGGTAGGTTGTCCAGGGCATAACGGTCAATTGAAACTAACTCCATCATATTGTTTATGCCCAGCTCCTTTAAATGTAACATGTTCCTGAAATCTCCTTCTTGGATTTTGAGAACTGGATTCTTGTTTAAATCTAAGAATTTCAGATTGGGAACTTTTTGAAGGGCCAGTTGAGGGATTCTTACCAGTTTGTTGTCATAGAAAGAAATACTTTCAAGGCTATCCAAACCGACAAAAGCATTTGCTGGAACATCAGTGAGGTCCATGCCAGCCAGGACAAGACTCCTCAGGCTTTTTAGAGGCTTGAAGTTCATGTCCAGTAGGCCAAAAACTGGGTTCTCCCCGATCATGAGGATTTCAAGGTTAGGTGTTTCTTCAAACCAGCGACTGTCTATGACATGGAGCCTGTTGGAATTAAGATGAAGGCGCAGCAGGCTGTGCAGACCTGCAAATGCCCGAGGGGAGATGGAGCTTATCTGGTTGTGGTTGATGTAAAGCTCCTGGAGATTGGAGAGGTTTCCTAGGCAGTGGTCTGACAACTTGCTGATCTGATTCTCCTCTAGGTGAAGGGTAGTCAGGTGGTTCATACCTTTGAGGCCCACAGCTTCCACAGTGCTGAAGTTGTTCTGGGACAGGTCCAACTCTGTCAAGTTGAACAGTGCCTCCAGCTCGCCTCTGGTGTGAGAGATGGCGTTACTTTGGAGCAGTAACACCTGAGTATCCGTGGACAGGTTGGTAGGGATGTGCGTGAGCCTCAAATCATTGCAGTCCACTGTGGTTGCCTCCTTGTAGGTCGACTGGGGGGTGAACCAAGGGCGGATCTCGCATACACACAAATGAGGACATTCTTTGCCATGTACGGGAAAAATTAAGGAAATAAATAATCCCGAGCAAAGCCAGAGCAGAGGACGCCCTGAGCTGAGTGCCATGTTTCTGTTCTATCTGTTCACACTCAGCTTAGATGAGTGGCAGTGTTCTAGGGAAAGGCTTGTAGGGAAAGTTCATGAGCATTGGTCTTTGTTACTGCTAGCTGGATGCTGCAGGCACTACCGATAGTGGTGATTTCTAATCCAGTAGAAAGGTATTGAGAGAAGCAAGGTCAGAAGATCATATGGTCCAAACTTGATGTCTGCTGAAAGTTGTATCTGTTTTCACTTCCTCATGTAAAGGTTTGAGCCTAAGAAAGACAGAAGAAAAATGTTAAAGCGTACAATGTTAATATACAACTTCTAAAAACACGTAAATTGATGATGTGATTACTAAATTAGAGGGACATATTTGGATTCCTTGTATAGATGAACAAAAAAGGGTAAGGGGGAAGTGTTTAACTGGGCCACCCTACTGCCCAGTGCCCTACTACCAAAGAATATGCATTAAAGTGAAGCAGACTTTCACTGTATTCATCAGTACCTAAGCTGATATTAGCTCTGCTTCCCTGTTGTGTTCATCAGTCCCCTTAGAGATTCCCAACATGTTTCACTCTCTGTGCTGGGCAGATTATCTTTATACCAGCTTGGTATAAGTGATCCTCTCCAACGAGTGTGTGGGGTGGGCACAGCCCGCAGCTCTGGCTGTGGGCCCATTACATAACAGGCTTAATAAACAGAACAGGGAGTATGTGCTCTTCACTGTTAATCACTTGCTACTTATGATTCAGGCCCATAAAAAAACATCATACACATTTAAGGTTAATTTAGTTTGTTCGTTCTTTTCTTAGGAGTCATGCAGAGCTGTGCTGAGTGCACACGGTACTCATCCAGGTTTGGTCAAAGAAAGACAAGCAGAGAGAGATTGGAAGGGACTGACAGACTGAGCCCCCAACGGAGTTGTAATATTTTTCACTTTTGATTCCGTTTGTCAATTTCATGACAGAAATTCATAAAGACATCTGTAGGGATGACAGGTACAGTCTCAGTTTTCATAAGCAGATATGAAACCATGAGCAATGGGGATTAGAAATCAGTCTTTAGTTTTTTTAAACAAATCTTAAAATGTGTCCATGAGCCATGTATTTTAAACTCTTGTGCTTTGATTATCTTTTTTAAATGATTGAAAAAATATATATATAATGACTAAACATTCCTGTGTGCAGGTGTTGTTAGCACTTGTTAATTTGCTTTCATAATAACAAACAAAAGGAACAATCACCAAAGTTTACTTTAACAAGAGAGAAAGTGGAGAGACTCTTCTCTCACTCATTAAACACCAGTTCCTTGTCTGACTCACACTTATAGAAAATTGCATTCATCCTCATAAATTAACTGAGGTTAAGCATCCAGTAAGTGTCTGTGTGTGCAACAGAAATATATAACTGGGTGTATTCTGTTTCACGTCAAAACTGACAAGTTCTTCCAATATTAACACCAAACAGATTGTTTTCCCTCTCCTGTCTGTTCGCGCCTTGCAATGTGTTGACACCTCCTCACAGTTTTTCCACTACATTCGCATGTACAATGGTATAAAAGCATCTCAGTAAATACAAAATGGAACACTATGCTATGAAGCAAAACAACATCATGAGATTGTTTATAGAAATTTAAAACATAGAGGAAAGCCGCTTTTTCAAATACAGTGAATAAGCATTCACAGCTCATCCATGTCGCTTTCCCTTTAAGTGAACACGTGGTTCCTGGTATCATTCGGCTGGTCTCTGCAATGACCCGGTCACACTCGAACTGATCTAACTGATTCCCAAAGTGTGACTGCAGTATGGCTCTATTCCCAGATCCTAACCAGTGAATATGTGGCAACTACTTCTGTCTTTAATAATGCATCATTCAGTTTCTCAAACAATCAATTTAAATGTCTTTCCATTTAACTACTTGCTCATCAATATACTGTGCCCTGGAATAAAGAGATGAACTTGGTGATATATTTATCTGTCCTCCATGTGTTGCGCTGCTGGGTATTAAATTGGAGGAGACAGGCGGAGTAATCATTGGTTTCATGCTGAGCCCATAAAACTCAGACACCTGGCACCAGGTTTCTGGCAGAATGGCAGAACTATGGGGGTCTGCATCCGTTCCCACCTATCTCTCACTGTGTGTACGTGTTGACCTGAATGACCCAAGGAAGCTCTGCTGAGCACATATGCTCTTTTTCACTGATAGTCTTCTTCAAAATCACTGCAATACACTAATTCATACTTACTTAAGTACACCTACATAGAACTATTGGAAGCTGCAGGGCAGCTCCACTGAAGTGGTTGGAATAAACTATTGTGTTTAAGAATACCTTTCAGTTTTTACAATAACGCTGTGCTAACCAAATCCATAATTCCAGGCTGACCTCCCACCTGTTGGTTCTGCCCCTCCCCCTCTGCCCCGCTACATTGTGTTTAAAATTAAACTCCATGCATCGATAGACAGCATCTACCAGACTTCTAACTCAACACACATATGAATTGATTCTCCTATCTTCTTTACAATTCACTTTTCACCCTTTACCTCAATAAGTTTAGAACAACACCTCTGACTTTCACTTCGGTGTTTTAAACCGATACTTATGGTAGGTAAATGATACAATCGGAAAACAATAGCTCTACAAATCACTTCCTCATCACAAGTAAACACATACTATGTTTCTGGTAACTGCTTTCTTTAAAAAAAAAAAATGGAAATGCAGAAATTCTAAGCTTTGTCAGCTTCAAAGTCCTGGCTAGGGTCTTGTCTAAAAACATGGGAGAGCATAAGAACTGAAATCTCACATGAGTGAGGTTTGTTATGGGCTATACAGAATCTGTTGGGACAACATCTTCATTTACATTATGTACTCTGGGATTGCATCAGAGATTACGTCTGAGTTTATTGAAACTACCTTACTTGCAAAGCAGGTCTGGACCAGTACCTGTTTCCTGAAAATCTATTGCTAGTCTTTCGGCTGAGACTGCAGAGAGCAAAGATACTGTAGAAAGCATCATTTAAAATGCATGCATACATATTTGTTTACACTGCACCCATTTCCACACTGCCACAACATACACATTCTGTTTCCTCAATCGTTGACTCACACTCTGAGACATGCATACACAGACGACTTGAAGGAGGCCGAAAAATCCTTCAACAGCTTGGCATTATCCAGCTGACTGTCAGAATTGAAGCCTCCAGCAGGAGGGATTTACTGTCTTTGCTCACCCAATCCTTATGAGGTTTTAATCCAAGAACATATTACACATTTAAAATACACACACACACACACACACACACACACACACACACACACACACACACACACACACACACACACACACACACACACACACACACACACACACACACACACACACACACACTCTTCTACAGAAACAACCCCTAGTAGCTGATATTTCCACTGGGTTCCCATAAAGCCTCAGAGGATAACTGGCTCCAAAGCTAGACAGCGAGATGTAATTGTGGGACATAATGAGCTTTGTGTGCTTCATGCTGAGCCCTAATACATTTAGCCAGACAGAATCTCTGGACAATACAGGTAGCAATGAAGCTAATTAGAGTTTCTAAAGAAACACAGATCTCCAGTCACGTGCGGGTAGCATTTCTCCAGATCTGTGAATTGAAGGTGTTTGTGTGTGCAGGCGGCGAACACTATTTTCAGAAGTTAGAAAATACTAGGATTTGTTAAAACTGTGTATTTTAAAGTTTGAATACATTTTACCTGGCTTGATGTAACAGTTTAGATGCCGTGCTGCTAATATTATGTGCTACTGGTGCAGCCAGAAGGGATGTCACTAGCACACTGCATCATTTTTCATAGAAGGCTATGCTTTTACCCCGTATTCTGAGGGCTTTTTCACTGGGTGCAAAATCTAAGCAGTGTTTCTGAATCGGCAGGCGCACAACAGGCTCACAGACATGCTATCACTATAGCAACGGCTATGCCACCGGCATGTCTGTTTCATAACCAAATGAGAAGAAAGCTATTAGTGCCATCAGGCAACTAAAGGAACAGAAATAACTGTTACGGGTATGACAAGGTGACAGCAGTATAAAACCATATGATAAAAAAAACACTAAACAAAACCTCATCATGGACATATTCTGAGACAGTTTTTTCTTGTCAATCAGTTTCAACCCAGACCTATCATGTGGCGCTGGGAAGCTGAGTGGTGCTGCCTGATGTTTTCTCCATGTCCTCACTGCGCTGGCCTGCCTGAGAGACATCCTGTTCCTGCTCCATTAGTATGCAAGCGTCTCACTTCACATCACACAGGGCTTTGGTGCAGCTGCTGATGGCAGAGGTGTAGAGGCGAGGAAGAGAAGGATGCATGTCGACTCACTCAGAGAGACGAAAGAAAGTAAAGAAGGAGAGGATGGAGAGCTCTGCTTCTTCAAATTGGAAGGCCACAGGAGAACAGTGTTTAGTTCAAAATGCAACAAGGCAGAAAGATACAATGAGAACATCTAAAACCCCTTATGGAATTAGAGGAAGATATGTTAAATACACTGCTTATTTAAAACTGCATTAAGGTTTAAAAGTCAGAGCATGGCAAATTCTCTCTTTATTTCCATTTACTGCAAATCCATAGTAGCTTTATTTCCCTGTGGAATTAAGACGGATCTCAACATGATTTTTCTTCTCTGGCTCTCAATTTTTTCTCTCTCCTTAATGCCCTTATCCTCCCCCTCCACTTCATCTATCCTTACAGTTGCAATGTCTGTGAAAAGCCAATTTGTTGTCATTGGAGCATCGATCAATCACACTGACGGGGCAAAAGTCTCTAATCTCAGGGGAATCCCTATTTGAAACCATGCAGATGTCAAGGAAGATTAACTTGCGCAGTAAATCAAAAAAGATTGTGTCATAAATTGCTTTTGAAATGTAATTTTATAATGATTTTTTCAAAACAGTTTTAGCAGGTTTTTATTCAACTTTAACTTTAAAATTCTTCAATGACATTGCAAAGCGTTAAAGTCTCTTACCACCTTTGTATCTAGAATATACATCCAGTGTATTGCTATTAAAAACAAAGGAGGATGAAACAGCTGACTCGTGATAACATCTTTAAAAAAAACTCACAGTGTATCGTCATGTTTTCATGTTCCCTTCAGATCACGATCACAGAGGGAGAAGGTCAAGCTGTTGCTCCCTTGTCTTGTCTGCTGTGAGAACCCCAGTACCAACACATGCTGCAGAGTTAGGCCCTATGGCTCACAATGGCTCCTACCCAAACACACATTGATACACCAAGACGTGTCTTTGTTTTGTAGGTTCTCACACTCCTCGTGCCCAGCTGAGGAGATACGTCACTGTTCATTGTGCAGATTGGGGGAAGGTGCAAGAGCTTCCTAAACTCCCATATCATTGGCTCATTGGGTGACATCTGGATCAATTGTCTGCTTTGACTCTAAAGACAAAGTAAACTACATACAAATTGTGAGATTGCTAGAAAACAACTGGCAAGTGAAGCAGTGAATAATTGTCCTCCTTTCCTAATCTATATTATTATTGAACAAGTTCGCTGATATTAGTGAGTTCATTGGGTTGTTCTCAGTAACAGGTGCCACTGTCATGCAGCAGCTGAAACATCACATGACAATACGACTCACTCTGCTTTCTCAAACTTCTGAGTAGAAACAATGGATGTCTTTCCTTCTCCTCTGTGTCTTCATCCCAGACATCTGCCAATGTCTCGACTCTTAGCTATGCAAAGTAAGTCTGATGGAGCACATGAACCAATTGCTGCTACTCAGCGGTTTCAGCAGCGAGTGATGCTGCAGTTTGTGTTAATGTTACACCACACTGTTTGTTGAAGCAGGTGTCACAGTGCAGTGAAATGTCAGGACTACTGGCAAGACTGCAGCTTTAGTAATGAGCCCTACAGAGACTCACAGTTTACAGTATTGCATGGCTTATTTACAACTGAATATTGCAACTTAACAAAGGTTTAAATTGTATTTGTTTGGTTCCCCACCCTCTGATATCTGATGAGTTGATATGTAGTACATTGCAAAAAAGGTTCATAATAATTGTAGGCTATGTGTATTGTATGCAGATCGCTGTGTCCTTGCAAATCAACTAAAATAGGCTGCTTTGTTGATAAAAGACTGACCCTATGCACACATTGCATATTAATTCTGAAAATCATCGATAAATACACAACTTTTATTATATATTCTATTTAGTTATATGTTCCTTTGTTGAAGCTTTAACATTTTTCAATGAGCGGTGGTAAAGTGAGCTGCACGAGGACACACGCCATGGATACAGACCGCGTTATTGTTGAATTTCATCTTTGTTGATGTGTGTATTTCTTAAAACAAAAAAGGATGACTAAATGTGTACTACTTTTACACTCTAGACTGGACTGACAAATTGTCCTTCCTACCGAACAGGAAACTAAGAACATTCTTTTAGTTAATTTATGGACATATCAAAATGTCACCACATGCATAAAATAAGCACATTGCTCTCACCTCTGAAACGCTGTTGTATCCTCCGTAAGACTGCTGCAGGCTACTGTATCTGACCCATGCACAATCCGCAGCTCCAGGAGAATGCGCGAGGGGCTAGCAGATTATGTTTTAGAATAGAAACAATCAGCCTTTAAAACGACAGCAACTCTTATATGTGGAAAAACACCCCCTTGCTTGTGATATCTGCTCTGGACTCCAGCGCTGGAGACACGGTGATACTTGAGGAGTGGAAACGCTGCAGCGCACAGCTTCCAGTGACGAGCAGCTGCCTGGTGCAGGTCAGCTGGACTGAAACGCGTCTGACACCCACAGCGGTGCCCAAACAGGCAACCTCACCATCTGTTCTGTCATCACAAACACTGCAAACAAAAAGTCCCACCCTGCTACCGGCCACGAGCAGCGAAGTGCGAATTTTAAAGTGGAAGTGCTGGATGAACCATTGGCACCCCCACTGCACCGATGATCTCATTGTTTGGATATTTCTGTTGTTGACATGTTAAAAATATGTATTTGTTTTCAGTCCTCAGGTCAACTAAAGTTCAGTCCTCATCAGGCTCCGTTTCTGAGGAACACTTCACAATACTTTTAGGTGCCATGAACATAGATGCTATTAATGTAGTAACTTACTAATTGATCATTCATAATAGCAACATTATTTTTGGGAAATAAAATTGGATTTAAAGTGTATAAAATGAATCTCGTTTACTCTCTTTGTGTCTATAGAGTGAGTACAAACAGTGCATACATAAGTCTATGTTGAAAGAGAGATAAGGAGTTTTCTTTCAGACCTGTCACTTGTTTGGATTCTTCCTCCTCTTCCTCCCCCTCCTTTCCTCTCTAAGGGGAGCAGTGAAAATGACAACGTTTCATCACTTGCTGTTTGAGCAGCTGCTTTGGGAGCTGCCTGACAGGTTCTTCCTCCTTGGATACAGAGAAGAGATGTGATCATCTATGTTGAGACAAGAAACGGTGCTAGGCAGATGTCACATGCAAGTTTTGGCTGTTGGAATGAAGCAGAACGTTGCATTTTTTCACTGAAAATCAACATATTTTTTGTCATGTCATTACTTTTTATTAGTTCTTCTTAAAGCAAGCCCAAGCAGCGTTGGCTTCATCCATCTCTGATGCTCTTCGACAATTAATCCTCCTAGTTTATAGGTCGACAAATGAATCCAGAAAATCTTGGACACATTTAAACAGTCGCTTTATTAATCAAATGCATGAAGAGTTACTCAGCTTTATCAATTTAGCCTAAATGATACTTATGAACACACACAATGTTTAGCAAACCTGTTCACAGAGTTTCTGAAGTTATAGTTCAAATTTGAACCAGTAATAGTACCTGTAAAAAAACATCCTGTTTAGGATAATATTCACTGATATATCCTTATCTGGAAATAGTTGTTTTTTTTAAAAGTTTGTACCACTTTTAGATATTGATTTTGTTCAGAGTAGTGGCAAAAATAGAGCAAAGCAAGTCTTTGTACAAAATGCATTTATGAAATGTTGTTAATTTTGCCTTCTTTCTTAATCTTATTGGTATCAGAAAGAAATTGGCAGAAAAAGCACAGTGGGAACTCTTCTTATCATTCTGCCACCACAGAGAGCTCAAAGTTGATTCAGCAGTCACAGTGTGTGTTAGTTGCAACCAGCAAATCATAATTTCCCACCATTAACCTGCAGTGCTTGTGGTGTGGTTGCTATAGCAACAACTCTCTCCCAGGAAAGGCGATGCAGCATATCCACCGGTTTATTAGATCTCTGATCACACAACTCCCTCCACATGCCCATCTGGGAAAACCAGTCTCACAGAAACGTATGCCCCCCGTTTTACCTTTCGCAAGCCTTCTCATCATTTTGCCGCATTACACTCTGCTGAGGAGGAGGCAAGGTGTCAGTTTTCTTGTCAATGCTTGTTTTCTGTCATAGAAGTGATGAATATTAAATGAGCGGTGATAAGGAATTGTGAGATGAATTTTGGAAACAATACGACTAAACACATTATCAGGTCCGGCAATGCAGTCTTTTGTGTTACCATATATAAAAAACAAAGTATAATGCATTTAACATAAATATTTGTGTGAGTTCACCAACAGTTTATTTCCAGCCATGACACTGTGATACTCTTGTCAGTGTGTGTGTGTGTGTGTGTGTGTGTGTGTGTGTGTGTGTGTGTGTGTGTGTGTGTGTGTGTGTGTGTGTGTGTGTGTGTGTGTGTGTGTGTGTGTGTGTGTGTGTGTGTGTCATCATGGCAAAATATGGTCCTGCAGGCAGAATCTACCAGAGAAGGTTTTTGGGAATCCTTTGCCAGGGGTTTCACACATTGGCGATGCAACAGTATAGTTAAGATCAAGGGTCAAATTTGGAAATAGGCCTACTCTGAGCAAGGGGGGCCGAGGGATATTGCCCCCCAGCCTCCCCCTATTATGCCCTCACTTAACACCCTGGCCTAATTTGGCAAAATTAAACTTTACAGGTTTGTAGTTGAGACCAAAATTAAGGCTGTACTCAAAGCAAGTAGGACAAGAGGAAGTGGGCAAAAGGTCATTGGTAAAATCGTCTCTAGTTTGGAATTTGTTAAATAATGTGTATTAGCACCTTTTTTGAAATTCATCAGTAAATTAAATCAGAGATAAATCGGTTTTAATATAAACAGCTTGATGCTGTCTTCAGCTGCAGTAGAGCAGATGCCTGCCTCTGAACATGTTTCTCATTTGATACGTTGTTGTCACATTATGTGAACATCACACCTTTCCTGGTTCCATCAATACCTTCTTCCAGGCAAGAGCAAACACTGCTGACAAACTGCAGATGTTGTGTCACTGACACACACACACACACACACACACACACACACACACACACACACACACACACACACACACACACACACACACACACACACACACACACACACACACACACACACACACACACACACACACACACACACACACTCAAACAAACATGCCCGTGTCTACAATAATAATACAATACTAATAAAATGTTTGTCATGGTCCAAATCTCTGTCTGTGTCTCTTCTTCTTAAGCTGCGGGATGATGGGTTAAACAAATAAGGCAGCTGCACAGGAGTGGGCAGAGAAACAGAAACACCTTAAAATGTAATGCAGCCCAACACAACAATAGCAGAGACTACAGCCTCAGAAAATCCCCTCTGAGTTGAATCAGCAGCTCCCAGGCTCAAGACAAATTGAACATTATGAGTTTCACTGTGAATGAATTTATTGCCGTGTTGTTATATTGGATTGCAATAGAGTGTAAAAAAAACGGTGATAGTTATATTGTTCTTCACATAGCTTTCACCTGGCTAACGGAGAGCTAGTTTGACACTTTGGGAAATACACTTTTTAGCTTTCTTGCAGAGACATTTCTTACATGAGTGACCTTAAGCAACCCTGGCCAATTGTCATTCCTTTAGACATACCCAGATTAGCTGTTTTAACCTGTTTCCAGTCTTTGTGCCAAACTAAGCTAACCTTTGCTGTTCAATTCAATGGTCTTTGCAATGGTTAGAACCAGAATGAGCCACCTGTATATGGCAGTTTTGATTGATTTGATTGTTTTTTCTGTCAATCCTTGCACAAATGGATGGCAATGCTGTTCTACTGGCATTGACTGGTGATGTGCAGTTGTACAGCCAAGGGCTTGACTCAAGGTGAGCGTGAGTGGGAAATGTCTGGTCTGAATTGGTCTTAATAGCCACAGAGGTGATGAGGTCCTGACTCCTGTTACACATGCCACTTTGCATTAGTGTCCAAATTAGAGCCTGCCACTCCGCAACCAATCAGAGCCATTTAACAACAACATCAACAGATCCCTTTATAATTGTTCCTGAGCAAAGCAATTTAGCTGAGACTCCTGGGGATTGACTTTCATTTGGGTTTGTCCAACACAGGCCTTGCTTGATTTGTTTTGGTCCAATTGAAAATAATAAATAGTTTCTGAAGCATGTGTGTGTTTGAGATTGCTGTTAGTACTCATTTGCAAAAACAAATGAATGAAGTTCATTATTCTGGGTGTTCTGCCCAGTGATAGAATAGAATAGTACATCAACAGCCTCATGTTTATCAATATTTATACATCGCTCCTTATGTTCCCACTCAGAGGAACATGGAAATTCACAAGAAAAGTTTTTTTTCTATTCACGTCATCCTTATAAAAAGAAAAAGACCATTAATATTTTATTGACATGTGGCATCAGCAGCTTTTACATCACTGACGTTTTGCAAAGAAGATGAAATAGAAAACAGATCTGAGTAATCAGCTAATTTTGTGGGTGGTTTTTAACCTCACATTTCAGACCCAGATGGGATATGCTATAAAAGTATGCTTGAAATAATTTGTACAATATAAAATAATAGTTTTTTTCCTGTTGCAATCCATCATGAGCTAAGACAGCATAGAGTAAAATATATTTTAACCATCTGTGCCTCATCATTAAATAATTATCAACATTATGTTAAGATCATGGTGATGTCTCCAGAGACTGAAGCAGGGTTAGACCAAAAGGTTCTGAGTTAATAATGAAATAAGTTGACTTTGTTTTCTCTCTAGGTCACACCAACATAGTGCCTCTGTACTTTTCTTGCTGGGAAGCTCGATATGCAGTTACATTTGATCATGTTTAGACTTTGGTTTGTTGCTACCTACTGCCACAATTTGCTTTAAGTTTTTCTATGCTGTCTGCATTTGTGAAAGGAAATGAGGGTTGATTGGTCGATTGGTCCATCAATTTGGTCCAGACTGAAATATTTCAACAACTATTGGATGGGTTGCCATACAATTTTGTACAGACATTTACGTTTCCCAAAGGTAAATTTCATCACTTTGGTGATACTCTGACTTTTCCTCTAACGCCATCAGCATGTTAAAGTTTTATCTCAACCTACGAAATATTAACATTGAATGGACTGGCAAAATATGTTGTAAGAATTTTGGTTTCCCGACAATGTCTCCTAATGACCATGTTAATAGTGTGCCTTTTCTCTTGCACCAGGATTAGTTTGACTTGTAGTTTTTTTAAATTATTGACAGGTATTAGCTGGCTTGTCATGAAATGTGATAAACACATTCATGTTCCCTTCATTACCTTCAGTGATACCATGACCTTTCAAACTGTTCAATACGTTATGACTGAATACATGCAAGACTAACAACATTCCGATCAGCACTAATTGAAAAATATAAGCTTGCTAGCACACCAATCTCCAATGGGTAACATGGCTAAAAATGACACCTGCTTCTTATTAGCATATAAGAATTGCCAGTAAACCTACTTGAGTTGGCACAGTGGTCTTTAAAACATGCATCTCAGGGTCTGAACAGATACAATTCCCTTTGTGTGTGATGAGTGGGGGATATTTAGCTTGTCTGTATTTTTAGTGTGTGCTCAAACAGAAATCAGGGAAGTCAGGGTCTGTCTCCCCATCCTCCATCCTTATCCCTCCTTGTTCACCCCTCCCTCTCCTGCGCCAGCTGAACAAAGACAACTGCTCTTTGTTAGCTACATGCTCTGTCTGAGAGTTGGACTCAGAACGTGTCTTTTCACTGATGCTGGTGGCATAGATAGTGGTACTGCTGCTGTACTGTGTGTGTGTGTGTGTGTGTGTGTGTGTGTGTGTGTGTGTGTGTGTGTGTGTGTGTGTGTGTGTGTGTGTGTGTGTGTGTGTGTGTGTGTGTGTGTGTGTATGGACAGCTGACATGGGGGATGAACTAATCCTGAAGATAATGATAGGCCTTGTACCCGCTAGATTTTTCTTTCGAGCATCAGTGCCTTTTTCAGAGAATTTCAAGAGGGACTGAGTGTGTGAAGCTGAAGCAGCTGTCCCTGTAAAAGCGCTTTTCCCAGCACCTTTTCTTGTTCAAAACACTCTTCCTCTTTGTTCTGCTGCTTTCAGTGCTTCAACCTGAAAATATCATATATTTTCAAAAGAAGAAGCGTTGCACTTTTCTTGTCAAGAGGATGAGATTATGTCAAAGATATGTTAGCAACACACAGCAATATATTTTACTTGCACCACACCAAAGCACTTAATTCCCGCATCCAGCCAGTACTTATATTTAAGAAAAAAGTGCCCGGTGAGCTCAAAGCTTTGAGTTAAACCACAGGCCGGGTTGTTCCACTAGGGAAGAAGTAAGGTGAATAAAAACACATAGGGGTTATTTGTGACCGGGGAAGAGGATTTGCATCAGGAGAAAAAGTGAGGAGTGTGATGGAATTTTCTATCCATGCTTATCCACCCATTTTCTTTACCATATATGGCAAGACTGATGCTGCTGGGGTTGGTGGAGAGCGTTACCGATCCATCCTCTTAGGGTACTGTTCGGGCAAGGGGGGTAGAAGGGGGTTGGGTGGCCTCCTTTACTAGTCCTCCCATGAAATACTTCTTTGTCTGTCTTTTCCCTATTTTTCTACCTTATCTTGAGAGTGCTAATTGCTTTTTTGTGCTGGTTTGATAGCTGGTTATTTACATTGTGCCATTAAGAAAGAAAAAAGCTGTATGGTAATTAATTATTTCCATAGCAGTATGATAATGTGTGCATAATTAAACTGCAATGTGTATAAGCACTTGTCAGTGGGTTAAGATTTGTCAATGTGTAAGTGTGTGTGTATGAATGATACGATGTACAAGAGTCTTCCTTAGAGGGTAAATCCTATGGACTGTTAAGGTCACCTGGTGGATGGGATAATTTAGTTCCATTTCCTCGTTGTATAATATCAATAGATGGAGAGCTAAAGAGCGTGAAGGGAGTGGGCGGCTATTAGCCTTTATAAATCACACTGTTTGTAGTGAGAGAGCTGAAGATAGAGCGAGGTATTGGGTGGGAGTGGAGCGTGTCAAGGACAGAAAACTCCAAAAAGGAAAGAGTCTTTTAACTGTTGGACAAGGATACAATTTTCACAAAAGAGCAGTCTACTACAAAACACTGTCTGAGACACAGGACAAGCGATCAAGTTTTAGATCTAACATCAAGCTTTGCTGCTTTCTTTGTATGCTATTTACACAAACATGTCCACTATTTACAATTTTCATTAAACAATATGTAGTATTTTTTGTATACAAACAGAAAATCAGGATTCCATGTTAGCCGTTCTGTTGATGTAGACATAGGGATCCACCTCTGCAGGTGTACATGTCCACAGCACTCCTTCAGCTCTGGGACTAATTGCAGCTGCAGGATTCACTGCAGTAATTGGAAAGCATTTAGGATTTGTTTTTAAAGAGCTTCATTAGGTTTAATCAATACAGACTGCTCTTCAGCGGCACACAGTCGATGAGTGTTACAACTCTTCAAAGCCTCATTACATTTGAATAAGTAGTAAATATACATTTGAGTAAAGAAACAACAAGGAAATGCCTCTCTAAGCTTGACATTTTGTTGTGCGATTAAAGTAGGCTTTCGCAAAACATCTTTATCATGTTTTTTCATATTCAAATTATTCTTTCTCAAAAGAGCAGATGTTATCTTTCATATTTTTTCAGCATTCCAACAATGTCCATTGTAATTGGTCTTTATTGCTGATACAGCAGAAACGGTGAGATGATTTAATCGCAGGTTAATATCAGCCTTTTCGTCGCCCTACCTGCCACAGCTGTGTTAACCATCTCCCTCATGTCACTCATCACATCTTGACAAACATGAAATTTTAATATGTCATGTTAACCAGCCCCTCAAACAAGGAATTAACCACTCTCTGGGACAGTCACACAGATGGTGGCAGCGGCAGGTGGAAACCCTCTCTGTGAAAATACATTTTACGCCTATAGTCAAATCACAGCTATCTCATCAGAGATTTAAATAATGAATAAGCTTATTAAGGGCCAAAGTTTAGCCTTGAAAATATGGGTTCCCCCAGAGGGAGTAGAAAACTATATCAGCAGAAAAAATGGCAAATGTTGGCCTGCATGTTTAACTGAAAAATTTATGTTTTTTTTTCCTCCAAATCCAAAGTGCTGTAGCGGGCTTACAATATATTAAGGGAGTAGTTTAAGCTTTGTGGAGTTAGCCAGCTAGCCAGTTTTTGATGACTGTACTGCTGATCAACCCCGTGACCAATTACAGACGGAGGCTGGAGGTTGATGCTGTGGGGCGAAGAGAAGGAAAAGAAAAAAGAGAAAGGCGTGACTGAGAATTTTCTTTCAGGCCCTGCAGCTGAGAGTTCACATCAGGGTTACAGTATCATTAGATTACTGTGCTATCATCCACTTCAGGCTGCAGATGGGGGACACCTCTGTTCATTTGACCCAGAGCCAGAGGCAATGCAGTCATGCCAGAAGTACTTTTAAGGCTGCTGCATAATACTATGACTCTGACAGTCGCTCTGTCTACCAGTGGCATCCAGCTGCCATCATGGAAATGAAGCAGTGTGTTCAAGCATGCATGTAGTTCCCTGGTGGAAAACATGGTTCTATTTGGTATTTAAATGGGTCAAACTGTGGTGATTTATTCATGCTCTGAGTCTTTAGTGCCTCTCAGCCTGTCAGGCAGGCTCGAGGCCCCCTTTTTTCACCCTGCTCTTACCTTTATAAAAAAGTGTATATACACATAATGATATGGTTAAAGCCTCTTAAACGTGTTTTATTTATTTGTTTTCTCTGCCCTCCATGGACAAATGACTTACATTTGTACTTTTGAATACTGCGCAGAGAAAAACTATATGTGAAGATGTCACATTGCACTGAAAAAACTGAAAGGTTGACTTTAATAAATGTATTATGTAAACAAAGGAGACATAATTATATTAGGTTAGTTGGAAGTAATAATATTAGGTTGGACCTAATGTTTTTTTATTTAAACTGAATATTATTGGTTTCAACTAACAGTCTTATATAAAATAATTTACTTACACTAAGTTGTGAAATGTAAAATGTGGGTTTAATTCTTACCAAGATCAAACCTCCTGGACTCGATCAGAACAAAGAGATGAAAAGATTGTACACAGCTCACCCTCTCTCTTGTGACCTTGGCTCTTTTCAACCTATGTTTGTATTTTCTCCCTCAACAAGCTCTCAGACTGTGCTGTCAGATGAGAGAGGTACCCAAACCCTCTCAATCTCCCTTTGAAATCAGCCGACTGCTGCTTCTGCTTTCACTGACTCCAGGTCACCTATATCAGTGAGAAATACAAAAGAATAGGGGATTTGTTCAAGGCATTGAAACTCAAAAATACTCTTGAGACAAACAAATATGCCGACAGTCACTCTCATACAGAGTTGCATTGTGATACTTCACTCCTAGGAGGTGTAAATGATGGAAAAACGGAGAGAATAGCACAGAATGACAGCAAGAGGTTGACCCATTATTCGCTTCCGGTGAAAGCCCCCACAAAGACCAACTCACAGTGTGACAAACAAGATGAGATTATTATCAAGGTTGGCAGACATCTGTGCTTGCTTTAATGTATTACACATTCATAGCCTTTAGAAAGGTCATTTCTCTTTGTATCAACATTGTGTCTTAAACATAAATATCCCAAATTCTGTTAAATGAGCAACATTACATCCTAACAATACTGTGTCATAATCTCTTTCCTCTCCCTTTAAATACACTTTGTCTTAAAGGCTTATTTTGTCCCCTTGAATTTATATATACCCCACAGTATTCACATTTTAGTTACTGCGTTAACAATCTCTTATAAAGAGCCAATGAGTTCAAAGATTTGGAGAAAAAAAGGTATTCTTTTAATAGCCAATAGTTGGTCAAAACAATCTGTGTATCATTGTCAACAATGAACCAAAAATACCAGAATAACAACAACTTTGAATGGAAGATAAATCAAAACAACGAACAAGCTAGCAGTAAATTCCCAAACTGATTAAACTATTGCATGATATTATTTTCTTTGTCTCAGTTTAGACTTAATCCACCTGCATGCGTCAGGTGCAAAGGGGGACCCAGAGAGTAGTGATGCTGTTTTTTTGGCCTGGGAAATACACAGTAATTACACTAATACGGCAGCCTCTCAGCAGGCTCATTTGTTCGGCTTCCAATAGAGCCGACCAGATGGCTCTCTGCTCCCAGCAGCCTTCCATATTCATGAGATGAGGTTTGACCCTGCCACCTCTGAAGGGCTGACCTCTAACCTGGACCCTTTAGGACATCAAAAGGATGTGGAAGAGGGCAGAAGGAAAACCCCCAACCAAAGTCTCATGGGTGAGCACCCGACGTCGCTGACTGAAGGCATTGGCATATGTGTGGACACAATTGAGCCCAAGCTAGCGATCCTTCACACGAGTTCCCATGCTCCTGCGGGGCGTCATTTGTGGAAAAGAGCATCTGTCCCAACTACACAGAATCCTATACACTGAGGAGGGGGGGGTGGGGGCTTTAGGGTTTGGAGTGCAAAGACAAAGCCAGGCACCCAAACTAATGATGTCACACCGTGTCAACAGTGTTCAAGAGCGTGGCAGTGAACTCTCTTTTCCCTGCAGGATGTTTTTATAGGCATAGCCAACCTCTGGGATCATTGAGTGGTCTTTTCAATCAAATAAATGAATATACTAGCTGTAAATCAATGGCCTGATAGATAAATACAGTATCTGGTGTGAAACATATTTGATATGACCTGCTGGGTAAAATAAATAATCTCAATGTGTGTTAACACTGAAGGAGGGGAGTGTGAAGGTTTTTTGAGGAAAGAATAGAGGGATCCACAAATTTTACAGGATCATCTGAACCACCAAATGATGCAACACGGTGTGATTTGTTAAGAAAGTCCAAAAATAATGTTTGAAATATAGCTCCTGAAAGCACTGTGTTTAACAAGTAAGTGAAACTCCATTCTCAAAAGTGGTTTAGTTAATTGTGGTTTTGTTGGTGTTACTAATTTAAAGATGTAAAACCTGAATTCGCCTATAAAAATGATCGGTTTATGTCAACAATGATTCTTAAGAAACTACAAAATGACGTTATTAGTTTAGAATTGTGGTGTCCTGGAAAGTTGAAAGAAAAAACATGTAGAGTTTCTGTATGCAACGTAATATAATACAGAAAAAAAACCTATTACATAAGCTCTGCCATAATCAGCCGAAGTCAACCCACACAGAGCTAATGTGCGATGGTGCTCCTGCTGTGGAGGCAGTGAACTGTTGACAAAAATGTATAAGAACTACATACAGCTTTTGGTTATTCCTCTAAAAGTACACCCTGAAGCCAGTTTTAATGACTACTTGTGTTTGCTCATAGCCCCGCTGCTGTTAATCATCATTCCACATCATTGGCACTTTTGCTCTGTGAATCCCAGAAACTGTAGTTACTGTATTGGAACATAACAATCTGAAGAAACAAGAAGCTTGTAGAATAACTGATGTTTTCTTAGATTTATATATTATTTTATGGATGCATTTCTACTCATGTTAAGTTTCACCAACCTATTAAAGTGATACTGCCTGTAGAAACAATCATTTTCTGTGTTATTTAATTTAATTTGAATTCAATTGACAAAAAGCCAGTTTTTTTTTTTTAAGTTGAAAGCTTGAGAGCCATGGTGTGGTGATAATGTGTAGGATCAAGGGACTTTGCAAGTGAAGCAAATGTTTGCCCTCCATCTTTCACACTCATTTGACCAGCTTTCCCTCTGTTTTTATACCTAACAACTATTTATTCAATAGTGCTATTAGCTAGAAGCTTCCAAGCTAGGGCACACTGATTACATGACTTTGTGTGTTTACGTTTAGCACAGCCTCTTACCGAGCTAACAAGAAGCTTCGATAACTTTTTGAATTATTTTGTCAATGTTAAATATTTCTGCTTATCCTCAGTCTGCACCTCTTAATCGCCTTCGTATGCCGTCACGCTGCCTTAATATCTACCCCAATGTCTTTCTGAACACATGTAAGGTACAAATGTTTTTTAAACAATTTGTTTTAAAATGTTTCTCTTGCTATTGCCCCAACTAAAGTATATTCAAGTGTAATACTAAGTTGCTGGAGTACTGCTTTAAGATATGAGACATTCTCATTATGGGAGATAAAAAGATTACAACAACAAGATATCTTATGAAATACTTCATTATCTACAGCCTCTAATCGAGGTAGCAGTCATTTTAACAACAGGGTTAGAGAATGTGGAGGATGCAATAATGTTCCAGTATTGAGTGGTACTACGTGATATGATAAGATGAGAGTATATATGACACCACATATTGGTAACCTCTGTTTTTTCTCTTTTAACTGCAGAGATGGCAGAAATATCAACACGGTGGTTCTTTATTACTGATCTTATCTGGGCCCATTCGGCCACAGTAGTATACAGAGGCTGTGTGCCTGCAGTGGAGATGAGCCAGAGTGAAGATAACACTGCACATCCATCTGACTAATTGGCTCTACAATACAGCCATAGGGGAAAAAACCTCTGATTTATAGCACTTGAGAATGCAGTTTCCCACTTTAAAAATATTTATCCTTCCCTATCAGCTTACACTCAAGTCAAAATTAAGAGCCCATTTACCAATTAAATAATTTGGTGCATGATCTCACATAGTCAATTCTGTGTGCTATGGCCATTTAATATATGCTCATGATAAAGACTAATATTGCTCAAGTTCATTGTGGCCATTTGGTGCTTGCCAAGTGTGTGCTGTAAAGCAGAAAAGAGACACAAATGGGCCGGAGTGATGTCACCTCTGGCAGGCTTAGAGCCTTTAGAGAGGCTACATGTACAAAGAGTTCCATCCATGTAAGCTGATTATGTTCCTTTTAGCGATGATCATGTAACACTTAATTTTTGGTAGTCATGAGTTATGAGTTATTCACAAATGATGTGCACAATGGGGTCTCATTAAGTATTCAATTATAATTTGTGGCCATTCTCAGAAATCGCCCTTACACCCGATTATACTGGGACACTGGTGATTTTAGAGTGTCTTTCACAACTAACTATGCCCCAGGGGGAATGTCACACACAGTGCTGACATACTATCTCATGACAGGGTAGATAGTTGTTTCTGGGCCTGTCATAGCCCATTGCACACCACAAAAACATGTCAATATTTCCACCATCACATTTGTCACGGGATGCTTGCCACTGTCATTACAGTTCTTGTTGCAGCAGATCTATGATTGACAGTTTGTGGGAAGTGAAATATTGATAATAGCGATGTGCATATACAGTATGTGACAGTGTCAGTATTGTATCATACGATGTTCATGTCAGATCACAGAGAACAAAAAATACATATATGTTCCCTATTATTGAAGAAAGTACAGCATTTTACTTCAAAAACCGAAGGCATGCAAGCTTTTATAAACATTCCTTTCTGGTCTTCCCTTGAGCTATCACATGAACCTCACATTTAGCTACAGGCTGTTGTAGCTGCTTTAAATGCACTATACTTTACTCTTGCACAGGCTGCTTTAACACTCACGTTGTTACAGCCTGAACATAGAGCATGAGAGTGAGTAAAAGTTCATTATTATTACAGAGGGGAAGAAGAGTTTTAGAGTATGGTCTTACTCATCATAAACTCATATTCCCATCAAGGCTCATACCACACCCTATCTGAAAATAAACACTTTCTAACAATAGAGGGTTTTAATTATCCTATTAAAGGAATGGAGAAATACAGTATGATAATGTATTCGGCAGAACTCGATGTGTAGGGCAATAGCACACTTATGTGTTTCCATTATACATGAAGCAGTAGAACACAAATTGTTGTTCTACTGCAAACATGAAAGTGAGCCTTTTAGGTGCTGGTATGTGAATAATATTCAATAGTGACCTTTTTATAATGGTTGATAGTTCATCTATCAATGCTTCATAGATCAGCAATTACTAAATTTAGGCTTGCAAGGTCGTAAAAAGAATCTGCCTTCAGTGTACATCCTGGAGCTGGTAAGCGTCAGTAAAGGTCCACTTCCTCAAAGAGCAAATAGGCACCTCAGCCCTCTAATGAAAGCCCTTGAACTCACTGTGACTCCTTCATAAAGCCATAATGTGTAGGTGTTCAAGCAGACATTTTAGCCTGGACTTAGACACTCTTCTGTCTTGAAGGGATCAAGGTCATCACAGTCGATATCCCACAGATGGTGGACGAACAATGTGATCCTCTTTGGTGCCTCTTGACTCATTATTTGTAATGGGTGGCCAGGGGTAAATGGAGGAAAGCACAAGGTAAGGAGGTAGTAAATGATCCCATGGCTGTAGGAACAGGAGACGCTGCATTAGCTCTGTTATGAAGCACTGAGAAGCTTCAGCCTTCAGGAAGCTTTTTCGTTTCAGAGGGAGGTTAAAACTGAGGGGACTGAGTGCTGTGTGACACTGAAAAGATGACGCCTCAGGGTACTTCAATCAGCAGGTCAATAAGAAATGTTGACCCTTGACCTCGTCCTATAACTTTCATCAGTTTATCTGCCATGTGACTGGTTTGCCTCATTAAACCCTGGAGTTAGTTTAATCAGTGTAATGACAATGAAACCATTACGGAAAATGCATGTGCTTGTCTTGCATGTAATTCATCATCCAGGCAAACATCCTGTAGCAGTGCATTCATTAAATGTTGTTTACTACAGCTTCAAATGTATCAGCACAAGTACCAGTGCTTATTAATTAAGTTGTCTGCATAAAAATCAGTCCAAGGGAAGTGTTACAAATGTAGCAAAGAGATATCTTTGACTACTACACTGCAAAGGTCAGCTGACCAACAGCTTCTCTGAGATGTGGCTCTCTCTCTCTCTGTCTGTCTCTCTCTCTCTCTCTCTCTCTCTCTCTCTCTCACACACACACACACACACACACACACACACACACACACACACACACACACACACACACACACACACACACACACACACACACACACACACACACACACCCTGAGATGGTACTGTACTCTGAAAAGAAAGATGAACCTGCCTACCAATCATGTGGTAGCTCTATGATGATGGGTTGATTCCACTCAGTGCCCCCACAGGATCAGTCAGAGGGAGGAGTAACTGCCTTCATCAATATTAATCTTTTTTCTCATCTATATTCATATACTCATTCATATTCATCACTGCTTACATGGAGCAGAATAGGGAGCTGCGTGTGCATTTCTGATCATTGTTTCAGATTAAGATTCTGCAATGGTCTTGACACTGATTTGTGTTTGCAGGTTGCATTAAACTTGATCCTGTTTTGTTTTAGTTAATTGTATGAGTTTATGTTCTCAATTTGTATTCAACTAACACAGACTTAACCAATGTTAGTGTTTTATTATATATATATACAATGCTATCTATTATTTGGTAAATTGCTGCTATTGATTCTGTTTTAAAGGAGACAAATTATTGGATTCAACTGAAACAAAAGCATATATTTGTGTGTGTTCCGGCCTATGCATGATAGTGTGTGCATATGCTCCGTTGATTACTACTAACAGTGTAAAGCCATGTTAGCAGCTCTGTCAGGCTGTACATGGTTCATAGAAATACTTCCATTTATCAATCAAAATATCTTAAAAGTCACCAAAAGGAGCTCACCAAAATGATTACGAAACATTGTCTTTGTACCCTAACAAATGTGTGCCATCCAATGCCATCATTTACTGGATGGGTGCAATAAATGTAATTTAAACAGATTTCATAGCTGAGATTTTTCAGTCTAAACGTTATATCTGGCACTTTCAGATCACACTAAATAAGAATACAATACAAGATTCCATTTAAGAATACAATATGTCTCTATTCTGACTCATGGAGAGCCACGTTTTATTCCCCAATATCAGGAGAGCCCTTTCAGACAAGCCTGGACACTTTCCCTCATCATTCATTATCACTCCCCGAAAATATTTCCATCAGCTCTATGACTATGATTAATAACTACGCAGACATGTAAGAAGAAATAGCTTTCATCAAATATCCCTCACTTGTTCCACCTCTACTGTTTCTCCCAATCAGCCTCTAATTGGTTGCTTTACTTTGTGAGAACAGCAGAGATAGATCAGTGTGTTGGCGAGGAGAAAACAGAGTGCAGCTTGGAAAGCTTGTTAAAAAATATGCTTCTAATGACTTTGTTTCCTCTAACTCAGTGTTTTACAAAAATTGCAATACCAAATGACACATCTTGACCCACTGAGATGTAATTTTTAAGCAAACAAAAGCACTTTGCTCTGGGCTCATGGTGTATAAACTGGCAGGAGTGCTTCTAAATCTGGCAGAGACAGCGTCATTGCTTCCGGATTCGGCACCCCTCCTGTAACTTTGGACAAAATCACACTGGTGTTAATTATTCTCTATTATATGAAAGTATTTTTGTTCACCAACATAACTGTCCTTCTACAGCACATGCCTCGCTTCTGTGTTTCTCTACTGTGTGTGTTTGTTGTGAACAACGCTACAAAGTAGGAAATGTTTAGGTTGTTATATAAAAAATATACTAATGAGATAAGGTTTATTTTCCTCTCCTCTGTCTCAGCACCTCTTTTTTGGAGTTGTACTGTAACTGCTGTATCAGCAGAGTAAGGTTTTTTTTATCAGGTGTAGTTGCAAAGCCCTCTGTCCCTCCTTGGCTTAGCTGAGTGAGACAGGAAGAGAAATCGCTGCTTAGGCGGCAGCTGAGAGAAGCAGCACAGTCTCTCCACACACATGAACAGGACACAGAGCTGTGAACATGCTCTTCCTCACAGACTTTAATACCCCCTTAACTTCCACACTTGGCTCTAATGTAATTTTCTCTGGCTTATATGATGCCCCAAAAAATGTCAGGTTTGTCACTAACGACTAACAATTTCACCACGGTTCTCCAGTTTAAGCTCCCTAGCTGTGGTTTCCTTCTCATGTACAGTAAGCCCTGATTCTAAAATGATGCATATGAAATAGTAGTTTCTACACACCTTTACTGTATGTCCCTTTACAGTACATGCTTTAAAACCCCAAAAGACAGGCCTCTTGGTTTCCAAGAACTAAGAAAAATCCCATCCCAAAATATATCATCCTCTTTGTCGTAAAGTCCCAGCTGCCCTCCTTGTGATTATCAAATCGTTACTCGAAGCCTATTTATTCTTGGGGTTTTAAGAGTGTGCATACTTTTTCTAAATTTGATGGGATTTAACAGTCTCTGCGTTGAAGTTCAGGCTCAGCTCGGGAATAGGGCTATTTCACTGTTGCCTTTCACTTTTTGGTCAATATTGGATGGGTTACACTGTCCAGCAGTTGTTTAAACAAGCAAACCTGTCCTCCATTGAACTAGATGGCATTAAAGCTTATTTTCACATACCTACTGGGACTAATCACTTTTGTCTTATCATCCTGCTCTTGATATACTGTAGCTAAATGTGATATATTATATCCAAACATTTGGACATTTGATGTTCTTCTTTTGTGTTGTTGGTGTAATGTTCACCCCATTAGCTCCTATCACACC
This sequence comes from Eleginops maclovinus, assembly GCF_036324505.1. Taxonomy (NCBI): domain Eukaryota; kingdom Metazoa; phylum Chordata; class Actinopteri; order Perciformes; family Eleginopidae; genus Eleginops; species Eleginops maclovinus. Next base: position 13,990,773 of record NC_086368.1, on the reverse strand, counting down.
CCTATCTGTCAATGGAGGGAAGATTTCTCCTTAAATGGTATCTCCTGAGGAATCTTCTATGACATCCTTTCCATTGTTCCCTCTAGAAGCTAATGTTTTTTGTTGCCAACTTTTTTTGTGTTCTTAAAGAGCCTTTGTTGATATAGTAGCCACTATTAATGTGTTAAAGCCACTTAGACAGTGTATGAGATGTTTGGCAACACAAATATACTTGATTCGACTTTGCTGAGTGAAATGCCCTCGAAAATGTGCAGAGGCAAAGATAAATCACAGAGTCTGAACAAGCAGTAAGCTCAGAAGCAGCTGCAGAGCCCTCTCTTCCTCACCATGATACTTTAAAAAGCCATCTGCCATCTGTTTGGAAAAACACTAGTTATTTAAATATCCGGCAAAATTGATCTACACACAAAGTTGTGTGACCTTATATTTAATTTGTTTCCATGACACATACATTGACAGTTTCAGCGAATGATATGTTTGATTGTGGTTAATGTATCTTATAAGGCGTAGCTGTTTACAAGCAGTTTTAAAACATATCAATAATCCCCTGAGACAAATTCCTATAATCATCTTAAGCAAGATTATATTTTATAGCAGTGTTATACATAATATATATTGAGTAAATCAAGACTATTGGTTATATTGGACAACATGAGGCATAAATAGAAGGAAAAAAATGTTATTAATTTTATCAATTTAATGTCTCTGATCAAGAATGCACCTGAGAACTAAAACGTAGCCTGAAAAATACGAATACTCAGTTTAGCTAATGAGGTTTGAAGGAGAGCCACTAAAATGATAAAACTCTCTTTTTGCTTGTACATTGGTTTTGTTCTATCAAATTATTAGTTTCTGCAGTCACAAAGTAATAATAGTAGAAAAACAAATCCATTTAAAACCCACTCTAGTATACTTTCATTATGCCAAAAACAATACAGTTTCACTTCTATACTTAGAGAGAGAAGCAATCGTTTCTGCTTGCTCAGCATGTTTTGTATTGTTTCTTCTTTTATGTTTTCGTCCCTCTCAGCTCTTGTTTTCTCTGCAGCAGGAAGGATCTGATTAAAAACACAATCAGCACGACGGCAGGCGCCATGCCTTCTAATCAAACCATAATGGGAGTTTACCATGCATTATATCTGACTTGGGTTTAATGAGACTTTAGCATGCATTATCTCAAAGTGAGTTTTAATAGCAGTATCCGGGGGGCATTTGCATTCCCATCTGTATCTCTTTGCCAAGTCTGCGTCATGTAACAGCAGCAGGAAAGGTGAGGCGGGACTTGTTTTGAGGTTTAAAAGTGGGCATGGATACAACCCTGCAACAGATGCTCCGCCTCCGTTTGCTGCTGGGCTTGGGATGACTTTCCATCTGGTTGCTTTGCCCTTGTATGTTTTTTTTTTTTTAACATCTAGGTGGTTTAGAAAGCAAAGTGTCCTTGCACTTCTGTAGAAGGCCCTGGTTTGAGCCCCTTTGGCAGCAAGAATTACCCCACTGAGATGTCCTTGAACACAAATGTGAATCCTTTGCAGCTCCACGGGCACAGTAAAGTAGCTGGTGGTTAAAAAGAAAAACTATTATCTATCTGATTAACCGATTTTCTTGGAAATCTTAAGCAAAATCAAAATGTCCCTTTGGGGGAGTAGCAAATCTGAAACTTCTCTCACATCATTAAACCACCCTTTTTAGTTTGAGTATAATAAAAAGCCTTTAGATTTGAACAAAACAGAAAACGTACCATGTGACAAATTCTTTCACCTCTGCCATGTTGCAGGGCTCCTGCTGAACTACTGTTGCTACAATACTATTTGATCGTAACTACGTTTCATGCAATGCACCGAGTTTGCTCTATGTTAAGCTATTGATGATGGAGACTGAAAAAAGGGCCACATGTCGAAGACATGTGATAAAATGACCTCTAGAGTGTAGAGCCTGAGTGTCTGTTGGTGCCCTCATATTCTGGTCAAAGTTGTGGTGGAAAAATAGATGAATAATTGATTTTACTCTAATGGGTGAATCTGTGGATGTCCATTCTGAACTCTGTACTTGTTGATATTCACTGCACTGTAACATTATTAAAATGTCTTAGCTAATGTGTTTCCCCTTTTTATGTTTCATTGGAGCCTTTTATGTGAACAAAAAGATAATAGTGTTGTGAAATCGGTTTGATGGACAGTTTTTCCGCCTCGCGGCACGTCTCCTGTTAGTGTTTTCTCTGTTGCAGTATATTCAGAGAACACTGTTGTGTATTAGGAACGGCAGGAAAGTCATCACCTCACCATGTCGGCCTGTCTAGGGGTTCACTGCTTACATTATTCCTGCAAACCTAATTAACAATATCATACCATCACCCGCAATCCCTTCACCGCATGACAAGCTGCCAGGAGGGGAGTGTGAAAGTATTAATATTTATGGCTCTATTCAGTAGTGAACAGAGAAATGGAGTAAATTAGCAAGTCTAATGCTTTGCAATGCTGTAGTGATCCACTGCAAGGGGGAAATGATATAATAGCCCCTATCCAAATCACTGGCGGAGTGCTGCCATTAGAGTTGATTTTAAGGGCTTGGACGCTCTGTTTTGTAAGCATTTACCTTGTGCTTTGTTGCACTTACAGAAGGGGCTGTGCCTTGTGAAGCTGTATAAACTACAGATGGTAAGGGCATCCGCATTATAGCATCTCTTTCTCTCCCTCTCCTCCTGCCTCATTCTCAATTCTAACAAACTTTTAATGAGTCATAATATGTGCGGGGTAATGATTAGATTTAATGAGATGCCTACAACCTTGAGTTGACTCAACTTGGGGCAACACGCTCACTAATTTGTGACAGAGCACAGAGAGTCTTGGACTTTATGACAGATGCACCATTTTTTTTTTTTTTTGCTATTGTTTTAAATGTATTTAAGTTGGGATTGGCAGGAATGTCAAATTCCGATTACAAAGTTGAAAAAGGGGCAACATGCACACCCCCTTACTGCAGTCTAATTCTTTTTTTGCAGCTTCCCAAGAGTCTGGGATTCTCAACACTGTAAAACCCAATAAGATCAGAGTACTCAAAACTTATGTGGAAACTGATAACCACAATATATTGAAGTCAACAAATGTAAAGTATTATTTACATTTGTAAATTAAGTAAGTTACATATTATAGTTTACTTAAACTTCATTTTTTCATACATTGTTCTTATTAATACTGATTAACATAACTAAGTTTTGAATTTCTCCACTATTAATTATTTTGATGCAAAAGTACTTAATTGCATTAATATCAATGTTGATGCGCGTGTTGGCATGGTGATTTGGCGCTGTGTTGTCATGTTAGCGGGTGAACTGGCATGGAAACGGCATGTGTTGACATGGTAACGTAGCGCTGTGTGTTGTTATGGGGACATAGCGCTGTGTAGTAGTTCTTGTGACACTGTAACCAAATGTTTATTCATTGATTTATCACAGCAGCATAATCACCCATTGCAGATTTATGTATCAAGACATATATTATATTACACCTTTGTAAACAGTGATTGAATACTGCTAATTACCTGGGGTCGACCCTCACTCACTCACTCACTCACTCACTCACTCACTCACTCACTCACTCACTCACTCACTCACTCACTCACTCACTCACTCTCTCTCTCTCTCTCTCTCTCTCTCTCTCTCTCTCTCTCTCTCTCTCTCTCTCTCTCTCTCTCTCTCTCTCTCTCTCTCTCTCTCTCTCTCTCTCTCTCTCTCACACACACACACACACACAAACACACACACACACACACACACACACACACACACACACACACACACACACACACACACACACACACACACACACACACACTATAAGTAAGAATATAAATATAAAACCCTTCTCAACTGCTGCTGAGAGCATGACCCAGATCAAGGGCAGAGAGATCATGTGTGTCTGTGTGTGTGTGTGCATGCATGCGTGTTCCCCTCGACTGTGCGCTAGTTAGCTGCTCCCCCCCCAAAATGAAAGCACCAGATATGAGGCTCCCCTATTGCGAACCTAATTTGGAATAAGCAGTTACAAGCAGCAGGGATGGAATCACACATCACATCCTGTAAAGAAATACATTGTTTTCCATATGTGTCACTCACTGTAAGTACAGCAGAATCCTTTTTGTTCATCATCCCACAGATCTCACAGGCTTGTATTCATTATATCATCCTGTTTCCAAAGCATTCAGATAAAGAAATAAAACCACAGAATCATAAAAAGGCCCCATAAACATCTTACATTTAAACTTTAATGTGCCTCATTAAAGCCAATACACCATAAAAAAATGATGTGCATACCTAAATGGTGAACATGCTGGATTAATGTAAAGCAATAAATGTGTGCACTATAAGGAGAGTGAATGTCTTTTTGCAACAAAATCAAGAACATAAAATGGGGTATAAAAAGCTTGACTGGCGTTTCAGTCACTTAAAGGTGATCTGATCTAAAAAATAAAATGTGCTTTTCAAATAAGTTGATATGCAATTGTAGAGAGTAAAGAAGACTGATCTGCTGTTTAAAATGATGTGATGTGATGTGAGTGATGTTCCTACAATAGCTGTCTTTGCTTTGTTCTTAGCTGTATTAAGCAGGTTAAGGTCATAGTATTAACATGCACACTGAAAAAGGGTTTCCTGAGGATGAATCTTAAATATTTTGGAGGTAACCTTACACTCCCTCTAGTGCCAAAATGAGGTTAATATTTGTGGTTTCGTGTTTGATGGATGACTCCCCTGACTTTTTCTTAAGAACCACCAGCAGGTTGACATTTTTGGCTTTTATGAAATTTCAAATACTGTCAATGTCAAATACAAGATACTATAAATGGTTTAGTAAAGATTTACATGGTGGCCACCATGGAACCTCTGATTTTCCCCTAGTGCCAACAGCAGCTCTAAATTTAAATTTGTCATATATTTTTCTTTTTTAGATATGCTTATATAGCTTAAATCTCTTCCTTAATTCAATAGGTAAAATACAAAAGGAAAAACATTGGTTGCAATCATTGTAGGTTTTTATCTGAGGTTGAGAAATAGGCTGAGGAAGAGCAGAAGTTATGTAGGTGCAGTAGAATGCAGATAAACATCAGGTTGCAAGAACATAAAGCAAATATTTGTCCCAGGGGAAGGACAGCATGTGCCAACCAATGCGAAGATTAGACAGCCTATCATTTGATCAAGACTATTCCAAATTATTATATTAATTTATTCATTCGGTTTGAGTGGGCACTCCACGGCTTGATTGCCCTTTATCTACTCCTTCATTGTCAAATAAGCCAAACATCCTCTCTTCATATGAGACAACTCATCTATCTCTCTCTGACTCATTTCCCTCAAATGGGAACCACTCCTCCTTATTCACCTGACAGAGAGATTACAGGCCGGAAAATATGAGCTGCAGCACACAGCAGTGCTGAGATATGGACCTGCAGTCCCCAGCAGAGAAGAAAAGGATGATTAGGTATGTCCTAGGTTTTACACCAGACCTCACTACAGGGTTTATACAATCATATGGAAAACAGAAGGATTGTAGAGATGATTAACATATATTAAAAAGCCAGAATAGTTTTGAAAGCCAAACCAAAAGCCAGCACATTGTCCTTGCTGCCATGTCCTTGCGGGAGCAGTCAAACCAACTGATTAATGATCCAGGAAAAAGAAACACACACAAAGGCAAGCAGGTACTTTGGGAATCAATTCATCACACTGTATTTGTTGTGACCCTGGCTGATGTGGTGGCTGGAGAACAGCAGAAACGTATAACTATAGTATAGGACAAATACACACACAAGAGTCAACTGCAAGGAAATCAAAACCATTATTTGCACTGTGCTTTATTGCTAGTGTCAGTGTGATTGAGGAGAGTCTGAAGCAAGGTGAGTGTGTAAATATAATAGGGATCCTGTTATCAGAAAGCTTTCCCTTTCTTTTTTACTTACATTTCTTTATTTATTTATGTAATTGAATCTGAAGCATTAGACTACCGCATAACAGGATGAAGGACATGTAAGGGTTGTCGGATGCTATGTTTAGACACACTGAGGATGCTTCATTATGAGTGGGGTCACTAGGCCATCCCTCTAAAGGCCCGCAGGTGCTGGTTGAACTGGTCAGCACTTTCTTTGGCGGTAAGAAGCTGCTTTTCACACCACTGAACCAGAGCCTGCTGCAACATCTTCACACGCGCAGCCTGGAGCCGTGCAATCTGAGAGACGCACACAACATGCATGTTAGGGTTGATAGATCAAAATCCAATAGGATCACACATGATGGGAAAGAGATTGCTGCTTTAAATTCGGTATTTTACCTCATCTTTAGCCACTCCAGATATGTGATCAAACTCCGTCTCTGCTGCTTTCTTCACCTCCTCCATCTGATGAACAGGCGGAGCATTTATCATCATTACATACGTCATACATATCATAGTTGCATTGAACATCCTCTCATCAGTTTTCTGCTCTATGCGCTTCAACTGAATCACATCAGCAGAACACTACTGACACCTGCTGGTCTCATGAAAGTATTGGCATCTGACCTAGCCTATTGCATGGTGTGGTATGGCAACAAATGACTTTATTTCTTTTTACTGAAGGTTTACTTGTTAAGGTATCATTGTGGAAAAAGGGGGTTTTCCTCTTGATATGACAATAACTGAACATCATATGAGCAGGGATTCCTGTTTGCAATTCCTTTTGGAAGGACACAGAGAAGACCAGGATCTGAGAGCTCCCTGAGATGACATATTGTTCAATATTCAGGCAAAACTTCTTCATGATTTAAAAAAAACTATCTTTGTTGTGATAAGACAGTTGATGTTTCAAACACTCACAGCAGCCTTCTTCACAGGTTTGGCCTTCTCTGCGTTCCTTCTGGTGATCTCCAACTCCACTAGTTTGCAGGTTCTCCTGAAGAGCATCTCCTGATTTGGACATGATAATCACACAGCAATATTAGTCAAAAGTGTCATTATGACATGTCATTTTTCAATAGAAAGCAAGATTCAAGGTTTATAACATGAATATAAAATGACTTTAGAACTAGAAGACACACCTTTTCTGCCTCCTGGTAGCGTGACTCCAGGTCAAGGCCTAACCCAAGAGTACTCACGTTGTTCTCAGTGACACTTGTCATATTTTTCTGCCCAAACAGAAGCACATTTTATGCAGTGAATTTCAAATTGCCATGAAAATATATTCCTGTTGAAAAGGCCAAACAACTTACCTGTATAGAATCAAAGACTTCTGACAGTTTCACACAAACCCTGCCAGAATAAAGTGTTGTTAACATTTTTTCAGGCTAGTTTATTGTTACTTGTACACAATGAGAGGAATTTATTTTAAGTGCACGTGATATTGGCCTGCTACCACAGCTTTTATTGTCTCACTTAGAGAAATCCAGTTTGTCAGGATCCTCTCCTTGTTCCACACAAAGACGCAGAGCAGTTGAGAAGTGTCCACACGCCACTGCTATTTCTACAAACAGATAAAACGTGTAACATATTTATATCAGACGTGGGACAAATTGATGTTTTATTGATTTGTGAATTGACACTTATACACAACATACCCTCCTATAGACTTTAACGGTTGCATCTGAACACAAATAAATACTAAATAACACAAAATAACGAAGTTTAAATGAAGTTGTCTTACTTTGCTCAGTTTGGACCACATCCAAAAATCTCTGAAAGAAAAACAAAAGTTTGAAAACCACCACCATAGTGTGTTTTTGGGAGAAAATGAAAAAGGGAGGAGGACAAATACACTTGCTCACCTCAGCTGCAGTCTTGGCATAACCGGTAATAACAATGTTATGATCACGTTCAGTTTGAAAGAACTCATCCACATCCTGTTGACACAGAGATTATGGAAGTTAGATCTAACATGCATGTGCTTAGGCTGCATATTTTATGTGTATAAGTTTCAGTTGGGTACCTTATGGCCTTCTTTCCTCATCCCTTCCATGGCTTGACTCAGGCGGTTGAAAATGTTTTTCCTTGCTCTCTGTCTGCCTGGGGGCTACACACAAGAATGCAACATATTTTAAGTAAATACTGTTTAAAAACGATATAAGGTTTACGAAATCTTCCCAACTTGAGTGGAGGTTTAAAGATTGTTTTGTCCCAAGATTTTTAAGTTTGATACACAGCATTCAGGACTGAATGAAACTCAGACAGGACAACCCTGAAACGTCCAAAATTGATACAGTCCAGAGGCAATATTTACATGTTATGACATTACATTTATGATACAGAGTTATGAAACATTATTCTTTTAATATCATCCTGTTTCTAATGAAAATGGTTTGTGTGCCACGTGCAGCACCTGAGGAACACTTTTGTGTTTAAGTCTACAGTCGTACAAGGAGTTATCTTTTTTTAAATATCCTTCTTGAACAAAAGTGGTATGGAAACAATTCAATCTAATATTCTTTATTGGCATGAATAACTTGAACCTCTTGATGCTATTTGCAGGCACACCAATTAGACTGAAAGTTTATACTCTCTCTGAGGATCTCAATCCCCTCTTTTGGTTTCTCTTGAACATTTCAATTCTATAATTTTGTGACATTTCACCAGACTGATTCATGTTTTGTCCCCCCATTTGTTTATCCAGAGACGAAGATCCACTATAACTGCATCTCACTTCAGGCACTGCTTTTCAAAGACAATGATAAAGCAATGATGAATATATCAACATATTTAGCATCAGGGTATTGTTAGACAGTTAGCTAGTTACAACCACTGCTGTATGTTCGATATCACAGAGGAGCTGGTTGGTTGACATCCTGCATATAAATGAAACATTACTTCTGGTATGAAGCTAAAGGAAGAAGCTCGTCTTCAGTCCTCATATTTAAAGGGTTCTGTATTTATCACATGCATCACTCTATACTGTCTTCTGCAACAATGTTGGTGAAAGTCTAACCTTTTATTATCTGCCTCTCGTAAAAGGGGATCATGTTGTACACTTTTATAAGATAACATAAAAAGGTCAAACAAAAAACCACTCACATCTGAGCTGGTCAGGAAGATCTCCACAGCTTTATTTTTGCCGAGTATGCTGTGTGTAGCAATCTGCCGGAGGAAAGCCTCCATTGCTTTACAGTACGGCTGCCACTCTCCTAAACCAAGGATACCTGCAGGAAAACCATCAACATTTTCGTCACACTCCACACCGTGTTACAGAAAAGACACAGAAATTGAAAATCTTTTTGGTTTGTTTAAATTGGAAGTCCTACTTTTGAGAAAAATAATTAGGTAGGTTGTCTCAGTTGTACTCACCAAGCTGTTTTATAACCTTGGCAGAAGCATTCACTTGAGCCTTTACTGGAAGAGGAGGAAACTTCAAGAGAAAAAAAGTACAATTTTATTACTATCAAAATGTTTTGTCATAATAAGATTTCTTTTACGTTTTCTTTTTCAAAAATAGTTTTTTAAACAGGTGCTGCTTTGAATTGATAAGGACGATAAATAAGGTTAATACTATGGAAATGTGCAGTACTTGGAAACAGTATGCACACATTGTTACCTTATTAGATACAGTACATATGCTAGTATAATACATGTACAGCCCTTCTGCACAGACGGTCAAAAATACTTCCTGACAGGATTCTGGTAAGACAACAAAGTTTTTACTGAATTTTCTACAGTACTAGGGCCAGCTGGCAGAATGGCAAAACTAAAAGCAGCTACCTTATAACAAAGGAAAGGGTATTATACTTAAGGCATAAAAAGAGGGAGCATTAACAGTCAGTACATACAGTTAACATACAGTGTGTGATGTTGTCAGTTACAAAAGCTATGTCTTACAAGAAGGCATTATTCCCTTGTACTTGTTTTTAATCAACAAAAGCTCAGCTACAGTAAGTAGTTACAAAAAGAAAAGATTACATAAAGCAACACGCACACTTTAAAAAGGAAGTTTCCACCAGTTCTACTGAATCCACATCTTGCTTTGTCACTTCACTGACTAAGCACAAACTGTAGATATTTCAGTAGCAATCTTCTTGTTATTCTCAGAAAAGTGTGCACAGATGGAAATATGTACTGACTATGACTCCCTGTATCCCAGACACATCCTCTTGAGAGTAAAGGTGCTGCTGCAGCCATTCAAAATCATCGTAGGTTCGGTCCACATGGTACACCCCGGTCCCAGAGAGCTGGCAGAGACAAGAGCGATAACATTGATTGTAACATTCTATTCTTGCAATACAATAATTACATAACGTTTCATTTTGCTGAACCTTTTTTCCAAAGCAACTTACATGTAGTCTAAAGAAAACTGGTTTCCCAATTAATCAAGATTTGTCATATTGTTAGCTTGCAAATATTAGTAAATTCATATTTTTTTCTCACCTTTTCAGATACAATAAGGAAGGTAAGTGTGTCTCCTTCTTTCACCACCTCTGTAACCTTGATGCTTTGAATGTCGACACTAAGAGTAGATGTCACTTCTTTCACTTCCTCCTGTAATTAAAGAAATGTGGCTCCCAATTGAAATAATACAACAGCTGGAAGTAATTCCACATTGGTATGCAAGCTAAATATAAAAGGACGTAAAAGATTCACTCAGTCCACACTGTATATGTGGATGTCTCCATGGAGTATAAGTCACATGACACTAAAAAGTTGTCAAAAATAAAAATAAAACTTTCAAAGATTCTTACCATCATCGTCCAGTTTGTGCGTTTGTAATTCCAGTCTGTTGTATCTGCTTTGTAGAATGCTTGATTCTCAGTTTATCTGGATAAAAGTGCATTAAGCTGTAAAGATCTTTTGTCTTGTGCTGGCTTTAGTGCGCTCACGCTCCAACTGTTGAGAATGCACAGGATATCCTCTGGGTCAAAGTGCACACTGGTCCTGTGTGAAATGGAGTAAAACAGTGCCAGATCTAAAGTGCTGGCACAGGCAAAAATATAAGTAAATGGTGTGTTAGTCAGTAACTTAGGACCTTTAACACACCCCTACAGGAACAGTGGCCATACGGTCCAATGAGTTCACCCAACTGTCAACCTTATAAACCTGTAAACAACCACTCAACATACAAGTTGTATTGTCAACAAACAGCTACATTAGAGTCTATTTACCTGAAATAAAGGACAAAGTTACTGACATAATGATTTAATAAGGAGACTTTGGTATCAATAAAAGACAACACATTAAAGCAGTCATACAGAATACAGGATTAAGAGACTGGAAATCTAGTAGTAAAAGTCTTCTTCATTTTCATCCCCATCACCAAAATTAAAGTCGAAGCCAGGCTCTTCAAAACTGTATTGTTCATAAAGACCATCCTCATCCTCCCCATCCTGATGAAAGTGCCAGTGGAAGTTTGATTCCTCCACAAAAGGACTATCATTGAAGTCATGGAAGAGGTCTTCAAAAATAAAGTGGAAGCTTGTTTCGTGGTCATCCTCAGGTTCCACGGAGGTGTCCTCTTTTAGGAAAGCCTTGTGGCCCAAACTGTCATACAATCTCCTCTTCTCCTTGTTGGAGAGCACTGTGTAGGCTGGGGGAGCAGAAAACAGAGGTATCACTTTTTCTTGTGAAAAAAGAGCAATGGAAATACTCAGAGTTCATTAAGTTTACCTATCTAAAAGCACTACAGTCTGATAAGGCTGTCCTGCAATAATATCAGAACGTTTATAATGTTCTTTTAAAATGTTAAAGAAATGAAAAGAAAATATTGATTCCATGTTATGGTAATCTGTAGAGGCTGAAGATCTGATGCTGATAAAACCACATTGCATATTGGTCAGCAATATATTAATAACACTTCACCAGCACCACAAACAAAGTCAAAAATAAGAATTGAGTTGAATCTCTAAATCCATATATTTTTTAACTGAACATATAACCTTCATGATGATTGGATTGATTGCAGAGCTGTATTAACTGCATCAGTATTAGCTGAGTCTACTTAAAAAAAGGTACCAATAACTTAATGTAAGCCAAGCTAACTATTTATTGTCTTACAGAAACATCCGCTATTTTAAACGCAATGAAAGCAATTCCATTTACAAAATAAGCCTACATATCTAATATATATCTTTATTCTAAAAGGTTAAGTGTGTTGCAGGCGTGTTTACCTTCAGCAATCTCTCTGAAAGTCTTCTCTGCGCCGGTTCTCTTGTTTTTATCTGGGTGGTATTTTACAGCCAGTTCGTGGAAAGCCTTCTTTACCTGTTTGCCAGTGGCTGTCGGCTCAACATTGAGAGTATCATAGTAATTTCTGCTCAACTCTGAGGCTTCCGATAAGCATAACAGCAGGACGAAGCAGGCTTGCATCAAGTGGAAAACACATTGAACTGCCATGCTGGGCGTCTGAGCACAAATGAGGAACTTCAACACACAAACAAGTTACCTGGAAGTATAACTATCTTGCGGTTCAACAACTCATCTTCATATGCATACATGCTACTGATAGTTCACACGTCAGCAGCAGCAGCAGTAGCTTTAAGTTGTGGATGCCACTCTGTCCAACCCAAGGCACGCATAAAAGTTTACCTGCAGCTTTGAGAAGTTGTTCCGCCTATTTCAGCAAAAAAAAAAAAGGCCCAACACATGGTGGTGAAAGTCTATAAAAAATAAATGAATCCTATTGAAAAGCTGTTTCTTTGTAACGTTTAGCGTTAAGGTTTTCTAAAAAACAACTAAACCGTGTAGCGATTAGATAAATTCAGTGAAAAGGAAAACAAACATACTTCAGTGGATTTCATCAGTATTGTCACTAGAGGGCAGAACATCACTTATAGGAAAGGGAGAAGAAGAGGTTCGTCTTCTTCGTTGGTAGAATAAGGTGCATCAAGAAATGTGGTAAACAGCACCAAGGGCCTCGACGAAATTGCCAATAAATAAAAATAAGTAGCTAATTGCTTTTGTCAGTCAAGACAGCTGTATCATTCTTTACGGGATCAGAGCAGAACGTTTCTGCCTGGGGGTCCCTTGACTATTCTCTGGATCCTGCTTCTAGTTTCTATTCGGTAAGACAACCTTAGCATTTAGCCAGTTAGCTAGACACCGCTCGCTAGCTAATACGATCTTAATATAGGTTACTGTTAGGGTAACTTAATCAGGTACATGATACGATAGTGTGCTTTATTCATTGTCAGCTAACCTCAATTTAGCTAAGCATGATATGAATCCATTTGTTTAAGTTGCCAAACTAGTGGCAACAACATCAAACAACAACAACAACATTGCTATTTATTATTTAACAGGTGTTCTCAAGTGCTAATATTTCAGCCTTAACCATATAAAGTTGAACCATAACAGAAACAATTATGGACATAGCAGGGATTTAGACATCTAAATTATTCTATATTTGTCAAGATAATATCTAAATGTGGATATATGATTTGTCTTGTAGATCATTAAATAGGAAATTGCAATACTCCAAAGAAAAAAAATATTACTATTCCTGTCTTGTTCAGCTGTATTTGTGAATGTTTGGCAGGTCACGTCCGCCCCCCTCACACAGATGAGTCCTGTTTTCTCCCTGAGCTGGGCCAAGCGCCATGCCTGATCGGGACAGCTCCTACCTGTCAGGTGGCAGTGGGAGTGGTGGTAGTCTGGGTGACGAAGGAGGACCTGGGTCTGGTTTGGCAGGAGGCTCAGCTGAGGGCAGAGGGGGCTCAGCAGGAGGTGGCAGCGGCTCTGGGAGCATGGGGGGAGGAGGAGCTCTCGGAAATGGCAACAGTTGTGGGAATGGTGGAGGGCAAGGCTCAGGACTGGCATTGGGAGGTGTCTGCAGGGACTTCATACGCAATGTCTGCAAGAGGGGAAAGCGCTGCCGCTTTAGACACCCAGACTTTAACGAGGTGCCAGACTTGGGAGTGCAAAAAAATGAATTCATTTTCTGTCATGACCACCAGAACAAGGAGTGTATGCGCTCCAACTGTCGCTTTGTCCATGGATCTAAAGAGGATGAGGACTATTACAAGAAAACAGGAGAGCTACCCCTCAGACTAAGAGGGAAAGTTGCAGCCCGACTAGGCCTGTCCCCCATGGACCTCCCCCATAGCCGTGGGGAAGTCCCTATCTGCAGAGACTTTCTAAAGGGAGAGTGCCAGAGGAGCAATAAGTGTAAATTTCGTCATGTCCAAAAAGACTTTGAATATGAGCCTTCAAGGGTTGGAGTGGGTGGTGTTATAGGGCCAGGTCCCACTGGAATGGTAAATGCTGGGGGAGGGATAGGTGTTGGAGCAGGAGGTGCCTGTGGAGGAATGCAAGGACTTGTGGGAGGTGGAAGTGGAAGTAACATGATGGGGATGGGCTGCCCCAGCCTGGGCGGTTGCAGAGATCCTGGTATCACAGGAGTTGGGGGGGTAGGTGTAGGTGGGATGAGCACTTGTCTGTCCATGAATTCTACAGGTCAACGACGGTATGACAGGAGCTCAGTGTATGACCCCCTCCTTGAAAGTGGGCTGTTTGATGCGAGCTCTCTGGAGGCCTCAATGGACCACACTGCTCTACAGTTGAAGAGGCGGCGGTTGGAGGGGCTACGCCTGACAGATGTGAGTGGAGGTGTGCACTATGAGCTGGGAGTTCATGCCACCTTGCCACCACGTCCTCTGGAGTACAGGTTCCTGGAGGAAGAGAACTCCCTGCTGAGGAAGAGAGTAGAAGAGTTGAAGAAGCAGGTTAGAATAACACATAGTAACATAAAAAGAAACACAATTTGAAACAAAGAAAAATAGAGAAATTCCACTTTCTTAAATATAGTATTTGCGAGATTGGAAATATTATATTTCACATAACTGTGAAGGCTGTTTAGAGGTGATTTAGTGAAGCAAATATATAAAGATTTATTAAGCATTATTCATTTTTTGTTTGTTTTAAACCATCAGTTTAAGATACAATTAATAGCCACCTTTGACGGTATAACACAGTGCAATACAAGGGTTTAACAAAGTCAAAGTTTCCTATACTGAATGAATGTAATGAAATATTGCCTGTGCACTAGAGTTATGTAAAAAGGACTATATTAAATAAGGTTGTATAGTGTTAGGGTCATTTTGAGTTAAGGACTGAATTCTTTAATATCTCACTACTAAATTATAGGCAATGTAACATGACTGTGAAGGCTGTTTAGAGGTGATGTAGTGGAAGCAAATCATTTTCGTCTAGAGCAGGACTTCTTATCTAATGTTATAACAAGATGTTAAAAAACATTAGTGGTTTGTCAAAATAAACCATTCTGGTCAACGATGAATCATTTTAATGATGTTTTCAAGTAAAAAATTGAATGGCACCGGACCATTTAGATGTTCTGAGTCCTGTGTTTAAAACAACTTTTGAACGAAATTACGAGTTAGAGCAGTTTCTAAAACTATGTTTTAAACTTGGTGAAGAAAACATAGCTGTCTTATAAATAAGCTATTATAATTCATCCAATCCTTACTTTGATGAAACCTTTTTTCTGCCACAAAGCCAGCAGTGGACTTTCATGGAGCCTTGTCCTTTTTCTAATCCATGTCTTGTGTTTTTTCTCAGGTTTCAAATCTAATTGCCACAAATGAGGTTCTTCTGGAGCAGAACGCCCAGTTCCGCAGCCAGGCCAAGGTGATGACGCTGTCCTCCACTCCTGCGCCCACTGAGCAGAGTCTGGTGCCCCCTGTGGGTGCAATAGGTTCCTACAATCATAGCATTGCCCAGACTCACACCACCCTGAGCAGCGCTGGACTGCAACCTCGGCCTGTCACACAGCAAGAAATGGTAGTTTCTTCCGGCGCCCCTTCAGTGCCCCCGACTAATAGCGCGCCACCTACAGCTCCTCCGCCTCACCTCAACCCTGATATCACCCCTCTGTCAGCTGCTCTTGTACAGACCATTGCCCAAGGGATGGCACCACCTGTTTCTATGGCCACAGTGGCTGTATCTGTGGCCCCAGTGGCAGTGTCCATGACGCAGCCTATGCCTGGTATCACCATGAGTCACGCCACCACCCCAATGGTATCTTACCCTATTGCGAGTCAAAGCATGAGGATCACCACTATTCCGCACTGATAAAGTGCAGGACTGTAGAACCCACACTTCAGACTGTAGCATTCTTAACTGTGATTTTTAACAAAGATTGTTTCTATGTGTCCGAGACTCAACTAAAGACAGAACAGTGACAATGGTTAGGCAATTGACAATTGCAATACTCCACCAGAGGGCAGGATAAAGACTCCCAGTTTTATGGCAATATTACAAAAACAATTTTCCTTCAGACTGACGCACCTGTTAACAGTTTGTGTACCAAATGTACCAAATACCATTTCTTCAACGCTGCTGTGCTTTCATTTCAAAAACAATATTTTTTTGTGTCTGGTGAAAACAAATGGTACATTTATCAAAAAGAAAAGAATAACAGCCATCAACAATGAATCTTGTGTTATCTGTCTCTTTGTTAACAGCTGCCTTACTTTGATATGCTCGGTTCACACAGGTAAGATAAATAAGTCATGCCAAGAGAACTGTGTGTTCCTTGTCGAAAATGCTCATGTTTACATCCTGTTGCTTGAGTTGTTTGGGTGGAGTCACTAGGTAAACTTTAAAATACCATCTGCTTCTTCAGTAGCCTCATATCCGTGTTTCTCTTTAAACAAGTGGAATATTTGCTGGTGTACCTTTGGAAGAACAACCCAGGCTTGTGTGCTCACACTGGATTTAAGGGATTTATAAGAATGTCCACTCTGCTGTTTTTAAATAAACTGGAGCAGCAGAATGAACTGACAAGAGGGACTTGTGGGTTAACAATCTGATGGACGCTGGGACTTTATTCTATATTCAGCTGAGCTTTGCTTCGACAGGCAGGTCAAGTGCCTGTATAGAAAATGAAAAAAACCTTGATTAATGTGGAATCTCTAGCTTTCTGATAACGCAATGCTGCAGTAAAAACGGCGATTACTATACATCGAATTAGTGTCTTGCCTCAGCAGCGAAAGAGTCAAAGATGTTTTTTTTGCTTCAGACTGTGGGCGTGTTTTTATCCGGATAACGGGACTGGGTGGGGGCAGAACTTGTGTGCCACTTCTCATGGACCCCGCACTGACTCAGTAAAACTTCACCAAATTATATTATTAAAGATGCGCCTTGGACAAAGGGCGTACTAGCGAGGGTACACGCAACGTGCGGCGGTGCGCTTGTTACAACAGGAGCTAGCCGACGTTAGAAATGACACGTTAACTAACCGTTGGTCCTAACGAGCACTTTTAAACTGAATATTTGACCTAACTGTAACATCAGTGAGGGTTTCTAGCGAATACCACAATGGAAAGCGAGACACCAGTACCGAGTGAGGCGAAGGGCACCGAGTGTGTGAGCACAGCGGACACCGAGAAGAAAGCCCTGATCACCGCAGAGAGAGAGGGTACCAAACCCAAAGGGATAAGCGCAGTCGCGGTGCTCTGGACGTTTGGAAAATGTCTCGGCGCCTTGCTGCCAGTCTACCTGGCGGGGTACTACCGTGTCAGCACCAGCCTGTTGGTGTTCGGTATGATGGTCTACACGGGATGGAAACATGCCCGAGAAGCCAAGGAGAACCGCCTGAAGTCAGCCATACAGCTGCTCAACAACGAGGAGGAATACACATTCAAGAAAGTGTCTAAAAACAAGCGAGACCTCCCTGCGTGGGTAAGACATTAGCCTACCTCTGTCAGTATGTGACTTCTATCTTCAAAAAATCTTCCCCAATAAAACAACTTTAACCCGCGTTGACCTTATGTAACCCCCACGTTACGTATAGCAGGACAACGCTTAGCATTGGACCATAAAATCATAGTATCAGAACAGGGATGTGCAGGATAATCCCAGTAAATAAGAGCCTTTATAATAATTTTGGGCTGTTATGGCGTCACTACAGTCATGTTTTAACCCAATAGGATCCTGGCATCCCTTTTTGTTTTTAGAAGGTTTTTACCAAAGGCAATAATATACAGGCACAGCCAATGAGCTCAATCAATGGCTTTAAACTCAGTGCCCTAACTTTTTTTTTATGTTGCAAATTAAATATGGGCAATTGATGCATGCAGTCAGGTGTCTGTCATCATCTGCTATATTTAGGATATAACCCGTTATTTTTTTAAAGCCAGTTAACAACCTTGCTGTGAGTATGTTCGTTTTTCTAGACTTGTTGGATCAAAACAAGACAATTTTGAGTGCATTGCCAACCACTATAACAAAACTTTAACTAAGCGACTGCAATTTCAGGTTAAGGTAGATCGAACATGTGCAGGAGGTATACTAGTCTTGATTTGCAAGTTATACATCCTGAGTAAATCTACCCTAAATGGAAATGCTGAAAGCCACATGGGCTGGTTTTAAATCAGAGCATCTAGCCACACCCAAATGAGGTTCCTGTCGGAACTTGTTTAGTTTTCATATTGCATAAGCAGGCAGAATGCTACTTATTAAAGCCTTAAGAAAGGGGCATGTCCACATTTCTCTCTGTTGTGCAAAACAAATGATATGTTTAAGAATTTCTAAAGAAATTAGACAATTAATGAAATTTAAATGATCTGGACAGTTGCAGCACTTATCTGCTTTCCTTTTCATTTTGAAAATATTTCAGAACAGTTTAAAACCTGGTGCACAAAGCAATGAGATGATTTCAAAAATGCTATTGATGACATTTCCAGACCTGCATTAGTAACGTCTGAATCACTTCCCTATCCTGTTGTATGTTTATCAGGCCCTTTGCATAATTTAAGTAGGTACACTCATTGTTTTTCTTTCCTTCAGGTCAGCTTTCCAGATGTTGAGAAGGTTGAATGGCTGAATAAGGTACAATTTATTGGTTTATCAGAGTGGTACACATACAAAGACACACAAGTGTTTCCTCCTTTATTAAGCCCACAGCAAACACATGCCTGTCTGTTCAGCTGTTGTGTTGATAGACACTTGCTAGAGTATGCTAGGGTAATAACGGATGCTAGCTGATGGTTGGTAGCACTGCTGCGGCTGCCATGTTTCATAAAAAAGACACTCCCCCATTAACGTATCCACTATCCCTGTACTGCAGAGAGCAGGCTCAGTGCCAGGCAACCCTCTCAACATTTCCATTTCATTACAGTCTAGCTCACAGGATGGGGGAGGAGCTACCCAGTCCCTCAAACTAAATAAAACCGCAGCCATTGTCCCCCCCCCCCTCCTAACCATCTTTGCTTTTCTTGCCTAGAGAAACTTCAGCCAATAATATAAACATACAGCAATAAAAGTATTCATGCTAACAGGACCACGAGATCTAAGGCTCAGAGAGCGAGACAAAGGACAGATTTGAGACTGGTTACTGGAGGGGAGGTCAGCAGATTCCCATGTTGCTCGAGCTGCATCTCTCCCAAGAGCAGGCGGCTGATGACTCACTCTCCACTTATGCCCCGCTGAAACCAACTCTGTTTTTTTTCCTTTTTTCCACAGTCACACAAACAAGCATTGCCTCTGCTTTTAGTTCTTTCCCCAAAGTACTAAATACTTAATATGTTTATGTAGCAACATTAATTATCACACAACATTATGTTGTGAAAAGCGAGCACATGTACAGCATAGGATTCATTGTGAGGAGAAAGGAGACGACTAACAGCTGAAGAGAGGCAACTGGCAACAGCTTTCTCTGTCATTCTTTTTGTTTTTTGAAGCCAAGATCGTTTTGTTAGTGTGTAGCTTACATATCAAAGTCATTTATAGTAGTCCCACTTTGTGCTGCAATGTCTATCTTCTGGTGTGCATATTGTAAGTTATGCTCTAACTAATAAAAGCAGCTTATAACTTTAGTGTTCTGACTGTCCTGCTTAGGTGCTGCAGCAGGTGTGGCCATTTGTCGGCCAATACCTTGAGAAGCTGCTGGTGGAAACCATCGCTCCATCTATCCGAGCCTCAAGCAACCACCTCCAAACCCTCAGCTTCACAAAAGTGGACATGGGAGACAAGGTGATGCCATTGACAAGTGAACTATAATATGCCACTGCTGTAAAGCTTCACACAAGTTGTGCATTTTGTTTATAGTGTGCTGAAGGTGTATTCTCTGTGTTGCAGGCTATGAAGGTTGTAGGGATCAAGGCTCACACCGAGAATGACAAAGGACAAGTCCTGCTTGATCTATATATTAGGTGAATGTATATCCATTGCTCTTTGGATTTGTGAGTTGCCGTCACCTCTCACAGCTTTAAGAAGGCATTATTATAGCTGACAATTTTGTACTTGTATCCTCAGCTATGTGGGCAATGTAGAGATCAACGTTGAGGTGAAGAGATACTTCTGCAAAGCTGGAGTCAAAGGAATACAGGTCTGTCTTTTTTTCAAGCCTAGATGTAAACTATTGACGGAATTACACTATTGCTTGCCAGGAACACAAAGATGTGACATCCTTTCTGCTTCTGTCCTTAGCTACATGGGATGATGCGGGTTATTCTTGAGCCTCTGATCGGAGATGTTCCCATAGTGGGTGCGGTCACCATGTTTTTCATCCAGCGGCCTGTAGGTCCATCCACATTCACCTCTTTTTGTCCTTTTTTCTCATTGACTCTCAACCCCCATTACTGTGACCACCATGGATCTCAGTAGAGTATTGCATTCAGGCTATTGATTTCACAGCCATCCTGATTGATTTGCTTCACACAGCACATTTATCTGTCTTATCTCTTCCCAGAAACTAGACATCAATTGGACTGGACTAACTAATTTGTTAGACGTCCCTGGACTGAAGTGAGTTGTGCTGAGATAAGCTTTCATTAGTTTTCCACACTAGTATTAGCCAATATCTTATAAAAGACACAACTTAACAATGTTTTTATTCATGTGTGGGTTTTATTATACACAATATTCTACATTATATAGGCAATACTGCTGTACATTTCCATGAAAATGCTGTCTCTTTGTCTCAGTGTCATGTCTGACAGCATGATTATGGATGCCATTGCCTCCTTCTTGGTGCTGCCCAACCGCCTGGTTGTCCCACTGGTTCCAGGCCTCCATCTGGCCCAGCTACGCTCTCCTTTGCCCAGGGTAAAGCCTTGCCATGCATCTACAGATAAATTGAGACTACTATGTATACAGTACATAATACTTTATATAAACATCTCCGTCCACAAGAATATCTTTCATCTTGGTCCCTCTTTTTCTTTCTTAGGGTGTGGTACGCATCCACCTACTAGAGGCACAGAATCTAGCAGCCAAGGACAACTATGTGAAAGGGGTTATGGCTGGCTTGTCCGACCCCTATGCCATTTTGAGGGTTGGCCCTCAGACCTTCACCTCCAAACATGTTGACAACACAGACTGTCCCAAGTGGGAAGAGATTTATGAGGTAATACTGGGAGATGTATGGACATTTTTAAATGTATGTCATCATTGCACAGGTGTTGGAAGACTCAATCATATATCATATCACTTTTACTGTTTTTGAGGGATTAAATTGTTACAGAGTTAGGAATGTTCATTTTTCATTCATGGTAGCATAAGGACGCAGCCAGCTTCCATTCAAATCCCTTTGTCAGTCCTCATGTCCCTGTATGTGTCTGGTACATCAGGTTATAGTCCATGAAGTGCCTGGTCAAGAGTTGGAGGTGGAGGTTTATGACAAAGACACAGACCAGGATGATTTCCTGGGCAGGTACATGTTCATATTCATGTCTCTTGTGTGCCAACATTAAATCCCACCCTCATATGTTAACTTTCATGGCTAGTTGCAAGCATGCCATTTCTTAAAAGTTAAAGCATCTGCTTTCTTTTTTTAAAATCCTTTTAATTTTTGCAATACAATTTTTTCTTCTTATCCAATTATTTCGTACACTCCTTTTCCATATAGGACCAAACTGGATTTGGGTATTGTGAAGAAATCCATCGTTGTTGATAATGTAAGTAGAATTCTGTTGACCTCCTCAGTCACATTTTGTGTAAGCAATTTTTGAATATTCGGATTGTAAATGTATTTCTTCCTGTCTTCCCAGTGGTTCACCTTGAAAGAAATTACTTCAGGACGAGTTCATTTCAGACTGGAGTGGTTGTCCTTGCTGCCTAGCACTGATAGACTAGAGGAGGTTCGAATCACATTCTTTCCGCTGATTCATTATGGATTTTTGTTTTTACTTTAATAAACAGACAAACATTTTTGCCATTCTCCTCCAGGTCTTAAAGAAGAATGAAAGTGTCATCAGTAAGACTGCAGACCCCCCTTCTTCAGCCATCTTGGTTGTGTATCTGGACAAAGCTGAGGCACTCCCTGTGAGTCAAATATCTCTTCCCTCTTTGCCCACATTCGTGCTCAGCTCAGAGCTGTTTCCTGTCTGTGCTCAAACTGGGGCAGAGCTGTATCTGCCACCTGTCTTGACATTCCACAAAGCTGTTGCTGTGGCCTCTAACCCTCCCGTGTCCTTTTTTGCAGCGTGACGCGTGTGACTAACTTTGTCCAGAGCGGTTAAAGAAATATTTCTTACTATTTCTATTTCTGTTGTCAAGTTATACAAAAGGGCACAGCAGTGACAGAATCTTTGTGGTTTTGTTCAATGCAAACTTAAACTTCCTGATCGTGCCATGCGGTATGGTACTTCCTGTCTGTTATTTGTGTTGTTGGTATGGTAACCATATATACACTATTATTCACACTAACCATGTGTTGTCAGGGTGGTAGATAAGTCTATTTTCTGCTTTGCTTTTGGGAGCAGATTGTCACATGCCTTACTGTGTATTCATTTGTCTGTACTTGTGTGTCTTTTTAGATGAAGAAGGGAAACAAAGAGCCCAATCCCATGGTGCAGTTGTCTGTGCAAGACATCACTAGAGAGAGCAAGGTATATCTACTGGGAAGGCTCATCATATATCCGTAGATTATATTTCATTTATTTCTATTTCATATGCACACCTTTTATTCTTGCCTTAGACTTGTTACACAACCATTAATCCTGAGTGGGAGGAAGCTTTTACTTTCTTCATCCAGGACCCTCGCAACCAGGACATAGACATTCAGGTTCAGTTCATAAGATTATCTTCTTGACGCTGATCTTTGCGTTTGGTATTACCCAAATAAGCTGTGGTCTAACTTTGATTTTCCATTTCTGTTAAATCAATCAGGTGAAGGACGCTGATCGTGTGCAGACATTGGGCAGTCTGAAAATCCCTTTGTCCCGTCTGCTGTCCAATTCTAATCTTTCTCTGGACCAGTGGTTCCAGTTGGACAACTCCGGAGATGCCAGCCGCATCTATGTCAACACAGTCCTCAGGGTAAATGGCAACAAGTCTCATACACTGATCCAATGAATGAATGAACAATAAATAAACAAGCAATAAAGGACAGCACAACGTAGGATGTAATTAACCTTTGAATCAAAGACAAAACTTAAATGTATAATGGTGTCCCAGCTGAGAATAAATGACATAAGATTCTGGGTTTTAGGCACATTTTATTCAGCCTATTTATGTTGACTCTTTTCTATTGATACATAGGTCTTGTGGTTAGATGAGGAACACATTTCATCTGATGTGTCATCTAATCTGGAGGCTGGAACATCCAAACAGCTGCCGCAGCAGACCATTCCTCATCCTAGCTTTGCTACAGAGGTAAATGACGACAAGAGGAATGATTTGTGTTTAGAATTGTGTTTTGTCTTATCTAATGCATTTGTCCTTTTCTTTCAGGGACTGCTTAGAATCCACCTATTGGCAGGGCAGAACCTGGTTCCTAAAGATAATATGATGGGGGGCATGGTGAAAGGAAAGAGTGACCCCTATGTTAAGATCAACATTGGGGGGGAAACCTTCACAAGTCAGGTTATCAAGACTAATCTCAACCCCACATGGAATGAGATGTATGAGGTAAATAAAACAGGGTTATTCATTGAAAGAACACAGCTTTGTTGTGAAATGGTTTCTTCAATTTGCTACCTTTTCTTTACGACTCAGGTAATTCTCACCCAGCTGCATGGCCAGGACCTGCATGTGGAGGTGTTTGATAAAGACATGGACATGAAGGATGATTTCATGGGCAGGTACAATAGCTTTAAATAATCCAGTTTTTAAATAAAATAAATGGACAAAAAAAAATATTCTAATCTCACCTTTCCTGACATACAGGCTGAAGATCAGTCTGAAGGACATCATTGATTCACAGTACACTGACCAGGTGGGATTCACTTTGCCAAACACATTGCTACATGTTTAGCTTTAAAGACTGTGATCAAAATTGAGTCTTACTCCCTTATATTCCCTTAACCCTCTTTAAATACATTTGTAACACAAAACACAGTTCCTGTATTTTATATAACGGATGATTTAAATTCTTCTTTCAGTGGTACACCCTCAGTGATGTGAAGTCTGGTCGTGTTCACCTGATACTAGAATGGATGCAGACAGCCTCAGAGTCAGACAGATTAGACCAGGTCTATATTTCCAGATTATTCGTGGATTTGAGAACTGTTCTGTTAAGCTTGATCCACTCTTACTTGGGTGTTCCTGTGTCTTCAGGTTCTGCAGTTCCATTCAAGGCAGTCCTACCAAAACAAGGCGGTTCCATCTGCTGGTCTATTGTTTATCTTAATGGAGCAAGCAGATGGCTTACCAGTAAGTCTTTTCCTTACTGATAATGTCAAGTAATGCAGTTAATGTTTATAATACAAACGTTTTATTATTTTTTTGTTTGTCTCTCTACAGGTTAAGAAGAGTGGCAAAGAGCCCAAAGTGGGAGCAGAGGTTACACTTGGAGAAATGTCCAGGAAAACTACAGTAAGACTTCAAACTTTGTTCAGCTTATGAGTAATACTGTACTTCTATAGCTCTGATTATATTTCAGGGATTCTTGAGATGAGGGACAAAACATGTCCGAGAGATAAAACTCATTGTAATTCTTAAAATGTGTTTAAAAAATGTCCAATAATTTGATTAAACAATAAAACAAGAACTTATTTATACCACAAAATGTGAATTAATGCTTTTTTACACATATATTTTATTTTACATCACCTAGTGTGCTGCCTGAACCCCAAAATACCCTTGTCCGAAAGCAAGTTCCATGACTTTACAATACTTAAATAATTGTTAAAATTAAAATAAAACAAACACAATAGCTACTGTGATCATGTATTTTAAGTAATTATTCAAACTATATAGAAATTTACAATTAAAAATATATATTTATGTACTTTTTACGTGATTGAAATCGCGTCCGGAGTTTCTGTCAACACCATAAGATTTTTCTAAAAATGCAAAAAAACAGCCATTATATTGGCCAACTCATACTCTAAGGACCCCTTTTCCACTTGCTGTTTGGTGGACATGCCATGAGGCCACTGCTCTGGTAAGAAAATATTTCTCATATTTCTCCTTAATTATCTTCTTTTACAAAACCAGCTATGTCACAACCATAGAGTGTCAACACCATGGTCGATAAAATTCAAGGTTTATGTGATTTTATCAAGAAATAAAAGTTTAATCTAACGTTATTGTTGAGGCCACTAGCAGCTAGTGATAAACAAGATGGCTTCTGCAAAGAAATCACATGTTATGATGAAAAATTGAAGATATCGTCAACTCCGTAAGACTCCATCAGACGTCAACTCCGTAAGAAATGTTGTCTTATGGAGTTGACCACTTACCTTATGGTGTTGACAAATGGGATTTAAATGTATCATTTGCCCATTTAATTCAACACCACGGCATCCACACACCACATTGTCTGGCAAAATCCTCAAAAAGTATCGCCTGATGCATCAGGTTCGTGAATTTGGCCTTAGCTACAAAACACTCAGAGAAAACACACCAATCCAAAGAAAGCCCAGTTACCTCCAGACAATCTCCTCAGTGGTTCACACATTTTTTGAAAACAATTCAAGAATCACGACAGACAAGCAAGACACCATCACAAGAAAAAAAGTGAAACGTCAAAGGATGGTAATGACAGACACAATGCAGAATCTCCACCAGTCATATACTGAGCAAAACCCCAGCATTCGCCTGAGTTATTCCTCTTTCTGTGCACTACGTCCCTTCTACATAACACCACCCAAAACCTCAGATCGAAACACTTGTCAGTGCCAGATCCATGAAAACGCCACGCTCATGCTTGATGTTTTGAAATCTTTCCAGGCTGTGTCAACCAGCAAGCTTAAAGAGAGTTTTCAGCTTGTCTGTTGTTCTCCACCAAGTGAATCGTGTCTATTGCGCACCTGTGCAAGATGCCTTCACAAATCATCAAGTCTGCCTTTAGAGCAAGGGAAAACAAAAGTGGACTGGAAGCAGTGGGAACGGGTCGAAGAGAAAACAGAGGATGGAGTTCACTTTCATACCAGACTACAGAAACGTACGGGTACTCTGTCGGAGCTGATGGATCTCTACCAAGACAAATTAAGAAACGAAACAACCACCCATGTCCATCTTGTTCAAAATCAATCCAAAGAGTACCGAAACATGATTGAAAATTGCAATGAAAGAACAGTGATTGTGCATATCGATTTCTCTGAAGCATGGAAATGCAAATACAGCTCCGAAGTACAATCCTGCCACTATGGCCAAAATCTCCCACTGATAACGCTCCATACAGGCATGTTTTACACCAAGCAAGAAAAACAAGCTTTTTGCACAATTTCCGAGTCCAAGCGCCAAGACGCAGCAGCAATATGGACCTACATGGATGAAGTTCTGAAGGACATTCATACCAGATTCCCCCACATTGACACAATTCACTTTTGGTCTGATGGTCCAAGTAAACAATACAAAAATAAAAAGAACTTTCTCCTCCTCTCCACCATCCCTCCTCGACTGGGGTTCAACAATGTAACATGGAACTTCTTCCCTACATCCCACGGAAAGGGCGCCCCGGATGGTATTGGGGCAACAGTTAAGCGGTGTGCTGACAGAATGGTTCTTGGAGGAGTGGACATCGTCAATGGCATGACTTTTCATCAGCTTGTGTCCAGCAGGCTAAGTGGAGTCCACCTACACTATGTCAGCACTGATGATTTCCTGGCTTATGATGCTGTCCTCCCCAAGTCCCTACGACCCATCTCAGGAACAAGAAAGGTTCATCAAGTGGTAGCTCGGGGCAATACCATCTACTGTAGGCATAGTTCATGCTTTTGTAATGAGCCACAAATCTGCCGCTGTTTTAATCCAGTTGCACACCACACCACACCACACACACCACAGCATGCAGATGAGCATCGGGCTGTTCAGAGTCCTCTTGCCATGTTAGTGGAGGCAATGGAGGAGGAGCCGATCAGAGCACCTGAGGGCTTAATGTCAGCAGTGGGGCCGAGTGACATCAACACAGAGGATTGGCTTGCTGTGGTTTATGACTACAATTGGTGGCTGGCTAAAGTGCTTAAAACACATCAAGAACAAGGGGATGTTCAAGTGGATTTTTTCCACCCTCATGGGCCATGTAGTCGTTTCCAAAGGAAACAAGGGTGCCAGGATGTCTGCTATGTTCCATCTACTGACATCATAGTCAAAATTCACCCATCATTACCAGTCCGCACAAGCCGCACAAGGGATATCTACCAGCTCTCCTCAGAGGTCATGGACTTCCTAGATGAGGACCTTTTCAATCGGTTGTTGCCAGGTGTTTAAATTCATGCCATGATATAAGATGAGTTCAAGATTTACAGAGAATTTTCCATTTCCAAAGGCTGAATTAATGAATATTCTTAGTGTTTTTCTCCATGATCTGTAAATTTGATGAGTTTATGGACTGTTCAAGAGATCTGATATAAGTTTATGGACTGTTCAAAAGATCCAATATGAGTTTATGGACTGTTCAATAGATCAGATATGAGTTTATGGACTTTTCAAGAGATCCGATATGCCTACTGCCAAGTTCCTGTTTTTAAAGTGGGTGTGAGTGCAAAAATAACGATTGATATTAAATGGCCTTTTATCCTGAAATGTTACAGTTGAAAAGTTGAGTTTTTGAAGTTCAATGGCCATGTTAAATGAAGTTATCTCCAGTTCTCTTCTAATTCGTCAACACCGTAAGATGTGCGTCAACACCGTAAACAGCTGGTCAACTCCATAAGATGAGTTTTCTGTTCATTTTTGTTTTTAAAAAGATATTTTATTACATTTTCTCACATTATCTCAACAAAAGCACTGCATTTCCTAAATAAATGTGTAATTTCTGTATTGCTGACTAACATTGTTTGTTTTTGAGATTAAAAAATAAATGTGAACATGTATATTTCCCCAGTTATAATAATTGGCAGCTTGATAATATATATATTTTAAAGTAATAGTATTAGTTTAAAAACATGGATTGAATAACACAGATTAAAATAACCTCCAGTAGTCAAAATAACTGCAATAAGTTTATTCAAAATACATATTTCTATGTTTCTTTGTGTCTTATGGTGTTGACAAAATCCCAGGCTTGTCCAGCAAACATGAAAAAAATGTTTAAAATGTTAAACCTGGGAGATTGTATTTCAACAGCATCAAAAGGCCAGCACCTGGGACAAATATAATATATAGATATATTTTGGAAAAATCAACATTTTATTTTTAGAAATTAAAAACCCATTTTGTCCCTTGTCTCAAGAATCCCTGATTTAATGTTAGAGTGACATTATATTTGCCAGTAATATTGACTGACTCTTGCATTTCTGTAGGTGTGTGATCGTACCACATCTCCTCAGTGGAATGAGGCATTCTGCTTCCCGGTCCGAGATCCCAGAGAGGATATTCTTGTTGTTAAGGTATGCGGTCTTCACAGAAAGAGTTTTTGTCACGTAGACACATACAGTATGAGCTCAGATGTTTAAATGCTTACTATTCTATCACCCTGCATTTTGTTTCTCCAGCTCTCTCACAGCTGGACTTTGCCCATTGGTTCCCTGGTGGTTCCTATCAGAGAGCTGCTCTCTGAGCCGGAGCTGGTCCTGGACCAGTGGTTCCATCTGGATGGAGCTTCACCTGAGAGTCAAGTTCTTCTGAGGGCCGAACTCAAGGTCTGTTGCTATTTATTTGAAATACTAATTTTGTCCTTTTTAAGTATTTTTTTTCACAATACATACATTTCTCAGTTTCTTTCCCTGCCTAAAGGTCTTCTCTGTGTGGACTGTTATATTTTTGGAGTCCCTAATGTCTACCTCTATATTTCTTTTACTCAGCATAATGATGTTCTATGTATTTCAGCTTTTCTCTTATCTATATCTTTACATTTGTTGTCATGAGACTTTTGAGTCAGTTCTCTAATGTTATACTTCTCTAATGCTGTACTGATATTGATATATACATTGAAGTAAGCTTCATTGCATGTTAACAATGTCAAATGATTATAATATCAACTCAACTACAGATGCTGATTCCCAGTAAATGCCCGGGTGCCGTTGATAAAGCTAAGGTCACTACAACGTCAGACCCTTCCCCTTCTAAGCAGAAACAGGAGGCAGACACAGTGCTGAGGTGAGATAATTCATTCAAAATGTCTGTCCTTACTCACCGTTTGTCCTTTTGTCACTTCAAAGTTTGTATTGCTTCTCTTACTCAGGTCAAGTTCAGTGGACACACCTGTGGAGACTATTGCCTCTGCAGTGACCTTGCATGAAGATGTTGATGTAAAGGAGGAAACTGCGGCTCATGTGACTGAGGAGAAGGTGGAAGATCTACCAACCGTTGCCGTAGCACAGCCTGCTCATACTTCCCCAGACCTCAGCTTTGCCAGTGAGGTAACATGACAAAAAAGGATCTACAGGAGCAGATACATGCATATCACAATCCCATTAAATTAAAATAGAGACAATATGACTTCAAAATATCACTTCCTATAGGGGCTGCTGAGAATCATCCTCTTGGAGGCCCAGAGCCTGGTTGCCAAAGATAACAAGATGGGTGGTATGATGAAGGGCAAGAGTGACCCCTACGCCAAGATTTCTGTTGGAGATATCTCATTTAAGAGTAATGTGATCAAGGAGAATCTCAACCCAGTCTGGAATGAGATGTATGAGGTGTGTATTATTTACCATGAGCATGATTTCAAATAAAGATGACAATGCTAATACTTAATGTTAGTCACCTCATTTTTATTGATCTGTTTTGTGTTTTCTCAGGTGGTGCTGAGGCCTCAGTCAGGACAGGAGGTGCAGGTAGAGCTGTTTGACAAAGACATGGACCAGGATGACTTCCTGGGCAGGTAAGGTCTAGCGTGGAAGTTTGTAGTTTGTCAGACTATGACTGGAAAGCTTAATTGCCTCAACAAGTTTGAAAGCCCAAACTTTAGTTCATTTACTATAAAGATGAATCACAGGTTATTACCATACGGTGTGCCATTTATTTTTGATTTACAGATAAAGAATTTAGAAGCCATTAGTTTTTTTTCTATACTCTGTACCATTACATTTTTTCAAACGTTAGAAATTATAAATAATTTCGATGTTATGATTTAGGAATTTTTAAGGTTCTGATTTAACTTGTGCTATTCCCTGAAATGTGCAAATGTGTTTACTTGTGAGCAGGTGCAAAATCAGTGTGGCAGACGTCATCCGTTCCCAGTTCACAGACCAGGTCAGTATTACATGTCTTACTGTACCTTAGTAATAGCTGTGGTGTAATCTCAGGCTGTATTTAAGTGCACGTTTCTGTTTCAGTGGTACACCCTGAATGACGTAAAGTCTGGAAGTGTTCGCCTGATACTAGAGTGGGTACCAGCAGTGTCCCATAATAACACCATGGACCGAGTAAGTGCAATTTCTGTCAGTTGTTTATGTTTGCTCTCTCAATCATGCATATACTTTTTATCTTTATCAATTAATTTGCCTATTCCTCCCACATCTGTGCTGTTCCAAATATGATACCCTGCTCTGTTCACTGTGCACATCAGTGCTGAGTCATCATATTGTATTTGTCATTTGATTCTCTGCTGCAGGTGATGCGAGCACAATCCCTCCAGTCTTACAAGAACAAGACTGTTCCTTCTGCAGCCCTGCTCTTTATCTATGTGGACCAAGCACACTCCCTGCCTGTGAGTCCCTTGTAATTTGATTCTGTGCTGTGTAGAATGGCAGCTGTTTGGAAAGCACATATTGATTAACACATCCTGTCGTTGCACAAAGTGGAAAACCTTTGCTTCTCTGCAGTTGGATTTTATGATGCAATGATTCAGGAATGTTTTATTTTTAGAGAGAAAGGGAAGTTGGATTTCATCTCATTGTTGCCTTAATGACAGAGGGTGAATACAAATTACTCACATAATGCTATGTGTCTTTCTGTGTTCAGTTTAAGAAAAGTGGAAAGGAGCCCAAGGCTGGGGTCGAGCTTGTTTTTGGTAACACAACCTACAAAACCAAGGTATGAAACTGATGATGAAGAAATTAAACAAACACTAATACCTACAGTTTGTCTTTACAAGCTTATAGAGCAACTAATAATGGTTCCGTTAATCAGTTAGTCAATAGAATGTCATGATGAAATCCCCATCAACATTTCCCCCAAAACTATATGAGTGTGTTTGAAAATGGATCAAAATACTTTCAAAATTATAAAAAGCTGCTTTGGTCAGAACTTAAAAAAAAAAAATGTAACCTGGCACCACCCAATGGTGGTATTGAAAAGTACACACAGATGAATGAATGATCAAAATACCACGGGAAAGAGAAGAAACACCTTACAAGTACAATGAACACATTTACTTTGTTATTAAATGCCCATTCTAAGGTCTTGCCCCACCTACCTCTCTTTTCCTACCTGAAGGTATGTGATCGCTCCAGATCACCTCAGTGGGAGGAGGCTTTCTACTTCTTAGTTCGCGACCCCACAGAGGAAATGCTCATACTGAAGGTGAGTGTACTGTAGTGCAGTTCATCTGAAGACTGCTGCTGTGTCAGGGACATCTCCACCTCTGACTGCCATCATATCTCTCTAGTTGTCGAGTGCATGGGACCAGCCAATGGGATCTCTTGTAGTCCCTGTGAGAGCGCTGCTCTGTGAACCACAGCTGGTCCTAGACCAGTGGATGCCTCTGGATGGAGCCTTACCTGAAAGTGAGATCCTACTGAGAGCTGAACTCAAGGTAAGAGAGGACACAGGATACCATTGTCATTTTTATTGATACACAAAAAAGCCAACTGGAAGTTTGTTGTTGACAGATCCTGAGCTCGAGGATGACTGAAGCTCCACAGCCTTCTGTGCCTTGTTCAAAGAAGGAAGAGATTGTCGATCCCACAGCTAGTGAAGACGAAAAAAGTTCAGAGCTAACAAAAGATAAGTGAGTGGTGTGCACCTGATTTGATAATGCACACATCACAACTGCAGACTGTTCCACTGTCTTCACAAGCCATCAAAACAATATCCCTTAGTGTCATTTAAACATATTAAAACGTTTGCAATGAAGTCCCTCTCTGTTGACTACACAAGCAAGAATGCTCCATTTGAAACTGCATTACTAGCCAAGGAAGCAAAGCTTTAATAGGCTAATATTCCCCATCATCCAGTTCCAGTCAGGAGTCTGTATGGTGTTTTTTAACGGCTGTGTGTACTTTCAGATCTGATGCGGTATCCAGCCAGTTTAAACACTCTGAGGCAGCAGATGATCTGGCTTCCACAGAGGATGCTACTCCCCCTCAACCAGCTGCCAGTTACACTATACCTGATACATCCCCTGCTGCTGCAGTGAGTCATAGAACATTACAGTCAGTTGTAATTATGTCGTATCATCATATCGATATGTCATATCGATTTTCACCTTCATAACTTTCAATGTAATTTTACTCAGCTGGTGAGAGAGCCAGAGCATCCAGACGAGCAGCCAACACAATCAGAAACAGCAGAACCTGGAAAAATACAAACAGCAGGGTAAGCTACACAGCAAGTTAGACCACCTTTTTCACTATATTAATGGTTAAAAATAAAAATGAAAATAATTATACATTTCTGTGTGTGTTTGTTGCTGGTTAATGTAGTACTGGTTTAGGCAACCTTGCTCACGCCACAGTAACTGGTATTGCTGCTGACACCCTGGGGCCTGCAGAGGTCGAAGAAATCCCTGAAGCTGGGGAAGATCTTCCACCACACACCAGCCCCAGCCAGGAGTTTGGTAAAGAGGTGGGTTTAGCTTAAGCCCTGATTTGCACAGTGGAAGTTTAATAATGAGTATTTGTTTTTTGTCACTACCCCTTTTTCTCAATAAGAAAATACCTCCTTCAGCAAGAGCATACGCCTCTTTGTTATAGTAAATACTTATATATTGTTATCATCAGTATAGTGAAGAAGATAAATCAAGAAAATGTTTTTAAAAATATTTTAAAACTATAATATCTAAAAAATTGTTCATCAGGGTTCCATATAAAATGTGTGTCTCAGAATTCATCACACTTACAATAACATTTGCGAGTGAATGACTTTTTCCCAGGTCACAGATGGTCATCATGTGTGTTGTAGTAACCCCCCCCTTCAAACAATGTTAATGTGCTACTTCCTGTTATCTCTAAATAGCCCACTAGGCTCTGCTGTTGTGATTTCAGCTTCCTCTGTTGATTGGCCATGTATGGTGCATTTTCTTTTTAACTTCTGCATAGGCACATGTGTCATGCCAGCTGCTTTGAAAATTTCTTGGGTGCAAAATTCAACGAGCAAACCATTGTAATGTTAATACAGTAAACAGAAGTCTGGGAGGGACATTTAATTATAAAAATATGTGTTCTCATGAACCAAATTTAGATCAGACAATTTTGAAAGGTATCTTCTATCTTGTAAAAAGCCTTAACCTATTAGAGTGACAAAATGTGCTCCTAATAGTCAGTATTTAGTGGCACTAAAATAGATCTGTCAAAAAGAACAAGTTCTTTAATTTCATATAAAAAAAACATGACATAAGGATAAAAATGTCTCTTTTCTAGAAATACATCATTCTGTTGTTCCGAGGTCACACACGTCCGAAGATCTAGGTTGTGCTGAATATATATATATAGAAGCTATATTATATAGTTCAGGCTCAGTGCTCCCTGTATGTTTTCTAACAGTTACAGTCTTCATCCTGCAGGGGCTGCTGAGGATTCACCTGCTGGAGGCCCAGAATCTGGTTGCAAAGGATAACCTGATGGGGGGCATGGTGAAGGGCAAGAGCGACCCTTATGTCAAGATCCACATAGGGGGAGTTACTTTCAAGAGTCATGTTATCAAAGAGAATCTTAACCCAACATGGAACGAAATGTATGAGGTAAGAAGTATTCTTTATTTTAAGTCTTGTATGTTTAACTTGGTTAAGCTGCTGTATTTTAATCAAATGTTGTTTTTTATTTGTTTTTAACAGCTGGTTTTGACTGGTCACAGCATCCAGGAAATAAAGTTTGAAGCATTTGATAAGGATTTAGACTCTGATGACTTCCTTGGCAGGTCTGTTTAATGGTTTTGATAAGTAACTTGTATGTATACTCAAGATAAAAGGTATAAAGTCCTATTCACAGACAAACACATTTGACTTCATTCCTTTGCAGTGAATTGCATCAATAATACATAATCAAAACGTGTTGATCATTCTTACAGGTCAAATAAAAACATTGCACATTTACTTCATATTAAAAATTATATATATGTATATAGTTTGGTTTAAAAAACATCTTATTCACAGTGGTGTCCTGCAGCTGCCAGAGCTCTACATGAACAGATAATTTGATGTGGATGGATTTATTAAAATATTGACTCAAGGTGTAGCTACTAATACCTCTAAATTCTGCCATTGTAACTAAATCCAAACATAGGAATTCTATGTTTCTGGAGGTAAGCCATTGAAATAAAAAATCTTGTCAAACATTTGCCTGTTTTCATGTTTGCAGATTCAGCATTAAGCTAAATGAGGTCATGAGATCCCAGTACACAGATCAGGTTAGTCAATAATTCATGATCATGAATCATGCCATGTGATTTTTGCACTCTGTTCTGTGTCACTTCCTGATAGACAGGGTGTTGCCCTGCTTCTTGAACTGACTTTATCTCTGTTGCAGTGGTACACTCTGAATGATGTGAAGTCTGGGCGGGTCCACTTGATACTGGAATGGGTTCCCACTGTGTCACATTCAGACACACTTGACCAGGTCAGTCCTGACTTATGTTTACATCTCCATATAACCTCCTGTTTAAAATCTTTAAACAAGCACTATTGTCCATACAAATGCAGCCTCCTTGATAATGCTGTTTAGTCACATTCCAACACACATAACTCACATTACAAAATACTTATCAGGCCTCACTTTATGTCTCAGGTGCTGCAGCTTCAATCTCTCCAGTCTTATAAGAACAAGGCTGTCCCCTCCGCTGCTCTGCTCTTTGTCCATATGGATAGAGCACATTCACTACCTGTAAGTCCCTGCAGATTCTTTACATACCGCACACTAAAAAGGTATTCCTCATCTAATACAACTGTAATGCCTCTCTCTTCCTCTTCAGTTGAAAAAGAGTGGAAAGGAACCCAAAGCAGGAGCTGAGCTGGTTCTCGGTGAAACAACCTACAAAACCAAAGTGAGACTCCTGAAGCATGGTGTTCTTAAGTCAGTCTGATGGATAAAATATAATTGTATTAACTGTTCTATATCTTCTTAATATCTTAAGCTGTGCGAGCGCAGCACCAGTCCTCAGTGGAATGAGTCTTTCTTCTTCCTGGTCCATGACCCTAAACATCAGATGCTTGTAGTAAAGGCAAGACATTTATTCAAATTAATTCTGCATCTCAAATCTAACAGCACTGATGTTGGAAGGTGTTTTTCATTCTGCCTCTCTCTTAAAATGCAGTTGTCCAGTGGTTGGGACCAGCCAATGGGATCTCTGGTGGTTCCTGTCAGGGAAATGCTTGGAGAGCCACAGCTGGTCCTGGACAAGTGGTTTCATCTGGATGGAGCTTCAGCTGAAAGTCAGATCCTGCTCAGGGCTGAACTCAAGGTGCCAAACACACCTGCCCACATAAACATGTTCTATAGAATTAAAGAACAACAAATCAATAACAATACTTGTTCTTCCCATTCTGTATTTGATTTCAATAGGTTCTAGATTCCAAAATGGTGGATATGATCAGTGCCGGGACTCTGCCATGTGCTGTGTCTGGCTGCGGACCTGGAAATGGGAAGGTGAAGTTGTCTCTTTCATACGCCTCACAGGACAGAAAGCTCATCGTCATCGTCCATGCCTGCAGGTTAGCCTCTTAAAATGCAGTGTTCCAGTCAGATTGTGTTCTCACCAATGACAAATTGATATTTTTAAAGTTTGGTTTAGGGAAAATATTATTGTTTGTTTGTTTTGTTTTTTCAATTGAGAATTTATCATGGCTCAACATACTATGCCACTACGATTTTATCAGATATCATCTAGTACTTTAACATGTTTTTACAGAAAAGACAGAATTGTATTGTCTTGTTTTGAACAATTCACACATCTTCCTGCTGATCAGAAAGAAGCAAGAACAAAAAACACTCATCTGATAGAAAACAAAGCTTCTGTTTAAACTTGTTAAATACAGTTAACTTCACAGTTACATTGAAGAATGGTCTTGTTTGAAAAAGCTATCAATTTACTGTTCAAGAAACATTGTTTTATGACAACTCAAATTCACAAAGAGGCCTTATACTATTCGTATATACTGTTACTTAACATTCTTTAACATACACAGTTATTCAAGATATGCTTTCTGTTTTTGATTGCAGAGGTCTGTTGTCTCAAAGTAAGGATGGTGTGGACAGCTATGTCTCCCTCATGCTGCTGCCAGACAAAAGCAAGGCCACCAAGAGGAAGACAGCAGTGAAGAAAAGAGACCTCAACCCAGAATACAATGAGAGGTACTTACCTCATTGTCATTATATTACTGAGCAGGTTTTTTGGGGCAAAATAAGCCTTTATTGAGTGACAGGGGGAGTTAGAGCAGTAACACACGTAAAGGGATGGATTCGAACCTCTGTCCAGCAGGGTCTGAGCCCCAGTACATGGCTCTAAATGAAATAAAACATTTCCATTCCAGTCTCTCAAAGCCCAAGGGGAGGGTCTTTGGAAATATTGTCAGTCCAAAACCCAAATATGTTCAGGTTAATATGATATAAAACGAAAAGCAGGACATCTCCATATTGTTGAGGCTGAAAACAGCTTTTTCTACCATTTCTTTCATGAAAGTTTATGATTATCTTCTTTGTTATTTTTTTAAAGGTTTGAGTATGATCTGTCTATGGATCAGACAAGATTCAGACGCCTCAGTGTATCAGTGAAAAACAACTCTGCCTCGTTCAGAAGCCGCGACATCCTTGGACAGGTCAGTCTGACACCTCCACCTGTAACTCTGATTTTACTTTAAATGCTCTCATTAAAAATCCAGCAGCTAAAGGCTAACAAGTTAACATCAGTGTATCCAAAAGGTGTCACATGTGGCTACAGATTTTTGCTGTAAATCTACAGTTGTGCGCCCAAACTTTGCACTGATACTGGCCTGCCTCGTCACTTTAAACTGCTTTGAAGTGTGTTCTTTACTTTCTTTTACACTGAAGTGCACTGAAAACATGCAGAAATACTGCTTATACACTTTATGTATTCACAACTTTAACATTTTATTCCTGTTCTTTAGGTGCAGATCGAGTTGTCCCAGGTTGACCTGAGTATTGGTGTCACAGAATGGTGAGGAGAGTAGACTGTATTTACGTTTTGAAGTGATAAAGTTCATAGTTTCCTCACTGATCAAACAGAGGCTGTATTAAGCATCTGAATATATAACCATGGATGGTCCATGTTACAATAAAACAATTAAATGCATTTGTCCTGGCTCTCATCCTTTACGACTTATAATTAATAAAATAAAGCCGCGACAACAAATACAAAATAAGACGTTGTAGCAGACCAAATAAATCACTTATTCAGAGTTATTTAAAATGCTTGTTATTCAATAATCAGCAGTGTATTTACCATGTTTTGAAGGTACTGTGACATAATATATTGAGTGTTAAGTACGTCTAAGCAGAGAGATTTTCCAGCAGGAGAAGTTTGAGAAGTTTCTTTGGAGTATCACTTAGCTATGCATCTGTTTTTTAAGTGTTTCATTGTTTAATGATCACCACAATTAATGATTTCTTCCAGGTTCACCCTGAGAGACGAAGCTGAATAATCGTTCTTCTTGCTTATGCCATGGTACAATAATGATGGATGATGTCACCACTCAACTTGGCTTGTGCTAATGCTGCAGCTCACACTGATGCCTTCTGCTCCCCACCTCGGCATACAGTCCCACTGCAACAGCCTTACCTGCATCCACCTAGCTCTGTGTGTATAACGTATAGTATTAAAGTGGACTGCACTGTGTATTCACATACATCAATATTCACACCAAAGATAAGTAGACTGAAGTTGACAAGGGTAAAGTGAAGGTCTGTTTTAACGGAAAGTGTCTTTATTTTATGAAGGGTTAATAGTTTTAAGATAGAGTGGAGCAAGCAAAAGATGAACAGTTTGTGAAAGAATTAAGTCATATTTTGTTTGCTTTTTTGCTTAAAAAATGTTTTAAATCTTAAAGTTTCCTGTTTAAGGCGCAGAACCATTTTAATATTTTGGTTTTTTGTTAGTATTGCTTATGAATGCTTTTGCCATTTCAGTATTTTGGATGTCTTTTATGACAGGTTTATATTGAAGTCATTTACATTTTTCACAGCACATTGTTACGTTTGTGTTTGAGTTTGCTTTCGAAAATAATTCTATACAATTTTTTATCTATAAGACATAATTTGTTACACTTACGTCACAATTAGATTGTGTTGTGTTTGATTTTGTGTATATTTGCAAAGATTTCAGATCAGAACCAATGACGTTTGTTGAAAGTATATGGTATAAAAAATAAATAAACGGATTTTGCACATCTACTACTGATTTTCTCAAGTACTGTACTTACGCAGAATTTTAAGGTTCTTTACTTGAGTATTTCAATTTTATGCTACGCTTTTATACCTTTAGTTAATTTGCAGATTTGGATTAATGATGTGAAATATAATCAACACTTAAATAAAACTTTAGTTACACCTGGAGTAAATCCACAAGCTACGCTGTAGTATAAAAAGTAATTAAAAATGTCTCCACCTTTACCAGCTTTTATAAACACTTTAATGCAGCAATAATTAAATCCAAACATGTAATTTATATTAATTTGAAATTGGCAGATATGCATAATGAGTACTTCTACTTTTGGCACTTAAAGTATATTAGATGCCAGTACTTTTACTTGGGTTACATTTTAATTGCAGGACTTTTACTTCTAACAGAGTATTCCTACACTCTGGTATTTATACTTTTACTTAAATACAAAATCTGAGTACTTCACACCCCTGGACAAACCTCGAATGAAGGAGATAATAGTTCAGAAAAGTTTCAATCAGAATCAGAAATCAGAATCAGAATGACAGCCAGTGATATTTCTTCATAAAAAACGAAGTATTCTGGATATGTTCTTCCTCAGAAGAAATATACGCCTGTATCTCTAGTAATATTATGAAAACTACAGGATAGGACAAATCTACGAAAAGCAAGACAAATCCTTTTATTTTTCGATTTCCCTCCCCCATTGTCCCTTCCGGGGATCCGTACATAACCAATACACAACATGCACTTTCTAAAAACATATGAGGTTCAGAAAGTGTGAGTTGTTTATGAAGAAACATTAGTAGAATTAAAAGGTCGAGAGTACCGCAGCTGTTACGTCATGTGTCTCGCGAAGCTACAATACTTTCACTTTCATTTATCAGGAATAAGAAGAAGCAGCGTTTAAAGTGTAGAGTCAGGATAAGGTAAGTCTTTTTCGTCATTAATTTTTGTTTAACGTGTTATTTGTATGTCAAAAATAAACCATCATGTCCGTGACATAACGTAGTGTTTTGTAGGAAATACGTGACATGTAAGGCAAGATTATAGCCCTTAAAATGAGCTTTTAGTGTGTCGTAACTATAAATCGTAACCGAAAGTGGTTCTAGCGATATTCGTGAAACATGTTGTTAATATCACAATTGGCATCTTCTCAAGAAAATACAACCAATAACGATAGTCTATGGAAGTATGCAGATAAAGTGCTGTCATCTATGAGAGACATATTTGCTCTGTATTAAAGGAAGAAGACGGTCAAAATGTCAGATAATGAACCAGAGGCCATGGAAGTGAGTACACCGAATCAGTCTGCAACTAATGTTGAACAATATAACCAGTATGACAAACTGATATTAAGAGAATTCTGTGCTATTAAAATGTGATTATTTGAAAATACTGTTTTCTGCTAAATCTTGTTTGCTTTTTTTATTTTTATGTGTAGGGTCAAAACAGTGACGGAAGTCCTATCCAATACACTCAACCACCAACACCTACTGATACGTCCACTAAGGTATGTTTACATATTCATTTACACGTCATTTTATCCAGTCTTGTGCCATATATTTTGTAATAGTACTGGTGTAGAAACGTTGGCAGAGCACTTTCTACATTTCCAAGACATTAGCAGTTTTTATAAACTAATAACTGGTGAATAGAAAATTCAGATCAATCAATCATGAAAGTGAAAGTATATCTCAAAAAGTCACAGCATGCTGTCTGCTGTATCAAGCCTGTCCACTTAGGTCAGATTATATTTATTATTAAATGTTATTAAAGTAATGTGAATAAAACATTATTTCTAATATTATATTCTTAAATTAGTGTCATGTATAAATGATGAACAATAAACCAGCATGAAAGACAGCTGTTAAGATATCCACTATTAAAATGTGATTATTTGAATATACAGTTTTTCGCTTAATCTTGTCGTAGTTTGAAAGCAATCATTTCCGGAATTGTCTTTTTTTATTGTAGTATGGGAAGCATAACAGGGAAGGTGATAATATCCAGCAAACTCCACCACCAACACCTACTGATATTTCCGCTAAGGTAGGTGTGTGTGCATGTGTTTGCATATTAATTTACACGTAACTTTATCCAGTCGTGTTCCATGTTTGGTTTTTAATACTGCTGTGGAGTATGGAAAGAGTGCTATTGAAACATTACTTCTAATATCATATTATTAAATTAGTTTCATAGAAAACTTGCAGAATTAATGTATGACAGCATTGTTTTTCACTGATTATCATTCTGAATAGCATGAGTGATTTTGCTTTATAACATGGTGACATGAACTTTAACATGTTTCTTGAACTCTCATGATTTTATCAAAGGACAAAGATGCCGTTCAAGCCATTCTCTCAATTAAGTGGTCAGAAGATGAAAATGTTCCACTGTCCAAATGTGAGATGGTTTTTCAGACTTGGTCCAACACCAACCATCTCAATGCAGATTGCAAAGTTTTTAAAGGCTCAGAAGATGATACAGTTCAACTATGTCTTACACCACTTTCAGGCAGTATGAATATATATTTTTACTATTACATCAGACTTTAATTACTCACATTTTGTATATTTTCTAATGCAATGTTCTTGTCTTCTCTTCATTTCGAAGACAAAGCCATTCTTGAGAATGAGCTTCTACGTCTTGCAGGACAAACCCTCCAGGGGAAAGAAGGGAAAACAGTCAACATATTGACTGTTACTTTGACACGGCTACAGCTTGAGACACAAAAACCAGAGGCATCAATGAACCTTCCTCATTCGCCAGATGTAGTATGTACTGTGTAGTA
Organism: Eleginops maclovinus; assembly: GCF_036324505.1. Classification (NCBI taxonomy): domain Eukaryota; kingdom Metazoa; phylum Chordata; class Actinopteri; order Perciformes; family Eleginopidae; genus Eleginops; species Eleginops maclovinus. The sequence continues at coordinate 13,949,205 of NC_086368.1, read as the reverse complement.
AATCATTCTGAATGAAATGTATTGAAAATAAATGATTTATACATGAAAACCTTGTATGTTATTCAGGACGGGGGACTGGAGGAGAAGAGCAGTTCAGTTTCAAAAGAAGAAGAGAAGGAAAAGGAGGCAACATGCACTCTCTCAGTGGGCCCTTTCTGGTATGTGAGCCACATCTTCAAGAAGGAAATTGAACGTATAGAGAAAGAGAATGGTGTTAAAATCTCAGCAGACGTAAAAATTACGTTTCCAGCGGACAAGAAAGATGCGAGCCCAAAAAAAGCTCTCTCTGCGTTTACAAGCCTCGTCCAGGATCGCTTAATCATAGAAAGCTTAAATATTCCTCTTAAGAATGTAGATCCAGAAGAGTGGAAGGAAGTGATGAATATCACCCAGAGAAAGGGGAGCAGACTTTTACTCACTCTAACGCCTGAAGAAATGACCTCATGGGGGCCAAGTCAAAGTCAAGATGACATCAAAAGGTTAAATATCAGCACTTCTGTTGTACAGTCTGCAGAGGTGCCTCAAGACACATCACCGACCATTGGCATGAGCATCAAAGACCCTCTGGTCAATGGTGGGCTAGCCATGGAGGAGATCTACTGGAAGCTGATGACTACCTCCTTCATAGAGCAAGTAGCTAAGATCAAAGCTAAGTTTGGTGTAGATTTTAAAGAATCAGGCATCAGTCAAGGCAAAGTACAAGTCAAAGTTTGCTACAAAAGATCTGTAGATAATGCGTCAATGGAGAGCCACGCTCTCAGAGCACTTCTTCATCTGTACCAGAAGATTGCCACATCACCCCCGAGCTTCATCCGTTTCCCTGGTGGTGGGTTTAGTGGTTCACCAAAAAACCTGAGCAATGTTGTTCTGTCAGAGGGAGCCTCTGGTGGACCTGTGTTGAATGGAGCATCCGGAAACAACACTGAAGCACCCACAGGAAGGGGAGCAACTGCAAGAGATAATGAAGAGGACCGCTGTGCTATATGCTTGGATACATTTAAAAATAAGAAACAGCTTAAGTGTAAGCATGGGTTTTGTGAGGCTTGCCTGGAAGCCTCCAGAAAGAGCATAGGACCCACCTGTCCTATTTGCAAAGATGTATTTGGGTTAATGGAGGGAGACCAGCCCGATGGGAAAATGACAACGGATAAGTTGCATTCATCCCTCCCTGGATTCAAACACTGCAGCACTATCATCATCAACTATGATATTTCAGCTGGAACACAAACGGTAAATGTCATCATTTATATATTTGGAGACATTGTGTCAATAATGTAACTATTAGGTTTATTTCTGACTTGTTTTGTTGCATTTTTTGTTTTGCAGGAAAAGCATCCAAATCCTGGAAAGCGCTTTTCTTCTTGTCACAGAACAGCCTATTTGCCAGACAACCACGAGGGCAGAGAAGTGCTGCACCTGTTGAAGAAAGCATTTGCCCAGAAACTAATTTTCACAGTTGGGACGTCCAGAACAACTGGGTTGGATGGCCAGGTGACCTGGAACGACATTCACCACAAGACCAACATGTCAGGAGGACCACAAAAGTACAGTAACCGTATCTCTTAGTTCTTTATAATATATACTGTTTTTGATGTGAAGTCTACTGAAAAGTTATAAATGTAATATATTAATTGTAATTTTGTTGTTTCCTCAGTTTTGGGTATCCTGACCCTCACTACCTGGGCAGAGTCAAAGATGAGCTGAAGGCTAAAGGCATCGAGTGAAGACTACCATACGAAGTTACTGAGGAGGGGTCTTTTCTCACAAAAAAATAACTATATAAAACAATCATTACTTTAATGCTCGTACTTGTGTATTGCATACAGTCTTTTCTTCTCTTGTAATTTTTTTTAATGATCAGTCAGGGTTGCTTTGAGTTTATAGTTTATCACCATGTATCTTCAAATATAAAGTATGACTTTCTTTGATGAAGGATATCTTCAGTTTTGGTTTTCTGATTAAGTTTGATTTGGAAGAGTATAAGAATGACATTGACATAAATAAACTAAACTATGTCTACAGTACATATAAACTGATTTACCATTGTCCGAATAAATGATTAAACCAACCCACACTGACTCATCAAAGCATCTTTAATATATCAGCATGTTTTGAATCAAAAACACAAAACACAGTTGCTTGTTTTCTGTACAATTTTAAAATTTTATTTATAACAATATCTGTTATTTAGTTTGTAAAGTACTCCAGCAAAAATTAAACGTTATTCTCTTTCCAGAAGAAAGTCTGAGCCTCCATGCATTGTGTACTATAAAAGCTATGTGTCATTTTTCATTAAAAAAAACAAACAAAAACTAATCAAAAACATTCTGAAAATGCATGTATGATTTTGCAAAAATGTTCTTTAAGTAAAATGATTGTACTTGTCTCTCAATTAAAGACAAAACATATACAACAGCATAAAATACCGCTTGCTGACAGGTAAGCAAAGTAAAAACTTGTTATTGTAGTTACATTAAAGATTGGTGTTACTTTCCACATGCATTAAGATATGGCTGACACATTTCTGACAGAAAGCAGCATTTTGGGACAGGCTGAGCGTAAGGACGTGTCAGAGCGACCAGAATGGTAGCATTAGCAGCAGCAGGGCACAGAGGAGAGTGAGAGATTAGAAAGACCAAATGAACATAATGCACTTAAGACTGAGTCATTACAAAAACTGAACGTACAGACCTTGATCCTCTAAAGATAAATCACAAGGCTAGATTGATGTCATATAGTCTTTACAAAAAAAAATGGACTGGAGAAATAAAAGACAAACAAGACCCATCTTGATTTTACCATAATTACAGAGTCCCTTTCCTTTTAAAGGAAGAACCTTGTGACACAACTAAATGGTGCAGAAAATACACAATCCATCAGTCTTGTATCTGGTAGGCCCCCCTGTTATAAGCAAGTTGCCCACCCAAGAAGGCATTCATTCATACCACCGCTTTCCATCTGTGATCTCCACCCAGCAGTATGCCTGGAATGATTAAACCATTACCAACTTCCTCACTGTGCATCTACATAAGCACACACCAAAAACGCCTCTCAATCTCTCGCTTCAGCAACACATGAGCTCCAGCTGTCATACAATGTGATAAAAACAAACATACCTGTTGTACATATTACGGTATAAAGCCTACAGTATACGCTATACCGTAACAAATTAATTCTGTGCAAGGAAGACAACACAGTCATTTCATGGACATTGTTCTCGGAGAAGAAAATATGTGGAAATACTGTAGTTGCCATCTGGTATTGACATTTTAAATGTGCTATACACAAACGGTGCTATCACAAATCTGTCTCACACAATCTTGCTAAAAAACTCCAGCAAGACAACATATGTACCGATTTAGTAAACTTTGAGTTTTGCCTTTCCCACTCAAAGTCAACACAAACAACAAACAGTTGGCACTGGTGAAATGGAACAATGTTTTTTCTTTTCTATACAATTCATACAAAAATAAAAAATTAAAATTGCTCCAATGATAGCATCTTTTCTTCTGATTTTCTTGTTTCCATTTCATTTTGCACAGAGGTAGTGGCTATTTAGGTAAAGGGTAAGGGACAAAGTGTAAATTAAAAATCTCTCATAGAAAATGTTATTCATTTTTGACCAGAGGAATCTCAAAAGAACAAAATATAATACTGCAATCACATACAAAAGTAGTCCTTCATTTTTGTACATTTTATACAGTGTTCACACTTTTTGTCAATTTTCTCTCACACTTTTTATCGATTTTTTTGTTCTGTTTTGTTTTTCTTTAAAAGGTAAGAAGAAGGGTTTGTTTGGAATAGTGTGATCCAGGCCAATGGACAGTTTATGTCAGGGGGTCCACAAGGGGCTCCTCATCTCCACGTGATAGCAACTCCTTCTTTTCGTCTGTGCTGGCCAGAGAGTTGCGGCTGTTGTGTGCTCCCATGTACAGAGTGGCATATACTGGGTTTGTGAAGTTGGTGGGCTGGAAAAAGGCAACAAATCATGCATTAGATATTATATATAGAGACTACAACAGGTGCATATAAATGCATGTGTGTGGTATTTCTCTCTACCTTGTCTGGGTCCAGCGTGAAGTCTGCGTCTAGCAGCTCCCCAGCATCGTCGTCTGGCTCCCCCTCGTAGATCTTGTAGGCAGGGTTTCCAATTTCAACATTCATTGCTCCGTTTGTCATCCTTTGGTGCTGGAAGCCCTTAGCCCTACACAAAATATTAAAGGCAGTCATTTATTTGTTTCTTATTCAAGGTGGTTAAAGCCTTAACAGTGCAAGCAGGGGAACAGCCACATAATAAAGGGAGGGACGAGGCATCACATGACTCCCACTACCATCCAGGCTGAGGGAACTAAGCCACAGCACAGGCGCTGACACAAACTCAGCATTCATGTAGCCCATAACAGATCCAGACTCAGAGGACCTGGATACAGGATTGTTCATGTGCAGACTATTTTTCGGACCACAATAGATCCCCCAAAGTATGCTACGAATACCTGCATTGTCTTTGATCTCTACCAGTAAGTAAATGCTATTTTTTTTCACAATGCATTTTCCAATCCGAGCTTTATAGAATGCTGACACACTGCCAAGCTCTCAATATGAGAGACAATACCACAATACAAACCACAGCACAGAACAGTAAGTAAAATATGGCAAAATAGGATGGACAACAATATGACAGATGTACAGCACTGGCTAGTGCATGGACAGATCTACTCAATGCATCTTTTCAATAGATCTGACATTGAGCCAGTCTGAAGAGGGCATTAAAAAGGAGATATTGTAGGAGAAGGATGAACTACAGCTCCCCTTAATATCTGAGAGAATGGCACAACATTTACCACAGGACCAAACACTGCACAGCAAACCAAAACTTATGAGTACAAGAGAGGCAGAGAAAGAGAGAGCATCAGGATGCAGAACTGAATGAGGAAATAGAAGGAAAGTGAAACCCTGGCAACCGTTACCGCAAGTGTCTGGAGCCGGTTTTGCCGAGCCGACTAGACCTGAAGAGCAGAGGAGATGCCATTACAGAGAGGAGGGAGAGTGCAGACCAGAAAAGGAAGAGAAAGAGGAAGACAGAGGGAATTTAAAAAGGCAAAAAGAGCTCTCTACTGACTCTTGTTTTTAATGAAGATTGTACTCACCCTCTCATCCTTCTTCTATACCAAAACAATGCTCCTGCAGCCAGCAGAACCAGTAGCAACAGCAGCAGCACGGGTATCACTATGGAGGCTGTGCCTACAAACACAAACACACAAACAGGAACAGTGCATTGAGAATGTTATCCCATTCAGGGAAATTATATTAATGATGTCAAGGGAATGTATACATACGTCCACCTGAACCTGAGGAACTGTCACCGCTGGCTATGGACTCACAGCGATACCCTGCCCATCCAGGTGAACATCTACACACACAAACACACACTCAAAGTGAGATATGTATGCATGCAATCCTACATTGGAAATATTCACAATCAATTAAAGACATTTATGGGTGAAAACACTGCTCCCCACCTGCATTCTGGTAGGCGTGTGATGGAGTTTATGGAGCACTGACCATTAGCACAGTACTCATTTGTATCACATGTGTAACAGCTGGGCTGGACTCTTCCATTTGTGCAGCTGAAGCAGACAAACAATTGTGAGCATCAATGAAGAAAGACTACACAGCTTTGCTCATGTGTGCAGGTCTGCTTGTGTTGAATAAAGAATATGTACTACCGGCACGTGAAGTCTCCTGTCGACGTAAATCCGTTGCTGGGGATACAATCACCATCGCGACAATAGTGACACTTGTCTACCTCACATGTGCTGCCACTGTACTGAGGCAGACAGCGGCACAGTTTGGAGCCAGTTTCACTTAAAAGACATGTGCCTTTGTTCAGGCAGTGGCCCTCACAGCTTCCTGCTCTCACACACACACACACACACACACACACACACACACACACACACACACACACACACACACACACAGGTAAGCGCAATGCAGCCACAACATAGTCTATTAGAGCGACCCCGTTTGCAACAAATGTATGTGAACATTTTTAAACTTGTGTGTCTGCTAGATAGTGGGAGCACTCACTGTACTGGCACTGGTCGCCCAGGAAGTCAGCTGGGCAGCTGCAGGTTGGCTGGTTTCCAGCACTGACTGTACAGTTGCCACCATTTTTGCAGTAATCCCTACAGGTGTGGAGGTTACAGTTTGTCCCTGTAAAGCCTTTCAGGCACCGACATGTAGGAGAACCTGAGGAAGCAAAGTCTTGTCACAATACCATGCCAACAGAGACATCAGGCCTGCATAGCCCTATTTTAGCCTATATAGCATTGTTTCAACATTTAATTGTAATTGAATTATTACCTTTATCATAACACGTTTATTATAACATCCTATGGCAAAACCAGATTGCAATGTCAATATATTACCTGTAGGGGAAGGTGTGCATGTGCCTCCATTCTTGCAGTAGTCCCTGCACTGGTCAATCTCACATCGATCTCCTCCATAGTTAGGCTGGCAGCGACATTTGGGCTGCTTGTTGGCATTCAGGGAGCAGCTGCCACCGTTCAAACACTGGACCAAGCAGGGGCCACTGGGCGGAGCTGCAGATGATGACATTTTTTCAGTCATAGAGAATGAGTTCAGATCCCAGTGTGTGTATGTGTGTTGTATGTTGGAGTGTATTTTTACTTACAGATAGGAGACAGTGTGGGAGTGGGCAGCTCCACACATGTGCCGTTGTCCAGCGTGCGTCCATTGGGACAGATGCAGACTGGTCCGCTGGGGCTCAGCAGACACAGCCATTCACATTTCTTCCTGTCGCAGGGATTCGTCACTACCAAAGAAAGAGAGTTACACAGAGTTTTAAACCAATAACTACCTGTTTTAGCCCTCCTGCCTTCTCTGTCTTTTATTGAGAACTGCTGATGTTAAGGGTTGTGTCTCTTTCCACTCACTCTCAGGTTGCTTGTAGCGGTGGTACAAAGCTATATCTGTGGCGTGGTTCATTCCAGTTGTCAGGTTCTCAATGGGGCCTTTGCCAAACTTATTCACTCTGAAGACGTAGTTGTTGATGTAGGTGACGCCGTAGATGTAATCCTCAAAGATATCGATGCTGAAGGGATGATGGAGCACTGTGCAGAAACAGAGGAGCCATGTTTTGGAAGATGGACAGACAGTATACCTGCTAAAATGTTCGTTCTGGCATTTTCCTCACAAATGCAAATTGCAACTGACACATGGCTTAAAAAACACTGATCATTGTTATGGATTACAGAATCATCATCATTATGTCACTCAACTGTTCTTATTGCCGTTTACAGCCACAACCACATCGCTGCCATTCAGCCTCACACTGCAGATCAACGAGAGTTTAGCATCAGCCCAGAACAGACGCTCGTTGAAGTAGTCCACTGCTAGACCTTTAGAGAGAGAGAGAGAGAGTATTATAATAAAATTCAGAAAGAAGAGAATTGAAGATCTCCTTTGCATTTAGTATAGAACTAAACAGTATAGAATAGATGATTCATCCTCATCCTCCGCAACCACCATAAAAACATTACATGGACATTTCTGTTGCTAGTTTTTCCGGTAACACTTTACTTGAATGGGTGTTCATAAGACTGACATAGCATTGTGATAACCATGACATGACACCTTTCATAACCATTAATGAATACTTATGACAGTTGTCGTTAAGTGTCATTCTGTAAGTTATGTCACTTTTGATGCAAAGGTGACATTGTTTGAGATGTCCTTGTTATGACAACTTGAAATAAACCAAGACAACAAAACCATTCATAAACATGTCATAGCACACCTAACTGTCAAACTTAAGAAAAACGTTCAGCTTGATATCTTAGCGCGACATTAAACCGTCATATATGGATATCTGCTATGACATGCTTATGAATGGTTTTGTTGTCTTGGTTTACGTCAAGTTGTCATAACAAGGACATCTCAAACAATGTCACCTTTGCATCAAAAGTGACATACCGTAATTTCCGGACTATAGGCCGCTACTTTTTGCACAAGCTTTGAACCCTGCGGCTTATAGTCCGGTGCGGCTTTTCTGGATTTTTCATGATTTTTGTGATATCGTAAGAGGTTTTGTTTTGTTCCGCTGTTGTATGGCACTACTTTGCCTGGCGGAAGGGTATGTTGGTCACATACTTGTCGCCAGGCAAAGTAGTGCCGTACGAATTAGTGCGAAAAAGAGACTAGATTAGCAAGAGCAAGACAAGTACCGTAATTTCCGGACTATAAACCGCTACTTTTTGCACAAGTTTTGAACCCTGCGGCTTATAGTCTGGTGCGGCTAATGTATGAACAAAACAGGATTTCCCCCTAACTTTAGCTTGTGCGGCTAATATTCAGGTGCGCCTTGTAGTCCGGAAAATACGGTAACTTACCGAATGACCTTAACGACAACTGTCATAAATATTCATTAATGTTTAAGACAGGTGTCATGTCATGGTTATGACAATGTTATGTCAGTCTTATGAACACCCATTCAAGTAAAGTGTTACCGTTTTTCCACAGCTTGCATTCACACTTTAAACCACAAAGACTCTCTAGGTATATATGTACAACACTATTTCTATATTCATTGTTTTATTTTATTCCATTTAAATATAAATGTTTATTGCAAATTCTATATGTACGTAGTGTGAATGAGCTACATTCTCATTGAGCGCACTAAATTAATTTGGTAACCTTGAGTGGAGAATGTGTGTTTGCATGTTTTACCAGTTGGCCACTGGAGGTTTTCTTCCACCAGCGTCTCCCTCATTGTTCCGTCCATAGCAGCCGTTTCAATCTTGGGATGATTCCCCCAGTCGGCCCAGTACATTTTCCTAATGAAGGAAATGTAAAAGCTCCATTTATTACTGCTGTTATCTATGAAACCTTTTTTCATTTCCATTCTTGTTATCCGCTCACCCTCTCTGGGGGTCGACCACAATTGCATAAGGCTCATCGATCATGCCAGAGATGAGCGTTTTGCGGTGGCGTCCTCCACTTATCTGGGCCACCTCGATGACATCTCTGCCAGAGTCAGTCCAGTATAAGTTCCCTGCCACCCAGTCCACAGCAATGCCACGGGGCATCTTCAGGTCAGGGATCTGACCACAGATACAAAGAAACAGCACTAAGAAACTCCATCATTGGACACACACCTAACTACAAGCACATAAATACACACTTACCTCCACATTTGTGACCCTCGACTCACTTTGGCGTCTGTTACGGTTGCTATTTGGGGAGGAGGAGGAAGAAGGCAAATCATAGGAGGAAATCCGCCCTGTGTGCCAGTTTGTCCAGTAAATGCGGTTTGACTTGACATGCAGGTCCATGGCATCAATGCGCACGTTGGCATCACCCTGGAAGACCTGCTCATAGCGCCAGTTTGGCATGGAAGGGTCCAGGCTGCGGATCTCGCTGTCATCAGCGATGTAGAGCACTTGTCTCGGAGCTGGAAATGCAGACAAAATAATGTCAGCCGGGATAATAACCAATAGATATTGTAGTAGATTGTAGAGATATGAGAGAAAGCACTGGAATTCAGGGTTTTTACAGTACATAGAACTTAAACTTGGAAAAAGAAGTGTCCGTTAGAGGGGGAAGCACTCACCATCAGCCTTGCAGGTGTCATTGATTCTCGTAAAGTACTTGTGGCAGCTGCACTTGTGGGAACCCTTAGTGTTGTTGCAGATGTGGGAACATACACCAAACTGCTTGCACTCGTTCTTATCTGTGACAACCCCCCAAAGTCACATGATGAACATTACAAGTCGATTTAAGAGCACATTGCTACCACAACATGCGATAACACATGTAAAATTGATACAGGTAAAGTAAGTGAAGGAAGACTGTACCTTCACACCGGTTACGTCCATTGGATTTGAAGCCGGGTTTGCAGGAGCAGAAAGAGTCGGTGCCGTTCACAACACAATGAGCTTCATCTCCATCTCCACATACTGTCCTGTTACTGCGGCAGTCATTCAGCACCGTGTCTGCAGGCACAGGAACAGGTGGTATGCATTTAGAAGGACAACCACCAATTTATGAAGACATTTAAACTGGGACACAACACACCTTTCTTATCACAGTTCATTTCATCAGAACCATAGTCCTCGCAGTCATTGAAGTAGTTGCAGCGCAGGACAGAACTGATGCAGTGACCATGGGAGCACTGGAACTCATCTTTTTGACACACTGGTCTGGAAGGAGGCGATGCTGGAAGATCGACAGAGAGAAAATTACCTATACATCCATAAGTCATCCTAATAAAGGATTTAGAATCCTATCAGTTAGCAAACAATGCTTTCGAGAATTGTTTATTTCTCTCTACAGTTTACAGTCTCCTTAAAACATTAAATAGACAAGAGTAAACAAACTCACGGCAATTGACTTCATCACTGTTGTCCCCACAGTTGTTGACAGTATCACAGCGTTTTGATAAAGGCAGACACACGCGATCATTATGACAGCGGAACTGCCTTGTGGGCGGGCACTGGAATTTAACTAATGGACAGAAGGGGAAAAACATTAAGAAAGAGAGAGACTGCTTTTAGGAAAGGTATCAACCGGTCAAGACTTTCAGAATACTGTCGACTGTGAACAGTGATTCTTACCACACTCTTCTGGATTCTCATCTGAGTTGTCTCCACAGTCGTCCTCGCCGTCACACTTCCAGCCCAGGGGTTTACAAAGAGTGTTGTTGCACTGGAACTCGTCCAGGGGGCAGTGTCTACCCACTGAAACACGGCAGTGAGAGAACAGGACAGAGGAATGAATAACATACAACATCCGCTGCTGATGCATCCAGGAGATACGACAAGTGTCTTCCTTACCACCAGTGTCACATTTCTCCTCATCACTGCCATCCAAACAGTCAACATCAGCATCGCAGCGCCAGCGGATGGCTATGCAATGGCCATTTTTGCACTGGAACTGATCACTGTCACATTTCACATCACAGCCATTCTGTAACAAAACAAAGTTTTTGTAAGTGCCTTTAGTGTGTCAAGTTTCAAAGCACAATGAAGGAGTTATATGAGCACAGTTTAGGGATACCTCATCTGAACCGTCAGCACAGTCGTGGTCCCCATCGCACTTCCAACGCCCGGCAATGCAGCGGCCATTTGTGCAAGAAAACTCGCTCTCGGAACACTTACGAGGCACTGAGGACAGAGATAAAGCAGCTTAGAAGACTGAGAGAGGATGATGAGCAGGAACTGAGAGTAAAGGCGAGTAGCAGGGAGAGGCGCTAGGAAAGGAAAAAGAGGAAGAGGCAGAGAAAGGAGGGAAAAGCCGACTGCGAGAAGATTAATGAATACTCTGTCGAGAGTCTGACATACATGAATATTATAAGGCTGATAATTCATATCACAGTAATAACTCATGGGGTTCAGAGGTGGGGATGGTGCAACATTCTCTACAGCATGTGGTGGAAGAGCTAGAGGAGGATTGAAAAGGAAGGAAAAGGCTCAAAGAACAAAAGACAGGCTGGGGTGGGGGGGCACACGAACGACTGGGTAGCTAAGATTGTGTATGGTTGAGCTGTAATGTGAAAACACCTACCTCTGGCTCACATCAACCGGCCAGTGTGAAATGCAAAATAGACATGAGATGATGTGAGATGTGTAAATGGCCACAGAACTTATTAATGCAAAAATGGAAATCAAAGTCTCAACCATGCGTGTAGTTGAGTAATTATAACAGACAAACACACAGTGAAAGGTGATACATAGCTTACTAAAACCCATTGCATGTGATATGATATAAATAATTGCTTTCATGCAGACTGTGGTGTGTGATGAACTGTGGGTGTGGCTATGTGAGTGAGGAGCAAAGTAAAATACAGCCGGGAACCTACCACACTTGTCTTCATCAGAGTTGTCCCCACAGTCGTTGTCGTAGTCACATTGCCAGCGGCCTGGCACACAGCGGTTGTTTTTACAGCGGAACTGGTATGGCTCACATGTACGCTCATCTGAGCACCAAACAGACATGATTAGTACAAGCACGGCCCTGTAACTGACTTTCGTTCCCCGCTTTCCCAATTGTTCACTCTGTCCTTACCACACTCTTCTTTGGGTTCATCCGAAGCGTCTCCACAGTCATCCTCTCCGTCACACTTCCAGCGTGCCGGGATGCAGCGCCCCGAGTCCTTACAGCGGAACTCATCCACACCACATGTCATCTGAGCTGCAATAGAAAGGGTTTAATGGATTAGACACAGTGACACTAGACATGGGAATAAAGGCTTAGTCACTCTGTTTCTGTCACAGAATTAACAGATAACAAATAGATAAAAATGTTATTATTAAGCTTCAATAATGGCTAACTCAATAATGAACAGCTAAATAATATATTGTGGTGGCTGTAGTTTCAGGTTTCTTTCCAAAAACAAGCGCAATATTCTCAATATTTATTTTTTAAATGTTTACTGACATCAATAGTCTCCAATCAATATTAGCAGTCAGGAAGTATACGAGGACCGTGTTCTTGCTATAGAGAAGAAGAGAATATGAGTTGCGGCTTACTGCAGTTGGCCGGCTCATCAGATCCATCCACACAGTCATTGTCCCTGTCACACACCCACACCCGTGGGATACAGCGCTTGGTGATGGCACACTGGAACTGGTTGGGGGCACATGTCACTTCCGCTGCACAACAAATAAATAGAAACTCCCCTAAATACAGAGAAACTGCTACCTCAACACAAATAAAAAGGACTGCAAGACGTTAGTCCTGCAAGTGGCCCTGTGAGGCTGCAATATGAGATACATAATAACACAGTTATTTTGCTATTCTTCCTGCAGCTTTGCAGTTAAAAGCTGTTAAAATGTAAATTTTGACCACGACTTCATGTCGTCTCCCTCTGTGGAGGATGAATGTGCTCAGAAAATGTCATGGCAATTACATTATGCAACATCATTTAGCCTTAGGGTATTGCTAAAGCAAAGGTCAAAATGGACAGAGATGCTCTGGGGGACGTGTCAGTGTTCAGCAATTAATCTGGTCTTTAGAATTTGAAATACAGTATATATGTGGCTAATGGAGGCAGAAGATAAAAGTCAAAGAGGTGACTATACAAATTTCATCAGGGAGGGGACAAAGTTAAGTTTAAGCATTTCTATAGATAACTGTTTTTGACCATGATGTTCAGATAAATTGAAAAACAGACGCTGTACCAAAATCACTATTGACAGGCATTGCTGCCAGCCTGGCAAAAGCTTAAAAATAACAAAGGGCCAAAGGGAAGTAGAAGGGCAATGAGACTCACGACAGTCCTTCTCGTCCTCTCCCTCTCCACAGTTGTCCTGTCCATTGCACCGGAAGATGCCCGGGATGCAGCGACTGGGGTGGGTACATTTGAACTGACTTGGCAGGCAAACATGGATGTCTGGAAGGAGAGAGACAACAAACCGAAAAGGATGTGGGTTATTATGGATAAACACAAGTAAAACATTCAAATGATGTACGTTAATGAAGGTGTGTACCACAATTGGCCTCATCAGAGTTATCTTGGCAGTCATTGTCCCCGTCACAGATGTAGGCCGGGTTGGTGCAGATGCCTGTACCACACTGGAACTGGCCCGGTCTGCACTTAAACTCAGCTATGGTCAGAAAACACAGCACATTATTAACCAGAGCAAAAAAAAAACTACATACTGCACAAACCACCGCTTTCATTGTAGTCATGGTAGAATCATCACTCACGGCAGTCTGCAGGCTCGTCTGAGCGGTCACCGCAGTCATCCTCAGTGTCACACTTCCACCAGAACGGAATGCACTTGTCATTTTTGCAAACAAACTGAAGGGACAGAAAAAAAACTTTAGTTTTCAAAGGATTTATGTTTTAAAGATTTCTGTTGGAAAAAACTGACTTGTTTTTTTATGTTATCAAAAAATAAATAAGTATAAAAAAAGTGAACAATGTTTTAACACAGGTTCAACTAAAAGCCTCTAGCTAGCTTACCTGACTTGCAGTGCAGTTAGACAAGCACTGTCTGCCATCGGCTGCTAGGTAAAAGTTAGTGGGACAGGCACACTTGTAGCCACCTCCAGGTGAGAGCAGGCACAGGTTACTGCAGCCTCCATTGTTATCTTGGCAGGGATGGCCAGCCACTAAAGAAATAACAAACATAGATTCATCAGAAAGGACATAGATTAATATTTATATGTTGTTGTGAATGATGACTTGGCTTTACCTTCAGGCTGGCGGTACGGGTGGTAAATGTGCACATCCATCGGTCTGTGTAAGGTACTGATCAGCACGGTCTTGTTGGTTCCCAGTGTTTTATGACATCTGTTGATGGACTTTGTCTCCCAGTCTGTCCAGTAGATGTACTCCTCAAACAGAGTCATAGCAAAGATGTGGGGAATATCCTGAACAAGAACTGCAGGAGCAAAGGTAGAAAGACTAGTAAGTTAGTAACAACAACTTGAATAATACACCAACACGCTCTAAATGAGTTTATGTGTTTATGTGTGTGTTACCTGTGTGTCTGTTGGACCCATCCAGACTGGCAAATGCAATGTAGTCCTCCCGAGCATCAGCCCAGTAGATGCGGTCATTAATAAAGTCCAGAGTGAGGCCATTGGGCCAGGTGATCTTATCCTCCACAATGGCACTCCTGTTGGAGCCATCCATCCCGATCCTTCCTATGTGGGGCGTGTCACCCCAGTCCGACCAGTATAGGTACCTGTCAGGGATACTCTGGATTAATTTAGGGTATTGGTCATTACAGATCTAAATTTGACCCCAACTACGTTCCAGACGTCTCATGTTTGTTAACTATGACTAGCTAGTTTTGAATTTTCAAAACACTAGCAAAGTTTATTTGTATACATAAAATACATTTACGGTACTTTAGCAAAGAACATATTAGGACAGTTAACCCCGGAGTACATTAATTGATTGTGATAGTTGCAGTGCACCCATTGTTTCCAATGAAACAAATATTCCCTGCTCAAAAAAATGTTTGCAGCTGCTTTTTGACCCAGATCTTTAAAGTTGTCTCGCTCTTACCCATAGCGCACGTCCACAGCCACAGCGCGGGGCTCTCTCAGGCCGCTGTTGACCAGAACTGTCCGGTAAGCTCCGTTCAGCTTTGACACCTCAATAGTGTCCCGTCCCTTATCACACCAGTACAGGTTTCCCCCGACCCAATCCACTGCCAGACCGTCCGGGTTGCTTAGTGATGTGCGATGAAGGACCTAACAAATGAGCAAGGATTCTTGATTCATTTTCCTTGGTTTTTACTGCATACTCATGCAAACAAGTGAAAATGAATGAATTCCTTTTTATATGCTGCTTTTATGTCCACTCTCCAGACTGACCTGAACGTCGCTGCCGTTGATGTGCATGCGCCGGATCATGCTGCCCTGGGTGGTCACATCTGTCCAATAAATCATCTGCTCCCGAATGTCGAAATCTAGAGCCACAGCATTGTTCAAGCCCTGTCAAAGCATAGGAGCTGCATCAGTCTGGGCCAGAGATAAACCCCTGTTTGCAGGATTACTAAGCACTGTATCTGCAAATCTCACCTGTTTGAGAAGTGTGTAGTTGGAGCCATCTAAATTGAGCCTCCTCAGATAGTAGCGGTTGGCAAAGATCAGGAAGGGTTCTTCATCTGCAGGGAGGGGGAGACATCATATGCTATTAGATTTATCTGAAACACTTCCTGGATATTATTAAACTAGTCTTGTTTCTTACCAGAGGTAGATTTGCATATGGTCGGGTTTTCAGGGCTAAGCTTGAAGCCCTCGACACACAGACAGTGGAAGCTGCCGTGTGTGTTGATGCAGCGCTGCGTGCAGGGATAGGTGGTTGTGCACTCATCTATGTCGACACAAGTCTTCCCATCATCTTTCAGGCGGAAGCCAGGATGGCATCGACACTGTTAGGGGGCAAAGAACAGAGCAGGTAAAGCAACAGTGCATGCTATTACTGGAGAGCTAAAGACAGATTTTCACAGTGTTCGCTTACCTTAAAGCCTATTTTAAGGTCTTCACAGAGCTGGGAGCAGCCGCTCAGTTTGCTGTTCAGGCACTCGTTAACAAAACAGTTCAGCTCATCGGAGCCATCGCCACAGTCATCCTTATGGTCACAGAGCAATGTCTCATTGATACAGTTTCCATTATTGCAAGCATATGCAGTGCCGTTGCATTTCTTCTCTGTGAAAGGCAAGAAAGAAATGAAATCAGAAACAAATGAAGTAAAAATGTCAACCAGAAGCTAATGTATTTCAGAGCCTCAAGAATGTTTTTTAGACCGAGCTTTTGTCACTTTTATGTGCAATATTCTTATGATGGTTGTGCCTTATCCATGTTTTCTTACATCACTTTTGATCTGCTGCACATGCTTTAATGCTGTTTGTCCACATTCACATCACACAGATGTTTATTAATGTCCTGATAAATATTATAGACGTAAGAAAATGTAAGCAAACTAAAGAACAAGTAGTTCTTGAGTGTAAAACTAACCTGGGCCATTGCAGTGTGGGTTCTTGGGGGCTTCATCAGAGTGGTCATGGCAGTCAAATTCTCCATCACACTCCCATGAATTCTGGATGATGCAGCGTCCGTTGGCACAGCGGAACTCGTTTGTTCCACATGTTGGATATTCTGAAGCACAAAGGGTTGAACTCTCTTTTAAAAGGGAAGAGGAGAGGAGGAGAGTGCTTTTTAATTTTGCCCATCAGGAATAAGAGGTCATGGTTTCACTCACCACACTCCTGGGACTCATCTGAGTCATCGCTGCAGTCGTTGTCATGGTCACACACAAAGTGCTTGGGGATACACTGTCGGTTCTGGCACATGAACTCGTTGCTGCTGCACGTGTTGTTGAACACTGAGACATAGAAATATTTGGTGAGTGAATGAAGTAAATGTACACCTCCATGTGCAGCACAGACATACAGTGGGGCAAAAAAGTATTTAGTCAGCCACCAATTGTGCAAGTTCTCCCATTTATAAAGATGAGAGAGGCCTGTAATTTTTATCATAGGTACACTTCAACTATGAGAGACAAAATGAGAAAAAAAATCCAGGAAATCATGTTGTAGGATTTTTAATGAATTAATTGGTAAATTCCTCGGTAAAATAAGTATTTGGTCACCTACAAACAAGCAAGATTTCTGGCTCTCACAGACCTGTAACTTCTTCTTTAAGAGGCTCCTCTGTCCTCCACTCGTTACCTGTATTAATGGCACCTTTTTGAACTCGTTATCAGTATAAAAGACACCTGTCCACAACCTCAAACAGTCATACTCCAAACTCCACTATGGCCAAGACCAAAGAGCTGTCAAAGGAGACCAGAGACAAAATTGTAGACCTGCACCAGGCTGGGAAAACTGAATCTGCAATAGGTAAGCAGCTTGGTGTGAAGAAATCAACTGTGGGAGCAATTATTAGAAAATGGAAGACATACAAGACCACTGCTAATCTCCCTCGATCTGGGGCTCCACGCAAGATCTCACCCCGTGGGGTCAAAATGATCACAAGAACGGTGAGCAAAAATCCCAGAACCACACGGGGGGACCTAGTGAATGACCTGCAGAGAGCTGGGACCAAAGTAACAGAGGCTACCATCAGTAACACACTACACCGCCAGGGACTTAAATCCTGCAGTTCCAGACGTGTCCCCCTGCTTAAGCCAGTACATTTCCAGGCCCGTCTGAAGTTTGCTAGAGGGCATTTGGATGATCCAGAAGAGGATTGGGAGAATGTCATATGGTCAGATGAAACCAAAATAGAACTTTTTGGTAAAAACTCAACTCGTCGTTTTTGGAGGAGAAAGAATGCAGAGTTGCATCCAAAGAACACCATACCTACTGTGAAGCATGGGGGTGGAAACATCATGCTTTGGGGCTGTTTTTCTGCAAAGGGACCAGGACGACTGATGTGTGTAAAGGAAAGAATGAATGGGGCCATGTATCGTGAGATTTTGAGTGAAAACTTCCTTCCATCAGCAAGGGCACTGAAGATGAAGCGTGGCTGGGTCTTTCAGCATGACAATGATCCCAAACACACCGCCAGGGCAACGAAGGAGTGGCTTCGTAAGAAGCATTTCAAGGTCCTGGAGTGGCCTAGCCAGTCTCCAGATCTCAACCCCATAGAAAATCTTTGAAGGGAATTGAAAGTCTGTGTTGCCCAGCGACAGCCCCAAAACATCACTGCTTTAGAGGAGATCTGCATGGAGGAATGGGCCAAAATACCAGCAACAGTGTGTGAAAACTTTGTAAAGACTTACAGACAACGTTTGACCTCTGTCATTGCCAACAAAGGGTATATAACAAAGTATTGAGATGAACTTTTGTTATTGACCAAATACTTATTTTCCACAATCATTTGAAAATAAATTATTTAAAAATCAGACAATGTGATTTCCTGGATTTTGTTTCTCATTTTGTCTCTCATAGTTGAGGTATACTTATGATAAAAATTACAGGCCTCTCTCATCTTTTTAAATGGGAGAACTTGCACAATTGGTGGCTGACTAAATACTTTTTTGCCCCACCGTATGTCTTTCTTTTGCCTCTATGAGTACTTTAAATGTTCTTATTTTGACCAAATCCAACCCAAGCCTGCACTCACCACATCCGGCTTTGACGTTCTCGTCAGCCCCATCAGGACAGTCTTTGTCTCCGTCACACTTCCAACGCTGAGGGATACACATGTGTGATCCAGGACACTGGAACGCCTCGGGACTGCAGGTTTTGGCCTCTGGGATGGAAATAGATTATTTAAGATGATGTTTTGATTTGTGAATAAACTGTATAGTCCAAAAATAGTGACATCACTGTTTTTAAGCTATGACAAAAAACCTAAAATGTGTCGCCTACATGCCAATATTTTAGTCCATATTTCCCTTGATTATTGTGCATTAGTCACAAGATGAATTTCAGCTCAAATCCCAAAATTAAACACAATAATAGTTTAGTAATGTTATGCATGTTTATATGTATTTTTTCCACAAACCCACTGCTGTCAATAAACCTTTTGTGGTTCATATCTTAATGCTAATGTTTCTTCTATATATATTCATTAATGATTTGTGTCCAACACTCACTGCACTTGCTGTCCTCGTCACTGCTGTCTCCACAGTCGTCGGCTCCATCACACACCCAGCGGTTGGGAATGCAGCGATCGTTCCCACACTCAAACTGAGAGGCTGAGCATAACTTATCTAGAGGTCCAGAAAGAGTTTATAAAGAACCAAATACAAGCGGCAAAACAGTCTGTTGCAATTTAGCTTGTTTGGGCTCTGGTATCTAAACTTACCACAGTTAGCTTCGTCTGCACCATTCTCACAGTCATTCTCCTTATCGCAAGTCCAGCTCAGAGGGATACAACGTCCACTGGGACATGTAAAGAAATGCGTTGGACACTTGGTTTTCCCGCTCCCTAGCAGAGTGACAGAGAAATGGCAAGTCAAAGGACAAAAAATATTAGGTAATATTAGTTAAGCCAATATTACAAGAGAAACAGATTTTAACCCTGTTTTTTTAAAGAGAATGTTCTATAATGAAACAGATGAAAACATGTATTGTTTTTGTTCTTGGAACAATCCAAAATGGAACTCTCGCTCTTATCCATCAGTGGATTTTTTTTTTTACCTTTTCCTTAAAATAAATGTTGTTTTAGCTGTGAGAAAATATGCAAGTAAAATACCTGGGCAATTCCTTTCATCTGAGAAGTCTCCACAGTCATTAGCTCCGTCACACACCCATGAAGGGGCATAGCAGAGTGTAGTGAACTCGCACTTCTGAAATGTCACTCCCTTCACTCCAAGATGGAAGTAACTGGAGCAGTCCGTAGCAGCTTGAAAAAAAACAGCAGCAATATTTTTTTACTGTAGTCTAGTAGAAAGTGTTGGCCATTTTTCACAACATTTACTTTTCTGAATGAATCGGATCATTTTGACTTACTGCAGTTCATCTCGTCACTGGCATCTTCACAGTCCACTTTCTGGTTACACTTGCTGGAGTTGGAGATGCAGCCTCCACTTCTGCACTGAACTTGATCGGCTGTGCACAGTGTGGCTGACAAACACAAAAACATGAGACAGTGTTTATATGGTATGAAAATGTCATTTGACGGCAGGCGGTAAGAACTCCTTTATTCAGGAGACTGGACTCACCGTTACAGAAGACTTCATCAGAATTGTCTCCACAGTCGTCCTGCCCGTTGCACCAGGAGCTGTGCCCCACACAGCGGCTGTTTACACAGCGTCTGTAACCCTTCTTGCACACACGGTTGGCTGAGAACCAGACAAGCAATGATAAATTACAAATGTCAACAACAAAAACATAGATTGAAGTGTTCAGACTAAGGAAATCTTCCACTTACCACAGTAGGATTGTTTCTCATCAGACTTGTCTTTGCAGTGGGCCATGCCATCACAAGTCAGCGTGTAGTTAATACAATCTCCATTTCCGCACTCAAACTCATCAAGGTTGTTACATGTAGTGTTAAGGGCTGTGAGAAAATAACAGAACAATGCACTAAGAACATTTTTTCACCCCTGAAGCATGCAAAATCTTCTCCAATCAAACCCATATCGCAGTATTTGATCATGTGAACATGCACAATATACAGAAATGCGTTGCAACACTTAATAATAACAATCATTTATAAATATAAAAATTATAGTTAGTTATGAAGTTTTTTGCAAACTGTTTCTTAAAGATTCACAAATTATTTAGTCAGCATATAATATATTAAAATATATTAAACGGTTCAAATGTGACACACAATGAAACTTTAAATAGTTAACTGATCAAATCCAAGTTGTCTCTTATCAGCTACTGTATGATCAAATATAAAATGTATGAATGAATGACTTTACAATACACAAACTAATTACAAATGACATTAAATATAGCACCCTATTACTAAGTAAACAATCGTGATCATCATTGAATTGTTTTGAAAAGTAAAATAACCATTCACTAAACTGTTATCAATTATATATGATTCTAACTTTATATGGCATCATCTCTCTGGCATCTTGAGTCCCTATGAGCTAAACCTTTAGTCTTGTATTACCTATGCAGGTGTTGTCTTCCAAAAGCTTCCTGTCACCACGGCAACTGCAGTTGACCCTTCCCTCAGAGGTCAGCAAACACAGGTCCTGACATCCTCCGTTGTTAACACGGCACAGAGAAAACTCACCTATGTAGAGGGGATGAGAGTAAAAGGAAAGTTAGCCACGCAAACCTGCACATGTAAACACACACACACACACACACACACACACACACACACTCAAGCAAACACACCCCTCCCACATGTGCATCCACATCAGCAGACAGATCTGCCTGCATGAAAGTGGCAATGGCTCTGTCTCCCCTGAATGCATAATTCAATGTGACTCAATCTAGATGGGATTTGCAGCTATTACCACAGGCTCTCCGCTTGTATGGCCGCTGTGGGCACTGGAGCGTGAGAGAGTTTACCGAGTGAGGCAACTTGAGGGAGAAGATGGCTGACGATAGGGTGGGAAAAAAATACAGGGCTGCATTGATTTATAGGTATACAGACAATAGCAGGCGTAGAACAAGATGGGGGGGGGGGAAATAGGAATTTGAGTGAATAAGAGCAATTCAGCGGGCGCTTTATCTACATCTGTGCAGTCACTACAAGATTATTTCTGTCACATTATTAACTGCTCAATGGGTGCAGAAACACCTATTTTCTCATCACAGTACAGCATTTATTTCATAAAATGCCCATATTCAACTTTTAGATCAATTTGTAATGACCTTTAAACCGTAATATTATCACCAAGGAACAACAATCTTTGCTGTAATTACATTTTAAGATATTACCTTAAATTCTTCTAATGTAAAAATTGGTGCTGATAATTCTTTCTAGTTTACCATGATTGGCTGCATATGAATGCAATATGAGATGGCTTTTCACCTACCAGAACATTTGATATAGATTGAACTGTTTGTTTGTAGTCCTATTTAAACCTTTTATGATTGTTTATATGAAGGTTTTTTATTTTTGCACCAATGTAGTGAAAAGGGCCTTTTCAGGTATTTCATTTTGTAATTTAGCTCCCTAATTAAATCGCCATTCTTGTCAAAATTAAACATAAAGGCTTTAAATGTTATCACCCAGTCATTCACAATGTGTACTTCAAAAAATCTGTCACACCTTCCCTCCACAGTTTATATTAGTAAGGACACACGCACAAACAGTTGAATCCCGCACTGTGTAAACACTTACAGCTGTTGGTGTCGTTTGCCACAGCGACAATGCCCATTGGCTGCTGAGGTATGTCGGCACGCAGCACCTTCATTTCTCCTCCTGTGTATTTGTCAGCCCGAAGCACGGCCCTCCTCACCCAGTCCGTCCAGAAGATGTAGTCACCGTACACAGCGAGGCCGAACGGATGGACCGGCTCATTCTTCAACACCACCTGCAGGGGGAAGCACATCCACAGCCATCACCTAACATTATATATTCAGGAAATTAAAGCCTTGCAACAAACTTGAAAGTATTAACAACTCCAAAATACAATCATACTGTAGAGGAGAGTTTCTTTTGCACAATCTCATATAATTACAATATGTTTTTAATGTGTATTTCACTCACGTAGCGGCGAGTGCCGTCATACTCGCAGCGCTCTATTTTGTCTAGTGTGGCATCAGAGAAGTAAAGTTTTTCAGCCCGGTGGTCTATGGCCAGGCCGTTAGGGGTTCGGATGTCATTCCCAATGATCACAAGGACGTTGGAACCGGACAGTGTGGCACGCATGATACTGGGAGACTGCTCATTCCAGTTGGTCCAAAACATGAGGCTACAACAGAGAGAATAAAAGCATCAGTAGTGTTCATGTTTACTTTTGGACTTGAATAGTATTTATTGCAAGGTTGTGTGATGTGAATTGATGTTATCTTTCTAACCTCTGACACTCGTCAAGGACAAAGGCTCTCGGGGTGGTCATCGCCTGACATGGTGACCACGTTGTGCCTGTCAACGGCACCCCAGTGGCTCTGATCCACGGTGTGCCGGGTGATGGTTGAGGTAGTGTAGCTGGTCCAGTACAGCATATCCCAGCCCCTGTGATATGCCAAGCCCTCCACAGAGCCAACATCTGAGAAAGAATTAAGAAATAGAGATGATTTCAGAGAGTAGTGTGGAGAAGAAAGAAGAAAAGTAACCGCAAAGAGGGAGAAGGCAGAAGAGAAAAGAGGGAAAGGAAAAGAAGCGCGTCAATCCCAGTTCTATGTTAAAAGGCCAAATGTGGACTTTCTGGCAGCAGTTCAGTGTTGGCAGACTGCTGTGGGACAGCACAGAGTCGGGGCTATGGACATGACAGCTTGGTATTAATGACCAAGAACACAGTGTGATTTGAGGCTTTTATCCAGCAAATAGCTCACTAAAAAGGTCACAATAACAGTTGCCGCCTAGCGTATTACTTTCCATCGCACTACCTCATCAACAGATTAGAAATAAAAAGTCATCTTTTCTGCCCCACAGCCTAGAAATGACTAAGAGGTTTGGAACTACGAGTCTGCACATGGGCCAG
This sequence comes from Eleginops maclovinus, assembly GCF_036324505.1. Lineage (NCBI taxonomy): Eukaryota > Metazoa > Chordata > Actinopteri > Perciformes > Eleginopidae > Eleginops > Eleginops maclovinus. The sequence continues at coordinate 13,925,645 of NC_086368.1, read as the reverse complement.
AGGACAGTCAAAAGTCAGCCAAGAAGTTCTGCAGCGGCAGAGAGACAGCAGCTGGTCCACTGGTAAAATGTATTTAAGAAAAGAATACACTTTAAAAGACAAATCAGAACACTCCGAAGACAAATAATTGTTAATAGCTACCTTCTTTTACCATCACTGGACGGGACTAATGATTACAGCAGCCTTTTCCAGGGCTGGGTATGATCACACTCTTTCAGCGAGGTTCACCACCAGGTGGGACACTTAACATTACACCTCAAAATCTCCACCTTAACATCTCCACCGCAACGCGATGGACATGAATCAACATTTGACTGGCTCATGCTATGAGCCTGTGAATGAAGCAAAGGCAGTGGAGAGCCGAGCGAAGGCACGCTAGGCATAAACAACCGCCTTCTGCTTCTTGTGGTCATTAATCAATTCCCAAAAAATCGATAAGGAGCAACATGAAATCCATTTGCCCTTATTTCCTCTTTCCTTGGTGCTGTTAATGAATTATAAATCTCTAACCGGCAGCACTCTACTCAAATTCTTGGTTTTGAGCTCTGTTTATCTCCGCATTGTTGACCCAAGCCTATCTGGGTCCCTGTACATGTTCGCTTGTTGTTGACAATAAAACAGATGAGCTGAATTTACAGCTCTTGAGCTCAGCTGGTTAAACTGACACTGATAGTTCTTTATTGCAGTTATCTGCAGTAGGTGTGATAGCACTTCAGTGTTTGCTAACCTGCAGTCAATAATTACCCTGATTTCTGAAGGCAAACACTACATCACTGTCACCCTGTTTATGTACCATACATGTGTGTGTTCCTTATATATGTGTGTGTGAAGGCACACTTGGAGAAAATGTTGGATCCTTTCAGAAAATGAACAAAAACAATGGACCCTGGGAAAACTATGTTTGGCCCCTTTAGGCCCTCCCACAGAGAGCAGGCCAGCCCATCTATGGCCTGATAATCAGTCCATAGTTCACCTGCCGCTTACTCTGCTTCATCCTCCCTTACTGTCACTATTCGCCTCGTGTTTTTTTCTCTGCTAGAGTTGTCTTTCTCAGGAGATCTGCTCCATGGAGGCAGGATTGTGGCTGATTGTGGATAGCTGAGCACAGGTCTAATTGAGATGTCATGTGGAGTAGCCGACTGCTCTGAGGTGACAGGAAATCACAGAACTGACGCCGGCAAGCTCTCAACACTTGGACGCTCTCAACAAGAGAGGAACTGCTTCGAAATCAGGAGTTTCTTGACTTTAATCGAGAGGTCTGAGTTTATTTCACTCACTTTACCGCCCCCAGCCGATCATAGGTGGAGCTGATTGCGAGGACTGGAGTAGCTTGGTTCACACACAGTACAATGGAAGAAGCATTTACTCTACTATGGAAATTGTCATTTGCTGAATGTTTTTTAAATGGGGTTTCATTTTCATAATGTTAGAAGGGAAATTAATCAATGTAGTTTTTCTGTATATATATATAAAACATCCACCTTCAGTGTTTTTTTGGAAATCAATGCGTTATTATTTCCAAGTAAACTGTTAACGGCTCACAGCATGACTCATCATTCCCGCACATATTACCTGTAATTTTATGACCTGCTTGATAATATACAACAGTGGCAGTATGACTGAAAGACGTCTCCATAATTGAAGACAGGATGCTGACACAGAACTCTACAGGTTCAGAGGATCTGCTCGGGAACAGCAGTGACACCTCACTGGGGAATGTGGAGAGAGTCCTGGTACCGATATTAGATGTACTGATTCTGCTGCTGGGAGTTAGCGGTCACACCATGGTGATAGTGATCCTGTGTGGAAGGCGGAGAAGTGGGATTGGAGCACAGTCCCCTCAAAGCTCCATGACAGGCACAGGAACTGATGCCCTCCTGCTGGCTCTGAGCGCAGCAGACCTGCTCCTGCTCTCAATGCTTCCCTTCCACACTGCTGCCGTAGCCATGCAGCAATGGCCTTTTGGAGACTTTATGTGTCGTCTGGTGGGCTTCTTGGGCTCTGCCTGCTCCTCAGCAAGCGCCTTCACACTGGCCATGCTGGCTGTGTCTCGCTATCTGACTGTGGTGCGGCCTGCCAGAGCCTTCAACCTTCTGTCCTCATGCCGGGTGTCTATAGCAGCAGTACTCCTCTGGGTTCCGGCCTGCTGCCTGGCCATCCCCCAGCTGGTTTTTCGCTCTGTGGGAACCCCCCGTCGAACACCTGATGGCCTCGCTTGCTTTGCTTTCCAGACCCACAAAGACCAACTGATCTACGGATTGTTTCACTTCCTCGTGGCCTTCTTGCTTCCACTGGTAACCATTGCGGTGGCTTATGGCAGCATCTTCATGTTTCTGTTGCGGAGGCAGCATGCAGGCAGGGCCCCTCAAGTAGAACGCTATCAGAGCAAAGTGACTCAGACGTCGGCCATGCTGGTGCTGGCTTTCACCCTGTGCTGGCTGCCGTCTTACGGCCTGACGCTGGCCTTATTGGCGGATGAAAGCTCAGGGGCCACTGGTGCCTCTCCACGTAATGGCCCCTTCACTGTATTTGCGCGCCTCATGGCTACCTCCTCTACAGTGATGAACCCCATCCTCTATGTACTGATGTCCCAAAAGTTCAGACAAGACCTGCTGAAGCTGTTCAAAAGGGGAGGACATACAGCCAGTGTTTCTGTGACTATGGCTGCTGCCTGACAGCTTGACAGAGTGAACAGCTAACACACAAACACTGGGGAAAAATCCTCACAACTGGGAGTAAAGGTAAACAGTAATTACGCTGAGTTGCTTTTCTAAAAAAAAACTAATGAAAAGAATGGACACAATCATACTCTCAGAGGAAATACTACTTAAATGGCAAAATAGCAATACCAAATAACACTACAAGGAAATCAAACCAGTAGCCCTGGGAGGTGCCGCTCACGGGGACAAACAATCCTGAATCACGCATTCCTTGTAAAACAGTTTAAAGTAAAGCCCCTCAGTAAAACATTAACTCTGCACCTGGTCTGTTTTTTATTGAGATAAGGTGAATGAAGGTCCATCTGTACAGTGTTTATGCTACACGTTGTTCTCAAAGCTTTTCTTTTGTTTCAAGTTTGGCTACAACTTCAGAAGAAAAGCTTCCGGGTTGTGTTTAGATTCCTGGGACTATTTTGGGCTCCAGTCATTTTCTTTTCCACAGGATTTCTCACTGGTGGGTCTGATGTTTACAACTAAGGTTCTTTGACATTCAACAAAAACATGCATAACCAAAGAAAACTAAGACAGGACAATGTCAACTTTGGGAGAGGGATTAAAATATAGCTAAAATGGTAGAAAAGCTAAGTGGAGGTTTATTTTTAAAAGACAACACAAAGAAAAAAGGTTTACACAAATTTTAGATGTGTGAATACTCACTCTCTACCACAGTCTTGCGGTCAGATCCATCATCGCTGATCTGCTGGATGTTGCCAAAGTGGATGTCACTGAAGAATATACGGTTAGCTCCCTTTCCTCCACCTCCTCTGTAATCAAATGTAAGTGCTATGACATTCTTCATGTGCTCGGGGTCCTCAAACGGTTTAATGGGAGCATTTAGGTTGTTTTCATCCGATAGGTGGACGCTCTTCAGTATGGTGCGCTCTGAGTAAAGCAGGTAGCCGTCATAGTCCCGGCAGCTGCAGCCATCTTCAGCCAGCATGCCATGAGCACAGGCACAGGTCCGCTGTCCATTGCCACGGAAAAGACAAAGCTGCTGGCACCCGCCATTTTTGTCTTTGCACACGTTTGTTCCTTTAAACAGACGTGAAATCTTTTAAATAATCATCAACTACAATAACATTTCTCATACTTCAAAATCATCCATACACAACATTTTGATTTAAATTGGTGAAGTATTTAATTAACATATTTAATATAGTATAATGCTAATTATTTTAGCTTGTAAAGCAGTCCCGGTGCTTACCCTGCTGCCTGGCCCTGTTGAACACTTTGATGTCTTTGAGCTGTACTCCAATACCAGTCCTCAGAGACACGGAGTCTGTGGCGTTGTCCTTGTTGCCCCTCTTTATGGAGCCATTAGCATGTGTCCTGGTTCAAAAAAGAAGCAGAAATCAGCTTAAAAATGAGTAAAATGTTGAAACTAAAGACGAATATTGCTCACAAATAATGGACAAATGAGGGTGTAATATCTGACCTGTCACTCCAGTATATGTAGCTTTCAAACACAGACACAGAAAACATGTCCATGTTGTTGTTGCCCAGCACAACTTCCCTGTTCTCTCCTGTCTCCAGGTTAATGCGTTCAATCTTGTCCGTCCTGGCATCACACCAGTACAGCAGACTCTCCTACATGCACACGAATGATATAGGTTAACGTGATGTGTGGTTACACGGTCTGCAGTAAAGCAGCACTCTAAAGATTAAGTATGTTTTTTATTCTATTTACATGTTTAATGCTGAACAGTTTTACAGATATGTTGATTAAAACAACTGAAGAATTAAAAAATAAAAATGTGTGTCGACTGGAATTTATTTTGGCGGGGACAGCCCTAGTCTGCACTCACATAGTGACATTAATGCAAGAATGGCCTGTTAAACTGCACCTCATAGTCAATGGAGATTCCATTGGGCCAGCTGATACTTGAATTGACCAGAACAGCCCTCTGCGTTCCATCCAGACGAGACCGTTCAATACGAGGGTACTGGCCCCACTCTGTCCAGAACAGGTAGCTAGACACACACAAACACAGCAAAGCACAGCTTCCTCAGTAATCAATAATGAGAGGGATTAGAAAAGCAGATGCTACAGACAGCTACAGTGCTAATTGGAGTGTTGTTTCCTCTCACCCTTTCGCAGGGTGGACAGTGATGGCACGAGGCTTGTCCAGGCCCTGGGAGATCACCACATAACGGAAAGAGCCGTTGAGTCTGGCCACCTCTATCACATCAAAGCCTTGGTCCGTCCAGTAGATGTTTCCTGTGTAGAGGATGTATGAGAAACTATGATTCTTCGACCTTATTCAAACTCCTTTTTGACTTTCATTAACCTCAGAAAGAAATTGTTTTTCACAGTTAAGGAGGTTCTCTATTTGTTGTACTGTGTCTGTTTTTCCTTTCTTGTTTTCTCAGTAAAAATGTATCTCCCTTCTTACTGTGTGGTACCATAAAAGCAAGGATGATGGGAACACTGACAGCAAAAGAAAAACACAATTTATCAGTATGAATGATTGATTTAGAATGTATGTCCCTCACCTGCTATCCAGTCCACAGCGATGCCCTCCACCCTGCCGATGCCGTTAGTGACAACATCCTCTCTCCAGGTCTGGTCTCTCTTGGCCCTGCTAATGGTGCTCAGGCCCATGTCCACCCAGTAGATAGTGTCATTGTCTGTGGAAACAGGTCAAACATAACATAAGGTATCCTATACCCTTATACAGTTACACATACTCCATGTGTGTGCTTAAGTAAGCAGTTTCAGCTATGAGACAAAATACTTCAATGCTGGGGTAATTGATTTTTATCAAGCGTCTAAGAAAAAGCACATGTTGTAAAAAAGTCTTACCAGCATGAAAATCTATGCCCACAGCCAGGGATGTGCCTGACACCGGTACCAGGGCATCAGACTTGTCAGACGGGTCTAAAGGAATACCACGTATGCCTTCATGCACAGAGTACAGCAGGAAAGAGCCAACACCTACAGCAAACAAATCAAATTCATTGTTTTAAGTTGAATCAGACATCTATCATTTCTAAATTTGGCTAAAAAGAGAAAAATTGATGTGTATGAATGTGACGTACCCTCACAGGACTGTTGCCCTGTGCGCAGGCTGTATCCTGCAGTGCACATGCAGGCTCTGGTGGTTGGGGAGGTGGGGAGACACAGCTGGGAACAGTCTCCATTGTTATTACTGCAGAGATTGCTGCCTGGGAACACAAAAGCATGAGAACAAAAACACAAAACAAATCAAAGAGGAGTTACAGAGACATAAACAGATGTGCTTTGGCACAGATAAACAGGCCCATGTGGCCTGTTTATCTGTGAGCAAAACAGAACTTCAATGAGATGTTTTCCACCCTAGATTTTAAAATCTTTTTATAACTCATTCAACCAAAAAATGCATGCAAAGGTTCAGAAAAGATTTGCAGTTCTTTCCCTGTACCTTTCTGCACAGTTTCATTGTAGATTTTCATATGCATCATGGGAGACGTGCTGTTCCTCAGGATTTTCCAGTTGCCGCCGTCCTTTTTGCTGCAGGTTCCTATCTGGTCAGTTCCTTGGTCGGCCCACCACAACTTGTCTCCTAAATGATGCAATCGAAAACAGGATGCTCAAAATTCTTCATGAGAAGTACACCTAACTCTGGGAAACCTAGACTCAGAGCCACATTTTAAAGGCACACAAATACACTTGCAACACAGTCTTGTTATCTTGTGTAACTTCTAAGCTGTATGTCCTTAGATGTTCTATGGCTGAAATGAAAATGTTGTAGAAAATTACCCATGATGGCAAGAGCAGTAGCCTTGGTCAGCTTGCCCTTCACCCCTTCAAGTACTTCCAGGCCAGAGCCGTCCAGGTTGCAGCGGTTGATGGTGCTGTTTAGTGAGCTGATCCAGTACAGCTGCTCAGTGTCAAAGTCAATAGAGAGGCCTGTGAAACAAAGACAGAGCTGATGTGTAATGGCTTGCCCCGTCACTAGGGTGCGCTGTCTGTCATGCAGTCACATAAAGAGGTTGAACATGTCACTCACCGACAGGGCCTTTCTGGTTGCTGAAGAGCACACTGCGGTTGCTGCCGTCTGTGTTGGCAATGCTGATGTTGTCCCCATCTGTCCAGTATAGTTTCCTGAAAGAGGCAGGCCAATAGAGAGCTTTTTTTTAAAATTATTTTCAGCATATCATACTTTAGTTTCTTGACTAAACATTGTCAATACACCACATAATGACACCGAGAAGCCACACAATACAATCCACAGTGCTCAGTGTACAGCACAATTTCAAGTGTTTTCTTATCGAAAAAGGTTTAAAAGATTTAAGGGAATCAATATGTTGACATGAACTTCCTGTTGCACTGAAGCATTTCCACCTCACATCTTTCCCTCATTTCTTAACCTTAGATATCCCAAATGTACACACTGCTCTTGGCAGGACGGGATTCGGCAACTTTCCACCTTTTTATTGGAATGATTTACAGCTCTTTAGTCATACTCTTGAATTCCTTTATAACGTGATGTTTTTATAACTTATTTATGTTTCTTGAGTTTTGAACTTGTGTGGATATTGTTTTCAGTTTGTATGTTAGATCTTACATAATGTGTTTTGTCTTGTGACAAAGTGATCATGATAATAAAAATAGCATAAAAAACCACAACTGTATTGTGGAATTTGTCGAGCATCTGGTCTTAAAATCACAACAAACCATCTGTGACTTTTATAGATGCTGAAGTTTTGTAAAGCAAAACGTAGCTGGGCTACAAAACGAACAGAGGCCAACTAAAAAATATTTCTCACAAACATCGATTCCGCAGCTCAAAAAATCACATTCAACTATCGCTGCCACCCAAACACGAACGAAAAACGTCCTTACTTCTTAATCTGGTCAAAGTCCTCACTGAACACACGCACGCACGCCTACACACACACACACACACACACACACACACACACACACACACACACACACACACACACACACACACACACACACACACACACACACACACACACACACACACACACACACACACACACACACACACACACACACACACACACACACACACACACAGGGAGTATACAGCACAATGTGTTTGTGTGTCACTGTTTAGACTGTGTGTAATCTATGTTTAAATAGTATCTGTCCTCTGCCTCACCACCCACTTCCTGTTAAATCCCACCACATCCACCACACCCTTCGTTTGTTTGCTAAGATGCTTTTAAATAAAGTTTCTGCAGCATTTGAACACCCACATTCTCATGTTTATGTGCGCACACACACATACAAGTTTGAGTTCTTCCCTCCCTGACTCTCTTTGCCCCCACCCACTCCTGGACGTATTCTAGGCAGTATGTTAGTGTGCAAAAACGAGGACACAGCCCCAGCATATGGATCCAGCATCTGCTTCTCATTTTCCCCCATGCGAACAATGCTCAGATCGGAAACATTCCTCCACTTAAGTAGGCTAAGTCTTTGAACGAGAGGAAGGAGTACACAAAAAAACACAAGAAGGCAGAGAAATTTCTGAAGAAAATATCCTTTCTTCATCCACCTCAAATACTCAGAAGCACACATATTCCTGTGGGACACAACTAAATATATAAATACAGATGGTCTGCCTCTGCTCTGCCAGTAAGAGGAGGGACCGAGGCCAGGTTATGTGTGGGGAGCTGAGGGGGATGAGGTTTCAAGAGCGAAGCAGGAGCGAAAAATGGACATTTGCTAAACAAGGCAGGAGGGGGACAGAATGTAAGATAAACACTGGAACAGAAATAGAGACAGAAAGTGACCAGCAGTAAATAATTCACAGAAAGTCTTTCTGAGCACATAAAACTATGTTTTTAAAAATAGAAATGGAGCTAGACGGTGAAAGAAAGCGACAGAGGAGAAAGTTGACATGAAGGGAGAAAATTGGAACCACTTCCTGAGTGAAGAAACAGTCAGAGGTCAGCGAACATCTACACAAAACTACTCTGCCTGTCACCGCTGACTGCAAACAGAGTGGAACCTGACAGCCAGACATGCTTAGTGTGTATGACTGTGTGCACACACTTCTGTGTGTATGTGTAGAAGGTTAAAGGTAAACTCAAGAGGGTGACTGAGAACAATTATCTGAAAGCTTCATAGTCTGACATCATTAGTGTGTGTGTGTGTGTGTGTGTGTGTGTGTGTGTGTGTGTGTGTGTGTGTGTGTGCGCGCGTGTGCGTGCGTGCGTGCGTGTGTGTGTGTGCGTTTGTGAGAGTGTGTATATGACAAACCCGAGTATTGGATGCAGCACAAGACAGTGAGGTTTGTCCAGGCCCTGGATGACAGCATTTTTGAAGGAGCCGTCCAGTCTGGCAACATTAATCTGTTTCTTATTGGCATCATAACTGGTCCAGAACAGGTTTCTGGAAACCCAGTCCACTGCCAGGCCGTGAGCGTTGGGCAGATCTAAAGAAAATAAATAACATAAACACAGAGCCATTAATCAAACTCCTTAGCCAATACTGGCTTCTCATTTCTAATGTGCCAATGTTGTCCTCTAAATTGATTACAATATTATCATCTGTAGCTACAGTTGCTATCTCATTAACGCTAACTCTTCAGCTAATTTTTGTATCTTTCCAGGGAACCGGTTTAAAATCAATACATTAGCTGTGAAAGGCTGTTAAACATGCATGGTATTTTTACGCCATTGGATATAATGCTAAAAAAACACCCTCTAAAGTGTTTGTCAGCACAGTAGACAAGGCTTCATGCAGGAAGCTTTCGCAAGTGCCTAGTTAAACTTGCTAAGCTAATTCTAGATAAAGAGGATGGGTTTAGGGACCGTTCAATTACAGTGTCTATTTTTTTTAGAAAACTTAGCTACATGATCACATAAAAAATATGATATAATACATATATGTATTTTTTTCCAAATAAATGAGGGAAATGTACTTTTGCTACATTTGAAAATCAAAATGATGCTAAATTGCTAAATCTAATATTCAAATAAAAATAAATGAATGGCAAAAAGTCTAGGCTTTATTGTTTAAGAGAAACAGGTATATGGAGCTAGGTGTATATGACATAGTGTTGCCTCCTCCGTACCAGCAGAGACCACAGTCTCAACTCCGGTGCCATTAATGAAAGCTCTCTTGATGGTCTGGGTGCGAACATCTGACCAGTAAATCCGATGCTCCAGAGCATCATAGTCCACCACAGTCACGTTGTCGATATCAGGCACAGTGAAGGAGATGATGTAGTTGTAATAGGGGTTGTCGATATCCACTCCTCTGATCTCAATCTGGCGAGCGTACAGCAGGAACTGACGAGATTCTGTAAGGTGGGAACATGTTGACATGCATCCTTCAGTAACTCCCAAAACCTTCAGTATTCAATGGGAGTAATCAGGAGCTAAATGCAGCTTAAAGTTCAAAGTAAAATACATGAGTGCACGCTAATGCTAGAGTAGTAGGGATAGGTGGTTGCAGCATGGATCGGTGCATATGCACATTATTCCTGCCCTTTGAACAAACAGTTAATCCAATTGCATCTTTGAGTTTAATGATTGTGTCTATCTAGCTGGCTAACTCAATAGCACAGCCATGACAGTGGGAGTGAATTCAATCAGTGCATAGACGATACAATTGCATTGGTCTCAACAGTCCTATCATCACTTAACTGTTTGCAGCTTAAATGATAGACAGGGAGGGAGGGAAAGAGACAGAGAGAGGGGGAGAGTAATGACAGTGTTAGGCTGTATCGGCCAGGCCAGACTAGCTGGTGGATGTGGAGGGTTGTGGCTGATGCCTGAATCAGACAGAATGGGGCTCTCCGTTCCATTACCCCTGAAGATAATAGAAAGTGCTGCCCTGAATACTAAACTCACACACAGACTAAATAGGCCCGCTCTCACTTTTCATGGACAGACAATTCAATGCACTCAAAGCTGTCACAGCAAATAGCACCTCAAAGTGAAAAAAAGTCTTGCTAAATGTTTTCTCTCTCTATCTCTCTCTCTCTCTCTCTCATGCCCACCCACACGCACGCCCGCCCGCCCGCCCGCCCGCCCGCCCGCCCGCCCGCCCGCCCGCCCGCCCGCCCGCCCGCACGCACGCACGCACGCACGCACGCACGCACGCACGCACGCACGCACGCACGCACGCACGCACGCACACACACACACACACACACACACACACACACACACACACACACACACACACACACACACACACACACACACACACACACACACACACACACACACACACACACACACACACACACACACACACACACACACACACACACACACTTCTGTAAGAACAGGTATAACATTCAACTTGCAAAGACAAGCAGAGGGGTAAATTGTCTGCTAGCTCAAAGGGGAATCAAAGAGTTTTCTACAGTAACTGCATTTTTGTATGTGTGTCCACACTTACCATAGCAAGTGTGTCTGTCAGGGCCCAGCTTCATGAGGTGAGGGCAGGCACACGAGAATGTCTGGTTGTAGTTGATGAGACATAGATGAGAACAGGGCTCCTTGCCATCTTTAGCCGCACATGGGTTAGGAGCTGAGGGAAATTATCATCAAAACAAAACTCAGAACGTATACTGAGAACACTGCATAAATCAGCGAGTTGTAACCCTCATTAAGAAATTACAAGTTATAAACCAGTTGTTTCTGCTGGTATACTGACATTTTTCTTATATCATCATTATTTCAAACTGCAGTTGTACAGTATGTGCAGGCTTATGTGTTTCTCACCCTGCGGCTGTCTGGATGGATGGTAGACCTGAAGGTCAAAAGGTTGCGTGTTGGTTCTCTGGACCACAGTGACGTTGCTTCCTGTCCACTTGTTTGCCTTTGCCAGTGTGTTGGTCCTCCAGTCTGTCCAGTAAACCTCCCCTCCATACATAGTGACGGCGAAGGGATGTGACAAATACTCATGTCCCCTCAGAACCTCGATCAGCCCAGAACCATCATACTTGGCTGAATAAATGGCATCAGACCTGTGTATAGCACAAATCTCAATGAATGTCTGTGTACGACTGAAAGATACAGCATGTGCATGAAGTAAAGGTGTTTTCTGAGTATGATTGTGTTCATGTCTGGGTTTTTTTTAATGACCTGGCATCAATCCAGAGGATGCGGCGCTCTAGATAATCCACAGTGAGCCCATTTGGCCAGCCTCCATTGCCAGTTTCCTTATGGATTGTCTTCCTCCCTTCTCCACTCATGGATGCAGCTTCAATCCTGGGCAAGCTGGCATCCCAGTCTGTCCAGAACAGGATCCTGCAAATGTCATGCATGCCACAACGTGTACATCTAGTTATTAAATCCTTAACACACAATATGTTCAGGGATAAGACCTGCGTATAGAACAACTTTTCAATTAAATCCTGTTTATGACTCCCAACCAGCTTCACAATTACCAAAATTAATAACTATTAGCTTTTGTTGTATATGTGCATTCTTTGATATTGGCAGGAATTATACCCGTCGCGGGGATCCAGGGCGATAGCTCGAGGGTGTTCCACCTCCCCAGCCAACAGCGTGGTCCTCATGGTGCCGTCCAACTTGGCCACCTCTATCTGATCCAGGTTGCTTTCCACCCAATAAATGTTTCCTGCTATCCAGTCCACTGCCAAACCCTCAGGGGTAGCCAGGCCATACTGAATCACCACATCAAAGCTGGTTAAAGCTGCAAGGAGAGATACAAATGATAGATGGTTCTCTTAGAGTTACTTGACTAGTATGTTATAACGCCCATTCCCTTTTTCATAATAAGGACTACAGTGAAATATATATACTTAATTGTGTTTTCAACCCTGAAAATGTCAACAAAAGCCGTGACCTTTGATTGTTTTAAAATGTATATAAACCTCACTATTTAACATGGTTGAAAAGAAAAAACAAGCAGAGTCTTCTCATATAATCCGTATTTGTAGAAAAATCTGAGGTAATCATGATTCTTTGTACTACTCATTAAAATAAACATGTCTCCAGGGCGATTAAGTTCCTAATTAATTCACACAGTATTTCAATATAGACTGATGAAGGCTCCGAAGGCTTGGATTTGCTGATGGTAACATTTCCGAGTGCTTTAACCCAAAGCGCTGATCTGCTTCGCTTCAGTATTTACTAATTATGTAAATGTTATCTAGCTGTTTGGATTCAAAGCTAACATTGCATCACAAACTGTAATTCCTTTAATCAAACGCTTTAGATGCTTTGTTCATGAGAAAACACACGTCGGAAAGATTAAATGAAAATACATATGTTTACAGTAGTGGCTCAGCAGGGGGTGTAAGCATGTGGTGTCTTGCAGGGCTAAAGAGACACAACCTCTATCTATCCCTTTCATTCTCCACTGGGTCTCTAATCAGAGGGACATGTAATTATTTGATGAGTCATTATCCTGTGTGTAGAAATGAAAACACGCACTCACTGAATGTAGCCTATTGGTTGCGCATAGTAAACCTTACACACAGCAGCCACGTGCAAAGACAAAATCAATAGAATAACCCTATCCGCTGATGAACAGCGTGTGAAGTGAAGTGGCTGAACGTTCTTGAGTAAATCAATAGGTTGACCTTGACTTTACGGAACATCCATAATCTTTAAAGACTGTATATTAAATCCTAGATGATACCATAAATCTTTTAAAGTATATTGATTGTGTTAAATATTCTCACCTCCATTCTCGGAGAGCTTCCCACGATAGATCTTGTCCTCCACCACATCCGTCCAATAGAGGGCACTCTCACTGAGATGGAAGTCCAGGGCAATGGTGTTCCTCAGGCCCGGAACCAACACACTGAACTCTCCTTTATTCAAGTCAATACGGCGAATCTCATGGCGGTTTGAGAAAATGATAAAGGGTTTGAAAGGATCTGTGGAGATGGATAGAAACACATCGATGGGCTTCTTTAAAAGAAGAACTAAGCAGAGGTTAAAGGGTTAAAAGCCTCTTCTTTGTTATCTTTGATTGTTACTCAATATTCCACAGAGCAGCTTTGCTTCACAGCATGGAAAACATTGCAGCCATGTTCCACTGCGGTGTGTGTCCAATGACAGAGGGGCTGTGTTTAAAGTGGCTCTAATCCTGGGTAATTAAAACACAGTGTAAATAAGACTGGCGTTATCTGTACCTAACAGGCAGCCAGATGAATGACAGGGTGCCGGTGGCTAGTCTCTAAGACCTGGCAATGAAGAGCACAATCTTAAATTCATGTTTCCTCATTGGCTAGTTGCTGCAGGGAGGGAACTATATTTTTTATGTGGATGATAAAATTCAAAGCTGATTAACTGTGACTGAGCACGTCTCACCCTCTTGCAAAAAAAGTTTCTGTTCACATTTTTGTATATTTGAGATTCAATTTTTTCATTAAATAATAATGACAGCTAGAACCTGATGCGGAAGTGTTTTTATGTATTTTAGTGATAGACTCCTGAAACAGCTTTCCACAGTGTTCTGTCTATCGTCCACATAAGTATCACATTTTGGCATAGACAGACTTCTCTAACCACAGCTTCCTGCTTAGGCAGCCTCTCCTTTGGTTAATCCCAAACCCACACCACACTTCCTGATTCTGCACTCTTAAAGTCTGACAAAGCCCAGAGCGCAGTCAATTCTCTATCGTCCTCTTCTACTGTATCTCTACCATCAATCAGATGTTAAAATTCTTCACTGATGTCTCTTGCCTTCCTCTGATCCTTTGCACCCTCCTTCTCCCCCTCTCGTATGGTTTCCTCTGTCTCTTACCCGTGCTCTTGCAGTTCTCCATGTCAGGCTCCAGTTCCCAGCCTTCGTAACAAGAACATTTCACACTGAACTTGTCCTGTTCGCAGCGTTGACTGCACTTAAGGTGTTTGGCACAGAAGCTCTGGATTTGACAGGTCTTGTTGTCGACCCCTAACTCCATGCCCAGGGGACAGGAACAGATGACCCCCTCGCCAGGGGCCACTGTGCAGTTATGGCTGCAGTCACCATTATCCAGTGAACACAGGTCTGTGAGAGAAGAGATACAACTGTTATTAAACCTCTTAATACTTCATTTAAGAGGCAGAAGTCTGACTTGCTGTTATGGCATTCCCTGTAATGAAACACAGCCCGGGCCCCGTTGTCTCTTACCGCAGAGTTTCTCATCAGAGCCATCTGGGCAGTCATCAGTGCCATCACAAAGTTTCTCTGCAGGCAGGCAGATGGTTGAGTCGTTGGCGCACACATGATGAGAGAGCTTACACACCAGCGCCTCACAGTTGTCTTCGTCGGAATTGTCCTCACAGTCGCTGTCGCCGTCGCACACCCAGGCTTTGCTGATACAGCGAGCTATGGGCAGGAGGCAGGCTTACTTAAAACCTTTCAAGAATCTTTATCTTCTTTAACATTATTTAAACTATGGTCTTCTTACCAGAGTCCCTACAACCAAACTTGACGGCTGGGTCGCACATGTGTGTGACGCCCTCACAGTTCTTCTCATCGCTCAGGTCCATACAGTCGGTGTCCCCATCACAGCGCCAACGCAGGGGGATACACAGGCCGTCCATCCGACACTGGAACTCATCTGTATGACAACCTCCAGGGGGACGCGTGGCTGTGGAGAGGAAGATGTCATAAAGTTTTGAAATGTTATTGTATTCAACCCTTGGCTGTATTAATCAAATCACGACACATAGCCTGGCAGAGACAATGTGCAGCATCAGAAGCCTGTGAAAACAAAACTAATGAGCTGTCTATAAAATATCTGGATGACAACAGGTCTAAGCAAAGGAAAAAGACCAAGCATTTTCAAGAGGGTCATTAGCACTTGTTGCCGATGAATCGTTTTTGTTATTGTTTCAATCTTGATATTAACAGCACAAGGATAACAATGAATATGTATTAGTATCTTAACAGTTAATATATCACTTGCTAATCGACCAGGGAGAGTTTTTACCCTTTGGACTGGGCCAGGTTGACTAATATGGACCAGAGATCTATTACATCTACTGACTTAAGTGTAAATACTAGCTATGATATTAGTGCCTATCAGCTGTGTTCCAAAAGTGCTGCTAAAAGAGGGACCATTCGCTATTTGATTGTGAGAAGTGGCTTTAAACATAAGCTTTAAAAAAAAAAAAAAAAGTATTCTGCTTTGTGACTACGGGCATGTATTCTCAAACCAAAATGAAGAGCACCATTGAATCATGTGCAAACAGGTTGGGATACTGAGAAATTGGCTAACATACATTTTAGCAAAAGCTGGTATCAAATGCGACCAGGTCATCAACCACAGCCACTCATATTTGTAATCATGAGATCTTAATACAAGTAATTGCAACTGAGAGTAGGTATGTGTGAATAGGTATGGTTCTGTATAAACCAACACAGGAAGTCAAAACCAACTCAAAACCTTTGAGAGCAGATGCAAGCTAAAAGAGATGACTGAAGAAATGCACATTAGTATTATTATTATTATATTCTGTAGATAACACACAAAAATGTGTATGAGTCAACTTAATATCGAAACAATTCAGTTTTGATATTAAGTTGCAAGCACAGTGGTCTGAATTGTACAAATATCTTATAAATCTTAATTTCGTATTTCTTAAATACAACAGTGAAGCGTTTCCTAGCAGTCCCCCCTAAACGAGAGGTTATAACACTGACCCTGGTTGGTGCAGTTTGCGTGCGTCTCGTCGCTGTAGTCCCCGCAGTCATTATCTCCGTCACAGGTCCAGTAATCTGGGATGCAGCGACCGCTGTTACACTTGAACTGAGCACTGGAGCAGGAGTGACTACAGCCTGCCTCGTCGCTGTTGTCCCCGCAGTCGTTATCTGAAAAACAAACACAGTCAAACAACACCGTCTCTCGCACATGAGGCTCCCACTGCCTCAAAGGGAAAAATATATTAATATGCAAAAAGTACTTCATTTTTTTTTCTTTCACAGTTAAAACAGTGACAATGAAAACAATGGAAAATAAATTAAATAGAATATGAGAGATTGAATAATGACAGAAACTGCATAGATCAGACCATGCACCACGAGGGAATGTACCAAATGCTGATACATCGAGCTTGCAGCAGAGCATCATAAGCTGTCTTAACCATCATATGAAAAGCGCCACCTGATGCATAACCTTGCATACTTTAAACCGCAGTTATTTCCAATGTAATCAGGGAAAGATAATCTCGTCTGCAAATTTTATGATATGTTTGATCATTCAACCTGCAATCGCTTTAAATCTACACCAAATAAAATGAGTTAAATTCATTTGGCTACACTTTCCCTGTGTATTCGCTTGACTGAATACTCCACTGCTATATATAAAATGTATCTTAGGTTCAAACCTATGTGCAGAAGCTTACAGTAAATAACTAGCAGCATTACTGGCCTCAGCATGTGGCCATGTTCAATTAGCAGACAAGCAGCCCTAACTTATGGCCAGCTTGACCAGTTCTAGTCTTGCTCTAGGCTTGCATCATGGCTGTGGTGGTGCATGTTGATCTATGCACTAACCGGTGAGGTTTGGACAATTCAACTCATCAGAGCCGTCCCCACAATCCTTTTCTGAAAGACAGAACCAATGGAAGACAGCAGAGTGGGCGAACGGCACAACACGGAACAACAAAACCAACAACACAGATCAACAAAAGACTGGAGAAACATTAAACATAAAAACAAGCAAACAGACATAAAAAAGAGTGAGTGCTAATTTGACAGTGATGGAATAACATGCTCAGCAAACTTGTGACGAAGGAAAGCGAGAAGTTGCAACTGTAAATGCTCACATGAAGGAGAAGAAGAGAGAATAAAGAACACAAACTGACCATTATCACAGCGCCAGTTTACGTTGATGCAGCGTCCGTTGTTGCAGGTAAACTGGGTGAGGGGGAAACATGTGGGGTAGGCTGTGGAAACAAATTTGAGTTTAGACATTTGTTATTAAACTGACCTTGAATAACAGATTTAAGTCACCTGACAGTTAAAGACCAAACCACAGAAGTTGACAAACCACAGGAAGCAGGTTCATCTGACCGATCACCGCAGTCATCATCCAGGTCACATGTCCAGGAAATAGGGATGCAGCGCCCACTGGCACATGAGTACTGATTCGGTGGACAGGTACGAGCTAGAACACAAAATAGTTGAGGTAATCTCCCATGTAAAAGTTAAAAAAACAGGGTACAGGGTGTATGCTTGTTTGGGTACCAGAGCAGGTGGTGTTGGATTCATCCTCGTCGTTCCCACAGTCGTTGTCCCCGTCGCACAGCCAGCGCAGAGGGATGCAGCGGTTGTTCTTGCACTTAAATCTGTCTGTGGGGCAGGTGTGTTGGTCTGTAGAGAAGAAGGCAAGCATTGAAGGGTAAGAGGAAACAGAGAAGAATGCGAAGCCATGTGGGGAGACGCGTAGGAGGGAATGGAAAGATGGAGCGACGTGAGGTGCCAATGGGTGAAAGAGAGAGCAAAAATTCTAGCTGTTTTGGAAGTGCTTTTGTTTTGTCTGGGACGTTAATATGTCTGCACTTTAACCACAGACAGACAGAAGGACAGAGAGCTTTTCCAGACCCACAGACTACATTCCTCCTTGCACAAACACACACACAAAACACATATTATGTACTGACATGTACACCGATTAACACATATAAACACACAGTCACTATTTCACAGACTGCTCCTTCATTTCATTCTGGCATCAAACGACTATTGCCCAAGATCATCTCACTCATAAACTATGTTATGTATGGCCTGTGTGTGTGTGTGTGTGTGTGTGTGTGTGTGTGTGTGCGTGTGCGAACTTACGGCACAGCTCTGGAGCTTCATCGCTGTTGTCAAGACAGTCATTGTCTCCGTCACACTTCCAGCGCTCCTGGATGCAGCGGTTGTTCTTACAAGCAAACTCCCCAAACTGGCACTGGGGAGGAGGTACGTAAGACGGGTTGGCTGTGAAAGGAGAAGTAGAGAAAAGGAGGTATGAAAGGAATTTTAAAGAGGGGGACATTGAGGACATGGAAAAAAAGCAAAATACAGTTTTGATCATAAAAACAGATTGGATTTTGGGAAAATAGTGATTCAAAGGGAATCTAATAAGCCATGTGTCTAAATCCACCACACATATAGTAAACTGATACTGAGTTGACTAGAGACGGAATAAAAAACAAGAAGAAAGTGGGGCAGATCAATAACAAATAAATCACACTTATAAAATAGCAAGTGCTGCATTGAAATACATTTTTAATATTTGATTTTCATTAAGACTGGGTCAGAGCAGTTTATTTTTTTGATGTTATAGGACATGATTTGTATTTTTGAGCGACTTTGGCATGGACTAAATACCACGAAAACCTTGAATATGTAATGCTTGAACATTTCAGTAATGAAGGGTGTATATTGGACTGCCTTAAGTCATGCCAGATCTCCTGTTGTTGTTCCGTATGTATATATTTGTTATATAAATATTTTTCTCAAATACTCTTCAGTCTCACATGCATTCGTGAACCTACCCATGCAACTGGTGTTGTCAGCTGGGTCTAGTATTTGGTCTTCTGCACATGCACACTGCCGACTCTCGGGTGTAGCCAGACACAGACTGCTGCAGCCGCCGTTGTTTACACGACACGCATTGGAGCCTTCAGGTAAACAAACATGAATGTTCAGATAAAGACACATTTTATGGGAACACAAATTAGTGTCTTTTGACTATCATAGTTTCTGGATCAACATGGATAGATAGAAGAATATTGTATTTGTGATGCTTCCCAAAGTACCTTGTTGCTGCTGAGCATCAAACATGCGGATTTCAAAGATTGGTGGTCTCTCATTTCGCAGCAGAGTGGCCGTGCCAGTGGTGGTGTCCAACTTGAAAATGCTGCCACTTCGATACTCGTTCCAGAACAAGAAATGTTTATAGTGGCACAGACCAAAGGCATGGTTCAGTTCCTGACCTTCATACACCGTCTGGTAATGTGTGAAAAGCAACACGATAGTAAAGAATGCTTTTAAAAAAACGGACTACAGCAAGCTGTGTCCAGCATTACAGCTCAAACATGTTTGTATTCATTCGTTGTGACAGTACGTGATGTGATTGACCTTCTTTGATTCATACCAGTTAACATTTGAGTTAGTTATGCTACAACTCTTTAAATACAGTAAAGGTGTAAAAGAAATCATCTATGTGGCCCAAAAATACCCTTTTCAGTGGTATTCACAATATGTAAGTAATTATATATTTCATTCATTCAATGTTAACCACAACATTATACATGTGAATTCTAAAAATTATACCATAAAACCAAAATGTAACCAACACACAGACCAGTGAAAGCAAAATATCATTAATTCAGCCACAAGGAGTCAAGCCCCCTGACTATGAGCTGCATTGTGATGGACCACCCACAGTCTTCCATGGCTTTTAGACTCATTCCCTAATAGCTTGCTTACCGCTTGTCATACCCTGTCAGAATAATCCCCTGCCTTCATTCCCGTGAACCACACTGCAATAAAATAATCCTGTTGATGGTGAGCGTGTGCTGACCTTGCGCTCTGAGCTGTTAAGGTACACCATCTCAATGCGGTCGTAGTAGGCATCAACCCAGTAGAGGAGGCCCTGTGGGATGTCCAGGCTGAGACCGTTGGGCCACAGCACAGTTTTGCTGGTCAGGAACACATTTCGGTTTGAGCCGTCCATCCAAGCCCGCTCAATTTTCCCACGCTTGCTCTCCTTGGGGTCCTCCTCCCAGTCTGTCCAGTACATCCACCTGAGGAAGCAACAAGGGAGGCATTGATATTTTATGTAGCTGCCCTATAGCGCACAACACTCATGAGAGCATTGAGTGATGTGCCTCTGCAGTGTCTATCAGTAGATCTGCCCACAGGAAAACAAAGGTTTCTCACCAAGTACTTTATAACCTGCCACTTGCCTTTAGTGTTCCACGCTTAGCCATTGAGCACTGGCTGTCTACACCATCATGTAAAAGTAAACACAACCCCCCCCCCCCCTTTGCTGAAATATGACTGACATTAGCATTAAGTTTTCATATTTCCTTCGCTGTCCTTTCCTTTCTGCAAATTTCTCCTTATCCTCCCCTTCTTCTCTCTGAGCCTGATTGATTACAGGCATTAGTTGAGGCGAGTGCCTTTCCCCTGGGAAGTGTGTGGACACACATCACCCTGTCACTAGCAATCCAAAGAATGTGTGTGTTTGTTTGAGTGTGTGCTCCGTGAGAGAGCCCGATAGGTCATAGCAATAAGAAACATCCATACCCGGCAAGATTAAGAGCTATTTGAAAAAGTGCAAGGGAGATTTGGGTGTGTGTAAATAAGATTGTGGAGGAAATCTACCAAGTAATGCACAAAATGCTCCATCTGTCTTATTAAGAAGCGTGTGATAAGTGAAATCATGAGGGAAGATAAGTATTTCAGAGTGGTATTGGTCAACAAAACAGATGACATAAAGATGAAAAGATGCTCTCTGCTGGAAAATGTAAAAAGACACAAATAAGAACTTGGGGTAAATGGGTGCAAGCAGTGAGTAATAAACACATTAAACGGCTCATACACAAGGTATGAGTGAAACTGAAACTGAAAATATCAGAGATACGAGTTTGCTGAGTGAAAAAGCATCTGTAATTATTTTCGGACAGCTGACCATAAGAAATGACTTCCTATCATTATCTCTTACCGTATGTTGCCTGACCACAAATAAGCACACACGACATGCATGCATCATAATCCATTAAACAGCCAGCTTAGAGTCAGCGTTATTTTAACTGCTGCCTAAACCTTTACTGTGCCTCAACATCTCAACAGGAAATGTATCCATTTCTCTGGAACAAAAACATCAAATTCAATACCTCCCTCTATCTCTTTTTCTCCTTACCCATGCAGAGGATCTACTACAATGGCGCGAGGGTGAGTCATTTTTCCCTCGATGAGAGTTTTGCGTGTCTGTGAAGCCTTTTCCAGCCGAGCCACACTGATGGTTTTCTTAGGCCCGTCATCTGTCCAGTACAGGTTGTCAGCCATCCAGTCCACAGCTATGCCCTCTACTGTGTGGATTCCTGAAACAAACATGTACTGTTGGTGAGAGGCCTATTGCTACAACATACATAAAAAACATTATGGACCAAATATGTGTTTTTATAATCGTAATTTACGAGATTGTAAGTTTTATACTTTTGGATTTAAACCTTGATGTCTGCTGATGCATACAGCTTGTTGGAAAAGGAATGTTTTTTTCTTGAATACCTTTAAATTATTTGAAAGCAGCCCATATATTCTCAATGGGATTATCTGGAAAAACTAAAGGTTAAATAAATAAAATATGTTTTTGTTAACAACATTATAGGCTTGTGAAAAAGTCTATGTTTGGTCATCACTTATTGTAAACCTTTGTATTGTGGCCCTGCTTTAAAAGCCTTAACCTGGGCCAAATCCATACCTATACCTTGAATGTGTTTGTGCATTTGTAACTTTAGCGTAACCTGGAAAATCAGTGCAATTTCCTCGATCCAAATAAATCCACAAACTAGATTTCTTTTCAAGTAAATCTAAAGTCCTTTTCTCTAATTAACTGTCACGACTGTACCTTCTTTCACAATAGTATCCCTTTCTGTTCCGTCAATCTTCTGTCGCCCGATGATGTAGCTGGTGGCGTCTGCAAAGTAGATGAACTCGCTCTCAGCGTGAAAGTCCAGGGCTCTCGGGTTCATCAGATTCTCGATGGGGATCATGTATTCATCTGGTACCTTGGCATTCATGTCCATGCCCCTGATGACCCCTGGGCGACCTTTGCCATAGACCAGGAAGAGCTCATGCTCAGGTTCTGCAGCAAAACAAGAAAACAGAGGTAAAAGAATGTAGCTTAGACCTGAACTTAAATGTACACTATACAGCAGTTGACATTAAACTTCTTTCAGCCTCTCACCAATATCTTGCTCTTTAAAGATTTCAGTTGACAGAGACGCAAACCATAAGTTGCTGACTCAGGACTGTTTTTCCTTTTACAAACAATGTGTATTGATTAAGTAAGTTGATTAAAGACAAGATCAGCAAAATCCTTAAATGAAAATTAAGTGATTTTCAATCGGAAGGCAGTGAGAAGACAGGAGCGTGGGTTGCCACTACTTAAATTAATTGTGTCATTTCAAGGACAGTGTATTGTGAGGAGGCGGATCAATAAAATGCTATTATTGGTTGATAGAATATTAAAACACTTCTCTGAACAAGCTGAATCAGGCTTACAGCTTTATGGGGAGGTGAGTGCAGAGCCTAAGCGACAGACTAAGTTATGTTCTGCTGAGCTACTTTGTTCAGAGCTCCCTCTCAGTTTGCACCCCAGGGGAGAGCTGCATCCCTAAACCAACCTTGGCTGCCCTTGACTTCAGGTCTATTGAGCTCCTGAGTTTATACTTACAGTGATGCTGGGAGCATGCAGACGTTTGTGCTGAATCTGCAGTGTGCTTCAGTGCAGTGGTTCCCAAGCCTTTTTCTAAGACTGGCCTCCAAAGCCATACCGAATGTATGCATCCCCTCATTGACAAAACCCATTATGTCCAAATAAATCTCATTTAAATGAATTTATTTTGGATAGAAATTCATACTTAAAATTATACAAAAGAAGATACTATATCAATAATATTTTTTATACAGAACGATCAATGTTGGCGTTTGTTTGGTAGTATTTTAGGCTACATCTCGTATACTTGGAGTAGCAAAAGCTTGATGTCAAGGAACTATTTGAACAATTTTACAGGCTAACTGTAACAGCTGTCTCGTCATTACTTTTCGTTATCTATTGTTCAAATATATCCACTAGGCTTATTTTAGCTAACTATATGTGCTTACTTTTTAGCTAATTAGTTCAACAGTTAACCCATTAGCGTAATTTCAGCTTGTCGTAACAGGCTACTCAATTAATATTAAAATAAGTCAAAACATTTTTTTTCCTTTTTTCAAATAATTTCAGCTACTTCCAATTTTTCAACAAAGTTTTCCACCCTCTATAATCAAACTAAAATCAGACTTAACAATTATTTCATCACACTGTTAGCCAACCCACTTTTGCAGGACTTCCCATCACTGCCCAGGCTGAATCCGGAGCGACAGCGGCATGTTTTTGTCTTGTGGCCGTTCCCCAGTAAACAGATGTCCGAGCAGCCTCCTGCCTTCCCATTCTGGTCCACCTCACATGCATGGCTACGTACTGGACACAAAGGAGGTAAAAGATAAAGTCAGAAAACTAGAAGCAGTAATAAAGTACTCAGAAGTGCATTTGTGTGTGTGATCTACCTGGAGGCTGGCGTCTCTGGTGGTAGACGTGCAGTGCTCCTCCCTTGTCCACTCTGGTCACTACTTGGTAGTCTGTGCTGTTGAAACGGTTCACTCTGATCACACTGGTCTTAGGCTGCATGTTAGCAGTGTCTGAGTTGGTGGCATACAGGTAGTTTTCAAACACAGTCAGCCCATACAGGTGTTCGATCTTAAGGGAGGGATGGTAAGGGGGGAGATGAAGATAAGGGAGAGAGTAAAAGAGAGGTACAGGATATTAAAATCAGGCCAGAAAATTAGATTTTGTTTTTCTAACTGAATTACTCCATAACTTTCACACAGTCACAGCTACCCTTGAAGACAGTAAGATAGATATAGATATGTTCTATATAAGAGTTGTACATGCTTAGATAATAATAATAAATATATATATTTCTTGTGTTTAAATGTGAGCTAACACTCAAGATGTTTCCCTTTTTCACTGTAGCAGTAACACATGATGCCCCAATATATGATAATAATTATCAAAATTCAAAGTGTAGTCACAGTCGCATTTGAGTTTTGTGAGCCCATTATTTTCTATATTTGGAAACCACAGAGTCTATTATTGTGCTGGGCTCTTTTTTAGTTATCCTCCATGTTTTAAAGATTTTCTTCAGTCATTTTCCTCATGGTAAGTGAGTGTTAACTGGTAATGCAGCATGAAGTAGAGGTGTTATCTCCATGGTTACTTTTAGTCTTATAAACCATGTGCTGGGATGTACAGGGACCATTTTAAAGTGTCATGATACACATTTCTAACAGCCACCTGCTTGCCTTTGGTTCGGAAACTATAATTTTTAATTTTTGTTTAGCAGCAGTGAGTGAGAGGAACCAGAAAAGCTTCCACTGCTCACAACAGACCGAACCCATTGAACCAGTGTCGGAACAGGCCGCGCCAGCAACATAAAACCTGAGATGGCCTTGTGGTCTATCTTTAATTATGTGTGGAGCAAACTGGGCCATAGAGAGACACAGAGAGTGGGGAAGACAAAAATGGTTGTTATCGCAGGCTGAACGGCTTTGCTGATGGTAAACAGTGGATGGAAACGTATTAGCTTTATATATTAACATCAGACCGTAAGAAAACAGGATTGTGTCACCTTTACTCACATATCCAGCCAAGACCAGACCAATGCTTGTAATCACAAAATAATTACTACAAAAAAACGTGCTATTAGCAGGCATGGGACATGTTTTATAGTCTAAACATCTCATCATCTTGATTCAAACTTTAAAAACTATATTTTTATCTCAATAAGTTTCCTATGCAACTTCAACACAGCATGTCAGGCCTTGGTAAACAGACACACTCATCATAAAACAGTCGAAATTCAACACCATCGATAACACTTACTGTTAACCTTTGTCTGAAGGATGTGCATGTACTAATGACCTATCAAAGGGGCAAACACACACAGAGCAAGAGATGGTAGTGTGTGTGTGTGTGTGTGTGTGTGTGTGTGTGTGTGTGTGTGTGTGTGTGTGTGTGTGTGTGTGTGTGTGTGTGTGTGTGTGTGGCCTTGTCTTTGCCCTTAGGCTCAGTGAGTAGATGAAAGCCATTACTTCTCCACATATCACGGTAAGAGCCATGGTAACAGGTTTAAGAGGCGCTGTGTTTCATCAGCGCTGCAACATCAACAGCCTCAGCATTAAACACTATTAATCAGCTGCTTTAATAAAAAGGCAAATGTCGACCGTCTTCTCTCTGCTCATAACTCACTGGGCGAGAACACATTACAGGAGTACACAGGAGAGGCATATGGTGCATTATAGATATATAGGGAACTCTAAAGCACAACAAAGTTTTTGTGAATGGCATCCATGGATGGCTTATTTAAGAGATTATCTTCCTGTTAATTGATGATAATGGGAGCGTGTGTGTGTGTGTGTTGGGGGGGTGGGGTCTGTGTAGCTTCTCTCACCAGCAGGCCTTGGATGATGGTGTGCCGGTTCTTGCCTTCATAGTCCACCACTTCAATGTAATCCAGGTAGGCATCAGCCCAGTACACCAGCCTGCTGACGAGATCCAGCGTGATGCCGTGGGGGAAAACGATCTTACTGTCCACCAGCTTTGTTCGATTCTGGCCATCCATGTCGCAGCGCTCCACCTTAGGGATCTGACCGTAGTCTGTGAAGAATACCTTCCTGTGGAAACAAAGGATCACACTTGAGTAAAAACAGATGGATAAATAGATCGAGGGAATCAGATCCTTTATTTTTAATTTAACGCCCATATGGCTTTGTTATAATTGATTGACTTCCCTTATTTTCATAAGTGAGACAATAATGTAGTTTGAGAAGGGTAAAAGCAAAAAGGTAGATATTAAGATATACTATTATATATTTATAGTGCTTTGCACTATTGGTTTTAGAAAATGTCTGAATATTTGTAATTTCATAGGCTGGAAAATTAAGAAGGGACACCTTTCCGCTGTAAAATCAAAGTTAAACTTTTGTCCAATCTTTATTTACTACATCCAGAGCAAAATAAGTGACATATCTAAGTTTAATGCTCACTGTCCCTGTAAATGAAGCACCAACTTCTTTCTAAAAATGTGTTAAAAAAGCTCAATATCCTGTCATAGGAGAGTAGTAGCCGAACAACAAGTTATCGGAAGATGAAGGAAAGTAGAAATATAATTATGCTGTTTTTTGTGGTTAAATATAGCATATAATATTGTTATATATAAAACAGTCTGGGTTTAGTTTCCCTTTTCTCCCCCCAAATGACACTGCAGACCATAACAACAACAAAAAAGCAGCTAGAGTGAATCTACATGACATTGTTACTGGAAGAACTAATTACGGCAGAGGAAATTGTGTTGGGCGAAAACAATGCAGATAGCTAGAAGCACGTATACACACACATTCTCGCAATAGTGCTGTTCATTTTTTGCAACACACACAAGCTCTCAGAGACTCACACAAGCGTGCACCACAGATATACACACACTTTCAGGAATTCAGCTGCAAGGTTTGGCCATAAACAAAAGAGCTATAACAAAAACATGCTTTTACATTCAAAACCTTTACATTCATTGTACCACAGTGAAACAGAACATCTGCACTCAATTACTCGTCCAACGTCCAAAATTCCCAGTAGCCCCCTCCTTCGCCCCCATTTCTACTTTTGGTTTTAAAGCTGGGTAACAGCAACACATGACAGCATCTGACTCCAGTTCCATGCAGTATGTTTATGCATACGGTAGAAAGCAAGATATCAAACTAACCCCATGGTGGGGTCCAGTGCAATGCCTTTGGGGTTGTACAGCTCCTGGTCCAGAAGGGTGACACATGTCTGCCCATCCTTGTCACACACGAAGATCCTGTCGTCCACGTCATCCACAAAGTAGAAGTTTCCGGTTAGCCAGTCGATGGCCATCTGCTCCACATCTGTAGAGAAGAAAGAGCCGAGGGGTGAGGAGGGGGTAAGATGGGACACAGGAGGTGCAGGGGGGAGGCTAACAAAGTTGTTTTGAATACATTTTGTCTGGTAGAGCTTGAGTGGTTGGTGTTGTTGTACATGCTTTTACTGATGGGACAAATGTTTGACTCATAATCATGTGTTTGGGTAAATTAGTCAGCAATACTGTGTGGCAGCCACCTCTACAGCTCCCTCTTTCTTTCTGCAGAACTCAAGTACAGATTTTCCGGTTTAGACACGGGGCAGTTTTCTCGGCTGAGACGTAAGCCAACTCCAATTAGAAAGTGTCTAGGTAATGTGTCTGTCATTCAAAGTCCCTCAGACAAACAGAATATGAGACAGGCGGTTTGTCGCTACGAGGGATGTGATGTTGGCAGACATGCGGTTATTTTCCTGAACCTCAGCTTAAGGGGAAGACAAGTGCCCCACCCGGGGATGAAAATCAAACACCTAGACGCGTGCACTGGCACCACACACTCATTTAATGGAACATTTATCCAAACTGTCCTGAATGTGGTGCAGGACCACATAGGGAGGGTCTGAGAGAGTAGAAAAATAGTGAAAAAGAATAACATGACACATTAATATATGACTCTCCCTAGTTCCCTCATTCCCTCCTCTTCCTTCCTCCCCTCAAACACCAGCTTGGCCTAAATGGGTCCAGGCCGGGATCAGAGAAAGCAAGCCATTGTTAAAGTAAAGCAGAATTAAAATTATGCTAACACAACGCATGAGTAATAATTATCCAACAGTGAAATGGGTCAACTTTTATTAATAATGTGAAAACCTACAATAATGAGTTGTTCTCCTTTTCAGTTGATAAGTGATTTTTGGCAAACAGCTACAGCTGATATCGAGTAAAATAAGCATTTATGTATAAAATGTCAGTTCAATATCTCTTTTTAAATTTCTCCATATTTGCTTAACATTAACTCCTGAGGCAAATATTAAGATGTGCTGCTAAACCCGGCACTTTGTTTACTATCTTTGTTTGCTATCTTTGCTAACTTTTTCTGTAAAAACAATGTTGAACCAAGTGGTTTGAAATAATTGAGTAAATTTGAGGCCGTAAATCCAAAACAATGTGCTTCAGAAATTGAAAAAGTTTTCTATAATCATAGCTGCTGTAGCTTGCATTTTGAAGATGATATGAAAACATTTCCTTGTATCTGAGTATTGCCGTGTTTGTACTACTTCAGGCAAAACACAACATCTGAATATTGCTTTAAGCTCTTACTGTAGTACCTTTATAGGTACTGTACCTTTAAATATTAAAAAGTTATAATAAATATTATTTTCAACCTAGGGAATAAAAACTGTATGTCTGCATGACTGGAGAAAGTGAGAGAAAGAGCGCGGGGGGAGGCTTCACCAACCACAGGGTATGTATTTTCACAGCTGCCACAAGCTCTGCTCTCCACAGAAATATACACACACACAGACTCACACAAGTACACAAACACCTCAGATGTAGGGCTAAAGTCGTGCTGCAGGAGTCGGTGGTCATGCAGGGCTCAGTAACGCTGGAGGTCTAATATGGTGGTATGTTTTCCTAAGGTGACAAGGTCACTGTGATGATTTAGGGGAACCCGGAGGATCGATTTCCAACAAGCTGGAGAGGGAGGAAATGACAATGCAGATTCCTTGCCATGAAGGTGAATTAACAGTATGCACAGTGAAGGAAATACCGGCCCTTGACAATTAAATCTCACTGTAATTCCAGACGAGCCCTCCATGAAACATTTTCATAAGAGCCTGGCTTGAAAACGTAGGGAAATGAAACACTTTAAAATATTTTGGGTTGGAGAAAAAGTGGAAAATGGATAAAAAGAAAAATGCAAATTGACAGAAGAAAGGTAGAAAAAAGTGAGAAAAGAGAAAAACAGGGGAAAAAACAGAAGAGAGAGAGACAGATCTGATTTCCACTAAGGAAACTTGGCCATTGTGCAGCAGCATTTCTGGGGTTTATGGGAATCAGGGACCGTACTCCCAAAGGTGCTCTTAATTTTTAACAGAGGGTTCTCTGTTCAAACGTTTCCAGCTGCCCCACAACACACTGATTCACTGAATGAGCAATGGGTAAACAAAAGGGGAAAGAAAAGGGGGATATTGTGCAATATTAGAAAAAGTTTACTGAATGTCCATTCACTTCTTTCTGACACCCACTGCTCTTCTTTTCTGCCAAACTGAAAAAGCTCCAGCTATAACTTTTCAATCTCCTCCCATTCTGCTTCTTCCTCCTCCTCTTCAACACATCATCCCCCTATCCCTCCCCTTTGTCTGTTCCCAAAAGGTGGGAAAAAAGTCTGGATTCATTAACTGCAGCTCTGTCTGTCTCAACCCATGCTATAAAAAAACAACACAGTATAATTGAAAAAACAGAACAGGTCGTCGTCTTCATTTTTTCCTACTCTCTTCAAACAACTTGTTTTCTACGCATTTCCTCCTTGTCCATCCTTCTGCTCCCTGTTGGTCTAAGAAAAACAGAAGCAGAGTCATTGCCTTGATTTATTACAGATTACATTCATATGTCTTCGAAGTGTATTGCGAAAAAGGAGTTTTATTCCAACAACTGTATAGTACAGAGTACAGAGGGGTTATATATCTGCACAGGCAACATTTGCTTGTACTGCGCTGCTAACACGGGGGAGGGGGGGTCAATACTGTAGTTATTTCAGTGGCATTACTGGCAAAGCTCAAACTTCTGAAATGTCACTTTTAAAACTGTGATTGAAGCTTTACCGGCGACCGCTCATACACCCCAACGCCCTCCTCCCCTCGCCAACCTCACGCAATAGCTCCAAAACACTCCCTCGAGCATCTGGTGATCGGGCGTCACACCAGAAACACAAACGCAGGGGGAAAATGTCAAGAAAACAAAAAGAAATGGTGGTGTTGCTAAGATCCAGACGAACAGAGAGTGAAAGAGAGAGGGGGAGAGAGAGAGCTGTTTGAGGCTGAACAAAGTGTTGAAAGGAGGAATGGAGAGAAGATTTGAAAATGTGCTGACTGGCTTGCCTTTTACCAGCACATGACCTCTTAAGGAGATTTCAGGCCAGTAGCTGTGCTAAGCAGCGCACTGTAGCTCAGTGTGCAGAGGGAGCAGGTACTGTAGCTCTTACAGTACAAGCAGGAGAGGAAGGCTTAGTGACAGCTCTGGGATCAGCTCTACTGTGCATAGTGAGGAGCATCAGCATGTACAGTACCACTGCCGGTTAATCTATCTCAGTTTGATTTCCCAGTTTCACACTGGAAGAGCTCCATGCACCCATTTCCAACAATGCCTGATGCAGTATTTTTTAAGGTTGTTTGCCATAGAATACAATAGACAGTTGATACAGAATATGATTAATGTAATAGAAAATGAAGAGGAAACATTGTGAGGAAATGCAAATTACATAAACACTTTATGTGTCAGATCCCCTCAACCTCATTTAAAATGACACATGTTGACATGTATTGTGCTGGAACTACAAATGGTCATTTTAAAATCAAAATGATCCTATTCTTTAGCCATAGTTCAGACAGAAAAATCGTAGTTATCTATTGGATTGCCATAAAATTTGTCCACATTCCGATGAGGATGAATCACTTCAGTAACCCCTCTAATGTGTATCTGTGTGATATGAGTGACTGGTATAAACATAACAACACTTATAGAATAAATATAGAATAAGATTCAGTGCATGTGTGTATCATGCTATTTGGAAGAGGAAAGTGGGATTAAGAAAGAGGGATAGTGTGAGAGCGGGTGGAGAAAGAAACATCTGGACAACTCATCTGTGGAATACTGAGGTCATGACTCACTCCAACCACATGCGCATCATTTCCTGTATGTTCACCCCTGCCAGTGGTTACTGCTGGCCCCTGTCATGTTGACTGTATACATAAACCTGCTCCTCCTTTTCTGTCACACTCACGCTCCAGCAGGCTGTCCAAAAGAGCGACTCCGCTGTCTGGCCAGTCGCTCCAGATTATGGACTACAACAAAAATCTCCCCTTTGCTATTGTATTTATTTGTGCTGACGCTAAGATCTGTCCGAGAATCTGCAGTCAGATTTAGATATTCCCGACATCATTCGTCTTAATCATCATAAACATAAAGATTTATACTTTTTTCCAATGAATTGTGTCATATCCCACACCTGTTTTTTTGTTTAATTGTATTGTTTTTGTTAGTCAAAACCCCAAGATATTCAGTTCAATATGACATAATAAGAGATAAGCAGGAAATCTATATACTTTGAAAGGCTGCTTTTTTTGTCATTGATGCATGTGAAAACTACTTTGACCGTTCATTATTTAAAAAAAATTGTTAGGAATTATTCGTTGCAGCTCTAGTTCATAACAATTTCAATATTGATACTCTGGATTTGCAGTGCCCCTTCAATTGCTTCCTGATTTCAGCAATTCACCCATTATCTTTCATCTCCAGTAATGCACTTCCTGTCCATGCTCCACATCTGTATATCTGGATGTGTGCGCACGAGGGCTGCAGTGTATGGGAGTGTAAGTGCGCTGGGAGACAACCAAGCTGAAGTTGCTGGAATTTCCGGGAAATTCTTTTGGTCCTTAAATTGTCCGATCCAATGTGAGCTGAGGTTATGGTTATGGTTAAAGCTGCATGGTTACAGAAACACATGTGATCCATTCTCTTTCAGTAACTCTGATTATAATTATTCAGCACAAACACATGTTTCTCACTAAGTCTATTCATTGAGGGTGGCACATCTCTTTTTTTCGTTCATGAGCCTGATATGCTTTATATTGTGCTAAGAACAGATGTGGGGTTAGCAAGGTGACTGGAGGTGCACCAGGTTTTATCCTCCTCTTATAGATATGAGGAAAGTCTCATGCATAATAAACATGGTCCAGAGCTTGCCTGATATCATCTGGTTTGAAATGAACATATTTCCAGTTGACAGCCACACCACACTGGGCGAGCATGCGGAGGATAGAGCTGCCCGCCTGTCATGATTTGGCCTTTTCACTTTCTATGATGCCCTGTGCTGGGAAAGTCATTTCTGTCATGTTAATACATTCTTTAGTCCCATGGAAAAGGGAAGTGAACGGAGGCGATCTGCTGCATAGTGAGTGGATGTGATGGTCACAATGCATGCCTGCAGGCACAAATCAAAGAAAGAGGAAAAGGAGGAACAATGCTGACCTACAGTATATGATTCCATACAATTTGAATGTGTCTGCATTTTACCATTTGCTTTACTGCAAATGTATGACAATGCAAATAGTTCACCATCTGTCAACCAACTCTCTAAAATAATACAAAGAGACAATGACAAATTCCTGCTGGCTTTGTGTGGATAAATGTATTGTTTCTGTGGCTAATTTCCCTCAGATTCACAGTGAAGACCAGCTGCCTGAAAACACAGCTAGGAACTGAAGGGAAAAAAGTGACAAACGGAGTGAAGAGAAGCGGGTGTGGGTGTGAAGGCTGGCTGTACGTGGTCTACACTGTGAAGCACACACGTACACAAGTCTGGATTACACAAGAGAAGACTCTTTCTGAAACGAAACCTAAGCCATCGAAAAACACAGCTGTTGTTAATAAACTGCACAACATATCTGACTCACAGACTGAGCATAATCATGAAGGCATTGATGCTCATCACTTCAGTTTTGGCCACATTTCTGGAAATTCTTTCTCCAACTGTTTATATTTGACTTTAAAAGTAAAACACATTTGAATCATTCAGATCAAGAAGCCCAGCCAAAATGCAATCTGAAAAGAATTTAAACCAGAAAAACAAAATAGTTTCAGGGGATGGTCAGCCAAGGCCAGTTTAGACAAAGGTAAGGCTTTGCTATTGAAGAGTAACGAAGGCCAAAGGCAAGTCAGAATGATCAAATATTCAGATCCTTAAGATAAGCGTTACAGTCAACCGTCTCTAATGGCGTTCATTTCCAGATATAAACAAGACTGAAAACAGCCTTTAGGTGTGGTGTGTTTGATGTTTTGTTAGTGCGTGCATTCGTGTGTGTGTGTGTGTGTGTGTGTGTGGAAAAAAACTCTTAGTCTGATTCTTCAATAGTTTCAAGGTCCACTTGCTTGAGGAGCCGTTGGCGATGTGGATGTCTGCAGTCATATTCTTTTCTGTATTTTCACATTTACGCATCTACTTTCCTAACAAGTGCTCTATTTTAGCCAGATCTTCATGAATAATGGAAGCATAGACAGGATTTTCTGCCTGAAATGCTTTACAAATATATTCTTCATCCATTCTATATGAAGCAAGAGAAAAATGTTGTGCTTGCTGTTCATACAAGATCCAAGCGGGTTATGAATTTGATTTCGAAACATTTTTTTTTAAAGTGGAGCAGGTCTGTGTTTTTCACTGTGAGCCCACTACATAAATCCAACAATCCAAACTACAAAATACACCTGCAAAAATGATGAAATGTTGACAGATGGCCAGCAGCCACAGGTGGAGTCCAGTGTTCCATCAGTTATTGCCACATGAGCAACAAAAGCCGCACTGAACATTCACCTTATATGTCGCCTCCAAGAATAACACTTTCAGAAAATTACAATACACCCAATGGACAGACTTCTCCTTCTGCCAGTGAGAGGAAACTTTTTCTGAGATTGTATTATATGGTATGTTATGTGTGGAAAACTGCACTGTGTGTACTCCGGCCTGTGCAGATCCTACTGTGCTTTGTAAAAGTACAAGAATGAAGTGGCTTGCTGCTGCTGGTGTACTCACGGTGCAGGCTGAGGGAGATGTTGATGATTCTCTCCTCTGTGAAGCTCTTCAGATTGGGGATCTTGGCACATTTGAGGTGCGTAGATGAGGGGGCGTCTCCTACGTGGATCCAGCAGACAGTCTCCTGGGCGTAGACGAAGTCCATGGCTGTGGTTTGTTTGGTGCTGGTGGACAGCAGGCTGTGGACCGTGGTGCCGCTCAGGGAGGTGGCTTGGATGTTCTGGGAGTTGGCAATCAGCAGGACAGGCAGCCGGTCTACTGGTACTGTAGCGTGACATGAACACAACTAATGTTTAACAGGAGGAACATGAACAGAACATCCATACACTCTCAGTCAAAACTGGATTACATTCAGTCCTGCTGCTGTCTTCTGGTACTTACCGTTCTTGGCTTTGCATGACCGGTTGTCTGGCTGGGACAAGTACCCCTCCACACAGGAGCAGGAGTAGGAACCTTCAGTGTTGGTACAAGACTGACTGCAGGTCCCATACAAACTGCACTCGTCAAAATCTGAACCCCAGAAACAACAGATAGAGTTATAAGCAAATCAATTAAAGGTCAGAAATGAGTAGAGACCAAAAATACAATAACAACTTAAACATATCTACAGAAAAAGGTGATTCAACTTTTAAATAAAAACAATCCTGTGTCTCCTGCTCAGTTGTACCCTGCTGGACTAAGTGCGTGGCTCATTGAAATCGGAGTGTTGCACAAAACAACCATTATACCAGTGAGGTTTACAAGAGTTGCTCATTATTGCATGTGACTCCTCTATAATCCCAATGGCTGCTAAGATATGAATGTTTTCGTGGGAAATGCTTGGCACTCCCTGCGCCCCTGAACTACCCACTGTGTGTTCTGCACTTGATTCAGCATCTCCAAAAGCTGAATAAACACTGGAGCAGCTTTGGACTGTAAGATTACTTCTTGAGGCAAGCACGGAATTTATGAATGTTAGTGATGCAACAAAGTCATCCCGTCATTTATGTCCTTCTGCCAGTTTGGGCAGGAAAAAAATGAATACAAAGATCTACTATTTTTCCTCACTTTTACACTTGAGCCACATGGCCAACAGCAGGTGTCACAGACCGTTGCTTTGATGAACTCACCTTTGCATGTCTTTCCATCTGGGCTGATCTCAAAACCGCTTTTACAATAACAAGCAGAACCTGCTGGAGTCACCGCACAGTTCTCCTGACAACCCTGGAGCGAACAGTTGGAGATCAATTCTGAGGGGAGAAAAAGGACAGGAGGGAGGGAGGACAGAAGACAGGAGTGAGTTTTCAGAGAAATGTATGTGGTAAAACAGGAAGACCGCATTACATTATATAAAGAAGAGACTTGAGACTTGAGAAGTTGTTAATTCATGTTTCTTTGCCGTTACTGACATTGTCATCAGGCTGAAAACACTGCATCGGTAATTCTAAAAGGAGGTTGATTTGTGTATAATTTTGTAATAAGCCATTTAACATACCACTGAACCCTCATATTATATTCTCATAATTCATTGCATTCATT
Source organism: Eleginops maclovinus (assembly GCF_036324505.1). Taxonomy (NCBI): domain Eukaryota; kingdom Metazoa; phylum Chordata; class Actinopteri; order Perciformes; family Eleginopidae; genus Eleginops; species Eleginops maclovinus. Next base: position 13,890,029 of record NC_086368.1, on the reverse strand, counting down.
CTGCCCAGACAGACCTGCCTGTAGGTGACAGGAGCAGGTGCTGCTAAAGCTGCCATTTTATACATTGTGGGTAATATTAACAGCTCAGCCGGGTGCTGAAGCGCATAAACACTTGATGTGACTGTTGACCTGCATTCTCAGGGGCCCCCTCCTGACGATAAGGCACATATAAATAATAAGAACAAAACACTCAGCGTCAGCTCAGTTTCCAATGAGCTCATCAGCATTACAATTAGCTGAGGGATGTTATCAACGGTGTGGTTCAATTAAGAAGTGTGACCACTGTAAATGTCAGTGTTTCATGAACGGACTGCCTTTCAAATAAGTGTATCTACATCTGTATCAGACAATTATAACGGGTCAAGCTAATGCAACATCACACCAATTAACAAAATTGCTCTTTCTAGAACCTCATTTCCCCCTAAATGTGTTTTTCATAATAAGAGTTACTGATGGACTTCAGCTCATCTCACATCGAATAACAATACCAATATATTCCACTGTTACTGCTTATTGCTGTACCCACTGGTAACTGATATTAATGTGTCCTTCATGACTCAGTTGTACTTTTGCATTTGCTAAATGTCAGCATATTGCAAATATAAGTCTAGGAAGACATGCTGTGAATTCTTTGATTCTCATCCAACTACAAAATGCAATTTTCACTTTCATGTTTTTAAATATTAGATAGGGACATTATTATAAGATGTAAAAGCGGTGTATATATAAGGCCAGAGATGGAACAATGCAAAATCAACAAATACCTCGGTCCTGCAATGACGACCAATACCTCCCCACCAGCCCGGACCATCTCCAAGGCGACACACATCAAATATAGAAGGGCACAAACACGACACGCAACTATCACACCTTCCAATCAGCTGACCGACCCATAATGGAATCTCAGCAGAGTTTTTAACAGTGCACTGCACATCCTGTGAGATATAAATCAAGAGAACAGTGAGTCATAGTCAAACACACACAGTCTTGTCAAACCAGGCTGAGATCTATCAGTCACAAGTGATTCACTTTGCCCAGAAAACACTGGCAGACAATTCACACTAGCATAGCACCTCCGGAGAGCGAGAGGTGGGATCAAGAATCTCACCACACTTTCAGGATTAAAGAAAAAAAGCCCATGGGTTTGGTGCATTACTGTGCATATTGCATATTGCGTTGTGTCACTACATGAATTCTCCAAATCAATAACCAAGGTAAACTTGAACAACTTCGAACTGCTGAGCAAGAGAAGCTAAACCATGCAAATCAGCAGATTTCTCTCCCTGCATTTTCAGCAATTACTCTTCATTTTTTATCTTCTCTGCATGGGAATAAACACCAGATGCGTTACTTCATATTACCTGGCCTCTTGCTATCTCAATACAGTGCATTGAATATTACAGACAAGCACACAAGTCTTCCTGCTGCTCTCCAGAGGCTTGCTGGGAAAACCACAGCTCAAATTACAGACATGCCGGGAATTTTCCAAAACAAGTCCAAGCATCGAACAACCGAGATATGTTTATAGAACCCACATGGGCAACAATGTAAACAACCAACGACACATACCACAGAATATTTATTTTGGGAAAATAAAAGGAAACCTGAATTTGGTTCAGAAGGCAAACCACTCACATCAATGATGACCCCTGAATCGAACACATCACCCATTAGAAAAGAAAGAGATCTCAACGAGAAATAAACAAAAAAACAACGGTTTAACCTAATGCTAACCTTAAACCTATAGTTAATCCAAGAAATAAACAGCCATATATGTCCCCAGAAAGAAGAAAAACCCCTTGGACATACATCTGTAGTGAACACACACAGACACACAGACACACACAGACACACACACACACACACACACACACACACACACACACACACACACACACACACACACACACACACACACACACACACACACACACACACACACACACACACACACACACACACACACACACACACACACACACACACACACACACACACACTTTTACCTCAATGTCCAGCCAGCCTGAAAGTGCATGAAATTGTAATGCCCTTCCCGAAGCCTCTTTCCATGTTTCTTTTATTAATAATTCATCGTTGCTCATTTTCTTAACCGAAGGTGAAGCGTGGAGATGATTTATTTATTTATTTTGAGAAAAGAGGGGGTGCCTACCTTAGTAATGTAGACCAATTACTTTGGAGAGGAAAATATAACGAGGCGAGATATATCATTCTGCACACTGGGCCAATCAAAACCTTGGAGGGGCATTGGATAAAATAATGATTTTATATTTTGAATTTGGTTCGGACTCTTATTTTTTTTTCGTTTTGTGAAGGTTGCAGTTGAGAAGGTTTTTCTATTAGTACAGTATATATTAGTTATTCAGCAGTAATGATGCCTGCTGGCAAATCAAACATTTATATAACCTGCATTAGGACACAAAGGAGCATGATGGACAGTTTTACATTCAGGCATGTTCCTCTACTTCCCTTTTGACACTAAGATAAAAATAAGAATGACTTTATTAATCCCCTTCATACCTTCGTCATATCCTAAACATTGCTCAATACGGTAAAAATAGTTTGGTCTTTTTGCACAATCAAGTGTTATCATTACTCAGTTTGGTCAACTTGTTCGCCACATTCTCGAAAAGGAACTTCCATTTTTAAGAGTCATGATAAACTACTTCCCGGTTTTAGGTTTCCAAAATGTAATTTTATGTGATGAAGGCAGAAATAATGTCATACACAAGATGTCAAACATACGGTTGGATTTGTCTGGCATAGAGAAAAGCAACTAAAACACTCAATATATTCACATTGCTTTGGCAAATTAGTCTGTTACTGAGACTTTCCTGTTAGTTTTTTCAGAATGTGAATGAAAGATAATTTAGTAACAAATAGAAATGAAATCACAATCCTTACCCCCCATTCTTTAGCACAGACAGGACGCACTACCACAATAATTTTGTTATTTAACTGCACCCTGATTAACATCCTCATTGCATACACCAAAAAGCATGCGTGTGTGACAGTGATATACCTCTGCAGTGTGGTCCCTCATCCCAGCCGTCAGTACAGTCTGAAGCCCCATTGCACAGTTTGCTCATGTGGATGCAGAGCTCCGTCCCGCCACACTGGTACTCGTTAGGAGGGCACCTTGATACGGTACTGTGTGGACCTGAGGAAAACACATACAATTTTGGTTGACTGAAAAGCCGAAAAAGTATAAAATAATCGTTTTTTAATTGTTTAAAGTCTTAATTTTGCTACTCTGAACCAAAGTTCAGCTACGATTCAGGTCATGAAACTCTACAAAAACAATACATACGAAACAATACATGTTTATCTATTTTTTTTACATTTTTTACATTTTTACTTTTAAAAGATATCCTGTAACGTTGATAGCATGTATGGTTCAATCAAACCATTAATGTAACCAAAATATAGTCCATCTCAGTTGCAATATTACCATTTGATTGTATATTGAATGTGAAATTGATTTTCCCTCTGTCAACTAAAGCCAAAACACTTATCCTTTTTTTGCTTTGCTTTACAATAACAACTATTTTTCCCAGGCAGAAACACAGGGTCAATGTCATGCCAAACGCATACCAGAATTACTCTGTTCCACCTTACCTTAGTACAGCAGTACATGCATTTCCTAAGATTGATCTAACTCTGGGATTTTTGTCATATGCCCTCTTCCTTTATCTCTTTCATCAATTTTGTCTCAACTAAAAACTGTTCAGTAAAGCAGAAACGCTTTAAAATCAATCTTTATAAAACACTGCCCTTTCATCCTGCCACTGGATGACAGATTTTCCGAAGGAGAGCAAATGTGTATGTCTGACATTGTATTTGTCAAACTGGAACAACACAGAAATGGTTCCCAAACATCTATCCCCCATTGAGTGCCCATCTATCCATCTGTTCATTCATGTCTGGGGATGTTACACAGCAATCAAGCTATGATTGCACAAAGAACAGATCTTCCGAAGATCCCTCATTCTCACCCGTGTTCAAAATAAATCTGCCACCTTCGTTCTGTCATATAAGAACACAAAAAAAAAATCCTTCACTATTGAAAACATTATTGAACAACATGGGACACCATGTGACAATCAAATACTCTGAAGGTCTCAAAGCCCTTCATGATCCACAGATGAACTGTGAGGCCACATATTAAATGAATGAGGCAATTGTTCAGTCCTTCAATTAGTAACTAAATGCACAATTCACATCAGGATCTGTGTGACTCAGCAACATGTTTGAGCAATTACACTGATTGTACGCTTTGCAGTAATTAATCAGAGCCCTGTTTCGTAATGTTGGCAAAAAACACAAGACTTTGAGCAACTGAGGAAACCTTTTGTAAGCTCCTATTGTACAATAACTGCAAGTATGTTTTATAAACTAGTATGTTTTCATAAACCTACTCTGAAAGAACATGTCAAAGGCAACTGAATTTCCGTGTCCCAGACCAAGTTCTTTGTTCAAGAATCTATTTTTACCATGTTTCCTTAAGCCAACTGTCTGGTTCCTTTACTATGTTTCCCAACACGCGAGCCTCACCCTTCTCATCCATCATGGATTTACATTCATTTTCTCCTCCTGCCCACTTAGCAGACAGAACCACAAGGCAGACATTCAAAGAACCATTGTGGCAGCAAGAGATGGCCACGAGAGAAAGCTAGCAGGAACTGGAAACACACCATTATCCCAGATGGAACTGGCCAAATGACTACCTTCACTACCTTTACACTCTACACACACATCCATCCGAGGCAAAACACCAACAATAAGTACACTGACAGTAAAGTGACATGCAGGTCTGTTATAGTAGCATGCGCTAAGAGAGGATTATGGGTTCCCTAGGAAAGAAAACATATTTGTTGCGAGTGATTATGAGTTTGGCCAAAGGCGCCCCCTCCACTAAATCTATGTAGCTTGACTCGATGTAGAGCTGTATGTTCTGCAAAAATAACTAGAAAAGCAGCCAAGGCTTTTCCACTTAATGGCCTTTCTTTTACTAAACTCTTTTTCTTGGATGATGTTTTTGCCTTATGACTCTCTGACCAGTGTTTTATTTTCCCAACAAGAAAAATGACTCAGCATAACTTTGGTTCTCAAGTCTAACAAGTCCATGTGTTGACAACAACATTGTGCTGTATGTCCAAACTGCTGTCACCACTGTCCAGGGGCTTGTGAGAAGACGGAGGAACTATATTCTCTTCAGAGACAGTACCTGTATTTTGGCACAATAATTAAATCAAAAGCATGCAGTTATCAAGGTACGATAATCTTCTTACAGTTACTTCTAAAATGTTCTAATGAACAGATTGTATATCATGTGATTAATTAATGACCAAACCAAAAAATAACTCCTGCTCTCTGATAGTCTAAATGCTGATTGATACAAGATTCAAATCTTTCTTTTTTTAACTGCATATAAGTTACCAATTGAAGAAAGATGCATTAACTTCTGTATTACATTAACTGTTTGTTTTTACGATGCATTATTTGAAACGGATCACTCCTCTACAGGGATCAGCGTATGTGCAAAGTCAAACTGTTGGCCTTCCCTTCTCATCACTCTCCTGCTTTATCTCCTCCCATCATTCTTTTTCTTCAACATCTGCTGACCCATTTACAGTAAGTGTTTAAGTGGGAGGGCACTGTGTGGAAAACCTGAAAAAAGTGAGGAACAATGAGAGCGAAAGGGAAAATAGACAGTGAGGCCGAAGTGAACACCTCATCTACAGGAAGTGCACAGAGCCCCACAAGGCTTCATTCTTGGGTGAGCTGGCAGCAGTCGGCGAGGCCGTGGTGGAAAGGCATTGCTAATTTGAATTAAACAGGGTCTTTTATTCAACATTCCTCTGCTGTGGTTGAGCCAGGTTAACAGGCCCAAACTTCTTTTTTTTCCTTTGAGAAGTTTCTGTTTGCTCTGTTTAATAGTTTAGTAAAAGATCTACACAGGCTGGCTGGGACAGCTTCAACTATTCTGTTCTGAAACTCAATTAAGGAACCAAAGGAAAAGGAAAAAGATCCTGGTGTTCCCATCTTCGACCCTATCCTTGTGACAGGGCCAGTGGGTGAAAACCAAGGCTGGAGATTTGACAATTATTTTCCTATGAAGAGCTGGAGATTGTTCCAAGGCTTCACCTCACTGCTCCAGACGTCGCAGAGACGTAAGCAGATACAATTACAGATTTCACTTCTTCCATAGGTCAACAAATGTGTCTCAGAAGCTAACACCTTTAGTCTTGTTAAAAAGTGCATTGCAACACCAGAATAGAAGCACAATTAAAATCGGATACTTTTCTACACGCCACCAAGTCACCAAGCCAAGCAAAGCCTTTTTCTCTAAGCATCTATCAAAACAACATTGTGACATGCTGGAGCTAAGACACCTTGCACGAGTGGAGTACTTAAGCCGCTACACATAGAGGTAGATCACATGTCCTTTTTCCAGTGCTAGGGAGGGCATAGAGGGTGGTGAAAGAAATAGGGGGGGGGACTAAGGCTATTGTTTGGATCACACAAATCGGCTGTGACCCCCGACAAAGCTGAGCCGCAGTGCTGTAAGCAGCGTCACGTGCTAAGCCTGATCTGAACTGTGGCACAGCCACCTGGGGGGGGGGGTGTGGCAATGACCATGGAGACACAGTGATGAAAGGGGAGCTGGGACTTCATAATTATGTGCTGTTTTTGCATACATATTTTAAGAAATATATTAACCTTGATAATATTGCTCATACTTCATGACTTTTCAGTTTCTCATTTTACAAGTTACTAGAAATGTAACAACTATTAAACTACTCCATTAATCAATGGAGGGAAAAATAAATAACAAATATGTTGATAAGTGATTATTGTAATGTTGCTGTTTACAGCCTTTCAAATAAGGATTTCCTGCTCTTCTCCCTTTTTCATCGTTACAATAAGTAACATTAGTTTTGGGTCGGACGAAACAAGATACCACCTTGAAGAAAACTGAGCAAAAAAGAAGGAGACTCATAGTTACATCTCAATCTTTTTTTGGCCTCCAGTTGTAGAAAAAAAGAGGCCCAGCCGACTGAGAAGGAGTCCGGATCTGGGTCTGGATCAGGTTGTCCCTGAGCCCAAAGCTTGTTAGGCTTTGGGGATTTTCCATTCACTAGTTCATGCTTCCCCTCCATATGCTATTCAAAACAACGCTTATTCAACCAATAACAAACACACAAACAAATAACAAGTCGCTGCCAGTGCTCAAAACATAAAAGAGACTCTATATGGGCCAGAATGAGGCCAACTGTTGTGAGCAACAAGGCAGCCTTGAGTTTCTTATAAATACAACAAACGCTTCAGATAATGAAACAATGAAAAAAATACACATAGGGCCTAGATATACGTCTAACAAGCAAGATAATTAAAATGTAATCCGGCTACTCTTCACAGACCTCAACCATCCCAGATATAGCTGAATAATTCAACACGTTGATTGATCCATAAATATAGCTCATGAATAAAAAGTATTGCACCACTTTACTGCCAGCAGTTCTTGATGACATACTATAACTGGGTTCCTCTGGCCACTCGTAGCCTTATCCCCACAAACCGGATGGCCCTCCCCGTGATGCTCTTGGCCCTCATGACACATTCTTGGACGGAGCAGCCTGATCTTGACCAAGCAGCCCTGAGGCACCCCTTGACCTCCCTCCTTCGTCTGCCCTTCTAAAGAAACAAAACTCCAAACATCTAGGACACGGCACCGAAAAACAAGACACAACAACACCAGAGTTTGATCTAGACTGAGAAAAGACTGAGAGTGTGTATTCTTGCTCCTCGACACAGACTTGTCAAAGAAATCACGGGCAGCAAAAGCACAGCAACAGCTAGCCGCAGAGTGCTGTGGGCAATAATACCACCTTTATTTCTGATAGCTCTCCTATACACACTGCACTCTGCAGGTGAAAAACAACACATTAACTGACACTCGTACCGTACCTGTGACTGCCTCACAAATACTAAAGCAAGTTCATTTTCCGCTACATGATTTTCCTAAGGCGAGGCAATCGTATATTTCAGTTTAACAATGTTTTTATATAAATTATTATAACCACCTCTGTCTTTCAGGCTGTTGGTAGTTTGCCCTCTCTGCACCCTGCAATTGGTGGATGGGGGGGGGGGGGGGGGGCTGGCAGAGCGACAAGCAAAGCAGGAAGGATAAATCCAGAAAGCACAACAAACTGAGCCTTCTCCAAACACAGAATCACCACTGCTCCTCAGGGCAAAGAAACCACTAGGCAGTTTTCAACAGTTTTATCGGCAAAGTAAATTGCAATTCAGACAGGACAACACTACCAGATACCCCATCCAAAGAAAAAGATTGAGCCTTTATCGGAATTGGTTATGAAAGAGTGAAAGTAAGGAAACACACACAAAGGAAATCAATGGTTCAACTTTGAGAAGTTATGTCATTCACTCTGCGCACATTTACTTACTTGCTCATATATAAAAGGACAGATAATAAAAGTTATAATCTTTCCCTTTTTCTCTCCCAAACACAGAGATGAAAGAAGAAAAATAGATCTTCTGCCCAGAGAATAAGGTTCTTACGTAGAGACTCTATTCTCAGATTTAAAAGACTCATAATTTGATTCATTCGCGTCTTTTTTATTCACCGTGGACCTAGGATTAATTTAAAACTATTAGTATTGTGTAAGAGGCACTGGGGGCCATACTGCTGCCCCAGAATGACTGAATATCTGAGAGGCATTTGGTCTGTTTTTGGCTTAGAGTTATTACCCAGTAAGCAAAAGACTTCAATCATCCCATATTAAGCACCAAGCCTTTTCCAGACAGTCATTTCCATTTGTTGCGTTGAGCATTACTAAACTAATTCAAAGGACAGACGGCTAATTATCGCATAGAAAAACATCTATGCAAATGACAGGAAAGACCCAAGGGAGCGGAAAGAAGGATCAGAGTAATCGTCACTGTACGAGCCAAGAAACCCAAAGAGACCAAAGTTAAACAAACCAAAGCAGGAGCCAAGCTGTATGTTCAATAATGCAATTTTGCATAGAGGATGTAGTCACCTATTACCGCTACTAATCCGACACAAGGTAGTTGTACAGCCATACAGGTACAGCAGCCACGAGGCATAGCCAGGTGTTCAGCATCTGTGAGTCCATACCTTCAAGTATCAGGTTATTAATGTATGGCCCCTAATTATCCTGCATTATAAACGCCATGCTTTCTCTCTTCTTGTCTCAGGCTTGCTCTCTGTCCCCCAACCCGTCCCTAAGGGGGCCTCTGTCCTGCCCCACCTCCTTCTCTACAGAGCCCTGCTGAGATTACATAATGGTCTTTTTAAAATTTAAACCCCTGACACGCTTTTCTTGTCCTTCTTCAAGGGCCCAGCTTTGCCCTCTCTGCTGCTCAAGCCTCAAGTCCTCATCTAAAAATGGCCAACTGGTCGCCTGTGGATCACATCCGGCTCACCGCAACCTTAAATAGAGCATGTATATATATATATATATATATATATATACACTATATATATATATATATATTATTCATGCAGTTTCTCTATATGTCTTCGCTGTTACTGCTACACAGGCTCTGTGTATCGTCACTCGTTTTGGGACATTTAAATTATTGTGTTTACATATTCATGCTTTATTGAAGCATGAATATGAAAACACTATTACTTTTAATGTACTCCTATCTTTGTAAGATTAAGTCATAAGTGACAACAATTCTTACAAATATTTGAAATAATAAAAGGGGGTATTGTGGAATAGTATTTCATTCTTAATTATTCATCAATTATGTCTTGTGCACTGTTATATCTGGGTTGACTTCAATAATCTAAAGTTAAACCATCGAGAAAAATGATTATGTGAAATGTCAAAGTGTTCCTCGGATGGATAAACAAACTCTACGGAGCATTTTAGCATTTTTAAGGTTGTTGTTTGAAACATTATCATCACACTTCAGTTTATCTGCTTTCAATAGTTTCCAGTCGTGACAGATAGCAGTTTTTTAAGCTATAAGCTAGCAGCTAGCGAGCCAAATACTTCCCTCAGGTGTTGATGGTACGTTAGCAGAGCTAAAACTGGAGATTATGTGAAACAAAAGACCAAATCAATGTAAATGTTTACCTGCGGCTGCTGAATGTGTAAAGAGGCAACCGTTTTGTAGCAAGGTGATGCTATGTGATAATATGTCAGATCCCCTCAAGAGTGAAAGAAATATATATTTTTTGGTTTGAGGTTTTTGAATTCACTTGAAACATTCTGGGCTAAAGGACAACATGGGGCAGTGACTATTGGGGAACACCATTGTAAGAACACAATGTGAAGCATCTTTGAACTTCTTTTCAAGAAAGGTAAAACGTTTGCTTTATTGTGTGCATGAGATGAATGAATGTGTGTATGTGTGTAGAGGAGAGCAGATTGTCACACACCTGCAGCAGGTTCCTGTAGGAACAAGGTGCTGCAAGGCGACAGACTCTTTAATGTTGAGCAAACGCTGTTTCCACTGACATGTTGATGGCTATCTAGACTGGGTGGTGGCTGCTTTTAGGCAACAGTAGCAGGATCAAACTGATTTACTCCACATCCATATCTGAACAATATAACACTGGTTTTGGATAAACTGCTTTGTAAATGACACAACTGATCAAATAAACACCAAACAATAACAACCTTATGTCTCATTATAGTCTAAATTCTTAGTAAATAAATACAATATTCATTTATTTTCAAGTCAGTCTTTCATGTCTTTTGATAGGAGTCAGTGACACACACATTACACCAAGAAATATTGTGTTTTCCATTCTGAAAGTGGCTGTTACAACAGTGCTTCTTCTCCTAAAGAGCTAATTGCAGGTGCGAACTGTCTGTAAAACTGCCCTTATTACAGGCCAGGGGCAGGGGACATCATTTCAGTGTTACACACTTCCTGTGTTGGCAGGGCACACTCACTGCACGTGGGAATATTTTAGGAGCCTAATACAGTCTACAACCTGAGAAGATGCTAGCTCTACACGAGTCTCCTCCTTACCTGAAAGCTATCCAGAAAAATGTACCTTCATTGCATGTCTTTCAATTGTTCATTGATTGGGGATGCAGATCAAAGCTCTGTATAAAAAGGTCATATGCCCAGACAACCATTTTGTTTTTGTTTTACTCCTTCAGTATCCCTCTATGCCAGTCTGACCCAGCACCCCGGGGTACAAAGAACAGCATTGTGGGGGTTACACAGCAGGGCAGCTGCACTGGACAGTGGCTGACTTCACTGGCAATAGCCAACACACCAACAAAGGCCACTGTGAAGCCCCATCCACATGAGTGAATAGATAAACCTCTCTCATGCATCTTTTCATCTAGAAGCATCTGCAAAAGCACCTTTACAAACAACACATTTATCACAACAATGAAATTACAAATACTACTCAGTGTATTTGGTGTCCATACAGTTTGGAATACATGACAGCATTGCATTTCATTGAATCACATTTTCAATCCTTGAGACAACTCCCTTTATTCTGAATACTATAAACATCTAATGAGCGACAAAATGTTGATCAGCCTTACAGTATTTAACTAGCATGTATTATGCTGCACAGTTTTGACATCCAACATCTGGTATGCACCAAACATGCGACAAAGACCTGAATTGAATGATGGATGTTGTAGTTACACTAAGGAGGTAAATCTTGGAAATTTATCACAAATATATAAAACAGGGTAGTAAACAAGGCATTTGTTGGGAACTTGCCGATGTACTTGTTCTTGCCACAATCATCAACAATATGACCTTAGACAAAAGACCTAAGAAGGGTAAGATGAGCATGAGCATTTATTTTGTGTCTCTGAATCACTTTTGTTTTTTTCCACAACGACACTGCAAAAATTTGGGTCCTTCTGCAGCATAGATCCTATAACTGTTGTTTTTGAGAGAGTTTGGCAAAGACTAGAGGGAGTAGCAGGAGACAGAGGATGGAGTCACTGTTGTTTCTGTCCCAGATAGAGACACTGAGGGAGGCTAGCCCACAGATGAGAAGGGGGAAAAGAGCAGGTCGTGAAAAACAGCAGGTTTCTCCATTGCTCTGGGCGAGTCTCTAATGACTTCCAGATCTGTGCTCATACAGTCGCTGCGTCTAGACTGCAGCTATAGCACTCTGGCCTGGCCTGGCCTCACTCTCTCCAAAGCGAAACGCCACTCAAAAAAGCAAGATGCACACACACACACACACACACACACACACACACACACACACACACACACACACACACACACACACACACACACACACACACACACACACACACACACACACACACACACACACACACACACACACACACACACACACACACACACACACACACACACACACACACACACACACACACACACACACACACACACATTCCCCCCTACCACCCAAAGCCCTCTGTCCTCTTAGAAATCTACAGGCGTTTCAGTCTTAGAGGCTGACCAAAAAGACACTGCTGCTTTTATTCCCCCCCCCAGGGATTCAGCCTCAAAGCATCTCCACTCCTAATGAAGACTTTGAAACGGCGGCTGTCTTTTTTGAGCATTACTTTCGGTTTGTCTCATGACTGCATCCTCTATGGCACTGAATGCAAAAGGAAATCCCATCCATCAAAAAAAGACAAACTTTGTAAATCTCCTAATTGGGCATGACAAGACAGCTTAAAGGCAGAATGGCCTCTCTCACTCGCTGATAAAACATCCCATTACTTCCTCCAGCTTGACTGCAGTTAGCCAAATAAATCAAATAGGCCAACAATCTCACTCTGTTAGCCAACAACTTTTCAAATGTATCTGAAGGTTTCAAATGCTACAGTGACAAATTAGCATACCTTTGCTGTTACAAAATGATTTGGATAGCCAGCTTAGTAGGATTAAGATCCATTGCAGATGTTTTTTTAACATTTGGAGAGGGCCTCTGTCGAACAGTATTCATGTCAAATCCATCTACATATTTCACAGTTTCCAAAAGAGGAACACAGATAGGTTGAACATTTTAGATAAATAGGATCATGGCAAACTTTAATTTTTCACGTTTTTTTCCGCACACACTTCCACACAGTTAATACACTTGCATGGACAAAAAATAAATACTTCATGATGTGAAAACAGTGTCCTAATCCAACTTGGCAGGGGGTGTATCACATTACATAAAACACATATAGAGATATGCATGAGCCAGTTTCACAGTGCCCTGATATAATGTATAGGATTTGTTAACTCTGTATTTTATTTTATTTTAGACTCACAAACATCAGGCTCCTCATCAGAGCCGTCTGGGCAGTCCTTCTCTCTGTCGCAGCGCCAGCCCTTAGAGATGCACGTCACCCCGTCCTTGCACACAAACTGCTTCGGGCTGCAAGTCTTTGGAGCTGAAAAAAAGACAAAGAAAAAGTGAATCAATTAAAAGATTCCTGAATGAAGCTCTTTTTGTGTCAGTGATCTTTATTTCCAAGGTCTCATTAGCAAGCGGGGTCTGTTGTGTTCAGAGTCAATAGTGGCCCTCTCTGGTCCTAATTAGGTGCTGGAAAAGATGCTACTTGATGGAGGGGTTAGAGAATGGATACAAAAAACCCAAACACATTCATGCAGGCTTTGGTAAACTTGCTGCTCATAAATATCCAGGCCAGTGTTCCCAGGCAAAAAGCAGTGATGCAACAAGTCTGGAGGATGTCAAAGAACATCTTGTTCTGTGGGTTGCTCCGCTATCGTCCATTTCCCCTTCAATCCAACCTTCCAAAGCAAAGCCTACTCCTGCCACAGCCAAATTGGGGACTGTATTCAAACCCACATTAATTCAACTCTTCTCAGAACATCACATAAACACTTTGACAACACACAAAAAAGCAACAAAGCTGAGTCACCCGGGGGCATTTAGGGGAAGCTCTGAGTTGATTCAACAACTCACTGCTGTGCTGCTGACTGGGAAATACATAGGGAAACATGAAAGGTAGTGGGGTACATAACCATATCGGTATGCAACGTCAAAATAAAAAAGTTAATATATTGTGCATCAGTATCTGGGATTTTACAAACTCTTTTTGAACATGTGAGAGCTGACCTCCTTTTGTAGCAGTCTTTCTCACAAGATATTCAGTTCGAAAGCGAGAATGAATGAATTGGCTTCTTAGATTGTGCTATTCATATTATCGTAGTTTAATTTTAAAAAAGCCTCCTATTTTCAGGCCCTGTGTTACTTTGTTTTAAATAATTATCTATGTCATACAAACCTCTTGTTCAGTTCTAAATCTGTTTTATTATTTTCCATGTTGGACAGGTTCTTTTTACTTTAAAGGAACAAATTACATAAGTTTATTAACAATATCTCCCATTGGTGATGAAAAGACACAACTTCTCATCAAACTGGGTGCAGAATGGCATTTAATGCAGCAAAGGTGGCAATCATACTAAAATATTATTCAATATTAATACTAACACAATCAACTCAGCTGAATTTAAAATGTCAAATATTTACCACCCAGCTGTGATTGAACTGATGTTTTGAATTATCTGGGCTCATCTTTCTCTCTACATATGAAAAGTCTTTTTATACGCAATGCCCTTTCATTTCTTTGTGTCACTGTGTATAACATCGACTGTGGTGAATGGACAAGCGTCCACATCACCCCTGTATGGATACCTTTTCACTGGCTTTGCTCAGAATATAAAGCACCAATTGGAAATGGTGATGTTATTCTTACCCCTCAATTATTTGGGCATATGGCATGATGAATAAGACAGGGGAGTAGCATGGGATATAGTATGTGTGGAGGATGGCATGAAGCAGGATAAACAGGATGACTGTATTTACATTTAATGCTAGCCTCCGACTCCAGCGGTGAAGGGAATCTTGAAATGGAGCTCAACCTAAATACCATGAATTCAACCTGACATATTGCTGCAAACATTCACAGACTCCCCACTTACCCTGCTCTGTGTACTGCTGTGATCGGTGTGTGTGTGTGTGTGTGTGTGTGTGTGTGTGTGTGTGTGTGTGTGTGTGTGTGTGTGTGTGTGTGTGTGTGTGTGTGTGTGTGTGTGTGTGTGTGTGTGTGTGTGTGTGTGTGTGTGTGTGTAGAGGGGCATCTTTTTCTCTCTCAGAAGTTACAAGGGTTTGAATTATTCATGAAATGCATCCGGGCTTGTTTTAAAGCATTTCCTTTTTGCTCCTCATTCCTTTTATTTTGTGCTTGTTTATTTGTTTGTTTGTTTAGAGCTGTCTACACAGCCATAGCAGGCAGCTAGTGGTTTATTTAGACAAACTTGAGTCCACTTTAGACTCCACTTGCTGTTAACCCATCTTCCACTAATGGCTGTGGGATGACATCACATCCGACACAACCACAAAATGCTGCTGACAGAAACAGATCAGGGAACAGAGGAAGTAGGTCAGGAGGTTAGTTAGCTGAGGGTGAAGGCAAGCAGCGATAAAGGTTACTGTGCCGCAAGATGCTTAGAAAGCGGAACAGGGTGTGTAGATTTATCAACATCTGCATTAAAGAAAACTGCCTTACCCTGTGTAGAGATCCGTTTAACCACAGACACTGATTGCATACAATGAGGATGTTTCTTTGAAAATATTCTTTTTTACATTTGAATGTATTGATATTCTGTGTTCGTGGCAACACTCAAACACAAAATATATCCACTAGTTATAAGGTTGCCGGTGAAAAAGAGATCAGTAGATAGTAAAAATGTAAGTATTGTTGGTTAAGAAGACTCTCTTGCCCTTTTTGACTTTAATAATTTATTTTAAACATACAGGATCAAAGGAAAAAAGGTGGGTCTGTTTTTATTTTATTTAACAAAAATCTAATAATTGAACCTAAATGTTCATACAAATACAACATTTAAAGTGGAAGTAATGCTATATTCATTTGCATACCAACCATATATTTACCCAGCTACTTTTTGGTCTCCTATCTTGTGCTTACCTGATGGATGTCATTGCTTTTGGTGGTGGTATGGCAATACGGAAATATTGCAAAAATAGTGAGTTTCAAGTGGGGCACAATCAACATGTCTATGGAGACTGATGTGGAAACTCTGCTTGACACAATCAGGATTTATCAAGTTATATATAGAGAGTGTCAGTGATACCTGTGGTCCAGCAACTGTTTTGGTTTAAAGGTCTCTATTATGCTATATTTCAACAATACATTGTAGGGCAATATCTATACAAAACTTGTCTGTGAAGTATTTTGCTCAAAATACCAAACAGATCACCCATTGTAGCATGCCTCATACCCCTCTATTTCAGCCCTGTTCCTGAAGTGCTGATTCTGTGACTGTCGCTTTAAATTTGAGCTGAGCTGAAGCTGGCCACGCCCCTTTGGAGCGTCATGCAGCTCTCTGTCTGAAGAGAGAAGTTTCTAACAGAGAAACTCAGCTAAACGCTGCTGTGATTAAACGCCATATTTTGTTCCAAACCACATCAAGCATTATTTCTGAAACACTTCTCAGTGTTAACCACTAGAACAGTGACATTATATGTATCATATATACAACAACTGTATCTCCCTCCTGTAGACAACCTGATAAATACACAGACACACAGAGCTGCTGCTTGCCTCTTGACTGTATATTGCGGACGATAGGTTGGGACGTGTCACGTGGGCAGGACGTTGCCAGGAGTATAATGCAAAGCCAGCATAAATTTCGGGTATGACGTCATAACCGAAGCAAATCTGGATCAGCTCGTTTGTATCCCCGTTTTTAGAGATGCTGGTAAGGAGGAAAAGAGAGAGGGTTGTGTTTTCTGACACTCTGTCAATCTCCTTACACCGGGGACACATATTTATGTATAAGAGAAATCAAAAAGTGCATTTTGCATAATAGGGGACCTTTAAGATGTCTGTTGCATAAACAACAGGTTTCAACATGTGTTTTGTTACAGGAAGAAAGGATGCAGGAAAAGGATAAAGCAAAAAAAAAAGATGGTAAACCGATGGATATAAAATGAGAGCAAATAGAGAGGTAGGGATCCGAGTCAGAGTCAAAGGGGGGCAGGGCTCTCACAGCTGGGGGCAGACCTAGAGATCTGAAAACAGACTGAGCTGGGCTGGGATACTAAGATGAGATGGAGGAATGTCACACATGCTATCAATGAGCTGCCTGTGTGTTTACCAAAGCGGAGGTTGAGGGAAAATGCTTTGGGTCATCCCCCATTTGGGCCTGAATACAACCTACTTCCCTCTGAACCCGTTGCTGTCTGATGGTCCTCCAGGAAGAGTTCACTCTTGGGAGGAAGAGTCCTCTTCTTAGAAAAAGACACAGCCGTATTTCCTCTGACACCCACAGTGGTGCTATAAATAAGTTGGAGGACTGCCCTCTGAGATCAACCAGGGCACTACAAAGCTCCAGCAGACACTGAGACTACAGCCTCATCACGCACCACTCACCAGCAGTGGAGGTGAAGGCGTACCTAAACGGCTGTCAACAGTGGTGCTGAAAGGGAGCTTGAGCAGCATGGAATCCATTCTCTAGAGCCGGCTGTGTAATGTATTGCCCCTTTTACTGGACAGCTACGTGTCCTTGAGCCAGACAATCTAGATCCAGGGCTGCTGTTTTACTTTTCCAGTGCTCTGACCTCACAGTAGAGGCAGGCAGCCAACAGTTTCCTGCGTCATTTTAGTTTAGCAGGTTAGCATGCTAACATTTGAGTACAGCTGAGGTTAATGTGATTTGTATGCAGGTATTGGACAACCTAAATATGACCTGATGATGGTACTAGATCAAAAAACATGGAATTGTTGTGGGATTCGCACCAAAGTGGAAGATGAGGCAACAAACCAACAGACAGACATCAATACAGCCGTGCTGCTAGCTAAAAAAAAGCCAATTCAATACTCTTTTGTTAAATATTGTACACTTTGAACGATTGTTTTCAGTTAAGATCTGTTAAGTCTCATTTTATAACCCTGGACTAGCAATGTTAGATAACAAGCATGAGTAATTGTGAATAACGTTACTCACATGCATACCTTGAATATGTCAGTATGGCTGTTAGAGATTGAGAAGAAAGAGAGTGGAGAAATACAGAATAAGCTCAAAAACATTGGCATGTAGATAAAGTTAGTTAATAAACAGGATTTTATTTAACATATTACAGAGACTGATGCAATGTTTGCTGGGAAAAAAACACTAGTCTACCGAAGATAAAGTGTACGCACACTAATAATAACATTTTTATCAAAGGGAGAACGTGCTCCTTCTATCCCAAATACTGTTCACTGTTTGAAATGATAAAGCTTCATTATCTTTTCAACTGTTTAGGAAAGGGAGGCTCATATGAGGTCAAGATAAACAACCAGAATTGTGTGTAATCAATCTTGATATTGACGCTCACTGGGACATCATTTTCACAGATTGGAAAAAAATGCAACATGGCCTGTTAAACATTGACTCATACTGATATGTTGCAGGAAATGAATGCTAAACAACTCAGACCAGTCCATAAAGAATATCAGAGTGGAAATGTTTTTAATAGTTTGTGTTCTGTGACAGCCCTGAAAAGCTTTCTTCTGAAATTTAAATGACACAAGACCAAGTTTTGCCATTAATAAAAGACATCAAACAGCCGCAAAAAGCCAAAAAAGGGAGACATAGAAAGAGATTGACGGAGCAGAAAGTTAGAGGAGCAGGGGTCTATTTCTCTGAACTCTGGGCTGACCTGAAGGGGTTCTGCTAAGGGCCAAAACCGAAGTACGTGTCTATATTGGCCTGTCTGCCTGCGGCCTGCCACCTCCTTATCCTCCTCCACAGGCCAGGCACAAACGCTTTAGGATTTTGTAATGGAAGAGAGTGAGAAGAAGGAAAATGGAGGGAAAAAAAGTTTTCCAATTTGTCATGTTACAAAACAGAGAGAAAGAGGCCCCAGCTGTGCCTTTCTAAATAAACCTTTTCTGCAGAGTTTGGAGGAGCTGTGGAAGTCTAGCCGGTAGTGAAAAAATTAACAAAAGCTTGGACAGAATTAGACAGTATTACCAGAGAGAATGGACATCAAACCACATTTAGGTTTACATTTACCATTATTATATCAATATTTTTGAAAGATAGCACCAGGTTGCTTGACTGCAATGGGCTGTGGATGAATGTCTAATTAAAGCCTTGTTTTATATAATGTGTATTTTGTATGATTCTTAAACAGATTGTGTTTTTGCAAGTGTGTGTTAAGCATGCACTTAGAGCTAAGGAGAATTAACAACAGTAATGTGCTCATGTCAAGTGAAAGTTGCTAAGTAAGAAGGGGCTCGTTTCATGCAGTACAACACAGACGACTCCTGCCTTCAACGGTTTGTCTTTTGCCGGTCTGATCTGAGCACAAACACAGTCAAAGTGAGAGGCAGGACCTATAAAGCCAAGCAGAGTAATCAAATGTGAACTTAATTAAGAACCATTTGGATGTCTGGCTGAGATTTCCCCGTGTCTCAACCCCTGAGTGGTAATCAACCACGACTGCCATTTGTACTTGAGTCAGTGTGGGAGCTGAGGGGGAGAAGGCTAAGACCTCCTTCACTTCCAGATAAGGATTTAATCTATTCCAGCAGCAGTAGATGGGGACAAACCAAGAAAAGACAAATCACAAGGTGTGATCCGCTATTGTCAAGTTAGTCAGTTTAGACAAATCCCTTTGCCACACCACCGCGAAAGCACACAGCTGTACGTGGCACAGGGGGGAAAAATGACAATTAAGCCTACTTAGTATGCTGCCGAGGGAAACATATTACAGAAGATTATATGAAATTCTTTGGTGCCTTTTCATAAGGCCGGTACAAGTTTCAAGTCTCAGTGTGACGCATAAGCTACAAGGAACGAGATGAGATTTCCTAGAGGGTTCTCTCACATTCACTATGCATGTGCTGAAGTAACCTGAGTGCTGCTAATGACACCTACTACTGACAATCTTCATAAATTTGTGATATGGAAAACTTGAACAACGCATTTGATAAGACGCATAATAAATCCGACTCACTGATACTATAAATAATGAGACACATATTTTTCATTTGAGCTGGAAGTTTGGTGCCGTTACACTTTTTTTGAAAGTCTAAATTCCAAATTGTTTAATCAAAGTCAAAAAGCTGGCAGCATATAAATTGGAAACAGCTAGCATGGCTCTGGGGAAGGTTAACAGAATTTGCCTAAAACAAAGGCTATGAAGCTCTATAATCAACCTATCATAACGTGTTTGTTTGTACAATACAGAAATGTACAGTATGACAACTCTTTGTTTCCAGCAGTATTATGTGCTGCAAATGTTCTGAGCAGTTGCCAGGCAACCAGAAGGTCAGGCCCATGACCCTTCATAAAACACTGACTTGTCTTAGCATCGATTAAACAAAAAAAGAAAAAACTTAATTTATTATTTTTGAAGATACTGGCAGATTGTATCACCATTAATATAGCCAGACTAAATGAACCCCCGTTTCCTGTTGTTGTGCTAGGCTATGCTATATTAGAGTGGTATTTGTCTCATCTCAGAACGATCCCAGAAAGCACATTTTATCATATTTGTTCTTGAAGACATTTCAGAGATGTTAAGTTAGTTAGTCAAACCAGGGTGAAAAAAATCAGATCCAAACATTCCCTGTGTTCAAAGTACCTCAACATCTCGAAACTACAAAATAGATGTTATCTTCTTTATGATTTGGTTTGTATCAGGCTAAAAACAGTAGAGCAGACCTGCCAATTGTCTTCCAAGAAGCACTGAAAAACGTTATCGGAGAGGACACACTGCCTACACACATGGAGTTGAGTGTGGGAATTTCTCCACAGTACAGTAAATGTGTTGATGGTGTACATATTAAAAAAGGACCTTCATAGACATTTAATGGAGGCCATATTACCCTAAAATGTTGACCATAAACATCTCTTACCCTAGCTGTTTTTTGCTAAGGCGGAAGGCAGAAATAATGATTGTGGGGCCATGTGAGGAGATTTCTGCCACTAAGTGAAGGGTGAATGCCTCCTTGAGGGATTAGTGTTACAATTAGGCTTATGTTAAGGTTATGGTTGGGTACTTTGTGTTTGGGATTATAAATTTGGGAATAAATCTAAATCACGGTTGCATGAATAGTGACTTTGATGCTTAGCATGTGTGCATAAATATGTGTGTGTGTTACGATATATAACAAAAATCATGTGTGGACTATGAAAATATCAGTTGTTGGGACTCCTATAAGGGATGTTAAATTATGAAAGTTACATACTGTACTTTATCAGTAGGTACTGCAGAGAAAAAGGAGATCCGTTTGTTTGGTACATTTTCTTCCTAAAGGGAGTGAATTGACGTTATCCACAATAGGTGTGAGTCTGCTCTGTCACACTTTTGTCCCAACAAAAATTGAAGTCGGAGAAGTTCCTGTAGCAGAGGCTTGAATGGCTGTGAATGAATGTATTTGTTGTGTGGGCTGATGCTGAAAATAGACTACATTTGATCTGGTGAAGGAACCAACATTTGAAAAATGTTATGAACAAAAAATGACAATTTGCATCTGGAGCTGGAATTGAGACTCAGCAATTTCTGCAAAGAGCAAAGTAATATGGCGCTTGGGATTTACTGCATTTACGATTGGAATAGATAGGCTGAATCTTATGGAGCAACAATAAGTGATACAGCCATCAAAGTCTCTTGCACAACAAAAAACAAACAGTCCTTTCAGACTGACACAGTGGAGCAAGTTATGCCCATGTACATTATGCTGTTGGCATAAACAAGTCACCGACCTGACCCTGGCACTGCCTGGCCTCAGAGTTAAATGGAAACATGGGTGCCTGTTACCGGTACTTAATTTTAGAACAATTTTACATTACATTACAAATGTGTAAACAGTAACGATTGTGTCCACACGTGAAAACTCAGGGGCTAAAAGGTGCTCATTAGACAATACCTCAGACTTTTAAACTGATCAAATTCACACCTTAAGAACAAAGCTGAATGACAACTGCTCAGTGACAAAAGTTACTACAACTTCTGTGTCTCTCTCTTTCTTGAACATGCTGTGGAGATATTGTACATCTATTTCACAATCAAGGGAGTGAGATCTCTAGAAGGTGGTAATATGTCTAGAATACGCATCTGGTTCCTGCTGCCACAAGGTGGCCAAAAAATACAATTATGAATGTTTGCAGGTGGTAATTTGCAAACATTGCAGATAATTGTCTTCCCCCTTTTCTATTTGCAATATCAATATTATATTTTTCATAAGCTATTTACAGGGTCCCCAAAAAACCTGCAAAAATTGCAAAATGGCATTTCTTTCTTGGTGTTAATCAATGATAAACCTTATCATAATGTCCCAAGAGAGCTAGAAACACTGAGTAAAACTGATTTTCCAGCCTACAAGGCCTGCACCTCAGCATTTGGTGTACACTCCAAACAAAGACTTATGGCAGGTAAGGCTTAGCATCTTGTAAGTCCATGTGCACCAGTGATTGCGACCTCCATTCTTTCCTTAATGTATTTATAAACGTGATGTCAAAAGCTTCTGGCTTTATGATATAGTGAAAACATGTGTGACAATATATATATCACCTGGCAAGTTTATGCTCATATTTTTTTAGAGGGGCTTCTGAGACGGTGTTCTATCTCTGATCCTTAAATAGCTCCATTTAGATAGTGTAGCTCAATCATTGGGTCACTATTTTGAAGTAGGTCAAAGTGCTGTTCTGACTGGCCACAGTTACTCTTTGGCGATAAGATGTCTGGTTTCAAGGACCTGCTGCATCTTCAGGCAAACCTCTCTTTTGCATGAACCTCTTTTATTTCTCTTCATCTTACCACTTCCAGTTAAAAGATAGTCCAACATTTTTCTAAATATGCTAATTTGGGTTCTTGCTTGAAGTCCAAAGAGAAGATCAATACCACTTCAGGTTGTTCAGTCTGAAGCTGGAGCCTGGAAACAGCTAGCTTAGCTTAGCCTATAGACTGGAACGGGTTAACTTAACCCACCCCCTAGCATCTTTTGAACTCATCCGTTCGACATGGTGTATATCTCCTGTGTTTAATCTTTTAAAACCAAAAGGAAAAAATGTGCGCTTTACAAGGGGGGTTAAGTTTAAGATTAGTCCTTGGCCAAGAGCAGTGACTTTCCAGATTCTCCTCCGTTTGCATTTCGATACCTTCAGGGTTGCTATTTGTAGTCTTTTTGGTCTTTATGCTTGGTAAGCTAACTGGATGCTATCAGGATACATATTCAAAAAGACAGAGAGTGGTATTGATCCTCTCATGTATATCTCGGCTAGAAAGTGAATACAAATCATTTACAAAATGTCATTCTATTTCTTTGAGCGTCAAATTATCTTTCCTGAAATAAAAATCAGGTGAGTGTCAGTGCTGCGAGTAATTTCTTAAATAGATCAATTTACTGTGAGCATGGCAAACGAATACCTTCAGGGCACTAAGATTTCACATCAGCTGTGACGTAGTTGTATGTCAATTGTGTGCCAGCTGGAAATCTTCAGCTTTAGATGAACAGAATTTCATTATTACTGTTCACCCACATGAACCGGGGCAATAACATGACTGAAGTTTAATTCGCCTGCAAGTTGTTTTTCCCCAGGAAAAGCTGCTGACCAAAGTACTGGATTTTATATCTGCTCAGTTATGCAGTGGTATTTAGGCAGCAACTAACACTCTTTTAGTTACACAACGATCCAAACCACGTATTTATAGCTTTATTAACTTAACTTTTTCTGTATTTTTATTTGCATAAAACGCTTTTCTACATGTACTCTTGAATGTTGCTGATGTGAGATAAGGTCAACAGTGACGAAGACCGAGCAAATGTACTCCCTTTTCCATATTACCCTGAGTGGTAAATAAAACCATAAAGTGGTAACCTTTTGGCCATGTGGATGTCATTGTAATGGCACCCCATAATAGCCAAATGTTCCCATTTTAAGGTCTACACCAAATGTTACAGCAGAGTATTCCACAGGGAAAAGAGCTCTGGATGGTGAGTTAATTAAAAAGAAAGGAGCCTGTGCTACTGAATGAATAAAAGTTAAGGGAGGGGGAAAAATGAGGAACCAGTCATTTTAGAAAAAATATTTAAATGGTTTTCTAAAAAAATGTAAATGATTCAAGTTGGAATTTCAGCTGTCCTTAGTGACAGTGAAATGCATTTATCCAGCTTTGGGGGACTGCAAAGTCCATTTCTGAGGACCAGTGATCTTTTTTTTGCAGTGGCGTAACAGTACTTCATGAAGTGCAACGATGTGTATTCTTTCATTAGGGCCTTTTCTACTAGGCCCCCAATTAGCGGCGCCTTCTGAACAATCCGAGACTGTTCGTTGTCTCTTCTGGGAAACAAAGAGCAGTTTAGACCCAATTAAACTCATGGTTTGTTGGTGGCCTAGGATCTTTGCTCTGGCTACAGTACAGAGACAGTGAGAGAACATTTTTAGTGGTCTAGAAAATGGAAAAAGACAAGTTCCAGGCAAGAATGAAAAAAAATACAACTTTACTAGTAACATATGTGGTTCAAAGGGCTTTAAAAATTAAAGAGGCAATCAAAGAGGTTTATTTTTGCTTGAAAGGGAGTCTAGCTTACAACAAGTGACGTGTTGGCTATAGTCTGGTGAGGTTGGCTTCAAAATGTGAGTGTAAGAGTTAGAAGAACCAAGTAAAGATCTGGATTATTCAGTACATCTCAACAACAGTCTGACTGAGTAATACAAACTTCAATATGTTTCCTTGATAGCAGCCTCTGCATCCCACTGGGTTTACACGTAAAGCTAAGGTTTGGCGATCTCTTCTGGTATATTGCACAACGCTGACTCATCGAATCAAGGCATTAGGACTGAGAAGGAAGGAAAATTCTACTAAAACAATAACAGTGCGTCAAGGCAGAATATGTTTCTGCCTTTTCTCAGCTGTTGCTGTAGACCGAGCAGGGGGGGGGGCAACTGCAGGTGATTGCAGGCTATCCAAGTCTATCTTCAAGGTGGTAATTTATGTGGATTTTACTCCATAAGAAACTCAGAGCACTAGATTGCCTAGTGCAATGAGATGACTTCAAAGGCAAAGAGAAGCTTTTATGGCTTGATGATGAATCTCACAAAATGCAGCTAGTGATTTAGGTTAGCCAGGCATGTTAAAGTCCTACTGGATTTAATTAAATGTAAAATATAGAACCCTGATTATCTTTCCAGCAACTAGTGCTCATTTCTTGCAACTAAAGTCTCCGGAAAATGTTCTAAGCAATAATTCACAGGTTAAACATTCCCAAGGTGAATGAGAAGCATTATACCTCTGCAAAGAAAATAAACCCACATTCCCTTTTTACTTGCAAAGAATTTAACAAATCTGTCTGCTCTAACTCCCCTTTGATAACGCCCTTTTCCTTTCTTACTTAAACAGAGGAGCGCGTGAGTGGGACTCTGAGGCTTAATAGTTTCCAGAAGTTGTTCCAGTCTGTGAAGGTGTGTGTTCACTGGGAAGTATGGGAGCTGTTTTTAAGCTGCTCAATGTCTGCCTTCAGATCACAACATGACTGTTTGAATTCAGAGGATCTAATCCTGTGCAGGTGATATTCTGATATTCACACTGATACACATCACTGATGCACTGCTACCCATGCCAGTTGATGGCAACATCTGATCATACAGTGGAAAGCTTACTGTGATGGTTATGTATGATCCACATACATGGCTATATTGAACCGAATACACTTTGCATTAAGAAAGCAAGACCACAGATACTCTTTAATTCCCCTTTGTATTCAAATACATGTTGTTTGATTGGGGAATAGCCTACTGCTGTCGTCACATCAACACTACACTCAGTAAGATCTGGTGAACATCTTGAAGCAAAGACACATTATATACATTACAGCTCTACAGAAGCCTCCAACTGACATTCCCAAGAAATGACACCAAGTTTTACCTCTCTGTCACTGAAGCAATTAAAACCAATTGCTCCTTTTTCATAAACATGCTCGCATTCATCAGTAAACAAGTGGTTTAAGCAGGTACTGGGGCCTATGCTACCATTGTCATCACTGAATGTCAGTGTAAATGTGTGAGAGCGCTGTACCCGGAGAAGGACAGGAGGAAATGTGGATCGCTGCTGTGACATGGCAATATTCTCATGTGGCACTGGGAGACAGAAACAAAAGATCGCTTTAATTGTCTCGCCTCGGTTTCATCTCCCTCCACGTTGCTTCACTCATTCCTTCAGGGCACAGTCTACTAGTCTTGCACGCAGCCACAAAACACAATAAATCCAGTGATAATTAGCATGCACACACTTATATAGTTATGATTTTAAAGCATTCTATGCAAGAGTGTGGTTACCCTTAAATCAACTATGCTTACCATCAATAGCCCTTGCCGGAGCGAATACTTCCAAACTGTTCAACAATCCCAAGAAAAGCAATCCTGTTGCCAACATGTTGGCTGCGGTGCACAACATTGTAGCCTATCTTGAAAGAATAATAGTCATCAATCGCCTCTTGGTCCTGTCAAGCTGGAGGTTGCAGACGTGAAATCGTGCCCAGGCGAAGATGCTCCTCACTGGGAATCCTTCTTCTGGGTGCACAATGGAGCTGACAGGGATGCTGCTGTCTGCCCACTCGGATAATGTTTTTTGCAGACTGTCAAGGCAAAAAGAAAGCCGAGGCTTCTCCCAGCCCGGGTTGTTTAGGGGCTTCTCGGATGCATGGACAGTCCTTCCACAAAGGCTAGCAGGCTGAACTGAGCATCAAGCTAGCCCGGTTTACAGTCGAGATGAGGGAGAGCTGGCGCCTCTAATCATGCAGCTGTCCGTCTTTTGTTCTTCCTGCCCCAGTGAAAGAAGCCACAGGAGGAAATAAAGTACTGGATCAAATGTTCCTCTCCTCCCCACCACCTCTGCTGCTGCTGGCCGCAGATTGAGCCTGAAGCCTGGAGCTCAGTCAGTCAGCGGGCTGAGTGACGTCGGCTGGCCCTCCCCTCTTGGAGCACCCAACACCCCGCCATCCACCTCCATCAAATCACACTCTCCTGTAATCTGCAACAATGCTCTGGATCCTGTCTCACCCCCACACTCAATAATTTATTGCGTAGCCGTGATTCTTCTTTGTATATGTCTTTCTTATTCAGTGTCTGTTAATTCATCGTGCAGGTTTGTGCAACTTTGTTTGTTGTGCTAATGTTGATGATGGTTAGCCTATGAATTAATGCTACCAAAACAACAACAATTTAGGCCCAATAATAATAATAATAACTAATGATGATTGCTTCTCCCCTCGTGAGCTTTGCTAATTATTATAGACCAGCTAAGCAACTCTAATCAGTATTTAATTAGACACTAGAAAGGGAAAATAATTAAAGCACTTTGCACAAATGAAAAAAAAGTAATCAAATGAGCTATTCATCATTTAAGTGGTCAATAAATAAAGGCCTTAAAAAACAATTTTCTTCAAGTAAATCGATGTTATGAATAAAACAATACATCTACAAACAACAATATAAGGAAACATGCATAAGACTTGGATAAGTAAAACCTTTTAATTGAGATCAATCACAAAGAATGAAAGACTTGCTCCCTGAGGGAGTAATCTGACGAAACCAAGGAATCTAACACAGCTAAGAAATATGAAAATAAGTTCCATTATTCAAAAGTAATCTAAAATGTTTTAAATGAGATTATAAAATGCACAGTTGCAGTAACACATGGATCCCCATTTATATTTTTATTTGGCCCTACCACTGTAAGTATAGGCCTCAGCAAGTTGAATTAAAAGACAATTAATAAGTTATAAAATGACAAAACAGCATTATGGAAGGACTCCAACACAGACAAGTTCCTCCACCATGACAAATTGTCATCACCAGCACATTTCTCAATCAGATCTTCACAATTCTTCTTGTACTTGTATCTACCCTTTATAAAATAGATTGAAAGACATTTCCAGAATATTTTTGAAAAATATGTAGAAGAAGCGCTTCTACTTTGTATTTTCAAAGCTATTAGTCACCACCATTGCTACAGAACACTGTCAAGATTCCTGGCAGGAGTCCGCAGACACGTCAGGGCCCTAATGATATTATCATAAATACACCATCACTTACATTTATCCTGCACAAAGTGCTAATTATATATATTATACGTATAAGTCGGGATGTGAGTTAAATCCAAATAACAATTTTTGTTTGCACATTAGGTCAAAGTGAGATCATATTTCTCTCGAATATAAGTAACATAATGTACTCAGAGAACTTAGCACAATAATCAATGTCTTGGCAAGCAGCTTGAAAGAAAAGACCAGAGTGTCTCATGCTTTTTTTTGATCACAAACAGCAGACCATTATCCTTGTGTTGTATTACTTTTTACATGTCATATAACAGGGCTGTGCCGTAAATAAACCATTTTAAAGAAAACGGTTTAAGATCATCAAGAAGATGGAGGGCATTGCATATACTATATAATATGCCCATTGCATATGGTATTCAATGTTTTGGGGGGAATTTATTTAGCGTGTTCATCTTTAGCAATCCTTTAAACTTTCTAAATAAGTTGTTGGTCCAGCAACAATTATTCCACCCTGGGCTTTTGGAGAGTATAAAGTAATTTAAGGCTCGAATCCAAGGGAATTCAAAAGTCAATAGTGTCAAAGTAAAGTAGAAAGACTATTAGATTGTTGATGTCAGGTCTGAAATCCTATCATTGATTTGAGTTTGAATCAGCTCACATGACTGAATGAATGTATGAGTTCAGTTTTTCATAGCGTTCCATTTTTCTGATCAGTTGTTAATTCCATTCTACTTTTAGACTTGCCATTTCAGTTTGAAATATATTTAGGAAACATAGTCCAGCCAAATCATATTAACATCTTTAATCAGAACCAGAATCAGAATACCTTTATTCTTCCCACAGAGGGGACATTTACAATTGTTACAGGAAAGAGCCAAAGATAGTTTAATATCTCTCGAGAAGCATGCATATGAAAAAATATATGAATATGTTTAAGAAAGCACAAGTCAAACATTTGCATATATTGAACTGCTCATACAGCAACACATATACATACAGAAAACCCCCATCAAGCAGATTTGACATACACTTTTATTGAACGTCAGTTAACAGTGAATATATTAAGTGCTGTACTTCAAATATGACCATCACAGCCACCTGGAGCTTTCTGATAAGTGCTGCACGGCACTGACACCTAGTGGGTCTGCACTGACAGTATCACATTTCAAAGAAGAATAGGTTCTTTGTGTAAAAAAGAAATCCTTCATATAACATAGCACCAAGGTAACTTGTTGTCTTAAGTTTTTTTTTTTCTGTCACAAAAGCCAAATAGGAGGTACATTTTGGCTTTTGAGACAGAAAAGAAGATGCTTTTACAGTAATAAAGTACAAAAGAGGAAAACCAGTTGTGATTACACTATCCAGCAAAAAAAATTCAGAGCTGTTTGGAGAAGAGAATGTTATTGCCAGTTGTCAGGATAATCTCAACAAGCCTCTCTTGATTTAAGGGAGCAACCATTAATTTGTAGGCAGCATGAGGAGAAAATACATTTTGTGAAATGAGGCTGTAGCAGACAAGACAGTTTAAACTTTGTTCTGTGTTAATCCAATTAAGATTGTAAATTCTTTTTTTTAATTCACTCTTCATTCCTAATGTTTTATCTGCACTGAAGTGATTGGCAAATCTTGCGGTACTTAATTCATTTCTTTTGTATGGCTTAAAAACAGTCGAACATCACTTATTCTTGACCTAAATGCTGAGTTACAGTCCAAAAGATTTTCTCATACCAAATGCTCACCAAAAACAGACATTCTGTGGAAGAAAGGGAAAGCTACAGAAACAATGACTAAGTCAATGCACAAAAGGAACCCAGTAGTTGTCCTTTACTTCTAAGAAATCTTTAAACAAACACACACCCACACACACACACACACACACACACACACACACACACACACACACACACACACACACACACACACACACACACACACACACACACACACACACACACACACACACACACACACACAACCCCAACAACGGGTTGCCCAATGAAGTTAAGGTGTCACATAATGAATAGAAATTCACTTTGCTGGTCAAATACAGTTCATCTTTTACATTTTCAAATGAAAAAATATTAATGAAACATATCTGAGGAGGGAAAATCTCACAGTGTCACAAGTTGATAATACTTCATATTATGTAATTTTATGTAAAGGGCTTGTTAAGGCCAGTTTTGATTAGTGTTGAAGGTCAAGATAATATTGACACCTAGTGGTGACCTCTGTAGTCAATAGCAGATATAAGACACATATCAGGGAAATGTGTGTTAAAGACACGGACGAGACACTGTTCCCAACCGTCCAATTCTATCGTTTATCATCTGATACAAACAGTCTTAATTTGCTTCTCTTTTTCATTTCAGTTTTCCTTAATCGTTTTATTTTGTTTTGTATTTTATATAACATTTTTGATATGCTGAGTGTGCGGGAAAACCATTTTATTTCAGGTTTATTTACCACACGAGCCGCACAATTCGTTCCAACACTAATAACGTGTAAGTTGACATGTTAGACATGTCTGTTTTATAAGGCGTCCAAAGTGTCTTATAAATCAAGTAGCCTAAAAGAAGCCACGACAGACAAAATAATATGAGAACCGCTGACTGAAAGCATTTTTTGACTGTAAGAGGAAATACAACAGATACTGTTTAACAATCGGATCAATGACAGTGCCCGTTTCCGTCATCAAATTTAGATAATTGAAAAAAGTTTATTCGTGTGCATCAGGCATGGTGTAGTGTTGAACACGAACTGCCAGCAGATGGAAGCATTACACAGGTGAAACACATCCTCACTGAGAGCCGTCTACATCCCTTTACCTGTAATCTTGTTTTCAAAGGTCAGAACTCAGTGACTATTCAAAACAATATATAAACCTATAGTAATCATGTTTCTACATCCGTAATAATAGTAATGTTATATGTAATGTCTTCTGTCGATGACAATATTCCCTTTCATTTCTGCACATAATCTATATAACCTCTTCACAATGAAAGCTGAAACGAAGCTTAAATATTGTTGCAGATAAGGATAGGATAAGGACAGAGATGATTTATATTCTCTTCTGCTGATATTTGACCTTTCAGTCATTAGAAAGTGACTCAAAGATACTGTATGTGCATACTTCATTGTTCTGACATTGTGCGCATCATTAATGCCTCACCACATCCATCTCTGAGCAAATTTCTCTTCCATCTGAAGCTCTGGTGTATTGATCTGATCCTCTGTAGCATCATCTTCTAACATCATACTCTATCTGTTGAATTACTTATGTGTTACGCTGTAGTTTTGAAGGATTTAGACACCCTTCTCTGGGCAAAATTAATTGTCTTTGACAGGATTACTGTCTCGATTGCCAGACTAGTCATTACAGCCAGATTAGTTTGCCTCATTTGTCCCTAAAGAGCCTTTTAATTGTTGTATGATAATAAATAAACACACTGAATAGCGCAGAGAAAATTTGAAAGGTGAACAAAAGAACATTTGTATTGATTTAACCTTGACATCAGTTGCAAAATGTTCTCAATATGTTATAAAACCAGATGTATTAAAGCAAGTGGCAACTTTATGCTGCAGCAAAGCATCTTTAAATTCTCTCTTTAAAAATATCAAGCAGATTTTTAGTTAATAGTTTTAGATATTAGTAAACAGCTGGTGATTAGTTACTGGATATAAAGATCACTGTTTCTTTCCAGAGCAATTTTATTATCGGAGTAAGTGAAAACACCATTCATCTGGTTTGTGTCTTGACTGGAGCAAGTATTTCATGCGTCACTCTTTCATCCACAGCTACGGCCCATGATGCACCTCCGCCCAGTTGCTGCAGCTGTGATGGAAGCCAGGTTGATACCCAGATAGGAGAAACAGGTCAGTGCTGGTTCTCACACTGCGCAACTGTTCACATAGATGTCACTTCTAATATACACTTTTACCAAGTATGGATAGTTTAATTAATAGTTTTAAATATATATCTATATTCAGATAAAACTCACCCTCATTTACACACACACATACACTCATATCTCTCTACAGTCATAAATCTCTAAACTGTATCATGATTTGGACTTCCATCATCACTCATCTTCCACACTCCCTTTCTCCCAGTGCTCTCGTCCTCCCCTCCCTTGATTCCGAGCCAGATGAATTACCTCATCAATCAAAGTTCCCAGAATCACGTCCTGTGTGTGTGTGTGTGTGTGTGTGTGTGTGTGTGTGTGTGTGTGTGTGTGTGTGTGTGTGTGTGTGTGTGTGTGTGTGTGTGTGTGTGTGTGTGTGTGTGTGTGTGTGTGTGTGTGTATATGTCCCAGTAATGCGGTGTCTCCATTCAGAAGGAAAACGTTGTGAGGTACTCACTGCAGCCATTTTGTAATGACAGAAAAAAAAAAGATATTACAAGTAATTACTTTATCATTCCTCTCTATTCATCCGCTCATTCTGGGGGGAGTCACACAGGAAACTGCTAATCTTGCCCATGCACGAAAGCCTCTTTTGACGATGTTTGAGAAAATTGCATTATCAAAATGTCTGGGGTGCCTTGACACATTACAAATGTCAGTAACCCTTTACTGTTGCTTTAAATGACACACAAGAGGAAGTCTAAAATCGGAAAAAGTATTTAAATCATCACTTTGCAAGGAGGAGCATCAGGCTAGAGAAGTAAAAGTGAATTCCTCAAAACTCAAAGATGTAGGTACGTTTTTGCAAGTTCATGTCCAGTCATAAGAAGTTGTTTATAGAAATAATAGTTTTTACTTTTAGATACATTTTACATTTAAAGTAAAACTGATGTCAGTTATATCATCAAATACAGTTATCCATGGCACCTCAAAAGTATTTTAAAACATATTTACCATGGATTGTTAATTATAAGTGACACATTCTTTGATTTTCAACAACAATGTTGTAAACAAAAGTCAAAAATAGCTGTACTAGGGTTCAAAGATCTTGCTGTTCCCTTTTAGGTTCTCTGACATAGAGGGAACTTTACAATCTTGTACAGCCTCTGTGTATTTTGTTTCCTCCTCGAAAGGAACAATTATGGAGCGGGCAATGCTGATAACACCTAAGGAATTTGAGGCATGCACAAACAGCCCTTCCCCCATCCGCTCAGCTCTCTCTCCCCTTCCCCCTGCCCTCGTCCCCTTCTTTCCTTCCCTCCCACTCCATCCCTAGGCCTGCTTTCTGCCTCTTTACACTCAAATCTGTTGCTCAGATTAGTTCCAGCTGGAACGTGGAGTAAATAGCCCATTCAAGAGATTCTTGAGAAGTAATTTACAAAACAAAAACAAGAAACGGGCGTAAAAATTGTTTTACTATCAGGTTCTGCAGATGTTGAAATTTTTGCAACTTTGTGCCAGAGAAGGGGTCACAGCCAGGATAGTTGTGCCTTGTATGTACAATTGCACAGTTACTTTATGATGTATTAATACAATTCAGCATGGTTAGGTTTCACACAGACCATGAATATTTGTTTTTGAAGAAGAACCTTAACATGTATAAAGAGCTCATAAATAAAAGTCATTAAATATCAACTTTGTAAAAGTAGGCTCTTTAGGTTCAGTCTTAATTTGAAGGTAGCCTATGGCGAGTATAAATCAAAATAGGGTGAGGCTATTGCAGTCAGGCGTCCGATGACTGTCTTTGCCCCAAAACGTATACTTCTTTTGCTGAGTTTGGAGTGGAGCTCAATATAAAGAATACACAAGACGTGGGACAGACATTAGTGTTCTACACATGTATTTACATTCACCCATAAAAATACAAGAAGGAATAATCTATGTGCACATAGTATTTTCCTCTTAAGCCTTTCTCATCAAAACTTCCTTTCCTTTAACAGTCTCCCTCCAAAACACATTCCAACCACAGGGAATGCCTGACTGATTGTCTGAGTGTGTAAGGGTGTGCGAGTGTGTGTGGTCTGTTCAGCAAATGAGTAAAGTAACTTCTCTCACGTGAAGCAAACAAATACATCCATCTGTTTGTCTGTGCTGCTCAACGTGTGTACTTTTATTGTTCCGTATTTACTACAAAGGGATATAAATAGAGCTGAAATATTGTGCTGATTTCCATATTGGGCAGAAGCTCAATTACATGTGAACATATGGAGCGCATTTATTTATAAAAAAATATCTAAAGTAAATCTTTTTTGAGTGCGATATGTGGTATTTTAAGTTTGTTTACTTACAATATGCTTGTTACCCTGAAATATAGTTTATCTTGAAATTTTCATCATTATTTCTGACACTAACCAGTAGAGCACTGCAAAACCAAAACTTCTGCTGCCAGATGAAATATGTGAACTTCATAGATGGTTTGTGTCGAATGATAACACGGGTAAACATACAAAAAAAAAGTTGGTTTCTGTGCGCAACCTAGATTGGCCCACTTTCTGATGGAGTCCAGATCCCCTGTTCTTTATGTTTCACTTTCACCCTAAACAAGTATGCGCTATATAACAGTTATCCAAATGTAAACCGAACATTTCCCTTTATCCTCTTTTTTGCCGACCCCTTAGATTCAACCACTGTTTGCTATCCTTCCCCCTCTGTTAGCAATTCTGACCTTGAACCCCACACTGGCAGTCTCAATGGCAGAGCCCCTCACTCACACATGAACTCACTGAACCCTTCCACCCCATTCATATACACTTCCTACACACACACACACACACACACACACACACACACACACACACACACACACACACACACACACACACACACACACCAGACTGCCCTTCCTCCCACAAAACAGCCCACTTTGATGACAGAGGTTCGCCCCCACTGCATTGATTGTGTGTGTGTGTGTGTGTGTGTGTGTGTGTGTGTGTGTGTGTGTGTGTGTGTGTGTGTGTGTGTGTGTGTGTGTGTGTGTGTGTGTTTGTTGGTTGTTAATGCAATCACAAAGTGGAAGGGTGGTATTTCCTCAACATGTGCTTTTGTCCTTAAAAAGGTTGTACATGGGTTGTAAAGGAAGCATGTTTCAACTAAAACAGCTACGGTATTATGGAATTACCTTTGACCTGTGTTTTGAAAACTTGAATTTAAGGCGAATCCCCACAATTCACTTAAAGAGAAGAGGCAATGCAACTCTTCTGATTCTTTTGTATATTTAAATTTGGTGTTGATTCTTGTCTTTATTCATTTTTGAATGTTCATTTACAAAAAAAAAATTATATATACAGTTTTTTCTTTTTTATAATCGTTATATTTTGTACCTTCTCTGAAACTTATATTCTTATGCTGCATCATACACCAAAGCAAATTCATTTTGAACATACCTGGCAATAAACTTGATTCTGAATCTATCCTGATACAAATACAATCACACACACACACACACACACACACACACACACACACACACACACACACACACACACACACACACACACACACACACACACACACACACACACACACACACACTCTTCTTAGCTACCCCAGAGGTAATAAGTGTGGATTCACAGGCCAGAACACTTGGGATGGAAGGGGCTGGGTTACTTAGCAACGAGCCTGTTGACGTCCAAACAACGTTCATGTCGTCAAAGTGGCTGCTTGTGCCAGACTGGGGTTCTGCTGAGTGCAACAATGTCACTGGTGTGTTCCTAAATACAGCAGACATAGGAACAGCCCAGGCTGCCGGACTGAATGACACACAAACTAATTCAAATTGCTTACAGCGCTAATTCATGTGAATACTGTTCACATCGCTGTGTTTGACATTTTACGGCCCGTATAGAGGACATGCAATGCTCAGCTAAAGGAGTGGGCAGTCTGTGAAGGAAATAGGAAAATTTAGTGAGACTGAGCAGGGGCATGCACATTTGACTTATTCTGCAAAGGTTTAGATTTATATGAAAGCTAATAAATGTATTAGGGGCAATTGTGGAGATGTTAATTATTTAGTGAACTTTCACCTGAATGATAGTTTGCATTCATTTAAATAGAACTTTTCACAGGCTTTAACATTTTAGTTTGATGTCTTTTTCAAGGAGGAATTTATCTTCTGCATTATAAAATGTTTGTTTGCGCCTGTTTAGAGAAACAGATAAAAGGCACAGGCAAACTTTGAGTCTTAGCAAGGTTGCCCAGCTCAGCTCCATCCTTTTAGTATCATCACAGAGATACTGAGAGGAAGTCTAGACTGTACACTGAAAATATGATTCACGCTTTTTCTTGCAGGGCTTTTTGCATACACCGTGAAATTACCTTTTATTCATAGTGATCAGTCCACGGTGCATTGATAGAGCATATCACTGGTAAATCACATAATTCATGTGTCCCTGACATACTGTAAGGAGTAGCAGAAATGTTTTGTAGTGTAATTAATACCCACTGCTTTCTAGTTAAGTGCTGATTATTTTGAATGCATTTACATTTTAGGCATCAGGGTTCAGCTGCCATCTGTGTTGGGAAACATCTCCTAGGCAATCACTAGCAACGAGAGAGTGAAAAGGCATTTAAATATAGCAGAAGTTGACAATAAGCCAATCACTGACGAGGCAGCCATGGGAAAGGTAACTTCAGGACACTGCTCATTCACACTCCTGTGGCAAGTGTTTAGGTTAGTACCTTGTGTGTGTGTGTCTGCTGTTTAACAGCCTTCATCTGTGACCTTCAGAGGAAACTGCAGGACGCTGTGAGTGTGGGCACCAGATGCACTGGACCAACAGCATGAGTCCAGACCACATCTCTAGATCGTGCAGATGTTTCTATTTTAGGCCATTTTCAAGAAATAATCTCTGCAATAGGCTGTGCTAATAGCCGAGAGTTGCCTCTGACTACACCCTCAAGAGTTTTGACTTTGTCAGATTCAATATGTCTTGTGTGAAGCTGCAAAGCATCAGTGTGGTGCTGCATAATTAATCACATCATGTTAATGGAAGAATTAATGGGTTCAATGGGAGGAAGGCAGCAAGATCACCAGCAGGCTGAGTTAGATGTAGGGCACCAAAAACTAACTGTATGATTCTGACTTGATC
This sequence comes from Eleginops maclovinus, assembly GCF_036324505.1. Lineage (NCBI taxonomy): Eukaryota > Metazoa > Chordata > Actinopteri > Perciformes > Eleginopidae > Eleginops > Eleginops maclovinus. The sequence continues at coordinate 13,852,967 of NC_086368.1, read as the reverse complement.
ATCGGCTGCTTCTGTGTATTATGTACAATAAGGAAAATCACAGAGAGGCTTCAGGTTTGGACCTTTGGTTTGGACTTGTTGTACAAAGTAAACACTTTAGAATTGTTCAACTTAGAATCCAAAATAAGTATTTTTAAATGTATAGGAGTGGGAATCATAACTGGCCCCACAATACAATATTATTAAGTGACAAAACAATATTATTGGGTTCAAAAACATTTTGAAGTATATATGCTGAGTATTACGACAACATTTGAAATGCAAATTATGTTATTGTCATTATTTCTATTAAGTTATTTTTTGGCCTGTATGCCAATGTCAAGTAGTTTACAGGATGGAGTATGTCTGGGACCCTATTCAGATTTGTTCTACTTTTGAGGTGCTTCTTCATTGACATTCATGAGAAACATCCAGTGTTTATGCCTCCTCTTTTTGTTCTTCTGGCAGCATTGAAGCCTGCAGCACACTGACGAGCAGAATCCATACATCAACACCTTTTACGAAAAAAGAAGAAATGCTAAGAAAAACAACTCCAAACTGAAGCTGACCCAGATGATTGTTATATAAATATTGCCAGTCTTGTGTTATTAGACATTCTTTAATGTCAAAGTTTTTTTTTTTTAAAAGAAGGGGACTCAAGGCATTAAGTTGGAGAATGTTCTTATGACTTATATTCATTTTAAAGGGGCCCTTTTATGCCTCATTTGGATTTCCCTTTCCCTTGTTATATAGGTTTTTGTGCATGTAAATGGTCTGCAGAGGCTAAAATCCCAGCGCTCTCTTCCACACAGCCTTAAACTCCTTGACAAGATCCTTTGTGTTTCTTCTGTAACATAATGACATCACTACATATCACTTGGGCTTCTATTGGCAAGCACACCAACACATTGTATGTGATATGGGCTAAGAGGCGGGACATCGCTGAGTGGTTGACCAATTACAACAGAGCAGGCCAGCTGACCAATAAGAGCAGACTCGGTTCTGGTTTAAGACATGGGGTGAAAAGAGGTACGGCAGCTTAGGCATGAAAAATAAAGACCTTTTTGAACATTAAAGCATGCAAACATCACAGTAGAGGCACAAAATACAATTATGAACCCGAAAATTCGCAAATGAACCCCTTTAATGGAAAAAAGGAAATTGTTATTGTAGGACTTGTTATACCTTTATATTGATGATATTGTTTATGTAGCAAGAGTGCATAGCAATCAATACAAACAAACACAGGAGAGGTTACACAAGCAAAGTGGAGGACAGCAGCAAAACCAAAGCACACTTTCTGTTTGATTTAAAAGTCGGTGGAGTTGTGACAGCCCTTATCAGTGGTTGTGATGTTCTGATAGTATGGCCTTTTTACAGATAAGTCCAAATGCTGTCATCAGCATTTAAAGCACTATGCACTAAATCAATATTATTGAAGAGGAGGCATAACATATGTTAAGTGATAGCAGGAAATTGTATGGCACGATGCATCAATAATGCTACTGCTTACACTTTCTTGACTTAAGGATAGATTTAGTTTGATTTTACTTTGGCAAGTATTTATCCAAAAGTTCCGCTGTTTTTGAAAACAAAATCCACTAACCTGTCTTTATCTAATGTTGGTTAACACTGCTATTGAGCTATAATAAGTTTATGATATTGTTATATAACATATTGTAACAATGCACATCATTTAGGATATTGTGCGTAATGATTGCAAATAAAACGGATTAAGATTCATTAAGATGGTTGGTGACAAGCAGACAACATTAAGAATAAATGAATATCCCTAATGAAGTGAAGTGATGTCAAGTTGAGAATAGGGGACCCACAGACAAAAACCTAGCACATCATAACCCGATTTTACAATCGTTTGTCTTCATAGTCACACTTTTGAGAATCTTTGTTTACTAGTTATTCTTCCACATTGTCCCCGGTGAGAGAAATAACAGTGGGCGTTGAATGAATTCGAGCTAATCCCCTCTTTTCTTGTGGACCCCCTGTAGCCATGTGAAGGACCCCTAAAAGTGACCCAGGGGCCAGCAGCAGGGGCCCTTGTCCTGCCGCAGCAGCAGCAGCAGCAGCACCACTTGCAGTCAATCAGCGGGACTCCAGCCTCTCACTTCCCCAGCTGCTGACGTCAGCTGGCAGCCTGGGCTGTGCTCGCCGCTCCGGACATAGCGCCGAGAAAAATGCTGCTCTCCGTACCGCCAAGGGCAGGAATCAACCCATACAACGGCTATAACAGCAGAAACAGCAAAAAGGTAAACGCTTTTGTGCTTTTCCCTTATTTTCGGCTTGTTCGCCATGCAGGGAAACACGCCCGTGTCTGTAGCGACAGAAAAGGGCTTGTGACAGTGAGCTGCAGTGTCCTTGAAAAGCGAAACGTACTGAATTTAACTTCAGACTTGGTGGAGTGAGAAAACAGCTTGTGGAGCAGCCGAGGTCTGTGTAGGTGGGAAAATAAGCCACGGCTTGGTCCTGTCATGTTGGACGCCTGGTGTTTTATTTCGTAGTATTTGTGCGTGTGTAGTACAGTGAGGATGTCGATACGACTGTGCTCACTCATTTGAAAAAAGTCAATGGTGGAGACCAACTTTTATGGGTAACTGTACCGTGTTGGGATAGCGCGTCTGTGCCTGGATGTGTTTGTGGAAGTGGGGGTAGGGTAAGATGCTGGCTGATGAGAACATGTTACAAAATGAATTCTTCCTGTTCTCCGGACGCTCATATCAGCGTTAAATCAGGACTTCATTGTTTCGCTGCCGCATAAGTTTGCAAAGTTTTTTTCCCCTTGTTTCCCATCTGAAAGCGGAATATGCCCCACCCCTTGAAAAATCCCACCAGACGATGATGACTACATTCCCCGAATTATGAATCGCACTCTCGTCGTTGTTGACATTGTCACTTTGGTAACCAATATGTAAGGGAGTGATTCTCTAAACAATATTTAATGCATAATATTACTATACTATTAAAAATTCAAATATATGCTTAAAAGTGTAAGAAATCATTCTGGTTGCTGATCATTTTAAAGCGTGTTTATGTTATTGTATAAGGTAGGTTGCATGTATTATGTGTCTTCTCCCTATGGACTATATTGGCTTAGAAATGATGCTTAAAGCTTCTTTATTATACATTGAGACATGATGTTGTGATTTCAGTGTAGCTCCTCCACTTCTGCTCTTGCTACTTTTCACAGACTGTGTTACTGTGTGATCCTGAACCAAAAATGGTATTTGGAAAATGTATTTTTAAGATTTGTCTTTCTGTGATCTTGGGCACCGCCTGGTTGCTTATCCCTCCCACATCTGATGTCAACACTAGTGCCTGTCAGAGGAAGCATTGTCTGAATTGTTTTGTTTACACACACTTACAGAAATTATAATTTATTTGTATAAACTCACTTTTTTTTTTACTGAATCCACATTTATATGCAGAACTTCATTCTTACAAGGATGGGCTTCATTTTGTTGCTATGGGGAGACTGTTTGACAAACATATCCCTGAGTAGTTTTATGTATCATAGACATATAATAGTTTATAAATTAATTGGCAATTGTCTAGGTAACCATTCACTTGACACTCGGTTTTACGTATTAAATGAGCTGTTCCTATTTTAAACAGCCACTTCTCACAATATCAACTAGTTCTCTAAGTGTTAGATTGGAACAAATGTAATGATCAATGAAAAACTAATATTCTGCTATTCATTTTGCTGTATATCTTTGTGATCTCCATGCAATTTGACAGCATTTCTCACTCTTGATGGGTGATTTTTGAACTACTTTTTAATATTTCAGAGCTTAAATGATTAATTGAATAATTGAGAAGTTCAGAAGATTAATGTTAAAATGAAAATAACAGTAAGATAAATTTCAAATAGCCTGTGTTCATTTATCGTTTTATATAACTGAAAATAGTTCCCAATTTTGGATCAATAAAGTACATCTTACCTTATCTTATCAGGGCTATACACAATTGAAATTTATTACATTCATATGGTCTTTATAGTTACACCCCTTGCTTGAAATGTGTGATGTGTTGACTTTTCCTTCCTATACACATTTTACTTTCACTCCATACAAATGATCCATTACAACAAATAAATAAACATTTATTAAATAAAGAATACAAAAAGGTACATTTTTCTTCTCCAGTTGTTGTAGTGGATCCAAGCTCCTGTATTTTGTGGACCTTAGTTCACAGAGAGGTCAAGTATCTGTGTTGGTATTCCTAACATTCCCTCCTCCCAACTCCTCCTCCCTTTTTGTATCTCTTGCTCACATTCTGCCATACCTGAGCTGTATGAATTCACAAAATAAAAGCCTGATCACAAAATAAACACGGTGAGAAAAGCTCTCTCCGTTCTGAGCCTGATGATTAAGAGGCGCTTGGTTTCTGTTGTGCTTTAAGTCAGCCTCTCCTCCGCTGACTCAGCGCCTCATTTCCTCCCTCAAATAAATAGAATTAATGTGTCTCAAATCAAATTTGGTCGGTTTCCGTGTAAAGCTTCCTGTATGGAAAAATAACAGGAGGCGACTTGTCGCTTCTCAAGGTAACCTGCGTCTCTCAGGGACCAATCGAATAGCTTGTTTTTTTACTTGTCAATCAGATTTTTGTTCTCATGTTGGCGGCAGACCTTTTTTTTCAATCTCAACACACTGCTGTGATTTTAAGCTCTAGATGCTTGAACACACATTCATACAACTGGAGCATTAAATTGTCACAGTAACTAAAGTGTCACGCTAAAAAGACATTCAGACATTGCAGTATAGCAGAAGTAAAATCAGGTATTTCAACCTTTCACTTTCAAATTCAACAATCGTTCAGGCTTCAGCAGTGTTTCCTAATTTTACCAATGCTGAGTATTCTTAACATTTGTAACATTACTCTTTTGACAACTTTGCGTTTTATGTGGCAACAGAATAATGTATTGAATCTAAAACAAGGCTTTCAACAAAAGAGGCTTGTTTTAAAGCTCACACATTGAAAGATAAGCACATAAAACATTTAAGAAAGATTTATTGAAACCTCCTCACATACAGTATAATCCTATGGAAATAAGAAATCACTCTTATAAATGCCTTGATCAGAGTTGCCACAGTTAGGAAGTTTATCACAGAGAATATGATTCATTAGCTGGCTAAAACCAAATCTCCAAAGACATTGCAAAATAATACTAGATGTCCTTGAAAAAAGTCAAATAATTTCAGGATAAAAAGGCACAGTGATTAGGGTTAGCTGAGGTTAGCCTAGTTCATTGCTGCTGATAATATTTATATTCCAAGAACCTTACTAGTTTCTGTTTTATAACTTGATCAGGATTCCTTGTCTGCTTGGCCAACAAACCATGACAAAATTGTCAGATAACTGGTTTAATCAATCACATGATTTATTTTTTACCAAGACACACTTAAACTCTGCTCTTAGCACTCGAGAGAACATAACTAAACAAGCAACCTGAAAATAACTAATAAATAAAGACCTAAAATGGAAGGCTTTTGAAGCATATCTCATTGTTTTATACAGCAAGTGAGTGCCAGTATTTTTCTTCTTTTTTATTTGAATTCCTGTATTATTTATCGTATGTCTTAACAATGAGACTAATGTGGCCGCTTGACAGCAACCTTTGTCATTAAAGAATTCACCAAGTTCACCTCCTTTCAGTGATGACCCTTTGTGCTTGCACCTGTACTTCCGTACTAGATTTTATTGCAGGATGGTGCCTATGGGAGAATTGTAGTCAGCCAGGGTCTAATCTCAAAATGTATCAATCATGCCAAATGTCACATGTCAATTTTTTTGAATGGCACCAATACAGGGATTTGTCTTGTTTTACCCTGCGGCTACATTGTAACTTTGATCAAAGACAGTAGAACAAACTAAAACACTGTGATTGATAACTGTACCTAGAATATTTCAAACATTATTCAAGCCTGTGCATGTAGATTTTCTCAGCCTGACATGAACTCCACCAACCGATGTCTGGGTGGCAGTAAATCATTCTAGAAACATGCGTTTCACTTTTAGTCATTTTCACTGGATATGTGAATTATACAATGATTGCAAAAGACATAAGCATTCATTGTAATACATTTAGCATTTGACCTCCCTGGCATTTGATAGTAAAACAAATACTATCCAACCCTGTATTGACTCACTTGGCTATACATATTAAAGGGAGTATGAGGGAGTAATGTCTCAAGAATCCAGTATTTGTCAGGCTGAAATAACAACACGATCATTTCAGTTACTTTTTTATCGCATGCCAGTCCCTGTGTATAAACGGCACTTATGACTGCTTTCAATGCACATCATAAATACATTTATAACTTCTGTCTATAGGGCATCTTATCTGTTTTTTTATTTTTAAATAAACCAGCTGTTTACGCTGCAGTGACTCTGTCCTCACTGAACTCTACCTTACAGTCACCTTTGTCCTTATGGCCGTCGGCCAGTTATATGTTTATCTATTTCTTTGTTTAGTGTGTCAGATGTTCTGGATCGGTCACCAGCTTCACTGCCAACAGCAAGCCCCGCCAAGGTGAACAGGTAGCAGGGAGACAGAGTCCTTGGAGAAAGCACAGCTGTCAGAAATCTGATGCCAATTGATGCCAGACACTCAGTGTGCCTCACATCTTGTTAGATCTTTAGCTGAGCTAAGGGCCAGTGTTTGTCGGTATCTGTTTCCAAGCTCTCCGGCTTTCTCCACCTGACCTGGCTTAAAAGCCATGCATTCATTGTGCTTGTGCATCAAGGTCTGAGGAGCAACAACATTAAGAGACAGACCGTTGGAAGAGGAATAGGTACCTGTAAAAAAAAGACAAAAGGAAGGGGAATGTTCGAGACTGACAGGAAGGAGGATTCAGGAACGAGTCCAGACGTGACTTTAGTGTCGCTGTCACCTGGTTGGAATGCAGAGCTCCACATTCAAATGTCCGTGTGTGATAAGATCAGGAGCAGATACAGAGGATTTCCTGTCTGCCACCATATAGCAGCTTACTACTTAACTAGTCGCAGCCATCACCTAACCTTTTATTATAGAGAATATTAAAATGTTTAGTAGGACAGGATTCTCTTTAGAATCAAATACCGTAACAAATGTTTGTGGATGCGTTTCTGAAATTATTTTTCCCATGACTCATTTCCTTGTCAGTAGTAGAGTGGGTCTGGTATAGAGCAGCAGCTCAGCAGCGTAACTCCATACAAGCCGGAAGCTGCGCCCGCATGCAGACAGGCTATAAATCTGTGCATTAGCATGGAAGTCGGTCAGCTGGTCAGACAGCCATGGCTCTTTCCTGCCTGAAGAGAAGACAGGCAGCCAGGACATGGGAGGGCGGGCAGACCCCCCAACAGTCAGGAAATCCATGGAATTCTGTGGGTCAAACTGGGGTCGACTGGAGAAGCCCCCACAGGAAGAGACAGAGATAAAAACAGAGGTGGAGTGAGACTAAAAGGGGCCTGGAAATCTAAACAGAGATACAGTATCAAGCAGTTAAAGAGGTAGCTTGATTTTTCTGATGTGAACACATTAAATGAAAATGTGATTTTTTGATCTATTAAGACATTAAAGTAAGCCAGAACCAACAAAAAGTATTTGAGAAAGACACTTTCTGACAGCTTCTTGATGTAAGTTAACATCAACAGGAAAGGTTTTTATTTATAGAAGTGTTTTAGATTTTTATCTTGAGTTTTGTTCTAAAAATATCCAGCAACATTTTTGAGCCTTTTGTTATGAATTTGGATGTACACCATCGACGAAAATGGTCACATCAGCAGTAATGCTTTAATTTAATGCATGGGCTATTTATAAGGATTAGAAAGCCATCAATCAACTGCAAATACAATATATAATTAATGGTTTAATCAGATTTTCTACCTTTGAGTGTAATGAAGATTTATTAAGGATCTACACATCTGTTAAATTGGAGCAAACATTTGAATTAATGCTGAAACCATTTAAAGTGTTATTGATCATTCTGCTGCGTATTTTCTAATTAAATGTTAGAATGTATAAAAAACGATGATGTGTATGATTGTCATGTCTGTCCAAAACCCAAAGCTATTTACTTAAATCTATATATTTAAGGCATTATGTGATATTTCTGAATGGAAAATTACTTTAACTATTAAACAATTATCCAAATAGTTTGTGATAAAAATAATAATAATTCAATCGAACAGTTATTGTTGCATCTTAACTCTGCAACTACCGATTAACTAATCATTATATTTTAGAGGTGTTTCTGCATATGTTTTGGACAGAAAAGCATGAAATCAGCAACCAGTTGGGAACAAAGGGATGTTAAAGACGATTGTACTTAAAATTTGATTGTTTCAGTTTATGGTGTTTAAGCATACGCTAACAGAGCAGTTTAAAGACCAGAAATAAAACATTTTGACTCAATGTCTGATACAGCTTTTGAATATTTTTACAATCAAGCACATTAAAGGGGTATTATTGTGTAAGCACGGGTGTGAGGGCTTGTGCCTCGCATGAATGCATGTGTGTGGTTGCAGACTGGTGATTTAAGGGGTTTTGTTGCAATGGCGTGCTCCTGGTGTAGTCTGGAGCTTGATTGGGAATTGGCAGTCTGGTAAAGAGTGTGTGAAGGAGATTACAGGTCTCTGCTGTCCTGCTCTTTCATTCACAAATTAGCTGCCTCCAAAAACGTATTCATCACAAACTACACTGTGACAAAATAGATAAACTCTTTTGGGCAGGTTGTGCCGTGTTTGTATGTTTTACATTGGCGAATGAAACTCTTTTTTTTTGTGAATAAATGGATGGTGCTTTATTTATTATTCAAATGTACAGGGTTGGACAATTGACAAAACAAAAGTAACATTTGTACAACATAATGCGACTCTACTCACTGCCAGAAATACTTTAATTTTAGGCTTGAGTTGTTGAGTTTTGAATTGGAATCTTTTAGTTATATGGATCTTTCACATTTTAAGAGCACAAAGATTCGGTCATAGTAGCCTTATATTTGGTGTGCATACCCTATAATAACTACATCCCTGGTTTGATTTCAGCAAGTAAATAAAATACCAATTCAAATTAAGCCTATTTATTAATGCTTATCAGATTTCACTACACAATTGGTTTAGGAATTACTGAATTATTTACACAATATACAGTATACATTAACAATCCTAAACTGTCAGAATTATGAGGATAAACTTCAAACACATATTAATATTGACAATGAAGAATGTCAAAAGGGTTTTTAACATGACAACGTGTGTTCTTACTGGTGGACAAGAGTAAATATCCCTAGAATGAAAGAGATGAAAGGAAACATCACACTCCTTTTTTCTTTGTTTTACTTTGAGCAGGTTGTGTCCTCATCTTACCTTACACGAACAAACATATGCAAATGTTATGGCTTTCTTAAGCCGTAGTGGAAGAGAGGATTATCTTTGGAGAAATGAGTCTTTTGTTGAATCTGCTGCAGTGCTGCTGGCAAAACAGAGGTCAGAGGGGCTGTCTGAGAGGGCCTCCATGCCTTATGGATGGCGTCTAATTAGCAGGATTGGCTGACATTGCTGGTGGTCCTGGTGAGAGCGGGACTTCCTGCTGGGCTTTTCCTAAACACCACCAGTCTGATCAGTGACCCTCTCTTATCCTCTGAAATTAACCCATTGTCCTCTTGGCGCCTTGTCCAGTAGCTCTCAATAAATGAACCTGATGGCGCTGAGCTCGGTCAGAAAGCATATTTGTGCTTATTCCTTTACATGGAATGATCACATTTGGTCGTTGAAATTAATATGATTCAATTAATTTTGCCGCAGTAAAAAGACATATCATGTTCTGGCGAGCCTGGTCGGATCTGTATTTATGGCCTCGATTTTATTTTGGGAATCTGCCAGTAGATCTATTCCTGGAAACAGTGGTATTTCTTTCGAAGTGATAATGAAACCACATTTATCCTAATAAGAAAAAAACTCCTCTTCATGGTTGCACAATCTTTTGTTTGATTTCTCCAAGGAGAGTCACATTCCCGTGTGAGAGGAAGTTGTTGCGCAACTGCCTTTCATGTTCTTAGGGTTGACTCACCTACAAGTTAACCATCATATTTTAGTCACTGGCAAATCCTCATAGACTCACTGATGAAACAAAACAAACCAACATCAGAAATTATAAGGAGGTTTAGTAATGGATTATAGTCACAACTCCAGGTGTGGTGTTGCTATTCATCTCTTTGAATTCCTCTTTTTTCTGCTATAATTAATGGACTTTATTGTGTAATGTGGACTGAACTGAACCCTGAATTTGTATCTTGCTGCTCAGGGTCTTGTTAGGAGGGTATTTTCAGGACAAGGTTGAACCTGATGCGCTGCAAGTTTAGGGCGATTGAATAAAAACTTGAACAGATGTCAGCAATTTATTTAGAAATACTTTTATCCATAAGCAGGAGTAAAATAAGAGAGGGAAGTATAAAAACTGTCCCTATCGGGTTTATAATTTAATTCCGCGTCATCCGACTGACTAAATGTTAACTTTAGATCTCAAGAGCTTTGGTTTTGATATGCACCGCAATATATATTTGTGGTTCCAAAAGTAAAGAAGAAGTAACTAAACATGGAGAAAGCATAAGAGGCCCCTTTTCCCTATATGGAGTAGGCAGCCAAGAGGCCCCACATTCCCCTCAGAAAGCACTATTGGTGAGTGTTGACATGAGGGCTGTATGATATCATTTTTCGCAGCTCCCACAAAATGATCACTCTCATGCAGGATCACACTCTATCTCTCAACATCTCTAAACGCTCCTCAAGTTTTTCCCTCATTAAATAATAACAAACATCGCTTTGCTGGTTCAAAGTTTGCTGGTGTTTAAGAATATGAAGTATTCTCATTTTCCTCGTCTGTGTTGATGCACAACTAAATCTGTTTCTTTCTTATTGCAGCAGGCCTATGTGTCCTCCGGCCACCAAATGGCGCCCCCCAGTCCCAACACCAACAGTAGCAGCAACAGCAGTGGGGGAGGGGAACAGCTGAGTAAAACTAACCTGTATATCCGCGGCCTCCATCCGGGGACTACAGACCAAGACCTGGTCAAGCTCTGCCAACCGTGAGTGACTTTCACACTGCTTTTTTTCAGTTGGACTTCACAATATTGAAAGTGGAAAAGATCCAATATCATACAGACATGTTTTTTAATGTGGAAGCCCAAGAATTCCACATAAGACACATGAATACAATTATAATCTGACATTTCTAAATAACATGCCTATTTGTTTTTACACATAGAGCAAAAACAAATGACGTTACATTGCGCAGCGTAATGTTTCACATCTTTCATCCAAAAATGTCAACCTATTTCTTTGGTGCAATATCTCATGAAAATAAGTGTGCTCTATGTTTTAATTTTTCATTTATAATAGACTTCAAATGATCATGTAACAACATCTTAATAAAATGTAAGCTGCGCAGGTATGTTGGCCAATGTTATAATATTACATATATTTTAAAATGTTCTTGAATTAAGAAAGGTATACTGTTGCATGAAAAACCTTTAGTTAGATTTGAACCTTAGATGAGTGTAAATATGTATTAGTTTAGCTATTGCTTGAGATACACTGTACCATCTACACTATTACCATGTAGAGCCATTTGTCTTGAATGTAACAGATGGGTTGTTAATTGTTGACATATCGTAAAGGCAAAGGTATTGGGCCTCAAGTTATTATCCCTTAATATTGAGTGAAACTATAGTCTATCTATAGCTGTTGGTACTTTCCAGCCCAGCATATATGGAACAAGTTTTCTTTAGGTAGCTATAATTGATGTTACATGAGAAAAAGAGTTAATATACGTAACCCCTCATTAGCAGATAGAAACTGTGCTTTCTGTGTCTATGCTTTTCATCTGTCGGACACATGAAATGATATTTCAAATGAGGCAATAACTTAATGTTCACAATAAGGAACTGTTAAGGCAGGAAGGAAGGAAAAGTGGTTTCGGGAATAAGTATACTGAATTACCACAACTCAAGTCAGTGTTAAATCTTGACAATCATAGGAAATACAAGAAATTGAGAAAGAATACAGAGGGTTGAGAAAAGCACAGGATGGGGGTTCAGAGAAGGGGCCAGAAAAAGGTTCGGCATGTTGCCTCCTCATGTCCTGATCTAACCTTTCACTCTATGTGAGGCTAAATTGCCTCCACTGCAGTGAACCAAGACCTACAAACCCTTAAAAAAAAAGTCCAGCCTCTATAGTATGTAGGCCCCACACACACACCAACACACACACACATTGATCAAACCCAGTAATAAAGCAACTTAATTGGTTTGCGCTGCTGCGGGTCATGGCTACGCTGTATATCACACAAGTGATTTGTGAACCTTAGCCATGCATCCGTCATCTCCCCGGGTCATTCCCAGTAACAACACGCCTCTCTGAACAAGCTCTGTCCATAGCTAATAAAACCTTACTTGACAGTACTAACAGCACAGTAATATGTGTGTGTAATTCCCCAGTGTAACAACTCTGACCCTACATAAGGTACCTTGGAAAAATCAAGTCCACGGCTCATGTGTTATAATCTTGTTAATAATTGAGTCATATTGTCAAAGCTGCCACAATCAAAGAAAATCTGAAATCTGCGGGCGATAGGTGAGCCAGGCGGTGGAGAGTAAAAGCAGGGGACAGAGAAGTCATTGTGGGGCTGTTAGAGAAGTTGACAGTGGACAGAGGCTTTAGGGGTGGGTTAGAGGGCTTCCTCTGAAGGGGAAACTTAAATGAGTGGGAAAAGAGTAGCATGGCCCACTGGGAAAGAATGTCAGACAGCCGTATGGGTCAGATCTGCCTTTTAAGTCCCTGTGGCCTCCGCAGTGTAGTGGGCTGCTGTTCTGCTGCACAGGGCCGAGGTAAGCAGAGGGCCACACAGTCACTGCTTTCAGACCTTTGAACTCTGCTGGGGTCTCCGTTAGGGAAAACATGAAACACAGCTTTTGTTTTTGTTGTAACGCTTCTAATGAAAACTCAAACTGATCAATAGGACTTGTTTTTCACTCTGATGGTATGAGCTTCAACCTGAGCCAGCGTGTATGAACTTTTGTTTGATATTCATTATTTATCTGTATCTTTTGTTTTTTTAACAAGGCAATTTCTTTCAAACCATTTATTCTTATTTTTTGACATTTAAAGAAAGATTTGAATAAAAAGTAATAATGATATACTCCAGAAAATATTCATATTTGCACTACATGTTTATTGTATGTGTATATCATTAACAAGGAACCAATATTTTCTCTGTGTTCTTTCTATTAGTTTTCAATTCAAGCTCGACTAATGTGAATGTTATATTGTGTATTTTAAACACAAAACCGTGGCCTTTTTTCTTACAGTTTATGAAAAATGGTACACAGTATATATTGCATGCCTGTTTCTAGATTTGTGTTTGAAAAGCTAAAATATATGACAAATGTAAATTTGTAAAGGTGGGTTATATTATATCAAGCTTGTGTATATATACACTTAATGACCACTCTGCTATGCATATAGCCTATGCGAAGGTCATCTGGCTATGTGGCAGTGGATGATGAATTATTAATTCCTGCAGTGAGGAAGAGTCCTTTATAATGTCTCTATGCTGAAGTGTGGCCCATTGTTCACACACAGTATAATTCTACTACTATTTGTTTACAGAAATCTGCATGGCCTTAATGTACATTTTTAAAAGTTTGAGGAGAAAAGGTCAAAACATTTTACCATAAACATTTTAGTTGTGTTGTCAAATTTAGGAGTTTCCTGCATTTTCTCTGTTTACTATCAAATGAAACGGAATATCTTTGAGTTTTTGACGGAAAGAACCAGACTTTTAAAGAGGTTATGTTGTTGGAGGGGGAAAAAAGGACATTTACCTCCATTATCTGACATTTCATAGACCAATCTACTTTTTGATTAATCAAGGGAATAACCTGCAGATTAATTAATTATAAAAAATAAGTTGCTGCCCTGATTTCTTTGTGAGAAAGGTCTCTGCAGTGACCGTGTAGTCAGGTCTGATTCTTTGGGCAAATGTCCACTGAAAAAAGTCAGGAGTGTAGGACCCAGCGGTGCAGCGATGTGGGGGTGGAAAAACAGAGCAAGGGAGAGGGATGTGGTGGGAAGGAAGGCGAACCGGAGGGGTGAAGCATCAGGTTACAGTGTACATTCCACTCAGACGCTATGTCGCCCAAACAGAGGAACTCACTGGCTAAATTCACCAGACAGGGGCAGGTCTATTATACTGCAGTGCTGATGCAGAGTCTTAAAACACTGCGTTTCTTTATCCCCCACATCTCCCCCAACACTTCTCAATTTCTGTTTTAATAGCATGAATGTTTGATGATGCTGCATCAATGCATTAATTGCTTCTCCTCTTACTCTCTCCTACAAAATAGGCCGAGTAATGTGTTGTCTATTGATAGCTGTGAACTTGACATGACATGTTAGAACTTGTGTTTCTTACACATTTAGATTTATTTTGTGTGTACTGGAATGGATCAAGCTTTCAGCAAGGCAATGTTCTAATTGTGAGTCGGGCATTGGTCGTGACAACACTTTGATGCTTAATTTGAGCCAAAAATACTTGAGAGCAGAGCTGAATTTAATAGAGAGGTGTGTTTTAGTGTGTTAGTGTATGTGGAGGTGCGAGTGGTGAAAACAGGCTTGGAACAAGTTGTTTTTGGCCCTAGGGTGCTGTCTCCTGCCACTCCAGGGAACAGAGTAACTGTAAAGCCGTCAACTGCAGACAAAGACAAACAGGGTGGAGGTGAACAAAGTTTTCTGTGACATTTAGAATTGACTTAAGAAGAAACAGTTGATTGCATGAAAGAGTTTGAGTTCATGTTTACACCTGCAGTCAGGCAGAACTGAGGAAGTGGTGCAGCAGTGGTATGCAGACGTAGAAGCAGATTCCTTTTGTTGCCCTGTAGTCACCTCGTGATACATTGACCCTGTATTCCTGTCCTGACAGGTATGGCAAGATTGTGTCGACCAAGGCAATCTTGGATAAAACCACCAACAAATGTAAAGGTAAGTTAAACATTAATTTTAACTTATTTTTTCAAATGAGATCATATCGTGACCCTTCATGAATTTTGCAGTTTAGCTTAGCTTAGCTAGATAACTTGATACAGGGTTAACAGCCAGCCAAGCTCTGCCAATAGTAACCACCAGTAACTCTGAAAATATTTACTTCATATATAAATTTAATCTACAAAACCTTTTGCCGGACTAGCTGTTTTCCCCATGCTAAGCTAACGTGTGTTTAGCTTAATTTTTGACAGATACAAGAGTATAATTGATGTTCTTATCTATCTCTTAGCAAAAGAATCACATGGTTCCGAAAAGAAAATAACATCACAGCATCTCTAATGTGTGAATGTTTTTTTTTTTACAGGATATGGCTTTGTTGACTTTGACAGTCCAGCAGCTGCACAGAAAGCTGTTACAGCTCTGAAGTCCAGTGGGGTCCAGGCTCAGATGGCCAAAGTAAGCATTTTCAGGCTCTTGATCATCTTCCTTACACAGGCACCCCTTTCTTTACCCTCAAATCCTCCTATCACCGTTGGGTTAAACTTGTCATTTAACATTATGATCCAATCTTGTCTTTCGTTCAAATATTTTAACCCCTAACGAGCCACCTGCGACTGTCCTGTTGGTAAAGTTGCAAGCTAAACTGTGGTTTATGGGGGACGTGTTTGGTTATACTTTGTTGGTTGAGCCTGTGCAAAGAAGCATATAATCTGGCATACTGTAGATTTGTAACAGGAAAAAAATGTATCACCATTTTGGACCGTTTTTGTTAATTCACCATTCTTCGCTTGTTAGTTCTTCTGTCTTCCCTTTCGTGGCATTCCTTCTCCTCTTTCTTCACCACTTTGCTTCTCCCCACACCCGTGTCTCTGTACTTGTGTATGTTGCTAACCTGCTCCTGTGGTAGCGCTTGTTCTGAGCTCTTTGTCCGAGTGTCTGCAGTCAAAGCAACTCTTGTCGGCCCATTAAGCTGATCCCTTTGGCTCTCAGACTCCCCATTGAGGGAACCAGGGGAGGGTGCCACTACAACCACTGTCAATGGGACAGGCACAATGAGCTGGCATTGTCCATCGTCTGGGCCCAGGCCTGGGGCTGACACCAGCACTTAATACACTCCAACCTAGTGTCCCTGCCCCCCTACCAATGTTCTGCACCCAAACAGACCCACTGCAATGTAACACCAGGATCTCCTTCAGCCCAGCTCCAGAAAACTGTAACAGATCCACGCTGCCAGCTGACCTCAACCAGTTCACTGTAACTAAACCCGGAGTCTTAGTCCTCTGCCCCTCCTTTGTAAAAGTGCCACACAGTCCTGGTATCTCAATACCCAGCAAGTGCAACTTGACACCAAGACTCAACTCGCACAGACAACATGTGCTCAGTCAGAGGTGTTGATAACTACTATAAAATCCTAAATATACCCATCTGCTTTTGGAGTCACTGGGCTATCCCAGGTCAGAAAAAAGAAGCATTAGCCTAACATTGACTCAGTATCAAAACCCTTAAGTGAGGTTTCACCTGTTTGCACCTTCACCATGGTGCTGCAAATTGTTGTTCACAAACAGAATGAGCCACACCTAGCACTGGCGGTCCTCAGAGTACGTTCAGTCCCCGAACGAAACACCCCAGCCCCGAGACCGAGGGCCCAGAGGAGCCGTCTGCATCAGGGGCAGGAGAATCATGGTAGAGTTAAAAATAGATCCGTTCTTACTTCCCTGCAACTCCCTCTTCAAACTCAGACGTCAGCTCGCACTTGCTGCTCGACACGCAAGCAGGCAAATACAGAGACACACCTCAGCAGACCTTGGAACGAATAAAATGCACTGTGACGCTTTAGCAAATCCCTTTCACGTGTGCCTGGGCTGGGTCCAACAGAATTTGCATTTCTACAACAACATATATTGTGTTTAGCCAAGATAAAAGGGTAAATAAAAAGATAAAAATGGGAGGGTTTCCCCTTTGTCATGAATCTCCATTAACCAAAGACCTCCTGCTCTGGGCCACTGTGTTACATAATGGCCATATTGCCGCACCCAGAATGACAATCACAAAAAATAGGTTATCTCTCAGCCAGGTGGCTCAGGGCTGAGAACAGAGGCTTCTTATAAAGGTAGTAAATCTTTATTTGAGATATGTGTTTGACGTACATCAGACAGTTTCCTTTATGCACAAGTGAAAAACTGGTTTGCAGATCTATGTTTAAGCACTGAGTGTTAGGAAGGGAGGACAAAATGGAAAATGATAGCGATAAAATACATTTGATTGAAGAGAAGAGCCTGTGAATCAGCAAGCACTCATTTATCCTTTTTTACACATTTTCCTCTTTCATTACTCAAGACTCCCAACTACTTCCTATCTTGTCAGTTCCCTCCTTCGGTACAGAAATATCAACCTTTTAAGCTCCTAATTTCTCCCACCCTCTCTCAAGCTCTATCCTCATCCTTCACTCTCTGTTTCCCTTTCCCCTCTTTTAAGCCCGGCCTCTTTTCTCCCGATTGCCAGACTCCTGTTGCTCTCTGTACTTCTTAACTTCATGCCTGGCTTCCTGTCTGCTTCTGCACACTCACATAAGGATTCACTTCCAAGCTACTGGGACAAAAATAAGACTGAATGATCTCTTTACTTGCAGTTATGCAGATCTGTTAATCAGGCAACATCCTTAATATACTACTTAATCTTTGAAGACAAATTCAAATTTTAATGTGTTGGTTTATTTATGTGCGCATCTGGATTTTTTAAAACCAGAGAGCCTTAGTTTAAGTAAATGCTACAAGGCACATTGGTTTCAAATTATACAGGCTTGTCAGTCTACAGAACATTTTATTGGTGTCAGGTCCCTTTACAAACAGATGCTTGACATTAATGTGTAAGAGTGGAGACAGGTGTTGATAGAAAGACAGGTCACAGCACTGCCTACACAGGAATTTCTGCAGTGTGAAAAAGATATTGATAACAAAATGTATATATTTGCAAATGCGTTGGCAAAGATTTTCAAAAGCTTTATGTTCAAATAAATGTGAAACCTTTAGATTCAGATGTCTGCAGCTTCTGCATCAACATAATCAAAGTAATCACATTCCTCAGGTCCGGAAAACATCTGTATGTAAACTGATTTTTATGTTTACTTCCTTTGCAGCAACAAGAGCAGGACCCCACCAACCTCTACATCTCCAACCTGCCAGTGTCCATGGATGAGCAAGAGCTGGAGAGCATGCTCAAGTCCTTTGGCCAGGTCATTTCCACACGTATTCTCCGAGATGCTAACGGGACCAGCCGCGGTGTGGGATTTGCCAGGTTAGATATGAAACACTACTCCATGGTTGTGTGATGATTCAAGCAGAAACAAAGTGTCCAGTACTAACAAACACTATCCAAGAGAAGGATTACATTTTACCTTGGCTGTATTTCAGAATGGAGTCCACGGAGAAGTGCGAGGCCATAATTCAGCATTTCAACGGCAAATTCATCAAGACTCCCCCAGGAGTGCCTGGTGCGTGGAATGTTATTTTGGTATTATAGGAACCTGATATTGTTGTTGTTGGTGCCGGAGCTCAGGGTTTTTGTTCCTCACTGTGACCATTGATATAACTTTTTTTGTTTGATCTGTTGCTGTCACAGTGCCCACAGAGCCCTTATTATGTAAGTTTGCAGACGGGGGTCAGAAGAAGAGGCAGAACC
This sequence comes from Eleginops maclovinus, assembly GCF_036324505.1. Taxonomy (NCBI): domain Eukaryota; kingdom Metazoa; phylum Chordata; class Actinopteri; order Perciformes; family Eleginopidae; genus Eleginops; species Eleginops maclovinus. Next base: position 13,834,271 of record NC_086368.1, on the reverse strand, counting down.
AGGGGAAGTACCTCCACAATGGAAGACCCTGGGCTAGAGACGGAGATGCGGTGAGATTTTTAAATCATGACTCTTAAAGGGAACTTTCTGTGTTTATATGTGGTTGTTTGAAGATGGAAATTAAAGCAAAAACATCCTTCTCAATCCTTGCTTCAGGACTGTTTTTACTACAGGCTGCGTTGGTGTGTGCATGACTTCACTGTTTATGAATTCTTTTTATTGTTTTCCCAGGGAGGAATGACGCTTGCGTATGACCCCACAGCCCTACAAAATGGGTGAGTGGTGTGCATGGACTGACTGAAAACAGTCCCAACCCTGCAGGAAAATTGAGTTGTACTCAAACCGTAGTGAAGTGCTGCCCTCTGCTGGGCATTACATCGCCACAGAAATGCTGTTGATGCAGTTACAAACATTCTGCAGACGGTTGACATGGTGTGGCTGTCTTCATGTTTGCTTTTGCTTTGCTCCGTCTGTTCGACAGCTTCTACTCCTCACCCTACAGTCTGGCTCCAAACCGAATGATCGCCCAGACCTCCCTCTCACCCTACATGCATTCGCCTGTCTCATCCTACCAGGTGGAGCATGTCACTGTGTTTATAATTTAAATACCGACTCAAATCTGCGTAAATGGAGAACACTAGCTCAGTTAAGATTTCCAATATGTTATTTTCATAGCTTAGGAAATCGCAATCAAATGTTGTGCTATTTTCTAATAACTATATATCTATAACAGCATTCCCTCTTTTTTGTCTATGGCGCAGTTACAGACGTCATACTTGATGACATTATAAATGTGTTAGAAAATGGTCCAATGTTGTTTCTAGTTTTGGGCTGTTTTAAGCAATAAAAATAACAGGAATTTAGAAACTGTGCGTTGTTTCCCTTTAATGCCAACATTGTATTTTCTGTGGCTTTTTCTGTGCAAAACTCCTCATTATGTCACATGATGTCAGTTAATAGACACTCAGGGAGCCCCACAGCTCAAAGTACAGGTTCTCTGTTGAGATTATCATGACCCATCTCTGCATAGTTACACAATGAGGGCACTAAAGGAAGCAACACTAACTGATTGGAAATTAATTTCATGACGTGTTTCCTGATCTTTAGGTGCACAGCCCGTCCTGGATGCACCATCAGTCATACCTCATGCAGCCAGCTGTGAGTATCCCTCATCCATCTCCCCCCGTATACCTCATTTATGCTTAGAGACTTCATGGGAAAAAAAGTTTAAATGTAACCAAGAACATTTGACAAGGTTGTCACTAACTGAAATCCAAGTTCATCTTTACATACATGAAAGCTTAACTGTAGTTCCTGACATATTTATGTGTGTTTGGTTCACTTGTGATGGATTTTAAACACTTTACATTATTTGTACTGGCTTTAGACTAGAATTTAAGTTGTAATATGTGTCTCAGGGTACAGTTCTTACCCCAACAATGGATCACGCCATGTCCATCCAGCCCACGTCCATGATGGGACCTCTCGCTCAGCAGCTAAGCCACCTGTCCATGGGCAGCACGGGCACAGTCAGTACCAATCACACACTCACACACACTACGCACAAGGCCAAAACTTGTCCCCATAACTACCTGTCCTGATAATTACAAGGTGAATTATATTTGTCAAATACTATACAAAATTTGTGTTTTCCTCTCTGCCTTCCCTACAGTATATTCCGGCCAACACGTCTATGCAGGGGACCTACATCCCCCAGTACACCACAGTGCCTCCCTCCAGTGGCCCAGTAGAGGTATGAAGCTAGCCTCGACTTCAGCTGCTTGCATTTTATATTTACATGAAGGGGATGACTACGTATCAATTAAAACTCTGATGGGGATGTATTTACAAAAAATGTTAGCGTGGCAGGTCATTTGGGTTTGAATTTTAGGGAGTGGCAGAGTCGGTAAGAGATGAACAAAAGGTGTCTTGGGCTGGACATTGGCCATGTGCCCTGAAGGTTTGTGTGGTATTTTATAACAAGTGGTGGCTTAGCTTCAATGATTCCTTTAGCGTCCTAAGATTAATACGAAAACATATGTTACATCAGGGGGTCATCATTGAAAGTGGTGTGTTGTCAATACAGTGTATGTTTAGGTCGTATTTTGGAAACATCAAAAGCGGGACTAGCAAGTAATTCAATGTTGTTGCAGAAACTTGAAAGGACAGACTTCTTTAAAACATGTTTATTAATTAACTGGTTGATTGTTAAGTTCATGACCAGGACTCACTATCCATTCAATCATACATGATCAAACAATAATTACTGACACAATTATTTTATGATGAGTGAATGAGATGAAGAGTAGAGGACTCAATATCTTTTAAATATTTTGAGTTAGCTTATGTCCTTACTGTTATAGAAGTCATAGTAAGTCTTAGTAAACATTTAAATATAAATACATTGTATTTTACACATTTTGTTCTCCAAATATTAGTATTATAGAGATTTTCTCACTACAAACATATTTAATTGTCTTCTAGCAGCCGCAGATTTGCTAAATTAAAATTTGTAATGAGTGTATTTTGCCTTTTTAAGCCTTTATCTTTGAATCATAAATGATAACTGTTTATTGGTTCAAGGAATGTATTAATATCATTTACTGATATTATCTGTATCTGTATCGCTTCCTCCGCTATTCAACCAGAACAGCCTTTGCCACTCATAAATGAGAGCAGCAGGTTCCTGACTCAGCACTCTGCAGGAGGCCGGCTGAGCCTGCGGGAGTCTTGATTCATTTATTTGGAGGTGGAGCTCAGTGATAGCTGTGGGAGCCTGCAGGCTGAGCAAGGCAGTGAATGAGAAACAAAGACAGGTTTATGAACGGGAAAAGGAACTCAGGCTGTGATTGGATGGGTGAGAAGAAGTGGGAGTGGAGGGAGTCGAGTAAAGTTAGGGGTTTAAAGTAAGATTTACCTCAGCCACTCCTTACATTGTTACACAAGATAAATGTTAAGCATGCCTTTTAGTAAACACGTCCTGCAGTTCGCACTGGCAACATATTTGACCTGTTTTGTTTGTTGTTTACTTTTGGTTAATTCACTCAAAGATATTTAAAGTCTTGGATTTAGTGGGGAGGGCAGCTGGGAAAATACATACTGTCTTTCAAAGTTTCTTTGAATAACGTCTCCTCTCTTTTATTCAGGAGAATGGGGGTCAACAGCAACAGGTTGCCTTGGAGACACCTGCAGAACACACAAACTACTCGTACCAACACACCAAGTGAAGCTAAGGTACGACTGCTTATCTCGCAAATAACACAAATGTAGGCAGATATTTCTGAAAATATGTAACCGGGAAATTCATGGAAAATTGTGTGTGTGTGTGTGTGTGTGTGTGTGTGTGTGTGTGTGTGTGTGTGTGTGTGTGTGTGTGTGTGTGTGTGTGTGTGTGTGTGTGTGTGTGTGTGTGTGTGTGTGTGTGTGTGTGTGTGTGTGTGTGTGTGTGTGTGTGCATGTGTGTGTGTGTGTGTGTGTGTGTAAACCTTATAGCACATAATAACACAATTGTTTCCAAACAATATTTTCTAAGTGTTAAAGAAATAGTTTGACGTTTTTGTTTCCTCCTATTCAGCACTTGGCCGAGGTTTTAGTCAGGCTAATCAGTCTCAACCTTCTTCTATTCTTAATCCAAGCTAATTAGCTGGTTGGTTCATCTTCAGGGATGCTTTATTGTAAGAGATCAAGGAGAATATTAAGTTACTTACACATTTGCATAGTCATAATTTGACATGGTGCATTTATTTGTATTATTGCACAGTCCAGACATATCACTTTTTCAAAGAATGATTTGTTGTAATGAAATTCTTACTGTGTGAAAGCAACTTTACAGATGTGTTGTGAGCTGAACAAAGGTTGAGCAGGTACAGGGCATTAATCCTTAGTTGTGTGTTTTCCAGCTCCCAGCAGGGTGGGGCCGAGAGCACCAGATGAATCCACCAGGCGGGATTCAGCTGAAAGATTACGGTGCTCCAGACCATCTTTAAGCAACCGGACTTGAAAATGGATAACAAAAGGAATGTGTGTGTGTGTGTCTGTGTGTGTGTGTGTGTGTGTGTGTGTGTGTGTGTGTGTGTGTGTGTGTGTGTGTGTGTGTGTGTGTGTGTGTGTGTGTGTGTGTGTGTGTGTGTGTGTGTGTGTGTGTGTGTGTGTGTGTGGTTTTTTTTTTTAAGGAAAAGGACAACACTTACATCATTGGACTTTCCTGCTCACATCCTCAAGAGTCGATCAACCAAAGGTGGGAATCTTCACCACAGAAGCTTTGATCTATTTTGATAACTGAAAAAAAGGAACGTAACAAGAAGTTTAAGAAAAAAAAAGGGGAGGAATAGACACAGAGCATTATTTTTGTGCACGTAATATAAGAAATTCTTATTTTTTAAAAAAGCATTCTGGATGTTTCAGGGTGATTCAAGAAAGAGTTGAAACACAATGTGTCTTTTTTTTTGTAAAATATGCAAACTTTTATTTTTATTTCCTGATGTCTGTTGTTTGATGTTCTATTTGAAGCAGCGGGGTGGGGGGGTGGGGGGACACACTTTGTATAGATTTAGAAACGTACAAAACACTTTTGCTGGTCTGATGTGTCGAGTTGTAACCGTGGGGAGGCATACCGTTTAAAGCTACTTCTCTCTGTAACTGCTGCAGAGATTTCTATTCACGCACAGATGAAAATTACTATGATTATAGTTTATTCAGATTATTATTTTACATTGTTCCTTAAGTGAATAAAAGACAATCAATCATTTATATTTATATTTTGATTAAGGTTCTATTTTTCAGAGTTTTTAGATCTGTGAAACATACATTAATAGAAAAATACATTGTTTAATACTGTAGTCTATAAAGATGTGATGCAACTGAGTTTACCCCTCTCATCTAACTCCAATATTTGGCCAATTTTAGTAGTTTTGATGCTTATATGACTTTCAATTTAGTCCTGTATGCACCATCAAAATGACAGCTGTTAGTTTTATTAGTTTTCCTGCCTTGTTATAATGTAACTCCATGTTACTTGCGTGTCCATGAGAAGTGGTTTTAAGCGGTTTTGCTGTGGCAAACCTTCAGGTATCATTAAATTCCTCCTCTGTTATGGAGGTAAGTGAAAATGCTTTAGTTCTAAGCAGTTAGATTACTGAACGATTATTTGTACAAAGAGCAATGCAGTTAATAAATTAAGATATAGATATGATAAAGCAATGAGGGAAATCAAATAGAGGACTAACAAGATCCCTGAGAATAATTAGTTTGAAAGGAAAGGGAGCTGTAAGTCTTTTTTTTCAATGCTGCTGTTGTCACCTGAGTTTGATTCTCTGTCAGTGATTTTTTTTTAGTTTGTAGAAAATTCAATGTTTCTGTTTTCTTTTGTCTGTCACTTGAAAACCTTTTTGAGCTAATTTGCCTTATTATTGATGAATTTATCTTCGATGTAGTTTAGATTTTAGTTGTAGATTTTTAGCTTTTTACAGAGTAGATTTGTTTCTCTGCGTAGGGATTGATGTTGTTTTCTTGTGCACATTAAGTTTTCACTTGTTTTTGTTTTCACACAAATTTCCGTTCCACACCTTGTGTCGTCTGTCCTCATACTGTGTCAGGTCTGTCTATTAAAAGGCTTCCAGAGTGGAGAGTTATACCAAACAATGACTTCATTAGGGCTGATCCAAAAGATTCATACAATGCTGCATAAGTGTTGCGGCTTAGAGAGGCTTCGCAACCACAAGCCCTGGGTATGTTTCAGTCAGTGAGTGGAGCACATTTCACCACATACAGTGCATCCAAATATGTTCAACTTTAATTTATGCAGACATCTAAAACTGTAGATATGTAGATAATAGAAATAATGGTTTTACAAAGGACTGCTCACTAGACCATGGAAGTGCCATTAATTACAGCCTTTAGTGAGACAGCAAGTCTGAATGAGTGATCCAAAATTCTGCAAAAACAATTTTTAGCTAAGCCTTAATGTTTTCTCTGAACAAATTGCCTAATCTCTCATAGGATGAACACTAAGTTGTATATACTGCAGACATGGAAACAGGCATGTTTGAAATGCCGTGTTGTGAGTTGGTTGTCACATCGGTCGTGTGAACAGTAGGGTTAAGAGGAGCTCGTCTTCCCACTCTTCCACCATCCATAAATGCTGTGTGCAAACGTCTTTATCCACATCGCAGTTTGATGATTCTGTTTCTGACTCTTGACATTTTAAAAACTTTTTGCTGTGTGTTTGTATTGTTAATTTCCGCAACCAAAGATGTTGTTGCCACCCGTCTTTTAGCTCTCTGTCAGAGATAAACCGCTCCCATTGCTAGACAAAATTCCCCTTATCTGCCTCCGACAGATTCACACAGAGAAAGATCACAATAACAGTGGTGACGTTCACACAATATTCCACATCATTTCCACAGTTTGAGGTTTTGTGAGAACTTTCTTTGAACTGAACTGTGTACTTTAAAATAAACATGAATAATCTGGTTTTGTTGATGTAAAAATAAGCAGAGTTTCCCTCAGTATATGCAATGGCGCATTGATGTGCCTGTAAACAGACTCATTATAAACTTTATTGGCCTCTGCAGACACCCAGCAGGAAGCCAAGACTTTTACGATGGTGAGAGTTTTCAGACACGAGAGCTAATATTGTAAATAGTCTTTTTTCCCCTTTCACCTCCTCTGCACACATTTTCTTTTTTTCTCTCCTTGTGTGATTTAAAACAAATGATTTATAACCTGTCGAGATAACACAGTGACTAGCAAATTTTTCAGATTCAGTGCTCATGAAGGAAAATGTCATGGATATTGTTTATATGTTCAGAGAAATAATATTCCATATATTAGCCATCACTTTAAATACAAAAACAGGATTTTGAAACTATGAAATGACCACTTGTTACAAAGCAGTGTTTATTTAAGTATATTGTTTTAAAACTTCAGCAGTGATAATATTACAGGAAGTTTCCAAAAAATACAAAGTTAAGTTACATTTAAAATGTTGAGATACTGAGATCAATGATATACAGTAGAAGATTATAGAAAACAATCTCCTTGCACTTAATACTTTAAGTCCACAACAATTTGAAAATGTTGTTTTTATCCATCCTAATGTAGATTTGATGGCTTATTTCATAGCTTCAAAATGTTTTGCTGCTAAAACAGGATTTCCAAACAGGTCGTTAGATGTTGCCCAGTCTGGATTTTCAAAATGTCACTCTTTAATTTCAGTAAGCTTTTTTTGTTTCATTTTGAACTTGATGAATCTAAATTAAATTATTTTGTTTAGCAAATAAGCAATAGCTTTTTTTTTTTACATTATTAAATCATATAGTTGTTGTCTTACGGTGACATTTTTAAAAGATTAAATAATAACAATGCATTGCTCCACACTGTATGAACCAAATGTGTGTGAATCCAAGACATTTTGAAAATCCGAAGGGTTTATTTTCCACTTGCTTGTGAACAGTTTTCTTATTTATACAAGAACTCATTTTGTACAGTTTTGTTAAGAGGAAAGAGGTTTTGATATTTGGTTATTTTGCAAAGCCACTTGGCTACTGTTGTCTTCCTGAGCCAGAGTTGCTAATTTGGCTGTAACTTGTGTGTTTTTTTATTGATTGAGATTAGATTTTCCTTCTTCTTGGTTTTCTCTTTGAATTTGAATATGTCATTTTTTCGTTTTTTTAATAAAAGCCTTGTTTCAATGATTGGCTGAACTGTGTTTTTCATTATATGGCTAAAGGTAACTGTGTAAATGTAATGGTCTCTGGCCTCTGCTGTTGTTGTTGCTTTCGCTTGATCAATCCCTGTGCCGTGTCATCACAATACATCTGTATCTATTTCTGCTGCTCAATAGCTCAAAGCTGATGACCCGCTTGTTGCAGGTTGTGGACGATTGTAGTCCAAATGTGTAATCTTGACACTTCACACTAAAATCCTGAAAAAAACTCTTCTGCACATTTTAAGGATTAAAGGAGAAAGCAGTAAAAAAAAAAAGATGCTAGGTTAATATAACATACTAAATAGGTGTAAGGGCTGTATTCACAAAGTACTTCTTAAAAGATATTGTTTTAAAAATAAATGTTATATTTAAATATAATATTTAAATTTACTCATTTGTAAAATGCGACAACAAATCAAAATGGATAAATAAAACACGACACTTAAATAAGGGTTTTCTAGAGACTCAAACAGTTGGTTGGCGGGTGGGAGTGTGTCTGTGGAGGAGATCAGTAAGGTAGGATGGGGCAAGGTTATGGAGGGCTTTGTATGTCATGAGGAGGATCTTGTACGGAATTCTCTGGGGGGTGGGGAGCCAGTGGACCTTGACGAGGACTGGGGTGATATTGTCACAGATTCCGGTGTAGGTGAGTAGACGGGCGGTGGAGTTCTGGATGTATCGGAGATAATTGATGATTTTTGAGGGTGAACCAGAGGAGGCTGTTGCAGTAGTCCGGATACTTTAAAAATCGGTTTCGCTAGAAAAAGGAAGGAAATGGTATTGACATTTCTTTTCTAAAACCAAATCAACAACCTTACTAATCTATCCCAGCATGCAACAGTGGTCCGCAGTCCATTACAGGGCTAACACACAGGCACACATCCATTCACAATCACATTGACAATTACAGTAAGAACTAAATTAGTCACTGGCCTCTTATATGATTGAGTACCTAAAAAGTAAAACATTATAATCCCCATTGTAAACTTTCTCAGAACTGTCAGACAAACTACTTTTCATGTGTCACTTTTATTACAATAATGTCAGAATCACAGACAGACATCACTCAGTGTTCTTACAAAAATAGTTTTAACATGCCATGTGCTTTTTTTTTCACTATACAGTTCGACCATCCTAATGCTCTTTTCTGATCTTCAAATAGTTTACATTAAATGATTTTCAATCCCACCCCAAAGGCCACATTTAAGTTACAATACACATTGCAACTGTCCCCCCCACCCAAACACACTCTGTGGGGTGGTGGGGTCACAGTAGAGCAAAAACAAATGCAGACCAGAGTAGAGTGAAATACAGTGTGGCTATGTCAGGGCATAGCCACAAAACCAGCAGCAAGACTAGTGTCCTCACTGAACCGTATAGCCCTGGCTGAACTGGTTGTTGAGCTGGTGGAAAGATTATGGCTCAATTCCAAACCACACCCTACCCACTCCCACTCAGTGATGGAGTAAACTCCGTCTGTAGTCACACTCGCAACTGAATGAGGCTCCCTTCTTTCCGGTGGGGGTTGTGAATACAGCGGCAAACTTTGGGACGAACTCCCCTCTCTCCGACCGAAACAGGAAATAAAGTAACTTTTTGTAACAACGGTTTCAAATCAGCATCTCTTGGTCAAAAAATTAAATAATAACTAAAATGAAACTCCAAAAATCTTCACTAGCGTTTCTTTATTTGCAAACCTCTTTTATTTTAAAAATATATAGCCTAAAATATAAGCTGCTTGGTTTACGCACTAGTCTGTAAATATACACAACTTTATTATTAAATTCACACCGTATACTAGAAACGAGTACTATATTCCTGAGTAAAACAAATAAAAACGTATCAGTATGACGACATTTAATGTGTATGTTGATTTGCGCAGTTCGCCAGTCTAAATGTTTGCAGGAACTGTTCGTACACAGCATGTTTCAGGACGGACACACACAGCAGTGAGTCCGGTCAAGGTAGAGCATCAGGTGAAGTCAGGTGCGCTGCAGACTCACTGTTGGAGGGCTTGATTACCCACTCCCCCTCCACACTCGTTGGATTGGAGCGGCACTTAATGGGCGGACCCTCCGCCCGAACGCGCAAACGGAGGGGTAGTGTGTAGGGGGCGGTTTGGAATTGAGCCTAAAAGCGAGGAGAAATTCTTCACCTGCGGCCTCCTCCAAAGATCTGTAGAAGGAAGCTGAACAGGTAGATGATGTCAAGGTAGAGGCTGAGGGTGGCAAAAACATATTCCTCTGGACTTATAGTGTAGCGCTTGTTCCCTAACAGCAACTGTGTGTCAAATGCCAGGAACTGTGACAGAAAAGAAATAGAGAAGAAAGAAGGACAGCAAATTAATTATTTCTGAACAAAATTTCAGCTTAACAATGTTAATGTTTTCACGATCTGCTTCTCACCAAAGTAAAGAGGATGGCTCCACCAACAGCGTACAAAGCATGTAACCAGGGAACCTGTGGAACAAGGTAAACAAAGCATTACAAAGCACTGTTAAGAAGTACAGCATGATGCTAATCTGTTTATCTGTGAGGCTAAGCCTTTCTCGTAAACGCAAACACAAATACAGCCAGCAGGATTTACCAGCGACTGGGGTTAGAGTCATAATTATTCACAGCTATTTTAGAGTTTTTTTTAGGAAGTTGTGCTGTAACTTACATATCCAAAAGGTACGACAATGGAGAGGGTGATGGCACAGAGGAGCATGACCATGCACAGAGAAAACAGGACGCCATGGCAGGAGGTGACGTCAATCTGCAACAGAAATGAATGCATGATGGATTCATTTTTCTTTTTGAGTTGTTTAAAATCACATTATAGTTTGAGTAGTTTTTTCTTACCTTGGTCTGGAAGCTGAAGATGGTGACTGAGAGACACACCAGAGATGTGATTCCCAGACACAGAACCACTGATTTAGTGTTGTAAAAGCTGCAGGAAAAGAAGGAGTCTTTTATTCTAGAAATGCTTGGATGAGTTGAAATCAACATCTAAGACATCTAAACACACAACTAAATCACAATATTTACCTCGACACAAATCCCATCATGCTGGCCATGCTCAAAGTCTGAGGATAAACGTAAAAAATATCAAAACAATTAAGGGTTATGTTGAGCGTGGAAGTAAATATCAAATGATGTTTTCATGATTAAGAATACTCACAAAGAGAACTAGCAAAATTATATTCCAAGGAAACTGCCTCCTGTGTTGATGAAAACGAACATTACTTTGTCAATGTTAAGTCACAAATGTACACACAGTAATATTGGTGCAACTTAATTAATAATTCTGTTAACAATTTGAATGCAAAGGAGTGTTACCTCAGGTTTCCACAGCAGGACAGTGCAATGTAGGTGGCAAAAAACACGAGGCTGTCAACAAAAAAAGGGGGAAATGGCGTTACAAATCAGTAAATAACTCATTAAAAAGGTGACAGTTAAAAAAAAAAATTTTAAAAAAAAGATTCAACTTTATTGTCATTGCACAGAGTACAAGTACTAGGACAACGAAATGCGGTCTCTGCATTTGACCCATCCTAGTGTTAGGTGTGTTTTCACTTACTATGATGCCATGTACAAGCCTGGATGAGTCTGGATGTAATACCTCACAGGAGCGCTGTAGAGACACGATTTCAATGGGTTTCATTTATGTTTTTAGAAATTTGGTTTAAAACAAAAACTTTAGGAAAAGAGTAGTTACCAAAATGAGAAGAGACTGACAATGGCCACCGTCACAAACAGCTGAACCATGAGGATGGCGTAGACCTGCAGGAAGACACGCATCATGTCAAAGCAAAGGAAGAGTCTCCAAGATACAGTAAATGTTATTCTGCTGTCGCTTCTAATATAAATCAATACCTTCCTGATGAAGGTCCGCCGGATTGTCTTGTCGTCCCAGGCGAACTGGGCCTCCATCTCATTATAGCCTGAAGAAACAGGCAAAGAGGAAATGTGAGAAATTATTTTATTAAAAACTGAGGTTGTACATACATAGTGTTTTAAAATTCCAGGAAGTTATCATGGGGAGGCAGGTTTGACTCCTAATAACTAGATGTTTAAGTACTTTTCAATGAAGTGTGATATTATGATTTTAAAAAATCAACATTCCAAATAAAACACAAGTAGTAAAAGAAAAATACTTTCAATCAAACCAATCAAAGCATTTACTGTGTGTAGTAAGTCTAGGTAGAGACATCATGGTCCTATATACTTTAATAGTGTTTGTTGATTTATAAATATTGGAATATTCCATTATTCCACAGTCCATAAAGAGAGCTTTTACCTGCAGTCACCTCCTGATAACTGGGCGGCTCAGTTTCCTCATCCACCTGCTGAGAAACAAATACAGTTTGTGGGTTCATAATGATGTTAAGTCTGTTGCATAAAAAAGAACAGCTGTTTTTACAGTCTATGAAGTTTTTGAAAAATACTATATTTGCTCTCAACCACAAACTAGCCCAGTCCTAATTTGGCTTTCACGTTGTTAAACTGTATTAAAGTCTATAACGTATTAGATTTTACTTTTAAAGCTGCCTGCAAAAAAAAGTTCCATCACAGATTTGTCAACAAAACAGCCACCATGTTTGATTGGGTCAAAGGATTAGGATGGATGAGATGGGCCTCCATCTTTTTGTAACCAGCATAGACACACTCTTTAACGTACAGTAAAACCAAACAATTCCTAAAATTGCTCTTTCACACATATTATTATATCATTATTTATGTGATGTTGACATTAAAAGGGAAATAGTTGTTGAAAATAAATATTTCAATATACATTTTTGTGCATCTCTGAGTTCTATTTTGGTCTTGGTTTTGGATCGAGTTTATTTTAATTTTACAAATTTGCCTTAAAATGTGACTAATCTTTTACATGAATCTTTACACAATACTATACAAAGCTGTGTTAAAAATATAAAGCTGGAAAGTTAAAAACATACCTTTCCCTTCTTCATTATGTCTTCCCTTTTTGCACCTTTAAGTTGTTTTGAAGTCAAAGGTAATATATGTTTCTTTCTTTATAATCCAAAATAGGAAAATACTTTAGCTCCTCTTGTCGTGTGTTGTGTCGTTTGTGTGGTCCTAAACACGAAGAGACTGTTGGGTAGAGTAGCTCTGAATTTATCTCCAGCGTGCGGATTACACTGAAGCTTTATATGGCTGCATGTGGTTAATCTCTCTCTAACCCTGATCCCACCCCACCCATATCTTCGGCCTAATGACGTCGCTCTAGAAAAGTCCAGGTAGTCCCAAAACAGTGAGAGTAAACCAGAACATAACAATGCTGTTGCCAAACAGGGGTGTTGTTTAAGTTTCTCAGTGCTGTCATAAACCTTGTCAACAGTGTTTCTGAACAGTTTATCACACTAGTGCATGCCAGACTGACCCAGAGGACAACCTGCATTACACAACCTGTTCCTCATCTGGAGAGGGGAAAAAGGAGGACCACAGACATAGGGTATTTGATAATTCATCATACTCTCTGAGAATATATCATATATCATGGATTTTTTTTGAAGAGCTCAATAAATAATTGAACATTCAAAAATGAGAATTGTTGGTGAATATATAAATTGAAATTTAAAGATAATTACTGAATATACCAAGCTAATAAGGACACAATTGTCTTGTGTTGTCTTAATAAAAACTTTAAATAGTATCAGATTCAGTTTGGTATTTGATCCAATGAATAAAAGATCACTAGATGGCTTCACCTTTGTTCACCTGATCACTTCCAATATATGTAATCCTCTCCACCTCCAGGGTAGTGCAGTACAAGATCCTCCAGCTATATTTAACATTAGCAATATCTTGCATAAACCGAGTTCTGATGTCTTTTTTTTTTAATGACTTTAGTATCTAATTCATTTTTTAGCAACAGTGGTCTTGTTAAATGACTGCATGACATAATGTCTTTGTGTAAGAGACTGGTTTTGTAACAGCAGCCTCAGACTAATGAGATTGGAGTTAAGAACATTATGGAGCAAACACATAACCTCAAAAGGCACTCATCTTGTCAAGAAAATTAGAAACAACACCAGCGTGATACATGGTTCTGAAGAAAGGTTATATTTCAAAATGAATGTTGAAAAATCACAGATCAAATGTAATAATTTTATATCATATTTAGCAAGATATATTATCTTTATTCTAGCTAAATATTCTTCAAAACACTAAAGCCACTGTTTCCATCCATTTCACCATTTATTTAGGCAGACAATTTAAGAAGCATAAGAAAACAAAGCGGAAAAGAAAATAATCTGAAGCTGTCGCTTAAAAATAAGACAGCAATTTTAAACTTAAAATTGGAATGACATGAATTATATTGCATAGGTAGTATATATGATATATATAATGTGCAGATTCAGTTCCAATCAGTATGTTAAATAAAGTTCCTCTGTATGCACTTCTTTCTTTCAGCCACTTGATGGCACCAGCAGACAAGAATCAAATGTATGCTGCACAAGGGACCAGAATCAAATACACAGTATAGTCGGCTAGGCCGGATAATCAGTGAAAAACTTCTTCTTTGGGATAAGACCCCTATACAAAATGCTGTCTGTCTCTTGTTAAGCTGGTAGTAGAGAAAGAGGATGATTGGTGACAACGCAGAAGCCTCACTAATTCCTTCCAATGATATTGGTTTATGCTATCTCACAATGGAGCTCCTGTAAAAAATGGAAATTTAAAGATCTACAATTCAATTATTTCCTATAAACTATATCTGCTCATGTGATATGATCAACATCTCCAGATCAGACACCAAATGGATCATGTGAGATTTTTCCAAAGCAGAGAATGAACTTTGATATCTTGAATCTTTAGAGTTTCACTTTAATAATACATAACAGAGATTACTGTTGTTGTGTGATGCTATACGTTTAAATTGATTTTGACAGAATTCACTTTTGAGTCCTGGAAACATGATTCTTAGAAATGACAAGACCACTGGTTGAGTCACAGCTCCAGCAGTGACTGTAACTGTGGGCTTTTTTCTTCCTCTGATGCAGCACTGAGAATAAAAGTTTGGCTGTGTTTAGATAAATGGAGGGCAGATGGCCGAGGGCAGCTTCTGACTGAAGCTCATTTTTCATTTCTTGGCTCCCAGGGATGCTATTGCTTAGAGACAATTTTACTGGCAGAGAATCACCTGATGCTGAGGAGATTTAATGTTTTGATCCTGATGCTAGATTAAAATAAATGTACTGGTGGATATGTGTCTCATGAGGAGTCACATGTTCTCCTAAATGATAGTCAAAGGGAATACTAATCTTAGCTCTATTACCTTTATCCAAAATATACATGTAGCCTATTTGTTTTATAATATCAGTGATTTAAGGTTATATAAATCACAAAAATGAACATGCTGTCTCTGTCTACGTCAGTGCATGTCTATCCCAGGCCTTGAAGTGGACTGTAGTGATATAAGTGGTGACGTCTCCATTAGCTGTCTGACACCGTGAGCATTTGCATACCGACATCTCGTATCACCCTCAGGAAATCATTTGCATTGCATTTATTACTGGACAGAATCCATTTGTTTCAGTATACTAATGGCTACTTGTATTATCTATTGTATGACTTGCCTGTACTAGAACACTTTTTAAAAGTTTAATCTTTTACCATTGCTGTATTTCCATTACTTTGCAGCACATTGGGTTCCCCCTAAGTATGAAATGTTCTAAAAAAATGAAGGTGCCTTGCGTGTACTCCTAAAAAAGTCACAGTGTGTTCAGTGCAAAGGACATCACCTTGTATTTGTTGAAGTGCAACTCTTACAATTACCTCTTATCAAAACTCAAGCGGTGTTTCTTGTTTGTAAAAAAAACCCTAATGGCTTTCAGACCTTGAACGTGATTGGCTGATTGCCTCTGTTGCTAGGCTACAGCTCTAAGGTACGCGTTGGTAATACTGATGTTAGCTTCACATTAAAGAGGTTAGTGAAAAAAGATGATCTACGAGAAAAAATGCTAATCATATTATTTAATAATGGTACTCTGCTGTATGGTGTACCCATAGAACATTCACAAGGAGATGCAGTCACTTGATAATACATTTATTTCAATGATATATCTTCAAATAAAAAGTTTATACTCCAATCTATTATGTGTGATATACATACAATAATTCAATACTAACTTAATTTACATATTTGCAAACTAACATAGAACAGGAATAAAGGTTATATACAAAATGTACAAGAAATCAAACATACCACCAGACATGGTCTATAAAATGACCTATAATCTCGCCATGATTAATGCATACAAATACAATGCAATTTATTCTCATTTCTTAAAAATGTTATACAATTCTCAATCACAAATGGGTGATTTTATAAAGATTCCTTACATGGTGAAATGTTGTGAAAATAGCTTATATCATTTCAACAGGGCACACGCAAATCTTCCTCCCAACTGTGTATTAAACATTTCTATTGCTATATATTGTTATATATTGATCTACGAGGTCTGTATGTAAAGTGCCTTTTACACATTTTAGCATGAATGTACAGAAATAAATCATTGTTAGTGAATGTAAATGTTAGTGTTTCTCTTGCAAGAGTTTGTGCTTCCCTCGTGTAGTTTTGTAAGCTGGAATAGGAGGACAAAGTTTAGTGGGGAACACCAAGCGCTCTCTTCTTTTTGGTCTACAGCACAAACTCCCCGAGGGAGAGATGATGACTTTATGGTTGGATGTTGAACCCAAGGAAGAACAAAGCCATGTTTTAATGTTTTTTAGCAATCCTGGGTAGGAGGAAGAATCAGTTAGAGTTCAGGAGCCTTCCCGTCCTGCCGTGCCTTCATCCATCACTGATATTTTCACGTTTCTATAGTGTCAGACTTGGCACAGCAACTGCCCATCATGCAGAGTCCAGTGTACTGTATGTGGCAGGCCAGGCTTGCATGGGGAGCAGGGATGCTCCCCAAAGCTGATACCTCAGGAAGTTTGAGCTTTTTGTAGTTCAAGGATCTATGCGGAAAGCTAAAAGCTTGTCGGAGTGGTGGTTGTTCAGGGTGCGCAGGTCTGGCAGACGCAGCAGCAACTTTGGGAAGAGGGTGCTGTCCTCTGGACGGCGACTGGTGATGAGAGAGCGCAGAGCTTTTATTAGATTCTCCTGCAACTGCTCCAAAGCTCCCACCTCCACTATACCGGATCGATCTGCAGAAAGAGAGGGAGGGAATTGGGGTTATAAATGAGGAAATTGGTGCGTACAGTATGTGCTTTGTTTACAAGTATTAGTTTGTAGCTTACCAGCAGAAACCAGCACAACGGCCATGAAAAGAGCCATCTCGTCTGGCTCCAGACCTAAAGAGGCAAGCTTCTCGCTGAAATCAAACATGGCATCCAGTAATGGGCCCATGCCTAGAGCCCTCAGTGAAGCCAGGGAGTATGTCTGCCCGTTGAGGAAGGTCACTGTCCTCTGCTTGGGGTCAAACAGTGAACTGAATCTCACCATCAGAACCTGTGAAAAGAACAAGACAATGTCAGTATAAAAGAGACTCCAAAGGATAGAAAAAGACAATAACGAACATCTCCAAACACAATATGACATTTAGTTGGATGTACCTGGAAAGTGCCGGATTTGAGCAGCATGACCTGATCATGCTGGCTGAGGGACTGGAAGCCTGGAATGCTCTTTGCAAACTCCACTACTTCTTTAACAGCAGGAGTGAAGCACTGGGAGAAAGACTCCCACACCTCCTGACTGGAGCGACTGGCCGGAGCCACGGGACATGAATTAAGTGGACATGCCTTCAGGAGAGAGAAGAGAAGAAAATAAGTAACATGGACTTTCTATTGACAGATGACATATGATATTCACATACTCAATAAATGGATGAAATATAGTCTCACCAGGACTTTGGCTCCTCCGTTTAGTTTCCAAGGGCAGGCACTTTGCTTCTGGAAATCAGCGGCTGAGTAACTGTTCTGATTGGCTGAGTAGGATTGAGATGATAGGCGACCACTGACGGGGCACTGATTCTGATTGGAAGAGAAGTTGTACTTGGCGTTGTCGACCATAGTGGAGTTTTCATTGTTGGTGGAGGAGACAGGGCAGCTAGTTGGGACGAGGTAGCTCGCCTGCTCCCCGTGGACCGTGTGATGGGTCTGAGTTCCCGAGTTCGACAGGGAAGGCTTCTGCACTGAATTGTTTCGGAATGAGGAAGTGCCAATGTTGCTGTTGCCGGCAGCCATCTTGATTGGTTTCTCGTCTCTTAGGTAAGACTGCGATATGGAGCCCGCTTCTTCGTTCGTCTGGTTCTGGGGACTGCAGGGGGCATCTGTTGGCGGCGATACCTCCATCTCCATGGAAGCGGATTCGTTGAGGCTGTTCATGTAGCTCTGCATCTCGTCCAAAAGTCTCTGCTTCTCCCGTTTGGGAATACGGCCAAAACGCACAGCTGAGGAGAACAGAAGAAAAGCATACATTAATACTCAGGCAATTAAAATTAACCAAGAGAAAGCACTCATAATTCTAATATGGATTCTATTTATGACCCTCAAGCGACCATCTCTGTGTGGATTACTAATTCCAAAACCTCTCTACTGTCTCAGATTATTCTGAATCCGTCACAGCAGTTTCACCACAATACGAATACTTAAGCCTTCCTCTTATCCGACCGCCTCATCCTCCTCTCCAGCCCTTTCCTCCCTTCCCCCCTTTTTCAATTCTGCACCTCCACTATCACCCCTATTTATAGTGCACTGCATGCGGCACCACCTCCCCCAGCATCTCTCCCTCTCTTTCTCTGTTTATGTCTTCCAGTTGTGCATTTCTTCTCTCTTTTCTGTAAAAGTAGGTCATTGGGTCATTAGTAAAATGACAGTAGAAAGGTCAGAGAGACAAGTGCTGCAGGTAGGAGAGGTGAAGAGACGAATGGTTGGAGGTGGAAATAATTGGATGATTAAAAATTGTATTTGACATGTCAAGTCAAAGGCATCCCATAAAGATTTCTTTGAAGGTTTATAACATTCTCATTTTGGGTAGAGCAAATTAATAATCAAGTTTGCCTGCAGTGATAATACAGGTGATTTTCAACTCACTTATATTGGCTTTTTTAGGTCAGCTAAAAATGTTTGCTCCAGAAAGAAGATGATTTATTATCTCCTAGTTGAGCCATTTCCCCTGAGACCAGAGTCCTGCGGTGAAATGATGCAGTAGAGCAGATTAACTGAAGTCATATTATTTTCATTGTAAGTCAAGCGCTGCAGGTTTTCATGATTAACAGGACAGAATAACATTATGTCCCAGATTGTTTATTAACGTCAGTGTTGACAGAAAAAGAAATAGGCGAGTTGGTACATTTTGGTGGACTCAGGAAGTAATCACTAACTTTGTGTCCCCATTTCCAAAAATAAACTATATTTGTCACAGATTCCACATGACAGATGACTGCTGGGACTCTAGCGCTCCTCCTGCCATAAATCAGACAGCAGGGCAAGGAGAGAGGATGGCAGAGGGAACAAAAGACAAAAGGAGAGAAATAAAGAGAACAATGAAATGAAAAAGGAAATTCTATGATGGGGAGTGAGACTTCCTTCCCAACTTTTCTAACAGTCTAATCATCTACATCTGATTTTCCATGTCTCACTGCAAACATAGATAAATGCAACCCTTTGCACTGTAAATACAATTTAATTGTCAGTTGCCATATGTCTTCCTATAATCTTTAAAAAGGGTCAATAACAGTGTCTCTCACCATCTCTGGACATGCCGACGGAGAGACACTTCTTAAAGCGGCAGTGCTGGCACCGGTTTCTGTTCATGCGCATGATGAGACAGTTTTCATTTTTCACACACATCTTGTAGTGGATATTCTGCTGAATGCTGCGTCTGAAGAAACCCTGGGAAAGGCACAAAAAGAATAAAAGCTTTAGAAGAGAGTATTTTGTGGCAACATGTCCCACCTAATGAATGAAAAGACATGACATAATAGCATAGTTTTTTGGTCTCACCTTGCAGCCTTCACAGGCGTGCACACCATAATGGAACCCGGATGCGATGTCCCCACACACCTTACACAAAAGCACCATACCTCCAGTCTCTGAAAGAAGCAAACATGTAGCATCAGAGAGAGAAATACAATTAAAAAACAGAACTGGCAGGTAGACATAACAAGAAGAGGAAGGTGTGAGTGGGTACTTACTGGTGAATGTGCCAGTGAAACCACAAGGTCTTTTGGCCACTGTGGGATGGCTGAAGGTTGCCGACGATACTGTTGATACTTGGGCCACTGGAGCGTTGTTTACTTCTGGAAACTGGAAGACCAATTTCGGGGAAGGGGTCCCTCCCCTTCGTTCCCCTCGCTGCTTAAGGGGCCCAATCTCCTGGAAAGAGACTGCCTCTGGGGAGGAAGGCTGCGAGTGGGATGAAGGCGACTGGGTCTGGTATCCACTTGAGGGGCTGCCAGGACTCGGGCTGGCACTGCCGGAGGAGCCAGCGTACAAGATAACACCACCTGGAGGAGCAGAGAGGGGCAGACACTCAGTTCTCTGATCTTTATCTGGCTCACATGTACAATGGAGAGGGATTGCCGGGGAGAAGAGCAAGGCTATACTTTGATCCTGTGTAACTGTAATCCAGTATTCAATGACACTATGACAAATAGGAAGCCCACTGGAGGATGTAAAATAATTAGTAGCAAGATAAATACATTTATCCACACATGGATTATTCAGCCATAGATAACACAATGGCTAAGTGTAATGGTCTGATTTCCTACACATGTTAGGTTTTTGCTATTAAATACCCTTTATCATATACGTATCCTTTCCTAGCAAAACATATTTTAGGATACCAAACGTAATCAATCTATCTGGAAAAGAAAACACCATAAATACACATTATTATATATGATAGCGAATCACTATTAATTAACAATGAGAGCCATAGACAGGCCATCAACAGGCCTTTGTGTAGGGATGTCACATTGAGTCAGAAATGCCCTATTCCCCTCAACAGCCTCCCCACCCCCTCATGTTTTGCAGAATGTTCTTCCCGCAAGATCAGAGCCTGCCCCTCACGTGCAGCCCGAGCCAGCCAGCTCCCTGCCTGCTTGCTTACAGCATCGAGTCTCTCCTCCAATCCCTCCCTTATTTTCAAGCCTCCTCCCCTTCTGCCTCCTCCTCCCTCCCTCCCCCTCCGCTCTGGCTGTGGGCATGCAGACACATCTATCCGCCAGCCACCTGACCGGGAGCTCACATGGACTCTTGACACAGTTCCCGCCTGGCTCACAAGGCTCTTTGCGCAGTCCCGTGTAGACAACAGCAGCAGCAGTACAATAACAAGCGCGGGGGCAGATCACGTTTGAAGAGAAAGGACTTCAATGCTGTGGCTGGAGTACCTTAAGTCCCTGCATTCCACAGAGTCACCAGGAACGTGCTGTCACGTTTTTACTTGCCATTACTTTTAACCCATTAAATGATTTGCTTGAGGGCTTTACTCATTTATGATGTGGATCTTTATTATCCACTTATATCCAAGGTGCTGAAGGAGGGGTAAAGTGCAAACCCACTGACACAGATTTACCGACTGAAAATCTTACATAAGTATTTCAATGTTAAGTATGGTAATAAATCTAAAAGGAAAGAATCAGTTTTATGGCACAAATAAATCATGATTTAAAGAAGTAATATACTTCTAGTTGGTTGGCCTCCTTTTGATGACCTTTGAGTTTATTTCAGAGTTTAGCCTTTTGATTCACAATTAGATCACTATATCAGTTATCTAAACAACTTAGCATAAAAGTCTGCTAACATAATGGTTTTCAAGGTGATGAAATGGCATGCCCCACATTGGTGTCATGATTGCACTTCCCAATCACACGAGTAGACAATGTCAAGGACTATGCCACTAGACACCACAGCTTGTAACAGCTTTCGTCAATGCTTCTGCCCGGGTTACTGCTGTCATGTAAGATAGTTCTGGTCTAACTGTAGAGGCAGTGTCAGGTCAACTAACAAGAATGTCCTTAGGTTGTCTTCAGTGAACATTTCGTCGTCTCGAGGACACTGACCCATATAGGAAAAAAAAAAGCCTCCCTCGTCTCTTGTGTTTTCTCTTCTTTAGAAAAACGTGTTGCATTTCTGTCTACCTTCCTTAATTACACTGCATGCTCACACATGTCAACCCGGACTGAAAGGTACTGCAAGCCTCACTTCCTGTGGGGTGGTGGTAGCTCCAGTACTAGACTGACTGTAACATGCATTTTCCTGTGTGTTTGTGAAAGTAAGATAAAGCTTTATGGATGTCTGGATCACCTGCAGAGGACAGGGTCCAGTTATTTGTCTCAATTTTCTTAGAATTGTGTTGAGTCCCTCTGGGCATATCGTCCCTGCTGTAGTCAGGCACAAGCTACAACATGTGACCTGTGGATACACAGAGCCATGAGAAGTACAGAATAAACAAACCGCCCCTCCCTTTTGCCCACCTTCCCCTTCACATGTGTTCCCACCCCCCTAGGCATGCTCCATGGCATGTTAAATGTAATGGCAGCATGCACACATCATGTTTAGAGGGGATATGTCCCCTCTTAACTTCCAACTAGTCTGTCCTCTTTCACGAGAATATTTGAAACTGTACATGGGCAGTAAGCCCCTCTCCACGTGAAACAGCTGGCCTCATGTCATGTGGCTATTTATGAAGCACTTTCAAGAAGGATGGTTCTCTGGAACAGAGGGCAACATTTCCTTTTATCACATGAAACTCAAATGATCTTTAATTGCTATACAAAGAAACAGTCATGCCTCCATCGTATGGTGTTCCAGTTTCAATTTTAAGGAGTTCTGGGAGTCAAAAGTTTCACGATATTGTGGATTCACCCATAAATATATAATAGACCAGAAGAAGTGGGTTTAATTCAATCCTTGGATAGAAATACTATCCAAGGACGTCACCTGTATCAAGCTTGACTTTTAATGTGAATTAGTGAGCTGCGTGATCGTCTGTCAGGCTGACAACCCGAAGGAGTCTGATTTCAGGGCTGGTATCAGTGCTCAACATTAAGCTTATTGTGCCCGTTGGCATAAATGACACCAGTAAGCCATTCATATGCTTCTAAATATTGTGTTTGATTATTAAAGACTGTATTGGTCCGCTTATATGCTAAGGTCAGCTCTCTGAACACTGGATGTTACATTAGGAGTGGCGCGGTCATATCATGCAGTAAAGCTAAAACAAAATACAGCTACAGATATAGCCAAAAATGCATTTTAAATTTCAACCTGTAAGGTTAAATAGAAAGACTATGGTTGATAACTTCTTTCAGAATGTCATGTAATACAATAAAGTGGGGTCATAATGAGTAACACTGCGATGAACCAGTATGTACTGATGACCTTTTGCTTAATGCTTGCATAATAATAGATCTTTTTTTGGCATTAAACGTGTTATTGTTGCAAATGTACATCACTCAAATCGAAGGTTGTGTGTGTAGACTGTAAGAACAGTAACCAGTTGTTACAACACAACAAAAACTAGATGACTATGCCCTTTCGGATACCAAACAGCATCTTCACGTTAAATATAGACCACTATAATTACTAGTTAACATTGTAAACCAGTTACAGTCTCCAGGACGAGATAAAAGGTTGCTAGACTTCTCTGACCCACTGACCAAGCTATCAGCGAATGAAGAGGAATCCCCGTGAAGGCTGAGCGCGAGCACAGTGCGCGCGGAGGAGAAGAGAGGGGGTGCTTGGGAACCGAGCTCAGCACGTGGATTCTGAGGCTGTGTGCACGTGCTCTCAGCTCTAGGCGGGGTAACTGCGTATTAAAAAAAATCATGCGCATGATTCCCATCATTGTCACGACTGTTTCTACCCAGCATGCACTGGGCGAAGAAGGGGATGTGAAGACAAGCCAATCTTAATCCTCTGTTCAAGGACGTTATAATGTCTATTATTTTGTTTACCATAGATAAATACCTTATTATATAATTTAAATATTCTTTTTTTAAATTGTGTTTCGCAGTCTATGACACTTGATAGCTTACTATAACAATTTACAAACGTTGTCGACCCAAAAAACGTTAAAAGGTTATTTTAATTTACATTTCATTTCTAGTTCAGTCCTGATCTGTTGTGTAACAGGAGTGCTGTAGGGCTTAACATATACGTTAATCTCCCATTTGTATGTCCTATACATAGGCCACAATAGGGTATTTGAAGATGTGTGTCCCTACAACAAAAGTATTTTAAACTATTAAAATCCGGTTGGCTGGTTTTCATCATGCGCTACATTTAGATCATGATTCAGTTCCTGGCAGGACTTGATGTTGACTGGGAACTGTTTTCGAGTAGGGGCCAGTACATGGGTGAAACATTTGGCACCGAGTGTTTGACTCAGTGGGCGTTACTGCTCCTTGACATAGTCCACTCATGTGTTATGGAAGAAGTCGAAGTTCAGCCAAACACATTATAAACAGCCAAGTGAAATGACTCACACACTGCTACAAAGTACCAATTCACTCAAACACTTCCCATAAATGCTATACTTTCAAATCTACATTAAATCGCAGAGCCCCAAATGAGTATGTCATCCATTACGTTTGGTAACCAAAAACGTGAAAATAAACGTGTTCATATAAGAGGGACTGAGAAGAACATGTTCTCGGTCAGAGGGCGTTTTAGGTCGCGCTTCACGCGAGTGTGTTTACATGTAAGGAATCGGAAGTCCATCGCAGAGATTGATGAGAGAGGACTTCCCTCTCCGAGCTCAGCTCATTCACTCAAAAAACCCTCAACTGTCTGCAGCCCACGAGCACTTGGCAAGCTGCCATAGCCTATGTTAAGCTACACAGTTTAAACCCGGCCATATTCACCAAATCATATACAATTACTGAGCGTGACTGTAATAGTAACTGTAACAAGATTCCCGAAGCTGTACACAATATGAATGTTTAAAACCCATCAGCTTCATCTGTGCACAAAACATAAATTGTTTAATAAAAATCATAGAGCTTAATAATGTATTGTAGTAACTTCATTAAACAGTATTTTAAAAGGAATTGCACTGGAACAGGATAAAATTCCAAGCAGTCTTATAATTATATAACATTGAAAATGTTTATAAACCAACTTTAGAATAAACTTGTGATATGCGAGTATAGCCAATATTTGATGTAGACAAGAGCACATTATGCACCATTGGCTGCTTGTCTATAATCTAATATACATACATACATACATACTATAATCTCTCCCTTTAATGCAGGGGACATAGACACGATACATTATTTTTTTAAAAGAGCTAAGGCTACTTACCACCAGGACTATGTTCCATGTTTCGTAGGTCGGTGTTGTTCAGTTCCGTGCTGCTAATTGGTGGTCGTCTAATGCTGGACTGCCTTGAGTTGCTTCCGAGGAGTTTTTGTTGATAAAGACGAAAGAGTAATAACATGCAAATTCATAAAGAATGTATCCAAAAGCTCAGAGAAATTAGAGCAAATCTCTAATAGCTACAAATTATTTCCGAGGTCAAAAGAGAGCACACTGATAGGCTTTCTGTCTGCACCCCTTGATGCCAGGATGTGCTAAGATATTAC
Source organism: Eleginops maclovinus (assembly GCF_036324505.1). Classification (NCBI taxonomy): domain Eukaryota; kingdom Metazoa; phylum Chordata; class Actinopteri; order Perciformes; family Eleginopidae; genus Eleginops; species Eleginops maclovinus. The sequence goes on along the minus strand of NC_086368.1, from coordinate 13,809,015 downwards.
TGTAAAGTGATTCACTAAATGAGATCCAAACGCGTTCAGCTGCTTGCCATGTACAGTCACCACCAAAACATGAACGGAGAGTGGAAGTAGTTTAAACACTCCCTACTCATCAATAAGCAACACGAGTCCTAAAATAACCCGCACGTTTTCAGGTGCCTGAGAAATGTGACCAGCTTTTTTCCCTGTTCTCTTTTTGTGTGTCCCGCTAACCGCCTGTAAATCGGTGTGTATCAGGGATGTCTCTCCCCTCCCTCTCCCTCTGTGTGTCACGCTCTCTAAAAACATTTCACCCCCGCCCTTCCTCTCCTCGCGCCCCCACTCTTTTTTACTCTTTCTCACTTTTTCATTGGCCGAGAGCCCCGCGTGGACACTGCACATTGGGCTCGTTCGACATTGGAATGCTGGTTAAAGCTCTACAGCATGTGCGCATGGCATGTGAGCTTACGTTGCCCTACTGACACACATTTTATGCTAATGGCTGCCTGGGCTCTGCGATAACACAACGAGGAAACGAGGCAGAGAGAGGCGGAATAGGCGAGAGGTCTCACTCCTGCCCTGTCTCCCGAGTTTTCTGACACGGTTGTTCGTGTAAGAGCAGACGCAAACGGGCTTTGACGCTAGAAAATGTTTTTCATAATGCCGACCCGATTACACACCAATGAGTCATCTTTGTGTTAAGTGTGCTTGTGCAACGACTGCAAAGGTGATAAAGAATTCTATTTTCGAGGTGTTAATGGAAATAATCATAACATAATCAGAATCAGAAATCCTTTATTAGTCCCACAGCGGTCAGATTTACATTGTTACAGCAACACTGCATTGAAACAGAACTGGGATAGCAGAAAATAAAAGGCATGCAATAACACTGAATAAGATATAATATAGAGAAGGAAAGCACACCTTAGTTTAATTAAAACAAATGAAGACAAATAAGTAGGTAAATACACATCCATGGCTAAACATGACGAGCAGCAACTTCAGAACTTAGTGACATATGTAATGTAAGGTGTTAAGATATTATATATACAACGTTTAGCAGATGTTTTCCCGCTTAACAAACATTTTGTGTAAAATAATATTCAGGCTATGAATAATGATAATATAAGATATACAATTATTAGTCAAACTAAGGAAATTATTTTTGTAATGTGAATAATAAAGTATCGTTTAAAAAACAAAATAATAATAATTACATTTTATAATTGATTAATAATAGAAATAGGAAAATATAAGAAAGTATCAGTTTCTCCACAGGAGATAGATTTGGCATTTTAGCACAAGAAACATGAAGCTACTGGTAAGTAGAGAAAAAAACATATAATAATTACATTTTAGTAAATAAATGTATTATAGTGATAATATAATTATAGTGTGAACAAATTAATATAATATCAATATGGCCTAAATATCTCATTTATTTTTTACATTACAACAAATCATTTTACAAGTATTTATTCATCATTTTTTTGGACTACGTTATTTCTTAATGTAAGATTTAATTTAATGTAACACTGAACAATGCTTGTATTTATTTCAGCAGAACAATCCACACTTCATGAAAAATCTCATGTTACAACAAATAAAAAGTCTTCCAACTAAAACATTACGAGACAGAAACTTGAAAACCTATTCTGCGATGTGAGGTCAACTGTGTCAATTCCTCTCCACGTGCCTTCTTATGCTCATGCGCAAAGACCAACGTCCACGCTCACAACTCGAAAACTGGCACATGCTCTTCGTCGCGAGTGATGGTTCCTCTCAATATAGAAGATCTTTGACTGAAAAAGCTGGCACGTGTGGCAAGGGCGGTCCTCACCGTGACTCCCACCGCCCCTCCTCTCCCCCGTCACGTTTCCTTTCTCTCCACAGATTGTGTTAGCTCAAAGCTAAATTATCGCCGCAGATTGGCCGGGACAGAGTAGATGTAGGTCAGAAGCTTCTTGTGCAATCATGAGTGTAGTAGAATAGACAAAATGTACCAAAAAACTTTGCTATACTCAAAAAGAGCTCTCAAAAGAGCGCCTGTCCTCGGCAGGTGCACAGGTAATAACATTAGATCACGCACTCTCAGTGGTATTGAATTGGGATGTGTTTTATTCACAACATGATTCCTGAAAGGTGAGCTGAATCTGCTCACTGCAGCCTTCAGTTTGTAGGGAATTAGGCTATGGGGTCACAGTGTGTTTGACATTAAGTCTGCACCTGCTCCGGATTTCACTGTCAGCTGCTACTAGCTCTGGGTTTCAATTACGGGAATCTAATATTAGATCATTTTCTTGGAAATGTGTTTTTACATTTTCATCCAAACTTTACTCGAAATCCCTAAACATGTTCGGCAACTTGTGAAGATTAAGAACGATTAAGATGAAGAACGTGTTAGTCAGCACTGAGCTCAAGTATAGTTATATAGCAGTGAGGGGACATTTACTCGGTTACTGTCTGGGGTACTTCTACTCTACTTTCCATTTATTGCTATTGTATCATTCCAATCCACTACTTTAGACAATGTGTTTCCCCAGTATTGAACTCCTATAGGTACTTTACTAGTGAATACACACATTCTCAGTTTATAAGTGTTTTGTATTGAGATAAAACTACCCAGCAGTGATTTGAAGTAGGTAAAAGCTCCAACTCGACCACCTTCAACATGAATACATCAAAAATAGGCTCCTTTGGGAAAGTCTTTGTATCCAACGGGATAAAGCATCAATAATGAACTTCTGCACGATTCAGAAAACGGTTCAAATTGTTACTCTTTATGTCTTTTCACAAGTTCTTTTTTTTAATAACAAGTAGTGCCATAGTTTTATTACAAAATATAACTTGACAATTCAACAACAAATATTTTCAATTATGCATCACGTTTAGGCACAATAAATAAGTCATACCAATACACCTTGATTATTTACATGACATGCCATTGATGTCATTAGTTGTTTTTTTTTCCTTTTTGCTCAACTTGTTTAATGCTTCCTCCTGTCTTTTTCCAGAGCTCATACTCCTTCTAATGTTCTATAACCCCTATGTTCCATGCATGAAATACCTACATTTTTTAAAAGTGGAATTAACTAGTAACAAGTTGGGTAAATCAATTAATCACATTTTGCTGCAGACCCCATGGATGGAAAACAGGGTGCAGCCTACAGAAGATGTAAAAAGTAGTTCATTAGCGCCTCACTGTGGTTTAAATGAAAGGTGCAGCTCCACTTCTGGCGCACTGAATTTACAGTATGTCACTGTTGTCATTTAATTGAACACAGAATCAGGTAATTTGGACTTAAAAGTTATCTGTGGCATTGAGTCAGTACTGTTGACTTTTTCCAGCATTGCCTCTTAGCATAATGAAAAGAGAGGAAGCTGTTTTTTGTTGAGAAATAATAATACGTAGTTACTATTTTTAGAATAGTAGCACTTAGAAACTAACTGTCTATAAGAAACATAGTTAATCTGAGGATGTCTGGGGGGAATCTCACTCTGCCTCTTAGCCCCAGTAATGTCAGGAAAAATGCATTGAAACGCCATGGCCCTGTCATTGTATATTTCTAAAACGCAGGACTGTGTATTCTCCACCAAGTGGCAGTGCTCGTCTATGTGAAGAATTTTTATTTATTTTTTCCAGTCTGGTGTGATGGCTATTTCCAGTTAATTAGAGACCTCAAAAGGTGTAAGGGCTTTGAAACCACTTTGCTGACCCAGTACTTTTGCTTCGTAGTGGATGTATGTGTTTACATCAACAGAGATACAGGGAGGACTAAATTAGAAGTACGATACATTATCACTGGTGCTCTAATTAGAGTAGTAAGGCCATAGAAATATGAGCACCAAAGCTTCAGTTACTTTGTTTGGAGTTTACGCACACACTGGGCTAGGGCCCTGTATTTTTAGGCTTGTCAAAACATACTGCGGCTCGTGGAATTTACAAGATTTTCTTTAGTCTTATTGCTGTTTTGTAACTGCTCTAAGTGACACTTGGGAGAACACTCGGGTTGATCATCCATTAGCTCACAACTCCTCCATGGTGCAGTCAATATTGATATTTTCACGACAGTATATTGACTATTTCTGAGTGTGTTGATCTGATGTCAGCAGGATTTTATCACTTTAATTGTATTTATCTAAAAAGTTGCCCATTTCGACCGTTGAAAGTCTTCAGTATTCTTTTGTGGTGATGGCTTCTCATGAAGCCCTGGTTGGATACAAAGCCAGGGTTGAATGCTTTATAACAGAGATTTATTTCCCACCTCTGCCTCTTCAGAATACAGGCCTGATCAGACAGGTGAAAGGATAATGCACCCTGGCCCGACTTAAAATGGACACTTTAAACATGGAGAGACAAAATGAGTCCACTTATTTGAGAAGTGATCCTCAGCTTTCTCCTTCCTTTTCCATTACAGCTAAAATGCAGAAACTGCTCCACTGGACCTGGATGATCATTTATTTCCAGAGTTACGAGAGGTGAGTTCAAAGAATTACTAAACACAACAACAGTGTGATGGACATTCAATATTTGTCCAAAAGGTTAAAGTAACTGATTTGACATTTCCATTTTTTGTAGTACTACTGTAGGCATTAATAAGGGCCAACATCAACCTCTACGTAGACACACAGCTGGTGCTATGAAAGCAAAGCCACTTATTACCAGGGTAGAGAGTGGTTGGTAGAGGCATCAGCTGGGTGTGTAGCGTAGGAAAAACTGAGACTCTGGATGAAGTTTGAAATGGCAAATTAACCTTTAAATAGCAGTCAGTTTATACAGAATGTGTCAATGGGGACGTGTAGCAGAGTTTTGCCATTACAGCTATGGGCTACAATAATTAGATGGCAGGTATTTAAGTCCAGGTGCAGGCAGAGCTGCAGTAGGGGGATGTCTGAAGGACCCGTAATCTGACATGTTGCCTTTACTTTTTTTCCCTATCTGTTTCTATTCACCATCACTATTGTTTGAGCTGCAACAGTCATGTTAAGAAACAAACGGAAATGGTCACGTTTTTAACAAGCTCAAAAGGTTTCTGGTCTAAACATCAAATAACTTCATTATTTAGCTTTACCGTAGGCATAACCAGCTCTGTGTTTTTTATCAGAGATGGAAGTCACTGGAGTTGCATACATACATTACACTACTCATGTAGCAACATCAACACAATCATATAATATCTGGTTAATAGATGTGCAATAGAAAGGTTCTAAACATGTTTGAAAAATGTGAAAATGGTTTTATGTATTTATTTGTGATTGCAAAAAAATAAAATAAAATGAAATGCCCATCCTATAGAAAGACTCACCAAGCCAAGCTATCTATCAACAATTTGCAAACCATAAAATATTTAGGGAAGAAGTCAATAAAACAACATTTTGATTATGTTTTTCACCAATTAACACTTTTTTGTGGTATCTACTATTGGTGCAGTGTTGATGGCAAGTTACCCATTTTCCCTATAATATAGTGATTTGCGCAAACATATAGCTGAAAGTATTTTACCTCACTGGTGCTTGCGGGAAAATCTGAAGGAAATACAAAGAACAGCTGGTCACAATACAATGAAGAAAATAAATACATTGATGACTAACCTTGAGATTTTGTACTCATTGTATTAAGTCATACTGTATAGGATAAAGGTTCACTATTAAGAAACAATCAGAAACAAAAGTCTCTTGATAAACAAAACCACCGGCAGCATAGTGCTATAATCTCTGATCCCTGTTTGCCATTCAGGGGGAATTTACATTTTCTGAAACACAGACATGCTCTTCAGCACGAAGCCAAAATCTGCTCAGAACTGTTGACAGGCGGATCCTGTGAAGAGGTGCCAGTTTTATCCTGATGGGGACTGTATCCCGGCACTTCTTTGTCTTTACTTTTGTTTATGTACACTGAGAAAAATGGTGACAGAGGGAGGTCAAAGAGTGCTGAGTTGTTTTGTGGAATTTAACACATTTTCGGCCTTTGTGCAATCTTTGGCACAATTGAAATAAATGTACGACATACCTCATGTCTGTACCCAAAAAACTGTAGCTGGAGTTGGTTAGTTTAGCTTAGCATTTAGAGGACAACCGGGAAAAAACCTGAAGCCTGGCTCTGTCCAAATGTAACAGAATCCCCCTACAAGCACTCTAAATCTCACTAATTGACACGTTATATTTAGTTTGTTTAATGTGTACAAAAGTTGCTGTTTTATGGCGGGGTTATATGCCAGACTATTTCAAGACCTTGGCTGGTGTCTTACCCAGTTGCCATGCAACTCCACGAAGTAACTGTTGCAGGCCAAGAAATAGTCCGGCCCATAACCCCTCAGTAAAATGGCAGAGCTGAAGCTCTCGGCTCAAACACAAACAAGCGTGTTTCCCAAAATGTTGAACTATTTATTTAAAACGTACGATTTAAACCATATTAGCCATTAAAGGGGTCCACTGATAAAGAAGTGTGTGAGTTGATGAGAAACATGTCCATGGACTGTCTCATTTTGTGGACGAGGTGCAGGCAGACTTGCTTAAAGAGCTGTTTTAGGGGCGGCGCTTGAGTTGGGAAAGGCTTTGTGTGTGAGGCCGAAGAAGAAGGAGATGATGCAGGAGCCACCATGACACTCCTCTGGATCTCCTTCTCCTGCTCCAATTACTCGTCTTGATTTCTACCCCATCCAGTCATTTAATTTGCGTTGCGCCCGCCAATCACCATCTGTCCTGCAGGCAGTAACACTTATACATATCTGCTGTAATTAGACAATCATTTCCACATGTGGATCAAACTCCTTCAACCACTCAACCCCTACCTCACCCTCCCATCCGCCCACTGTCTCCGTTTTCCTCCCTCTGTTTTTCTTATTTCCCCGTCTCACACTCTACTACCCTCCGTGTGCCCCTTTTCACTTTTTCTCTCCCCCCTCGTTCCCCTCGCTTTCTGATTGAATTACCATAAGTGCAGGTCTTGGCCAAAATATGCCAGCTTGTTCTGATTAAAACTGTCCTTGTTATACCAGAGACTTTCTAAATGGCTGTGAGCAGTTTGTGTGTGTTTGGGGGGAGGTTAGGTTAGGCGGAGGAGAGACGGGGAGGGGGTGGGGGGGCACATGCAGTTTGTATTGAAAAGGAAAATGCAGCCCGACAACATTATATGGCGAAAGATAAAGACTGGAAGCCAAAGAACAAGATGGGGACAGAGTGGAAGGAGATGGAGAGGCATGCATGGTCGAGCGCTGGGTGGGGGGGGGGGGCACCATGAGACTGTAATGGTAGTTGACAGAGTTGGGTTCACAACAGGTTCATAGTGACATCATGGTTGAATTTTGGGGAACATTTATATAGGAAAACTATTCACTGTTCATTGGATGCACATGTACGCCAACAACACCTCCTCTTTCTTTCCAGTCTTTCTTTCCTGTTTCGTTCTACACTTAACCACAAACACTAATCGACACTGCACCAAATATGCAAATTTGCCTTGGCACCTTCAAAATTCATGTTTTTTTGTTGCAGTATTTCTGTTCATTTGTTTACACATACTAGACTTTGCCTGTGTTGGAATGGAGAAGCCCCCTTGTTTCTTTAGTCATGTGTCAAACTTTATAACCCCAAACTGAGAACTGCTTCCCAGAGTGTCACGGCTTTCCCTTTCTCTCTTACTCTACTATATTTCCCCCCCAGTTCTGGTTTTCCTCTGACTCTTTTGCTTCAACTTTTTTGCCTACAGGTCTAGCCAGCCCTCACCATTGGTACAGTATGTTCTTTGTGTTCATGTTTAGCTGTTTGAGAGGCAGAAAAAGACATAAAGCAGCATTGGGACCCGAAATGTGTTTATGGTGCATGTGTGGGTGTGATTATATTTGTGTCAGCTGTTTTTTTTTTTTCGCTTGAAGAAAAATTAACAGCAGGGAGTTGAGGCGCATTAAAGGGTCTTTGTGTCTTGTGTGCATGTGGAGTTCCTTAGTGTTTCTTGGTTTGTGGGCATTTACTGGCCTTAACGTGAGCTCTGTCTCTGGGTTCCTTTATGTTTGCTTGTATGTTTGTGTGTGCTCAACAGGAGAGCGAGCTTGTCATGCATGCCTGTCATCCTCTGCATGCCTCTCTGTGCACCACAGAGCTTCACATGACATCAATCTGAGAGCAGTGGGATAGTGATCTCATTACCAGCAGCCTGTTGCTGATTAAAACCTGCCGTCTGCACCCTCCTCCTTTACCCTTTCTTTTCTTCTCCCTCCTTTCTGCTCTCTCCTTCTTCCTTGTCCTTTCCTCACCCCCCTCCTCCACCCCTCAAATCCAGTCGCACCATTCTGCGGTTTCTCCGCTACTCACTGCCAAAAAGGGCCCCATTTCAAGCTCTGCAGAAAGTTAAAAAGCTCCCCTCTTTTTTCCTCTTTAGTTTTCCTCCTCCTGGTTTCTTTGTTCTTTCTTCCTTGCTGTACATCTTTAGGCCGTCTTTATCAGAGGCCTCTGATATCCTACCTGCAGGCCTCATTGAGACCCTTCTCATGTTTCTAATCTCCTTTCTCAGTCAACTGGCTTTGACACTCATTGACACTAAACAAGAACAAAAGTGGGAGAGAATGAAAATGTCTGAAAATGTGTGAAATGAGTATGTGCATGCATCAGCATGCATCCACATGTTGTGCTTATTACTGCCCCACAGATTTACAGTCAGTCAGAAATATACAAATGCTTCTTTCACACTCGCCAGATGTTACATCCCCCCCTCCTCTTTGCACATTTCACTGACACAGAAACACAAACGGGACTAACCTTTCACCTCCTGTGCCGACATTGTTGCTGAGAAGTGTGGCAGTAACACAGATGGTTAAAGCAGTGGACCAGTGATTGGACAGTCCTCAGTTCTGTATGTGTGCCATCTAAACAAATGTATTTGTTTTATATATATCTGAGTCCCACACTAACAAAATCCATTCCAGATATTTATGTTGTTCTACTTTTGCAAACACACCCATTGCATCACTGCAGAGAGCTATTAATTGTGATTTATCCATTCCTCCCTCACCATGTGGCTTAGATCTGCTGCTTGCAGATGTTTTGTATATTTTTATCATAAAAACTGGGTTAAATTATGGGGATACATTGTATAGTTTGATGGTGCAATGCTTTAGTCCAAACTTTATGTAAATCCTGTAAGCAGTATTGTGGAGCGAAGAAAAATATGTAACTGCGTATATACTGTAGTATTTAATAAAGGCAGACATTTTGGGGACATCTCAAGTTATAAGCTTTAAGTGTATCTATTTTTTCCCATAAAACTATTTTGTTTTGTATCAGATAATAAAAGGCCCATGTATAGTCTGGTTTGGTTCAGATCAAATGCATAAATACAGGAATCTAGCATTTTTATTGATTTATATAATGTTTTTAAACCTAATAAACAGACAAAAAGCTTTTGTTTTGGAAGGTGACCTGCGCTGACTGCAGTTAGCTGACTCACCTCTGAGGCCGGTCAGTCAGACAATAGCAGACAGTTTTATCTCTGACATGAAGAGGCAGGTAGCTCTTCCCCTCAGGGGCTGGCCAGGTTTGATCTCATCACAGATCAAATGTATCGCAGTTAAATGCTTCCTTAACAGAAAACCACTGGGTTGATTTGCTTAGGAAAATTTTGTAGGAGGAAAATAGTCCACTTGAACTGATTTAAAGGTGCGGAAACTGCATAGAGAATGGTCCTTTGTAATTCTCAGGCTGGGAAAGATGGAAAACAGCTCATGGTCGTTTGCATTTTGAAGATTTAATGAAGTCATCTAACATATATACCAGGCTCTGCATGATTTTCATAGATGATATCTAAACTGGATGTGTTGTGTTCCTAATGTTTTTCACTCTTCTTATTGTTGCACTTTATTTCTCTTGTTGGTTTAAAAGATGTTGCAACTTATGTTACTATAAACAAGTTTAATTGTATAGTTTTACATGTGATTAATCTGTTTGAAGGCGTATACATTGTTCATTTTTGTTACATTTGGCGCTGAACATTGCTTTTCCAGTTTTTAAATCATTGTTCCAATCATCCTGAGTCATAAACAAGACACTGATGCTGTCAGTATTTTTTTCCCATCGGGGAACAGTAAAGCACTGAGTGGCCCCTTGATTGGCCCCAGGTCCCTGGTCCCCACATTTGCTGGCCACGGTTCCGAAGTCAAGGCATTGTAAACATGGAGCGAAAGCCAAGGGCTGATACTGATATCCCCAAAGGTGTGCAGCCCTCCGGAGCATGTGTGTTTGTGTACGTCTGTGAGTTAATGACTGTTTCATTAGTGTGTGTGTGTGTGTGTGTGTGTGTGTGTGTGTGTGTGTGTGTGTGTGTGTGTGTGTGTGTGTGTGTGTGTGTGTGTGTGTGTGTGTGTGTGTGTGTGTGTGTGTGTGTGTGTGTGTGTGTGTGTGTGTGTGTGTGTGTGTGTGTGTGTGTGTGTGTGTGTGTGTGTGTGTGTGTGTGCCTGCAACCCTCTGCTGTGTGTGTTAACTTAGGATCTTTGGATGTAGAGACGAGGAGGAACACATTTAAGATGCAAAACAAACACTTGCAGTTAGAATCCAACAAAAGAACGATGACTGACAGTACATTGTAGAAGGAGTGGAGGTGAAGAGATAGAGAGACAGAAAGAGACTGTGAGACAAAGAAAGAGAGAGAGAGGGGAAGAGAGGGGGTGGGCAGCAAGTTGAAACCTAAGCTTTCTGGACCCTGTTTTCCCTTCCTTCGGGCATTCTGTGGCTGGTAAAAAATGTGCTGTATATTTGAAGTGTTGGATCACGTGACAAAGGCAGGGTTTGTGAATCAAAGTACACAATGATTTCAGGAGGAGAGAGAGAGGGAGAGGGTGTGTGTTAGTGAGAGAGAGACGGGAAAAGGAGAGGGAGGCGGAATGCAACAAGCTGAGCTCTATCGTCGCCGTGAGAGGGACTCCTGACTGACAAACACAACTACTACACTCCGCGGCTCACTTCTTCTCTGACTAACCTTCGCTGACCCCCACCCTGAGCGCCACATTCACATCCATCGTCGGTAAGCTTGGTTTTCAAACCTATTTTTCAAGTTCTTCTTTTCCTTATAACTTCTGCTGGCAGTGTGGGTGAGAAAAGAAGACATGTCAGAGCATGTGTGTGTGTGTGTGTGTGTGTGTGTGTGTGTGTGTGTGTGTGTGTGTGTGTGTGTGTGTGTGTGTGTGTGTGTGTGTGTGTGTGTGTGTGTGTGTGTGTGTGTGTGTGTGTGTGTGTATTGCTCTTGTCTCTCTCCCTCTCTTTTTTATTGAGTGTGTGTGTGTGTCTGTTTCTGGGACAGCACGAGTAGAGAGATTGAGTTTCCTGAGGACAGCTTTAATTGAGAACAGAGATTTCGGGCGAGAGAGAAAGAACAACAGAAATAGCTAAGGAGGGGAATGAAAGCTGATCAGCACTTGCATGTGCTCCCGGCCGCCCCATGTGAGGAGATGAATGCTTGGGTAGGTGTGTGTGTGTGTGTGTGTGTGTGTGTGTGTCCTTATTTGTTTTCTTCTGCCTTCATACCATTTAATTCACATTTGCTGATTGTTTATGATCACCACAGAAAAAGAAAAGGGAATTTATGTAAATAATGATACAGAACCCCTAAAGAATGACACAAATACAAGAAGGAGTTATTACAAACAGTTTTCTGCTGTTGCAAACATCAGTCTTAGTTCAGTCTGATTGCTACAGGTGAGCTTGGTAACCATCTGAGGCCATTTTCCAGGAGCAGACGGCTGCTTTAGCCTGCAGGCTCTCAGCCAACAGACTGGTTGTCAGACTTGATGGATCACTCCATCAACATCACAAATGGCTATGTATGTCGGTTCTACCTGAGTACGAACACACTCAGTCACTTGTCGCCCCCCCCCCCCCCTGGAGGTTATGTAAACAGGTTTCCATCCACACAATTACATAAGCGAGATGGAAACACTGAAATAGGCTAGTCCGGATATCACAAGACAGTCTGCTGTGTGTCTGATCACTGCTGCTGCTACTTAGCATTGTGTGTGTGTATTGTGTGTGAGTGTGTTTGTGTGTCTGTAAATGAACTTGCTGATCCCCCTTTTTTTTGTTACCGTCGGTGAATCATTTCAAATAGCATTCTTTGTGCGACATTTGCTGTAAAAATACTTGATTGATTTATGATTGTGATTAAGATGCTATTTATGAGCCAAGTGCTTCTCCCCAGCTGATCCGAGCTGCCCTCGTCTGTCCGCTAACACCATATTGCTGAACATGCCACTCTTCCCTATGTGCTCCAATGCGAGGCCCCGCTGAGAGCTATTGTAGCAAACGCTTGACAAATCTATTTCCGATTAATTTTCCTTGATGTCTGGAGGAATGCTCATCAGCACGTCGACAGGAATAGGTAGACGGATCTATAAACAGCTGGGTGTAAACAAAACAGAGATAACACTCTGGAGAGCAGTGACGGACTCGCTAAATATAACTCGTCTTCATCATCTTCTTTTGATTTTACTATGCTTTTCCTCACTTGGTCTTTTCTTCTGTCAGAGGACGTCCACAGGTTGCCAGCTACTGAGTTAACTCTGTCTCTCTGATCCCAGGTCAGCCCTTTTTCAGCCTTTAAAATCTAACATTTATGGTGGATGCATCTGCTCTTGGTTCCCATTTTTCTCTCTTTGTGTTTCATCATTTGGAGAAGAAATCTGTGCAATATGTGCATGGGTTTGGGTGTGTAGATGTAACTCCTTTAACTGCATTGCAATCACATCTTTGTTCTCTACACTTTAAAAAAAAATGACAACCCCTCAGGCTGAGGAGGCTGTCTGGCTCCACTCCCTCTTTGTTTCTTTTTCTCTTCGTATCACTGACTTCTTTCTTCTCTATTTCCTCAATATAATAAAATAAAACTCCTTCTTTGCTAGTCCATGTCAGCTGAGTTTGATTTTGTACAGGGTTGTTTTCATGCACATAAATGGAAACTTGGAACTTCCAAAACAAAGAAGCAAGCATTTGCTACTTGTTTTTTGAGAGCAGAAGACACAAATGTTTTCTTGTTCTGCAGAATTACATATCATTCACAGAGTTATTTTGAGAGCCATGCCCTGGCTGTGGTTTGGTTTGACGTGCCCAATTGGCTTCAGAGATTATTTGGTAGTCACTTGTAACACTCATTATTGCTCTCTCTGCACTTTTTCAAAATGTAAAGCTGAATGTGTCTCAGTGTGTCTGAAGAGCTTCTCAGTGTGTTTAATCGTTGCCCGGGGCCGCTCTTCAGTACAGGCTACAAAGTCTTTTAAAAAACACTTGTAATCCTCTGTGTTCAGGAACAGCAAGGCACAGGTTTTGAATGTGTGTGTGTCTGTGTGTTACACATTAGTGGTGAGGGTTTCAGGCTGTCTTTGGACACACTTTTCACTGTAATACCAAATGAAAAGCTGCCTACGAAATGCCTCAATTAGGCCTGACCCATGGCCTGGCTGCTGAGCCCGGAGCGACAGGAGCTGACCCCGGCTCCGACCTGCAGACCCCCATCAGCCCACAGGCTTGGCTCCTCATAATGACAACATTGTGTGTTTTATGAAGCATTACTATCATCAACATCATCCTCATTAGCATTGCTAACGCAGAATTCATAGTGTGATTCCAAGAATGTTGATCAGTTTAAACCTGTGCACAGTGGTAAAGCTGAAATCTGTTTATTATGCCATACTGTAGTTTTTAAATTATGGACCCAAGGAAGCAAAGTAGTTGTCTGTGGACAGATAATTGTGAACAGTGTCTCAGTAACTATCTTTTCCTTAACCTCATAGTAAGAAATCATAAAGAATACACCACAAAATGTGGAACTATTGTGATGTTGAGACGTCGCAGGGACCAAATGGAATATAACCATTGTCCCCATCGAACTTCAAACATGTATTTAGTCTCTATACATTATTGGAGGGCGCTCAGATTCCGTTTACTCTAAATCATTTTCATAAAATGAATGTCTGGCAATCATCCTGCAAGATGTCTCTGAGTTATAACACTTAGACAATAATAGATATCAAATGTTGTTTTGAGTCTATACATCTGTGCATACGATCCTGACTAAGTTAACTACATAATAGCTCACATAAAATGAAAATATGCATTTGCCACAGCCATAAACATTTTGTGGTTATAGAATTGCTGTCAGACTCTGAATGTTTTAGATCCCAACAAGATTTGTATTCCTCAAAAGACATTTTTACATGTCAGTTTGACATAAAATATAGTCCGTTCATTTGTTGGAAAATCAAATTAAGTTGTTTGTGGGTGATGGTGCCTGTGTTTTCCCCCTCTCTAATGGTTTCTGTGTGTCAGTATGTGCATTTTCTACTCAGTGTGCTCAGTGCTGATGATCCCTGACTGCATTCTCTCAGAATATGCCGGATTTGATTTTGGTTTTATGGTTTACAGCTAATTGTCCCATCTTAAGTCATGTTTTCCTTGCGCTTGGCTGCTTTTTGGGGAGTTTCAAGCCTTCATATCCACTTAGACTCTGCCTTTTAGTTTACTCTATGGCTCTGTGTCTTAAGTGAATAATATGTGATTTCAAACATAAATATTGTATCTAAGTATTTAAGTTTCTTGATTTCCATCCTTCAATAACACTGTATTGTCTCCATACTTACATTTTCAAGCTGAACAAAATCATAAACTTCTTGTGTTGTCGTGTCAAAAGTGGCTAATTACTGTGTTCAATATTACACAAGCAAATACATGTCAGAAAAAAAAGTTAAAGAACAGCAGATTAGGAGAGCTCATGTCCACTCTCAAAAACAACACAGGAAAAACAAAACCAACCAATTAAAAAACACAGTCTGTACTTTAAAGTTGAATACCCGCCTATTTTCCAGCTGACTCACATCGCTCTGGGTTGAACCCACACACCAGCTTGAAAACAGAAAGATGACTAAATAGTTGGGAAAAGAAAAAAACAAACATGTTTTGTGTTTGTTATTTACTTATGGGAACATTTTTGGATCCTGGGGCCTGTTCTCATTCCAAAAGATCAAAGTGGGTTTATTATCAGACAGTTTTTCTTCGACAAGTGTTTATTCTCTCCCTGGGGTGAACTTTTAGGGATAGAGAAAAAAAAACTTCATCATGTGATCGATTGGATATGCTAACACTGAAGGTAATGCACGATTATACAAAATGAGAACATCGATCGGCAGAGCAGTTCCTGTTTGGAGTTACTTAATACCATTTCAATTTCAAAAAACATTAGCATTATTAACAGATCACTATTTACCCTTTCATTTTTGGGGATTTTTCTCAGTGCCAAAAAGCTTCTGACAAATTGACAACTGTCCCATTGAGCACATGGTCAGTTTCAAATAGTGTGAAGGTTATATTGAATACTTTTTTGTTATGTTGCCTTTATTCTTGATAGCATACAGTTCATACGTTAAGTTGACAAAATATAAGATAAAAACGGTGTTCATAACAGAGTTGGCTTAAATATGGCCTAACATGATTATCTTCACATCAAGAACTGTTGCTCACACCTTTTATTGACTCTCTACTCTCAGATTTAGTTTATCACACGGTTCATAACAGGACAGGAGCGACTGTCCAATCACTAACAAACAATACAACCTTTTCTCATCCCTTTCCAAGTGAATTTAGACCAACTAAAATGATTCCTTCTGTACACCGCCAATTCTTCTGATAGAAGAGAGTTGACTTTGAAATGTCAGTAAAAATGAGAGCAAGAAACCCATATTTGTGGCTTTGATGCTAGGAGTGAGACAAAGAAGTAGAGGCTGAAACTGTTCAGACAGTCAGGCTGAATCGGGGGATGCCAGTAGAAAAAAAGGTTTCAGTGCGTTTTGAAGAGCAAAAGAATAGTCAAAACAGGCTCATGCACGCTGACATGTGCGTAAGTACTGATGGCCACCATGCAAGATCAATACAGATGTTTTTTGCTCCCACTGTGAAACCAAGCACTAAAAACGAAAGCAGGAAACTAGGAGCTATTAGTACTTTTATATGGATACTGTTACTTAGTCTTTAAAGTAATGAATTCATATCCAGTGAAATTCACCAAGCAAACTTGTTGGTTTTAGAACTTTACCCTGCACTTATTAGATACTAGATGTGATTGCATGCTTTTATATTCCAACTAATAAACCTCATAACCAGGGTGGGAATTTCACGGCGGCCATGACGGTAGGGTGGCCAGGCCGGACGTCTGGCCACCCTACATGACGGCCATGGCCTTCATTGCCCCTCGGTCTGGCCGTGATGCCCCGAAAATAATTGTACGTCCTACGGCCACCATGGCCGTTGTGCCCTGATACTGTTAAAATCTCGAAGTTGCTTTAACAGTGTCAGAGCAGTGGTCTGGGCTCTGAACTGCATTAGCCCTTGTAGCTTGGATTGGTTACGCGCACCTCACATGTCATACGTCGCATCATTCAATCATCATTGTAGCGTCTCGCTATAAGAATACAAGGAGGCCTCGTGTCTCTTTTTTCCGTGAGTTTATTCACTTCTGAGACAGGTTACTGTCGTCCGGAACCACGCCAAAACAACAATGAAGTATGTTAATTATCACTCGCACAGCTATATAGCCTACCGTTAGCTCTCCCATAGCATTCCCCCGTCTCTTTCTCTCTCTCTCTCTCTCTCTCTCTCTCTCGCTCTCTCTCTCTCTCTCTCTCTCTCTCTCTCTCTCTCTCTCTCTCTCTCTCTCTCTCTCTCTCTCTCTCTCTCTAGGAACCTCCCTTCTCCTCACCAAGTGGCGTTTTTATATGTACAAAACTGGTGGGGCACGAACAACTTAGATATATAAAGGCTTTTTGTACCTTAATACATGGAGTAAAGAGCGCTATCACAAAGCAAAACTTAACAACAACAACAACAACCGTGATGCCTCAGCATTAAAACATCAAACTGTAGGAAAACACAGACACTCGTCACCGTGATAACAATAGCAATCGATCCATCGATACATAAACTATACTTTCGCTCACCAAAGCTCCAGTAGATGGTCAACTTTCATGTTCTGTTTGTATTATTTACCGCTGGTGATGTAGTCTCGTCTCCTCTGCATAACTAAGCTCCTTTGTAAGCTCCAAATCCTAATTTTTCCCTAAATAGCCTTTGTGCCCTAAAAAAATTTGTGACACAAAAGACCAAATGGCTTTGCCCCTAAAATGACGAAATTCCAAGCCTGCTCATAACTAATATTATAAGATCCTTCCAAGTGTACTTTTTACAGAAGAAAGCTAAGAGTGCCGGTTGTGTATACTTATTCACACCCTTATCCATTTTCTAAACTGTTGTTCATTCACTAACTGATGCTGAAAGTCAGATGGAAGTTCTGTTACCACACATTTCTCAGCCCTAAAAGTGGACTCATTATACCATAAAACTGAAAATTATCTTTAATTTCAGTAGACATTCACAGTCAACATTTTTGAAAACGCTGCACCACATTATCTCCACACCAACAGGAAATGTTTCTATAATGTGCGGGGAAAAAAGCAACTGAAAAATCTAAAGATTGACAAAGCTGTTAACTTCCATCGTGTTAAGATTTTTTCATAGCTAGACTTTAACGATAGCCAATTTTAAGTGCTGCTTACATACACCACGAAAACGGTTACAATGATTTTTGTTGCGAGTCCTAAAAGGCTCTCACATTTGCAAGTATCAGGGTTTTTTTTTGTCTGAAATATGTCAAAGTGAGCAAAAAGAAGAAAAGAAGTTGCACAAAAAACTTGTCTGGTTGTATTCACATGTAATGACTACCAGCTTTGTGTGTGTGTGTGTGTGTGTGTGTGTGTGTGTGTGTGTGTGTGTGTGTGTGTGTGTGTGTGTGTGTGTGTGTGTGTGTGTGTGTGTGTGTGTGTGTGTGTGTGTGTGTGTGTGTAGGGTTTCATAACTATAAACTCAAGCTGATCTGAGTTGGAAAAACTATAAAGTTAGTCACATTTGCACCCAGGGTAACTAGGTCCAGATGATGATAGTAAAAAGAACTTTAAATATGTTATTCAAAAAGAAAGTTTTTGTCATTTCAACAATAAACAACTGAAAGATGTTTACATCTGCTGCAGCGATCCACCGAACACAATGAGGAGGCTCCATAGTTGGATGAAAGATTATAGTGGAAAGCCCCCAACGTTTTTGTCTGTGAGAGTGGAGCGTTGGTTGCGTGTGTGAGTGTCTGTGTTGGTGTATTTGTGTGTCAGCAGGACCAGGACCAGGTGACCCAGTCTGACCTGACCCAGCCAGGTCTCATAAAAGCAGCATTGAGGCCTGGAGGCCCGGAGACACAGCCCTGCTTTTGTTGCCCTACCCAAGGTGTATTCCCCCTGGAGGGAGAGTGAGAGGGCGGAGGTGTTACTCATTAGAGAGAAAGAAACCATTCCTTGGCTCGGGCACACATTATTTCATAGTTTATTAGTAGAAATAAATCCACTGCTTTATTTTTATGTATGTTTTATGCACCCGCTCGACCCGATTTTTTTCTTCCTACTCGTTACCACAGCGCTTTTTTTCCCTTATTTATCCAGTTTCCAGTATGGCTCTAATTAATAGGACTCTGCTCACTTCTTACACATGGTTTGCCATATGTTTTAAATGCTTCCCCTCCCTTTCTTTTGCTCTGTTTCCATCTATCTTTTCCATCTTTTTTCAACTTTAAAAACTGTATTTTTCCTTCTTCCTGATTCTTTTCTACATCTGGCTTTCATAATGGTGATTTTGGTCTTTCAATTTGATCGGTTAAAGAGGCAACTTAAAGTGGAATGACTCAAATGCTGCATCTGTGGAAGGATCCTCCGTCCTATATTTACTGCTTCATTCTTCAAGGTCAATTGCAGCTTTCAATGGTACTCAAGCATGTGTGAACGTGGTGTGTTTTCCACTGATTACTTGCCCATGAACATGATTAAAGTCACTGAACATCTGTGTATGTTCACTTCTGCAGCCTGCACGTCCATGCTTGTATGTTTCTGTTTTCTGCTTTTAGACGGGCATGTGCGTGCATATGTTTTGCAAATGTTTTCCAAAATGTGACCATTCCACTCCATGTATGTAATAACTTTCTTATTTCACACTTCTTTGTGCAACCTTTGTTTGACATTTCTGATCCTCAAACACAAAAGATCTTTGTTAAAGTAGTCGCAAGGACTCTCGCTGACTGGCCTTTGCAGTAAAGAAAAACCGCAGCAGAGCCAAGTAGTTACAGACAATGTCAATATGGGAAATATGAATTTAAAAACAGCACTCACTGTAGTATGTGCTTTATGTGCTTGTGTTTGTGTGTGACAAAATAGCTGCAGCTACAACTTTAGGATGTAGAATAATTTTATTCTAATAATAGTAGCACAGATCAATTATGGTTAGTCTATGTGTTCTCTGACCCATTTATATCAGTCAGGGTAGACTAAATATTAGAAACACCCCGAAGTGTGATGCAAAACAATTCAAAAGCACAACAAACTGCAGCCTTTAAGTTAAATCCACCCGTCTATAAATGCTTCTTCAAAAGCTCAACATTTCCATCTTCATAATGGGAGATTTGTTTCAGTGCTGTGGTTTAGGACTGCATTAATTTTAACATATAGGTACATTAACTGGCAACTAAGTGTATCCATAAGTGTGGTTTAAAACATATGTTTTGTATATTTAAAATTACCTGATACAGTATATTAGGAAAGAATGTCAATACCAAATTGGAATGATATGGCATTAATAATTTGCTAAATTGTCCTGAAAGGTGAGCCACACGGCATTAAAGTTATGTATGAACAACAGCTTGTGTTGATTCCCTGGAAAACTGCTGTTGAACTGTAGTTAGATGGAAATTTAAATAGTGCATCGCAAGCTGGAAAAACTGAAATTCTCCTTATTGGCTTCATTGAAGACATTTTGAACGTCTTGAAGCTTTTCCTCTTCTCTTTGAATAAAAGGATGTATCCAGACCTTAAGTATAGGTTCCCTGACAATGCTTTGGTTGTTGTTGCTTTGTTTATATCCATTTGTGCATTGGTAAAGAGATTTTGATTGTTGTCGATTTGGGACAGTTTGTGACAAGTAAATGCATGTGTTGGAAAAGTATAAAAAAATAAACCTATGTATGAACTGCCAGGTACTTAAAAGCTTAGTTTCCCAAACTTTAAAAACAAACACACTCACTTTGCATCTGGAGTGATGAACTCTGGAGCTCACTGTTAGGGTTTGAACCTTTTAATGAGGTGCCGCTGCTAACGTTTCAAATAAAGCATGTTTTGATCAGAGCAACCCTATTTTTTTCATTTAGGCCTGGTGGCACTTAGCCATCCAAAACCGTTTAAGATATATGTGTCCAGGTTTTAAAAGGCCCACCCCATACAATTGAGGTGGATTGTTGTAAACACTTTTGATTGGAGGTATTTTCCACTGAGGAGATCTGCTCACAGAGAAGTTTGTGGATTACAGTCAAACTGGGATAAAAACATTTTCAGTTTTGAGATTATGTGAGTACCAATTACTAACATTTATTCATTTCAATTGTACTACAATTGATCCAGAAATCTAAAAAGTATTTATCTAGCATAATAGTTGATTTTAGTATCATGAAGGCCTAATTTATATCATTGGATTATAATCGTTAGTGCGTTAATCTTTTCATCCCTCTTTGTTGCTGGTAAAGTAGTAGATTATTTGTGTTGCTACATACTACTGGGTGGCTTGTTAATGTATTGGTTTTTTTTCTTAATCTGTAATAATATACAATAACTTGTCTGTTGATTACATTTTGTATTAATAATTTAAAGCGGAATCTTCCAGCTACGTAAAGTTATCAATTAAATATACCGTAGTCAAAAGTGCAATCATTTCTCTGAATCATAGTGCAGAAGTTTAAGGTTGCAGGACATGGAAATATTCAAGTAAAGCACAATCACCTCAAAATGTTACTTCAGTATAGTACCAGAGTTAAACATCTCAATCACTACATGTGACTGTGTGTGTGTTTGTGTGTCTGACTGTGTGTGTATGTCCTGCAAAGAGGCTCTGCTTTTGCCAGTAGTTTTACCTCCACATGTGGAAGAGTTTACTTATAATCAGCTACGGGGCGACTCTTTGCAGCGGCGCTGTAATTGTCTTGTGTAACTGACTCTAAATGTGTAATGTACCTGTATCAGTGCACCTGAGTTATTCTGTTAGCATAAATGAGGAACACAGATATATCAAAGATTAATGGTTCATAGGCTAGTTGGAATTTATATTTCACTCTGCATTTCAACTGAGTCTGAGTTTTCTTTTTAAAAGTAAATTGGGGGACAATTCTTAATTCATAATTCTCTCCCTACTCTCTCACCCACCCTGGGTGTTTAATTCCCATGCCATAGCAGGCCCAAAACAACAAGAAATTCTTTGGCCTGGCTGTATTTACCACAGCTCCACCACAGAGAGTGAAGCTCCACCCACTCATGAAATCACTGAAGGGGATGAGAGAGCCATAGAGAAACAAGAGGAGAGGGCTGCCCTCATATAACTCCCTGACAGGGTCACAGATATACCACGAGAGTCCTCCGGAGAGACGGAAACGGTGAGACATGGTGATCATCAGACACCTCTGAGAGCTTTGTGTTCTCCACTGAGGAAGCAGAAGGTTTATGGTGCGGGCTACAGTGAGAATGAGCAGGTCATGTGTGTCTGTTGATGTGAAGGGTTAATTGTACCCATGTTGTGGCTGGCTGTTCTCGAGCAGGCTGGCTAGAGTCAGGCTGGCAGAGGGAACAGAGAGACCCTTTATAATTCAGTTCTACTGATTGAAATCATATGGCGTTCTTTGGCTGAAATCACTGCATGACTATGAAGACAGAAAAAAAGCCGGAGAGAAGTGTTTCGGTTTCTTCAGTTCTTGGGTCTCGCTCTTGGTTGTCTTGGTTTTTATTCCCTGTCTGAATTTTGCTCTTGAGGTATTTCAGGTTTGGCTGCTGGTATTTTTTTAATGAATTGTTGTTATTGATTTAACTTTAGGTGAGTTGCTCTGCTCTCTATAGGCCAGACTTTAATTCTAGTATCTAACGCCTCCTCCTTCTCTTCCCTTCCTTTCTACAGTCGGCTCCGGTTTTTGGGTTTTGGTCACGTGGCTCCTCCCTGGTCAGCATCCCTCTCACCTCTCTACAGCTGAGAGGGGCTGGATGGCAGCAGCCCATTTCACACTCATTGCAGGCCTCTGACGAAGACCACTCAGGAGGAGGAAACACCCAAGAGAGTTAGAGAAAAGTCACCAAAACCACCAGAAGTACTTTTCACGATGGCAACCAACAGGGAGCACCAAGTACGTCACATGACCGGCTTCCCTCGCACTATATACCCGTTCACCTTTAACTCCATGCGGAGCCACTCCCCCTACGACCTGCTGGCCAGCAGCCACCTCTTCGGACGCTTTGGAGCAGACCTTCCCAAAGAGATGGCTGCACTGTGTGAGTAATAAAAAATGATTCAGTATTCATTTACACAGCTTACACAAACAACCCGGGGTCTGTATATTATTTACTTGTTGTGTATATGAAATATTCACAACAAGATTTGGTGTATTTGTTTCTAAATCACCTCAGCATAAAAGAAGAAGCACAAAGATGCTCTTAACTCAAAAAATACCATCAAATTCAGACCCACAGCTCAAAACAAAAATGTCCCATTCAGTTTTATTCAGATTGAATAGAAAATGTGATAATATAATCATATAATAAGTTCAATATAATCATGAAGCTCAGATTGTTCTATGGTTCAATCGGGAGGCAAGGAATCCTGATCCCACACTGTTGCACATGACGAGATAGTGTGCCGAATGTCTGCATCATGACAGCCCTGCCTTGTGGAAAACACTGGTGACTATCCACAGTTTTGTCTTCAGGGTCAATTGAGGTTATAATCAGGTCGAAAATCCTGCACCGATGAGAGGAGAGGCCAGGAGAGGACAGGAGAGGGGATGAGAGCAGTATAACATGGTCCCTGGTGTAATATGCTTCTTTCCATAGAATCAAATCTTTAAAATCATTTTTGACCAAAGACACATTGATTTCCTCACAATAACATGAAAGTTGTTTTCATTTGAACATAGTGTTTAAATAGAGAGCCTGTTGAGTCACAGGGGGCGCTGTTGCACTTCACAGTGACATAGACACCAAGCAAGACCCAGAGAGTCATGCAAAGACTGTGTTTAGAAAATGAAGTTGATTTGAAGAGAGGAGGACACATTCTTCTTTAATTACTCTAATTTATTTCATTTCCTGAAAATTCATCTCCTTATTTTTATTTTTGTGTCTTATCTTCAATATAATTATATTACTCTGACTTTTACAGGATTGAAGTTCAATGTATTATAAATCTCCATTCAGATTATTATAACCCTTGCACTACTCATTTTTTGTTCCCTGTAATGCTGGTGTTGTAGAAATGTGAAATGATGTGTTTAAATACGGAAACCTTACATCTAAATAAATCAGTAATAAATCATGCAAGAAACAACAGGCAGAAGTCATAAGACATCATTGAAATCAACAATAACACATACAAGACGCACGGCTCGATATTGAGGTAAAACAGGTGGAATTAGTATAAGAGAGACAAATACTGACAAAGGCGTATTCTTCCAGAGTTGTTTTACTTTATATCTAACACGGGTAAATCTGATCATTAGTGTAAATGACAGTATTTGGATTGTTTGCACTCCACTCTCTTTCTGGGAATATTCAAAATAAATGCATGCAGGTACGTGAAGCTTAAGTGTGTTCATATAAATGCTACTAATACCAAGTTAATGGAGTTATCTACATTTGACTGCTGTACAGCTGTTGAGGTCTTTTCAAAAATTAGGTAGAATAGTTTGGGATTAATAAGGATATTATTAATCCCTATGTTGATCGATATGGAACGCTGTGCAGTGTCCATCAAACACTTACACAGTATCTCTGACATCTGAGAATACTTGCATAAATCTCCTGTCAGTTAGTGTGTGTATGAGTGTGTCTCATTGTGTGCACATAATGTGTTCATTGAGCAGCTGATATCTGTTTATGTAGAGACTCAGGCCTACGACTAGGCATGTAGCACGTCATACATCTTTGGCATGTTGCCCCTGGGACTTTTTCACACATTTACAGACAGAGACAGAAAGGTATGAGCCGCATCATGTCAGTCTGGATCGAGGGCATTCTTAGACTTTATATGTTACAGATGCCAGCGATTTTGTCCTGGGTGCCCAACAAACATGTTAAGGGAGTGAGCACGGCATTGCAAGAAATATTCAACCAAAGAACAGCTTTGTTTAGCACTTGTGTTAATACCTGGTGGGCTGACCTTGACGGTTGCGACACACCTGTCATCTCTGGTCTGGTTTTTCAAAACTCATAAATGAATAATGCTTGTCCCATCTGATCCGCACTTTGGTTGAAAAGAGTTCACCTTCACCATTCAGTATTAAAATGTTAAATATAATCAAGTCCCTAAAACCCTGTGTGCGCGCTTTTCGACAACACCGACCTTTAGTTCCTCACCTGAGCTTCAGTCACCTGCCAAGTGAGAAATGCACTAAAAACCTCCATACTCAATTACACCATCTGGAAACAGGGCGACCCTAAAATTGATGAACTGCATGAGACCAAACTAATTCTCCGATCCTTTGTGGTTTCCGCTCTGAATTGACTAACACTCTTGAGTCTTGATAATAATGAGGGTATGGAGTTGACACATTTATCCATCAATTAGATTTCAAGAAATAACTTCATTAACTCTGTAGACATCGCCCATGTAAACTGTATGTTGTGTTGTTTACCCAACAAGGGTTTTCAGTCCTGATTATTTTTGAAGGAGGAAGACTAACCATGACGATAATGAATCCATTATTTACTATCAAGTGAAGCTGCAATTAATTACTTATCTCTCATTAGTGCAAAGTGAACAAAATTATACCAAATTGCTATAGAAGTTTAAGTGGGATTTGCCAATTAATACAAACCAGGTCCTAATCAGTGTGAGTGGAAGACTGGGCTTTGTTCTCTAAACATCCCTGGACTTGAAATGAGTGGATATGCACATCAAAAGCTCCCTGCTGTGTATTCAATCATACAATAAGTTCTGGCCTATTTTCCTAATAGCAGTGGGAACTGGGAATTAAAGCCCAGGCGCACAAAAACCGACATCAAAGAACTAGTGATGACGTAGGCCGACTGTTGCTTTGACTCACGTTGCCAGCTTGTGGGCCAACAAGTTGGACTTGGACACAAAGCGAGTTTACGGCCAACAGCCAACCACTACGCACATTGTGTGAATGGATATGAGTAAATAACTCCAGCTGGCAGCTGTAGTCTGTATTTGTCATACACAGAGGGAAACCAGAAAGACATAGGGCTGTAGATCAACAAGCCCTTGATCCTTTTTGACACTGCTCTCACTCACCACTTAGCATCATTCAGGACGGTCCTCTCACTATCAACATATCTGAGTAATGGAATGATGAGAGGAAAATGAAAATGGAAGAGGGCCCCTGTGTGTGCCTTTTATAGTCGAGCTGAACAGCTTATCGGAGAGATGTAGGTCGACATAGAAGTTAGCATCACAAGGGAGTTCCTTGACTAAAAGCCAATGGGATTTTTCCATTGGATTTCCGTAGCTCTATTGTGTAACAGAAAAAGCTGATGTTAGGCTATCAAAAAAAAAACTCATGGGTGCTGCTTTAAATCTCTACAGCTTGTGTTAACCACAGACCTTATTTCAGGCTTCTAACTGCAAAACACAGTGAAATGACCGTTGACTTTGAGACACCACCACTTTATAGACTGAAAAGCAGCCGATAGTGTCTAACTACTGCCCAATGTGCAAAACACTCCGCAAAAACAATGCGTCATAGCCCAACTAAGAGCCCAACATTGTTTGTCATGATTGCCTTTAAGAGCGCCCAAAGAGCAATTATTGGTCAAAGCTCTTATGCCCAGTGCTTCCTGGTATTACTATAAATACATGATACCATCTGTGGATTTGAAGTAAATATTTCTCTAACCGTTTTTTGGACACGATATTCCTTTTTGCATAACATCAGGATAAAATTCAGTTTACATTGGAATAGTTGTTTGGTTATGAAAAGGAAAGTTCACTGTAGTGATCACATTGAAAAGAAGTATATTTTTCCACAACGAACAAAATGTCCTTTCGTAATTTCTGTACTAGTCACATCTTGTTCTTTGTAGTGTGTGTGTGTGTGTGTGTGTGTGTGTGTGTGTGTGTGTGTGTGTGTGTGTGTGTGTGTGTGTGTGTGTGTGTGTGTGTGTGTGTGTGTGTGTGTCTGATATTAGTAACTTGAACCTAAAGGCACTGAGCTAGGCTTGTGTGTTTTTCTTTGTGTCTTTCATCACAGGCACTCTGTTTAAGCACATACACACATAATTGTCCGTGTGTCCGAACTCTCTCACACACACACACACACACACACACACACACACACACACACACACACACACACACACACACACACACACACACACACACACATTTCCACTGCCACTCTGTAGGCTGCACATTCCAACACCCATGAATATCACAAACCAGCAGTCTCGCACTCCTTGCCTCCCATTTGTGACTACATTTGTGCGCTTGCTGATGACCGCAGTGAGACTTTATCCAAATATCTGTGGCTGGAGAAGCTGCCGGTGTAGAGAGAGGGAGAGAGGGAGAGAGAGAGAGAGAGAGAGAGAGAGAGAGAGAGAGAGAGAGAGAGAGAGAGAGAGAGAGAGAGAGAGAGAGAGAGAGAGAGAGAGCGAGAGAGCGAGAGAGAGAGGCCATTGTTCAGCTCTGTGTGTTTGTGTCAGACATGACGGCAGGATGAATAGCCCGAGAGAACCGGATAGTAAATAGTTGTAATGTGATTCGCTCGTCTTATAAATTGTGGGTGGAAGAACGCAGAAGTCTGCGAGTTACCAAACTGAAATGCTGAGAGTTCATGTGAAAGAAAGTGAGGCAACTTTTTCTTTCTTCTCCACATTTGCACTGCATTTGTGTGTTTCTTTTCTCAAAGCAGCAACAGGGGGCAGGGTGCTGTGAGGCGGGGTAATTGTCTCAAGGTGTGGAGAGAGCTCTGCAGGCTGATACTGTGCTGCTCTGCTTCCTGCAGTGTGTCATTGTAGTGTGTGTAAGCATCTGTTTGTGTGTGTTATGGTGGTGAAAGACAGGTAAAAACTCCACTTACTGACCACAGAAGTAGAAGAACTTGCAAAATGAATAAAAAATGTAAACAAAGAAAACAGCAGAATGGGTGCAGGCTGTTATTCTCCAAATAACAATAAGAACAATAAAAAGAAATGGATTCAGGGGGTTCGGAGAAATATAGGCAACCAAACAAACAAGAGAAGAAAAACTAAGAAATAGAGAATTGTAACACACAAGGGTAGTATGAAGCTTACGAAGCCACAGGCAGGACAATTTGGGAAGTCAGTGTGTATGTGATTGTGTGTGTGAAGGGGGGTGTTAGAGCCCCAGTGGGGGTTTCTTCTAGAGTTCATCCCTCTTGAATGAGGGAAGGAAAGGGAGGAGGGTGAGGCTGTCTCATATACAAACTATCCAGACTCTGGGCCAGTGTGGTTCGACTGCAGCAGAGTCCCACTTCAGTGTGACTGAACTATCCAATAAGCTCCGGGAGGGAAGCTAACTGAATCCATTTTGAACTGAATTGAAGGAATTGAGTTAGATACCCCCACATGCCAAGAAAAAATTGAGAAAAAAAGAGAAGCTTTACGAAGCAAATACAATTGCAGCAGTTTGACATGGAGATAGATGACCATTGAGAAGGAAAAGTAGAAATGATGTGGGAACTGAAACAGATCAGACTTCCAGCTTACAACTAAACTTTTAAAGCTCAGACCCAAATGGCAGAAATAGCAGTCCTTTCCCTGTAAGAAATACAAAGCCATGTTCAACACCATGTTCAACTACAATTTATTTTAAGCGTCTGTAAATCCCTCATGAATACCCTCCCATTCTTTTTTAATATTGATGAATTTAAATAAAATACTGACATTGTTACATTAAACTTTAACAAATGCCAATTAGGTGCCAGGAATTGCCAAACATGTGTGAACATACAAGCATGCAATTCAACATATATAAAGCATAAAGTAATATAAATATATGGAAATATGAATGAATATACATTTGAGTTTAAAGTAGGCAGTTGTTTTCAGTGAATTAACAGCTGCTTGTAAATTCTACAAACGTAATGATCGCATTGAATGACTGACTGTCTCTATACTCTATACATATTTATATTTTATGTAAATACTTTAATGTGTTACAATATTCTTTAAACGTTTTTAAAATAGCTTTTTATAATAGTACTATTTTTTGCTACATATAATTTTTTCTGTGTCTTTGTACACACCATTTACACCAAAGCAAATTCCTCGTATGTGTAGTCCTACTTGATAATAAAACTGATTCAGATTCTGATAAAGTAACATCAGAGACAAAGCCTTTTTTTCCTGTAAACTGGCAAGATATTATCAGGGAGTAATGACATCTAAAAATAAGGAGTTATTCTCTTTTATCTTTTCATTTTTTTGGATTTCCTTTTCATTTTTCCGTTTTTTTTTTATTTTTACTGTTTTTTTGTATTTATATCAAATTAATAATAAATATAATTCATAGTTAAAAATCAGTTGTGGACAATAACTAGTAGCTATGTAAATTTACTTAAGTACTGCAAGGATTTCCATTTCCTGTTACTTTATTCTTAAGATAATTTCAAGAAAATCTGATATATATATTATATGTATATTGTATTAAGTACAAGAAATAATCAACAATGTTTTTTTCATTTATTATTATACAGGTTAAGAAATACTTTGTTGATCCCTTGGTAAAAAGAAAGAAGAATCAGTTCCTTCTTAACCAGCTGCTACTTTAAAAAGATAAACATATTAATAATTATTGTTATCCAACAGTTAAACATATATTATTCTGGAATTGGCCAATGTGCAGAATTAGAAGGCCACTATATTAACCTTTAGCACTTTGAGTAAATTCTCATGCATATACTTTTGTAATTGAACTTAAGGCCTTTCCATGTATCAGAGTATTTCAACACTTTTCTTTTAGCAGTTTAAAACTGTGAAATAGCTTCATCCTATAGTACTCTGTCCACCTCTGGACAATATGCAACACAATACTATGCTTTTAGTTTGGGGGAACTTTCCAAAATGAGTATGTGAGAGCAGGTGTACAGAAACCACAGGAGAGAATCCATTTACCAAAAAATGTGAAAATGACACTCACTAAATTGCCTCTCTCTCAGCACCTTCCCTATTTGCTCAAAACAAACCTGTGTGGCAAGATTTTTTTTGCAGAAATGTGCTAGAGCAGTACTGTTTATTAGGCAATTCTCCCTGCTGTGGTAAAACAAAAAGAGAATTAATGCAGAAAAAGAAATAAAGAGGAAAGAGTCAAGGGAGGGGAGGGGAGGAGTGTTTGTTTTCATTCGCAGAATATGAAATATGGAGGAGCAAGTTGAAAAACTTGTAGGAGAGAAGGGGGAAGGAGAGAAACTTTGGTGCCTGACCAATCAGAAAGCAGTTACACATCCCCTCAGGCACTGGGTCCCTCCCTCTTCTTCTCCCCCGACCCCACCTCCTCTCTCTGTGCTGAGAGGGCATGTGGATAGTTGGCTGAGTCTGTGGTGGAGTGAGTGAGGCCCAGAGAGCCGGCAAGAGGGGAGCTGAGATCTGTTTAAAGCAGTCAAGTCAAAGCAGGCAGGCAAGTAAATAATCTGGGAAGAGAGAGGTGAAATCAGTTTGGGTTGTAGAGCAGAAAAGAGGTGAGAAAGAGAGGATTTTGTCCTTCCAGAGGACTTGGTTGGGACAGGACACGCAGTCCTGCCTGGGGGCAACAAGAGACCAACTCACAGAAAGAGAGGGAACACCTGGACCAGGCAGAGTTACAGTCACAGGAAGCTTCTCCTCAAATTCAACACTCACTTGGTCTCAGCTTGGCTGCAGGAGGCTACAGTTGTGTTTGCTGTGATTTGAGAGGAGCATGTTTGACTGTATGGAGGCACTGGGGCTGGGCCCACGGCCCCTCTTTGATGTGTCAGGACAAGGCTCCTGCATGCTCAGCAAGGCTACCTCGTACTTCTCAGGCCTGGACCCCTTCGCCTGGGCCGGGACCGGCAGCATTCAATGTGAGTACTCCATCCTGCAGGGCCATCAAACTGGAACAGAGCAGCTGTGTTTGTGTGTGTGTGTGTGTGTGTGTGTGTGTGTGTGTGTGTGTGTGTGTGTGTGTGTGTGTGTGTGTGTGTGTGTGTGTGTGTGTGTGTGTGTGTGTGTGTGTGTTCTTATCAGAGTCCTGGTTTTGTTATCATAGAGCTCTCTCCACAGGAAGAGTCAGATTCCTTTCGATTCTGTGTACCCATTCTCACCCTGCTTTTTGTTTGTTTATGCGCTCAGTGTGCTTTGTGAGAGTGAGTGAGTGAGTTGGGGAGTGCATATTTATACTTCATCGTGTTTGTTTTCATTATGAATGACTCCGCATGATTGACAGCTTTTTCAAACAATTCGAGAGCTGACCTGGCGAAGTGTGCAGAAAACACAATCGTCCAAACAGAAACAGCTCTGACAGATTGAAAGCAAATGGGCCTTGAAATCACACGGATGTGATTTTGCCATTAACCCAGTGACATTTAGTTAGAAACCAATTATACACGATAAAACAAGATATAAACTGACTAGTCTCAACATATGATCAATCTATTACGCTGATGCAATTGTTATCTGAAGCAATATTATCAGAAGGAAAGATGACTAAGAAATTAGAGGTTGTTAAAAGATGAAATATGAATCACTTGATGGATGTTTCTTGACACAAGGCTAGACGTTCTTTTGACATATTCTCAAAAGACCTGAAGGCACAGATTGCATAAGGTATTAACACGTGTGGTAAAAAAAACAAACACAATAGCGGTCTCACAGCATAGATAAATTACACTCCAGCAAAGTAATAAACACACTTTTGGCTATTGTCTCTGTCCAGACTCTTTGATTAAATGTTGCTTTGTGGCTCGGAAAATCAAACATTGACTCCATCTATCTTTAGAAACTGGTTGGCTGAAGTCTATCCATGTGTGTCACTGAGCTGAACACAACATGTTTTATGTTCAAAACATCTTCTCCACTGTGGGATGTCCTCATTGCGCACCTTGAGTCTATTTATCTTCAGTAATTATTTAGATACCAGTGCATCAGGCCCTGTCAGGTCCTCAGTGCTCACTAATGATGACGGATGAGCAGTCAGGATGACAAACACCACAGCAGGGCCTGTTTCAACTCGCTAAGGAGCTGCGCCAGATGTCAGCTCCACAGACAAATGTCCCCAAATGTTCATTAATCTTCTCCTTTTTAAATGAGATCACTTCAGTGTTCTTTACTTTCTTAAGCTTTGAAGGTTGCAGTTTCTGTAAGGGGTTGGGGGGAATTTCTGTTTCTGAGTAATGGATAACATCATAACTCAACTCTGACATTCATAACTTTATATCTTCATTGAACTCATCAGAATAGATTTGCCCACAACCAAGCTCTCAAACAGGAAGCTGGGCTGGTGATCTTAAAATCCCACCGTTTATAACTGGAGCTGAAACAATTCAATTTATTGATTAGTCAATTGACGGAATAATAAATAGCAACTCTTTCAATAATAGATCAATTAATGCCTTCTTCTGTTTAAATCATTTAAAGATGATGCTATTTGAAATGTTGGTCGAACAAACCAGATGATTGAAGACAACATAGTTAGCTCATTCTTTTTTGTACAGATCAGTCAAAGTGATCAAATGATAAATTGGTCGAACGACTGTATGTGTGCATAATTCTCCATGTTCTGATTAAGTCGTATTCACAAAACTCTAGGCATGGCTCAATTACTTTGAGTAAGACATGAGCAACTCATGTATTCCAAGATTGAACAGTTGAAATGATTTCATCCAGATCCATTAATTGTAAAGATACCTTTTGATTCTCAGCTAAACCTCCTCCACCTTTTGTTAGATTTTCCCTATAC
This sequence comes from Eleginops maclovinus, assembly GCF_036324505.1. NCBI lineage: Eukaryota > Metazoa > Chordata > Actinopteri > Perciformes > Eleginopidae > Eleginops > Eleginops maclovinus. The sequence continues at coordinate 13,777,008 of NC_086368.1, read as the reverse complement.
ATTTGCTAATAGCAATGTCAACATTTAGAATATTTTCATTGTTTAAGATGGTCGACATTATACATCAGCTGCCTTTATTGGAAAGTGAATACAAGTTTGTTTTCTCAGTGTTGCTTCTCATACAATGTTAGACACTGTGACTCTAAATTCCTGGGAGCATTTTGGCCTCTGTGTCTTTTTGACACCAGATTTCTCCCCTGTGTGTGTGTGTGTGTGTGTGTGTGTGTGTGTGTGTGTGTGTGTGTGTGTGTGTGTGTGTTTTTATGTGAGGCAGTTGAGCACCTCTCTGCCTTCCTTTGTTTCAACGTCAGGAGGCATTTAAGGGAGCGGGACATGCCAAGGTCTGTTCGCTCTCTCTGTCACTCTCTCTTGTTTAGGGGAGGGGGGGGGTGGGATGGGGGGGTCGTCTATGTGACATTTGTTTTTTCCTTTCTGAAGATACCCCCCCCCCCCCTTTCTAAACTTGATCTTTCTCTTCCAATAGTGTGCATCAATGTGTGTGTTCTCTGCACAAACTTGGCTCAGTTTACACGCCTAGTGTTGTGTAACCAAGAGCCTTTAATGATTCAATTACAATTACAAAGGGTCAATTAAGAGATTAGGTGGTATGTAGGGGCATGGGCAGTTAAAAGAAATGCGGACTGAAAGAAGAGTAGAGGGTTGAAGTTGGATTTGGGATCAAAATACCCCCCCCCAATGCTTTGTAACTTGGGGATTGTAGGCTTTCAGGGGAAACGCTCTCCACTCTTCAGTGATAATCTCCCTTTTCTCTATCACCCTCTTCTCTTAAATGGGTTCTTCAAAGATAGTTTAACAATGCTCCTCGAAACTCATATCAGCCCATAGGAGGAAAGCGGCTAACTGTGATACAATGGGACAGCTGTTACTGCCAGTGATCAAGACAGAAGATATATGCCATGAGTTATGAGATAACACTGTAGTTTAAGCAGATGACTGTATGTTGTTATTAGACTAAAAGGAGCTTAGACTTTTGCGTGTGCCTGTTCTAGTATCACTCTGATAAAATAAGGTTATCTGTGTCAGTGGGTCACATACAAGCCTATGCTCCTGTACTCTTAATGCCTCTGGCCTGTCTTTTCTTCACACTGTCACTTTCTCTACATTGGTGACAAGATAAGTACACTGAAGCCTTAGTAACCTTGGTGAACCTGGAAATTCAAGTTCAGTGCTGCTGCAGAAACTGAAACAACAGATTATCTCACCTCAAATAACCAAATGAACAGATGAAGTCACAGAGTGAGCATAGACCAAAGACACGCACATTTTCAGTGCAGCAGTTAGGTGTTCATAAAGAAAAGAAGGTTTCAGGGTTACAACCTACACTTCAAGTGCCTTGTACTGAATTCAGTTTTTCCTATCGACAGCCACACATCCCTCTTTGGCCATGAACACGATTCTTCTTCAGGTCTTGTCAGATTATGTAGTTACTGTGAATTGTGCAAACACTGTAATCAAATTATTACTCTAATCTTGTTATTCGCAGTAATGAGGTTACAGTTTGCCTGTTACAACAGACATTATTCACCTTTGACTCTGAACGCCTACAGACTCATCTGTTAGGAATGACAAATACTGTAGCTTATGAAAATGGTTGAAGAAAAGCTCTCATTTAAATCTATGAAACAACTTAATTCAGTGCAGAATAATGTTATTAATTAAACGTTACTCTTATTAAAGCTGCAGGAGCAGAGAGAATCCCAGGCTGCTGATAGTAGGGCCAGCTTGAAACCAACATCTTGTGAGGTTTAGTGTTCCAGCTTGTCTCTGTTTGTGGGGTCACAGCTTCCAGCCTTGTCTCCACTACACCACATTTACTGGGGCCTGGGATGACTCTGAATAATGAGACAATCTTTTATGTCTACAAAACTATTTGTCAAATACCCAACAGTTTGCTAACTGTCTGCTCGAGTTGCAGAAATGTGGTTTAAATAGCTGACAAGACATATTTCAAAAGAGTTACTTTAAACATTAAAGCTTAAAGTGAGGATCAAACGCATAATCGCACCCTTCATCTAATGTAATTAATCATAAAGGATCACAAACTTTTTTTTGAAAGATTTATTTTCCCTTTTTAGCATTTTTGCCTCTTTCTTTGCTTGCGTCCGAATAGAAAAGGGAGGATAGAGAGAGGTACGACATGCAACAAAAGTCTAAAGGCTAGAATTGAACTTAGGAGTTCCGACAGATCATTATTTATAATCCACTTTGCCTGAGTTGTTTCTGTAGAAGATTTTTGAGAGCCATGTTGGTGTTTTTTCAGGTTGCAGAGCATGGAGGTGGTAGCCTTGATAATATTACAAATAAAGGCAAAAATAGAGAGCTGGGTTTATTGGGTGCTATAAAAAAGAAGGGCTGTATTGTATGCATGATGATGAATGGGAAGGACTAACCCAGATTTAACAACCTATCCCGTAAAAGCACCCCCCACCCCACTCTGCAGACAAAGCCTAACTTTGTTACCATGAAAAACAACAACATATTACATTGATGTTGTTACCCAGATTTGCTCCTGAGTCTTAATTTTTCTCATTTTCAAGCTCAAGAGAAAATAAATTAGGACTTATTTTATACTCTTTTAGCCCAGTCTTTGACAGTTCATGTGGAAGTGTTAAGAGTTTGCAGGTTTAAGTATGTGTCAAGGATTTCTGTTTTTGTAAGTGAGCTTGTGCAAATGTGTTTGTGCCTTTGTACACCCTTGTCTGTGTGTTTGTGTGTGTGTGTGTGTGTGTGTGTGTGTGTGTGTGTGTGTGTGTGTGTGTGTGTGTGTGTGTGTGTGTGTGTGTGTGTGTGTGTGTGTGTGTGTGTGTGTGTGTGTGTGTGTGTGTGTGTGTGTGTGTGTGTGTGTGTGTCTGCTTCCTTTTTAAGTGTTTGGTGCTGCTGTTTTTATTGAGCCATCTCCTGGACTGTAGCCTGGTTTTCACAGCCTTTCCTTTAAAAACGCGCTGCCAATGACAGGAAGGACTCCTCCTCCTTCCAGGGCAGGAAGGCAGAGAGGACAGAGGGGGGAAGAGGGTTATTAGTGAGGGTTGTGCTGAGGGGGGAGTGCAGAGGAGGGGAGGGGACGCTGGTATTGAACTTAGAACAGCTGATGAAAGGGATTGTCACTCAGATCTCCCCTATCTCCTCCCTGCTGTCATGGTAATTACTCGCTCAGCATATTTGAGGCTGTGGCTCTCCCCCACTGTTAATCTGCTCTCATGAATTACAACAGAGTACAGTCATTGAAAGCATGAAAGACACATTTTTATAATGAAAGAGCATGTCATGTAACCAGAATTTAATTTACAAGATGCATTTCTTTGAAATTGACACAAAGGTGTTTTATGTGTTATGGCTTTTTCATGATGAATGATGTTGAGATTCTTCACACTGTTTCTGTGAATGTCACTCAGTCGCACTGGAAACCCTCACACACACAGTCCAGCTGAACTGTGGCCCCGTGCAGCAGCCTACACACACACACACACACACACACACATATATTCACAAGTGCACGCACATTACACAGTGTACTGCTGAACATTTTGTGAGGCGGTTATGTAAAAACAGAATTTTCTTTCGAAATGAATGTTTTGAGGACTCAAAGTAAAAGAGGTGTCAGTAACAACTGCTATTTGGTTCAATGTACTGTTTTTACAAAGATCTGAGGAAGTAAAGTTTTTTTTTTAAAAGCTAAACAATTGAAAAATACTATTGCTTTGTTACTATGCCACAGTGGTCCACTACACTCTCGAGCGAGGCTCATTGGAGCCCCCAGGCCAAAGTCTAGTTCAATGAGATGTTGGCAGGCTGCAGGCCCTACAGGCCATATGTCACAGTGTGTCTACTGCACAGCCACTCCAAGGCAAGGAAAAAACCCCTTCAATATCTTTTTAAAACAGACCACATGCTCACTCTGTCCATGTGTGTATTTAAACAACTGCAGCTCCAGGACACATTGAGGCAATCTGCGTTTTACGTTTTATACGCTCATTAATAAATGACAGATAAGTTCTGAAAACCGTCTGATGACACCAGCATTATTTTCCTTTCTGTATAGAAATGTGTATCTATGTACAATTCTAGTGTACTGACTTCAAACGAATGATGTGATGTAATTTACTGTATACAATTAAAAGTTGAAATTGAGGGGGTGGTAGTATGTGGCTGTTATACTGAATCCACTACTACTGCTCAGGATTGAAGTTGTCACTCCATCAAGACTCATCAGAGCTGATAAGGAAGGTGTCTGCTTTCAGAAAGGTGTTTGATGTCTAAACAGGGATGTGTTGATCTGACAACCAACAGTGAGGAGGAAGTTAGAAAATACCAAGAAGGGAGCAGATCAAGTAAAGTATTGTTAAGAAGTACTATTGTTACGGAAAAAACCCTCAAACAACTCACAAGAGTCATCCAAAGACAGGTTATATTTAAAGTTCTGATTGAAACTTTGGGGAGAATAAATATGCAGCTAGCTGATGAGGCTGATTCACATAAGTCATTCTTTCTGATCTGCATCCAATAGAGGTGTGCTGATTGATGTTGTGACACGCTGAGGGGTGAGTTGTAGGTGAGGGGGAGAGGCATTTGTTCCATCCAAGGCTCTGAGGCTGAGCTCAGTTCAGGGTGATGACAGAAGCTTGACAGTTTTTGGCTCCTTTCCTTATTTCTCCACGGCAGGTACAATCCCCCTCCCCCCTCCCTCTCTCTATCTCTCACCGCCTTCAGCCCAGTGTCTCTCGCCCTGTCTCCCTCCGTCATGTTTCTGGGAGTCACGTCGCTCCTCGACCACTCTCAACACCCTCAGACGGTGTCAGTCACTACCTCTCTCCTGGCGCCAGATGCAGCTTCTCGGTTTCAATGGGAGCTATTTTTCCACTTGTTCTCTCAGGGCCACTTTTACATTGTCAGTGTTACTATATAAACAGAAAACAGTGATCAGGTTACAGTGCCACTCATTCAAATCCACCTCCCACACCTGGGCTCTGACGCCCCCCAAACTGAATACATCATAGTATTCACCTCCTACACAACAAGCTGCTCTATGTTTACTCGTAAACTTACATGAAATGATACACTCTCCTGCAAACTCTGAATAATTTCACTCATTGTTGGAGAACAGCGCTATTATTAAGAGCAAGTATATGAATTAGGCAGACATGACAATATCTATAATCTTTAAAGATAAACAATCAGTTCCTTTATGAACATAACCATCAGGGCCGCAACGAACAATTGTTTCTTTATCTTTTATTAAGTCTGTTACTTTCTCAATTCATCTATTTCTTCATTATAATACTATTATATTTCCATGGAATAAGAAATAATTCTAAACACTTTCCTGAAGTACAAGATGCTGTCTAAAGATCTGAAGTATATTCAAGTAACTATAACAAAGTAGACAAAGAAAATCAGCATATTGACAGGGTTGCAAAAAAGGGAAAACTAAAAGACTGCATTCGAAGCCTTCGATCACATAGCAGATAAAAAAAATAGTATTTTTCTACCCTAATACATTAATAATGAATCACTGTGCAGTGCACACATCTGCTTTATCTAGTGTGATAAAGCATAAAGAGGTTCAGTTTTAACAACGTCACAGGCTGTGCAGTCAGACTGATTTTTTGGTCTAAAATATAAATGTTATAGGAACTATTTAATGCCACTGACATTGTGTTACGAAGGTCTTATTACAATATAATTAGGCTACTTACAGTTTGTGACTTTGAAACAACAGAGATGTTCAAATGTAAGCATAGAAAGTTAATGATTAATGGTTTGGTGGGTTTTTTATTTCCATTTCAGACTCTTCTTGTCACTTAAAAGACAGTAACCCCAGTTATTATTTTGTACACTTGTAACAATCTTTGTGTCAGATCAAAGTAACCAAAGAATTACTTAATGGAAAACAAGGGTTGTTTTTCGTCTCTCACTTTCTCAAAACCTTTTATTTCGGATAATAATTATACTTTTTAGGATGAATTTCTGCAACACATTTCCCTTCAAATCACTATTCATCAAATGTTGTGTTCAATTACAAAAGTCTGAAGTTTGAATTTGAAAGCAAGCTGATGGTCTTGTAGTTAGCAATGGCCTTCTTCAGTCAAGGTCAAAGTTAAATGGTCAGGATATTTTCTAACCTCTCGGCCACTGGGAAGTTTCTGTCCTCGGACTCACCTCCTTTTTTCTCTTTCTTTCTCTTTTCATTTTCCCCTTTCTGTTTTTATTAGACTATTCCTTTGTGCCTTTGCTTTCTGTTTTTTGAAACCTTACCACTCTTGTTAATGGCTGAGGGTTCAGGTTGGGGTTGCTGTGGTCGGGTGGGGGCCACATTTGGTCAAGTCCTGTGCTATCCATTGAAGGCGACAGGAGGGGCTGTGCCTTTGGGGTTTTTGACCCCAGATTCTTTATTTTTACTAGGAAGGGATCCAAGGATGGAGCTGTTGATGTGAATAGCTGCCCAAGGTGACTGGATCCCAATAAAGAGGCCGTCAGCCTGGCCGGGGGCCTCCTCCCCATCCTAGACACAACCTTTATAGGGCCGCTTATGAGCCTGGGCATCTATTAAACCCTGTCCAGCCTGCACTGAGGAATTTAGGGCTAGGAAACAAGGGAGTGGGGGTGGGAATGGGCAAAGGGAGGTGAAGTTGGGGTGACTGAAGGTGAAAGTTGAAAGGCATGTTCGAAGGAATCTGGTTGTTCTTTGGTCATCACCTTCAAATGTGTACCAGGCGTGTCTCACTCTCTATAAGTTCAGGCAACCTCGTTTGTTTTCCAAACAGCTGGACACACTTGTACCTGCGTCTACTATCCATTGTTTATTCTGAACGTTTTCTTTTAGCAGCAGTTGAAGGACTTGTGCCTGTGGCCAGCAAATGGTGTTATACAGTGTGCCATTTTCTTTAGCGAGGCAGCGAGAAGGAACAGAGGGAGACAGCAGAGCCTCATAAACATCCCGCCTCTGTTTGTTCACATGGGGCTGGAGGTATATAGGCAGGTCTGGTTGGACAGTCTTTCAAATAAAAATGTGAGCTTGCACACACACACACACACACACACACACACACACACACACACACACACACACACACACACACACACACACACACACACACACACACACACACACACACACACACACACACACACACACACACACACACAGATGCAAAGATGCAAAGATTCAGATGTCAGTCAAGAAGTCAACAGAGGTATGCTGCTCCCCCACTCACCAGTAAATGGAGAAGCCAATCAAATCTCAGCTGCCAATCAGCATTTTATCAGCAGGGCCATCTGGCCATCAGCTAATTGTGTCTCTTTTAAGTCCCTGTCAATCAGCAGTGCCCCCCCCCTCCCTTTTCTCTTAAAAATGTCTGCCTTTGAGCTTGCCTTCTGGCTCCGAGGGGTGGCCTGCATGGGGTTGGGGGTTGTTTGTTGACCATTCTCTCTTAATCAGTTGCTGTATTAGCTTTCATCATAGTTTCAAAGACTTTAAGCACTTATGTAAACAAGATGTTCTGATATAATAAGAGTTGCTTTTTTCCCTTACTCCTGCAGCGGTGGAGACCCAGAGCACCAGCTCAGAGGAGATGGTGCCCAGCTCTCCTTCTCCCCCTCCTCCTCCTCGTGTCTACAAACCGTGCTTCGTGTGCCAGGACAAGTCATCTGGCTATCACTATGGAGTGAGCTCCTGTGAGGGCTGCAAGGTAAAGGAAGCCATGACACCTGAGGATTTACAGGACATGTAGGAAGTGGACAGCTGATGTTTCAGCTAGAGCTGGACAGATGTCAGCACTGCAGAGCTTTACTGTTAGCATCTGTTAAGCTGCCCCCTAGTGTACCCTTACTAACATTGCATATATTGATGTAACAGCCAAACATAAGTATGCAATAAAGCTTTGCTAAAGTGGAGGTTTAGAGCTTGAAATTAAAATAAAAAAATCTAAATTGGAGGCTTTTGGGCGCTTGAAGTATATAAACAGAGAACAATTAATTATTTAGAAAGAAGCTGAGAAAGACTTCAGATCTAAGTCCGGCAACTCATTTAAGATAAGATATACTTCAGTGATCCCAAATTGAGAAATTGTTTTCATTGCAGCAGCATGTAAAACAAAGTATTGCACATAATTTAGAAATAAAAAGAGTAGAAAAGAAACAATTAAACAATATAAACATCTCAAATTAAAGGATAAAACAGAGCTCAAAAAGTGAAAATATAAAAGTTTACCGTGAAGATAAAAATCTGTAAACCGTCTGAGAAATAAAACACGATTGAAGGACTAAGTTACATCTAACACAATATAAAAGTAGGATATTATAAACATTTAGTGTGCGAGAATGGCATATTAAATTGAATACCAATGTAAAATGTACAGTGCAAAGTTTTAAGTCCAGTTAACAAAAGAGAAACTGGATCAAGGAATGTATCAACCTTTGGCATATTGCACTTTATTTTATAAGCATTACATTTAAAAACAATCAACTAAAAGTCCATAACCATCTTAGTTGAACAAAGGCAGAGAAGTGTCTGAAGCTCCAAGCTAACATACTGTATGCTCACAAGCACAATGCTGACTTTCCTATTTAATGATGACAATGTTCCCGATCTTGGTAAAGCATGTTAGCATCATAAATATCAGTTTTAGAAAAACATCACACCTGAGGTTGACTGACTGACTGACTGGAGCATGGCTAAAGATCTATTTTCTGAGATGTTATTGAGAGCATTTTACTGTCATAATCAGTTTGAAAGACATTTTCTTGTATCTGTTTCAGGGTTTCTTTAGGCGCAGTATCCAGAAGAACATGGTGTACACTTGCCACAGAGACAAGAACTGCCAGATCAACAAAGTGACGCGCAACCGCTGCCAGTACTGTCGGCTGCAGAAGTGCTTTGAGGTTGGCATGTCCAAAGAAGGTGAGAAGAAATATGGTGATCAATATTATTATTACCAAAAAAAATACTTAATCACTATTAACGAAAAAGCTGTGGGAAGAATGGGCTTTTAAAGCGAATCCACTTGTGCCTGTTTTTCCCTGTAGCGGTTCGCAACGACAGGAACAAAAAGAAGAAGGACGTGAAGGAAGAGGTTGTGCTACCAGAAAACTACGAGCTGAGCGGGGAACTGGAAGAGCTGGTTAAAAAAGTCAGCAAAGCTCACCAAGAGACCTTTCCATCTCTGGGCCAGCTGGGAAAATACACTACAGTACGTTTTTAAATGCATAATCACCTCCAACCCCTAAACCCTCCACGGAAGCATTAGCTCACTGCTTTGCCAGAAGGATAAACGCTGTATGGACTCTGCACAAGCACACAGACCAAAGTTTCCCTCTTTCTCTCTCCCAGAATTCAAGTGCCGACCACAGAGTGCAGCTGGACTTGGGCCTGTGGGATAAGTTCAGTGAGCTGTCCACTAAGTGCATTATAAAGATTGTGGAGTTTGCCAAGCGGCTACCAGGCTTCACTACGCTCACCATCGCTGACCAGATCACCCTCCTCAAATCTGCATGTCTGGACATCCTGGTACCCAACACCTGCTTCTATTACTCCTCCTCTTTAATCAACTCCCCTTCCACCTCCCTCACGCTTTCTCATTTGTCACGCTGCTTAACTTTAAAATGATTAATTTGAATAGCTGCCATGATTTTATTTGACTGAATTTCATATTCATTTTACTAACTGCCAGCATTGTTCGTTCCTCTCTGTCTTGTTATTTAATCTCCTCTCTTAGATGCTGAGGATATGCACTCGCTACACCCCCGAACAGGACACAATGACGTTCTCAGATGGCCTCACACTCAACAGGACCCAGATGCATAATGCCGGCTTCGGCCCGCTCACAGACCTGGTGTTTGCTTTTGCCGGTCAGCTGCTGCCTTTGGAGATGGACGACACAGAAACAGGCCTGCTCAGTGCCATCTGCCTCATCTGCGGAGGTAAGGTTTTTTCCTACTGGCGTGCTATCATTAGCTAACAGAATCTTAAAATGTTACTTTTTCTCATTGTTTTACAGTTCCCTCACTATAATGTTTCCAGCTTTTCTACCATTTCACCTCAACTTCTTCACTTCACCTCTTTTAATATGTCTCTTGTTTCAGACCGTATGGATCTGGAAGAGCCACAGAAGGTAGACAAGCTGCAGGAGCCTCTACTGGAGGCTCTGAAGATCTACACCCGCCGCAGACGCCCCAACAAGCCTCACATGTTTCCCCGCATGCTGATGAAAGTCACAGACCTCCGAGGAATCAGCACCAAAGGTCAGCTGAGGTTTCACATAACCATATCACATCAAATAAGTAGGGCTGAAACAAAGCGTCCTACTATTTAGTTTTTTGGTACCTACCTAAATGTACCCACAGTTCTGAGAATAATTATGATCAATTCCATTTTTGGACATAGTTATGGGATGTCTACTTTTTTTCACATCAGTTTGACAGTACACCCAAACTCTTAATAAAATCGTATTGGCACAGGTATCATAAAATTCAATGTCCAATCTTACTCAGGAGATAACTGGTTTAAAAATAGGAAAATGAAGAGATTTTTTATTTTTTATTAGACATTTTTTTTCTTATGAGGAAAGAAACCTTTGTATACACTATCCATTAAATAAATATGTGTGTGTGTCCGTAGGTGCAGAAAGAGCCGTCACACTGAAGACGGAGATCCCGGGCCCCATGCCTCCACTGATCAGAGAGATGTTGGAGAACCCCGAGGCCTTCGAGGACAGCAGTGACTCGGGGGACAGCGCTGCAGCCGCTCCCCCCGCCATTCAAGCCATCAAACAAGAAGAGAAAACCACTGATGAGTCTGCAGTTGAGGAGGAAGAAGAGGAGGAGGAAGACGACTACTGGGACGAGGAGAAAGACAGAGGGGCAGACAGTGACAGGGAGCCGTCGGGGGAGGCGGTGCCGGCGGCGGCAGGCGGGCAAAAGAAAGGCGTGACTGGGAAAACGCAGTGAGACAGACACCATGATGCTGCTTCCTCCTTCAGATCACTGAGCCCTCACCCAGCAATATCTCTCCTGAGAAACCTCACAGAATTAGGCTCTTAAACAACAACAGTGTTTCATACAGCACATTTTTACATAAACTGAATAATGTACATGTGACTGAAAGGAAAATGTGTTGAATTCAGTCGAGGAGGCTATAAGTGGGAGAAGCAAAAGCACTACATTTCAGTGGGCTGGGGAGAGCATCGTGAAAAGTCACTGTGCCAAAATGGGACTGTACAAACGATATTTCAAAAGTGTTTGGTCCACCCAAACGGGAACTAGAGGTGGTGGACAGAAGAAAATGCACTCCTCCGCTATCTATAAGGGCTATGCTTTGTATAAAATTGATGGTAAAAATACATTGCAACAACGGGACTCTATGTCCATTTGCCGCATATGTCTTCTCAGAATTCCTATTATTACTATTCAGAGATATGCGACTTATTTTTTTATAGTGGTTTTTCTATGCATGTTTCTGTTGTCCTGTCTATGGGACTTTGTGTTGCTTTTTTGTATATTTTTCACCATAAGTCCTGCTCAAATTTGACTTGACATGTGATTTCTTTGGCTTGTCTTGTTATTTGTATGCATTTGTTGCTTTATTGGACAAAGTGAAAAGCATTAGTGAAGATAGTAAAGGGAGCAAAAGCAAAGAGAGAGCAGGTCATGAGCAGGACTCAAACTCACAATCTGACAAGCATGTAGTTCTCTGATCGTAAAACATCCGAAAGACAAAACAGCTCTGGTGCTTTTGATGCAAAATGGACTCAAACAAATAATAGAAAAGAAATGCAGCAAACTATATCCAACTTCTGACAAAAACACACACACAGAAATTACAAAAATAATCTGCAGGGTAGATTTAATGTCATCATCACCAAATCTCAGGTTGATTCTTTTAGTGCCATGTCTCACCTGAATTTTGAGAAACTGCTGCTGTAAACGCACCCCTGTTCAATAAAATAAGTCTTCTAACAATAAAGAGTAGAGATGATTAGAAATAGAGGTTGTTTATCATGCCCTTGGTACAGTGAATCAGGTACACATAAGCCATAATATTTTCATTTTGTAAGAGTGAGGATACAATCTTCCAAATGAGCGCAACACTCAATCAGTTTACTTCACAGAAAACCTCAGGTGTGTATGTGTGCGTGTGTGTGCATTAGTGTGTTTACCAACCCACAAAGTCATGTTGTAAATATATGATGTTACTTTCATTAGTGCCATAATCCACAGTGAGCATTTAAGAAGAAGTTCAATTAAAAGTATTCTTAAAAATGCACATAAGATAGATTTTGTAGATAACTATCAAATGTGCTCACCCAAAGACTTCTGTTGGACATTGATGCCGATGTCAGATGAGAAACGATCCCATGATTGATTAACACGAGGTTGCAACCGTCCAACAAAACTAAGAAAACAAAAGCTTTACATTGGGTTCCCTGTCTGCCGAAGCACAGGGCAGCAGTTTCAAATAATATGTATCTCATGAGTGATGCAAAACATGTATTTTGTCAAATAAATCATTTGTTTTTCATTCAGATTTTTTTTACTTAAGATACAATTATCTCTGTAATGAAAGACAAAGGCAATTATTACTGAACTCCTTAATATTTGTAAGGAAACAATGTCTCCATCAGTATGGTGTCCTTCAAAGAATTGCAGTACAGCTGCAGCGTAACATTGATGTAGTTTGTTGATATAAGGGATAAAAGAAGAAGCTAGTATAAGATATCTAAAGGATGAATGAAGCAGAGAAAGAGAAGATGTAGAGAATATAGGAGGAAAACAGATCCTACATCGGCTCAGTGGCAACCCTGCAGCCGCTTTACAGCAGTGACCATGATAGATAGATATTTGGCACCAGATGTGATATCATTCAATACGCAGAGGATTGAAATAATCAACACTGTCGCCATAATGACGTTCATAGACTGTGTGTCTACTGACTTGTGATAATATAGAATGGAAACATCCCAATCACATGACTGAGGTAAAGGATAATAATTATCATCAGTGTTTTTCTTTACTTGTTAATCTCCATCTCTCAAACTCTCACACGCAATGATTTGCACATCGTCAGCCAATATCCGAGGTTTTAAAATATCCGATTACAGCCGTATTTCATAGTAATCATTTCTGTTTTTGTTTTATTGAATTTGAGCGGGTGCAATAGATAAACCATGGATGAGGTCACAAAGGCCTCAGCTCCATATGTAAGCATGTGAATAGGAAGAAGAAAAAAAAGACCAAAGATATTTCATTCAGTTTGGACAAAAACAACTGTTACTCATACAAATTCCAGTAAGGTCGACGATGGGATATGTATTCACGTTGTATTTTTTGATAGAAAAAAATGTCATAATCTCAAATGAGTTTTAAAGCTGGAACCGTTTTATCTCTGTTACATTTGTTGTTTTTTTTAACTGTTGTCTTTTTATAAACTATATATTTGTAGTGTGAAAATAACAGCCTTATTCTTATGTTCAGGGATTCAGACACCTCATACGTTTTACTTCAATTTGATTTACACAAAAAAGCTCTGATACATACACACACACACACACACACACACACACACACACACACACACACACACATACACACACACACACACACACACACACACATACACACACACACACACACACACACACACACACACACACACACACACACACACACACACACACACACACACACACACACACACACACTCAGAAAAACAAAGACTGGGCTGATCTGTTGTCGTTTTTACATTTTGACTTGTTGCTTGTTTGCTTGTTTGCTTATTTGTTATTTGTTGTTGTCTTTCTTGTATTTTGATAAAGGCGCTTTTGGTTTCAGACCTTCAGTGTCTTCTTTATGATAACTTTACAGGCCATGAACACGGAAATACTTAAGAGGTCAAATTACAAAATACACATGACCACCAGCATGTATTTATCATCACATTTTATTAAAGAGCACCATCCCACTCACAGAAGCTCAGATCAATAATCAGAATTATCATACATTTACTTTACTAATATTCTTCCAAACTGACGCTGAGTTGAACAAGCTTCAACAGGACATTTCTCACTTGTCTGTAACAACCACACACCCAGCCACACTGTTGACACAGTTTCACGATTCACACGCAGACGTTATAAATCCATGGTATCAAATATTATTTTTCTCAAAACAGTTGCAGCATGCACAGACATATTTGAACAAGCTAAAAAACAAAGCTAGAAAACCTATGGATAACGAGAGGAGACTGAGAACTTAAATATTATTTGGAAACAATTAATTTGAAAATGTAAAGACTGACAGTTTGTTATAACGTAGAAATAAAACCATAAGCCATTCTATTTAACAACATTCTACACCCTTAAAGGTACCCCAGTATACAATATGTTATAGGTCTCAGATACACTGCCCAGCCAAAAAAAGGTCACACACTCTAATATTCGTTGGACGGCCTTTAGCTTTGATTACGGCATGCATTCGCTGTGGCATCGTTTCCACAAGCTTCTGCAATGTCACAACATTTACTTCTGTCTTGCATTAATTTTGCGGGACGGGAGATTCGGACCACTGCGCAAAGTCTTCTCCAGCACATCCCAAAGATTCTCAATTGGGTTCAGGTCTGGACTCTGTGGTGGCCAATCCATGTGTGAAAATGATGTCTCATGCTCCCTGAACCACTCTTTCACAATTTGAGCCCGATGGATCCTGGCATTGTCATCTTGGAACATGCCCGTGCCATCAGGGAAGAAAGAATCCATTGATGGAATAACCTGGTCCTTCAGTATATTCAGGTAGTCTGCTGACCTCATCCCTTGGGCACATAACGTTGCTGAACCTAGACCAGACCAACTGCAGCAACCCCAGATCACCCCCACAGGCTTGTGACCTTTTTTTGGGTCGGGCAGTGTACAAAACATGTCTCTGAAGAGTGTCTTGAAAAACAAAACAGATCATACATTGTAGCATGCCTTAAACCCCCCTGTTTCTAAAGTGCTGATTCTGTATCTATGACTTGAAATGCAAATGAGCTGCTGCTGGCCACGCCCCTATGAGAAGTGATTGGTTCAAAGAAACACAATGGTGATCTGGGAGGAGATTCAGGCGATAAAGTGGGTGCGTAGACATGACAAAGCGGTCTGCATAATAGGTGACCTTTAAGACTGTAAGGTGTCATTTTCTACATAAACAGCTGCAAAGCATCAGTAGAACAATCACAAAACAATGTTGGATAACCGGCATGAACTTGCATCACAGCGGTATACAAGTCAGTTGCCGTCCATCTTTTTGTTACCACATGGGGGATTCAACCAGATCACTGCAGAAAGAAAGAGGCAGAAGGTGCTGAGGATAAAAAAAATAGACAACACTGTCAGTAAAAATGTTATTAAATACAATGTTCCTTCTACTTCTGATCTACAGCTTGCTAATCCTTAACCTGTTTTATTACTGCTGCTATTTTTACTCTCACTGCGTTGCTGTCAGCATATTATTTACACTTCTATTTTTACTCTCTAGTGCTCTATGATTCCTACCACGAGAAAGGAAAGTGCCTGGTAAGTGGAATAACAGCTTTCTAAAACCAGTCCACCAGGGAGTGTGAATGAAGTCATCCCAAAATACTCTCAGAGGTGACTCAAGTCGAGGGGGGAAACAGGGTGTGTACTGTGCTGGTGGGAAGCCAAATGTGTCACCTCAGGACAGTATGCTGTTTTTGGATTTTGAAAAAAAGAAACTAGGTCAATAATAGATAACATGAGAGAAAAGAAAAGAATTGTTTTGTTTTTTTATTCACAGAGGTAGAAACGATGTGGATTGTCACAAGATGCTCCAGGATGTTACCTTTATTCAATACTGTTATTGCAGATTCCCCTGGGTATGTTCTGATACACTGCACGTCCTTTCATTCTCAGACTGAATTGTCCTTTTTTTTATTGTACTTACTTTTTTGTATATTCATATTTATTGCTTCTGATCACATTTTTCTGTGCTTTCATGTACGTTTCCAACCTTCATGTTTTGGTTTGCAAGTCTTTGTTCCATGTTTCCCTGATTTAAATCTGACCCGGTTAGAATAAATACACTGTCATTACTTCTTTCTACCAGTCAGCATTAAACCTCAGTGGTCAACAGTAGAACTGGAGCAGAAACTAGCAGGGTGTGGGGAACGAGTCAAATATTAGCTCTGATGCAGATAGTGTTAACTCGTGTTTCATGTGTGAGTAGGATGGCACACCTGTGTGTCAGAGACTGGAGTCTCAGCAGCGAGGGTCTCGGCTCTGTGAGGCGGCTCCAGGGGAGTGGACAGGAACAGAGGCGAGAGGATTGATCGGGAGGAAGCTGAGGACCCATTTTCTTCATCCTCAGAGGAAGAGCCAGGAGCTGTTTAGAATCAGTATAGACTCTTTACTCGTTACAGTGCAGGGAAATAGCATTATACAACAGGTGGTAGTTACTCACAGATGGATGTGGAAATATCGTCTTTGGATTCAGTTCCTGGCACAACTTCCAACCTCTGCTCCAACTGACGGATGTAGATCAGCAGGCCCTGCCAGTGACCAATTACAAACCCAATTTAAAGAAAAGAGTGGAAAAAGTATTTGAAAAAGAAACACATTTAAAAATATATTTTCATGTGAATGCTATGATGTTTACTTTAATCTTATTTCCTTTTGAGTTTAGGATATTGTTTCTTATTTGTGTAATTAACAATATCATACAATCATTGAATGTAAACAGTGGGTGAACTCAGAGGTTTTACTATACCACAAGTCAAAAGAATTATCATGAAATATACTTTGAATGAATATTATATAATTGGATCATTATTATTATTGACCCTAAAATGTGAACTATACTTTGATGTTGCAGCTTTAAGGTCTCATCCTATCTTATCATTAAGAATACATCCTAATCAATTTGTTGATTAAATGTGGGTTATTATAAAGCAATCAGTCACTTATGTCGCCATATGAATTGAATACAATATTTTCTTCTGACATGTAAAGGAAGAGTAGCAGTAAATTAAAATACTTACTTAAGTACCTCTATATTGGACGTAAGTACAGTAATGGAGAAAGTCTATTTTGTTACCAAAATGAGAACTGGGAATCTAATTTATTCAACAAGGGCCCCAATGTTAGTGTGCCTTTGGGTGCTTACACAGAAGCATGAGAAACACTGTTATTTGTATAAATGCATTTTGATCTTTTAAGGATTGGTGGTCTCTGTGTGTGTGTGTGTGTGTGTGTGTGTGTGTGTGTGTGTGTGTGTGTGTGTGTGTGTGTGTGTGTGTGTGTGTGTGTGTGTGTGTGTGTGTGTGTGTGTGTGTGTGTGTGATGCCTTGCCTGTTTTTCGGCCTGCTGCTCCTCCCTCTCTTTCTGGGCCATCCTCAGACTGGCCTTGAGCTCCTGCAGC
Organism: Eleginops maclovinus; assembly: GCF_036324505.1. NCBI lineage: Eukaryota > Metazoa > Chordata > Actinopteri > Perciformes > Eleginopidae > Eleginops > Eleginops maclovinus. The sequence goes on along the minus strand of NC_086368.1, from coordinate 13,759,587 downwards.
TCTCTCTTGGAATCGCTCTGCAGCACCTACAGGGGGCAGCAGCATCTTACTTGTGTGAACACACTCTACCCAGGCTCGTCCTGTTTCCCGCTGTTGTCATCATCGCGTCAGTAAAGAGAAATGTTTACTCGCTGTTCATGGAAGATTTCTATTTGTGCCTGCTAATGAGTAATAAAAGAACTACACTGAACTCTGGCTTCGTTCTCCAGTTTCCCAAAATGTTATCTGAGCATATGACGGTGGCGCACAAGCAGTTATATTTAGAGCTGAATTTGTTTGTGTGTTGAATAATGCGATGAACTCACTCTAGTGCAATCCCTCTCTCGTCCAAGCTCCACTTCTAGTTTCTCCCTCTCCATCCTCTCCTCCTGCAGCCACTCCTCCTTCCTCTGAACCTCACAGCTCAGGTCTTGTAATTTGTTTGCATCTGTCTGCATTTAAAAAAAGTTTAACAAACACAGCCAGGTTGACATTTATGTTTGTATGTGCTTTGCTGTAACTTCACCTCTGCTGCATGTTTGTACGCCTCTCTCTCTAGAGTCCAGTTGGCACGCTCCTCCCTGAGCACCAGGTTCTCCTCGGACAGCTGCAGGGTGAGCTGGGCTACCTGCAGCCGTGCTTGGTGCAGCTCGGTGTTGGTGTGGCCCTGGCGGATGCCCAGCTCCCTAAGCTCCCTGCGAAGGCCCTCAGCTACATGCTCACTAGCCTCCAGACGATCCTGCAGGGCTCGTACCTCCACCAGAGCCGCCTCATACTCCAACTGTGGAGAGGATAGAGGGGATAGGAAAGTGAAAACAACTCAAGATGACACCTAACCGTTTAAATCAGGCCTGGCTACATTCAATTATTATCATCTGTTCCCAGAAGAAGCACCAACCCATTACCTGCAGACACTTTCTCTTTTCCTCATCATGTTTCATTTGACTCGACATTTTCTTCACCCTCTCCTTCATTCTGTAGGATAAAAAGTTGTTTTTTTGGCCCAGACAAATAGAAATATAGAAACAAATGTTTATGCTAGCATACTGTATATCTCAAACACTTGCCTTTCCAGTTCACTCTTCTCCTCTTTCTCCCTGTCACTCAGGATCTTGATGTCCTCCTCCAGCTCTTTGATCCGCTGCTCACTCTCATCTTTTTCAGTCATTAGTTTACTCAGCTCTGATGTCAGATTCTCCTGACTATATTTTACATTCTTTTAATATCGTAGAGAGAAGAGAAACACAATGTATCATCAGTTATTTATAACATTCAGAAAAGGTAAAAATGGACAAATCATCTGATGGCATAAGCTATATGTACCATGTGATTTCCTTCTATGTTCTTCAGGATCTCACAGTTGTGTTTCATGTTGGCTCTGAGTTCCGAGATCTCCTTCTTCATTGCTTCCCTTTCGAGCTCCCAGGCCACCCTTGCCTTTCTGTTGTCCTCTTTCTGTTTCTCTGCCTCCTCTTTCGCCACGTCTAGGGACCGATTTATATCTGCTTGTTTCTTTAAGCTTTCATCGAGCTGACTCTGTTCACAACATGTAGAGAGGGGAACATTTTAACATGAAATGGATACATTGCAATATTAGTGGTTCCAATCAGTTGATTCAAATTGCACAGTAGTTAAAGGACTTTCTTCTAGATATTTGAATGAAGTACAGACGTTTTTATTTGTATTTCTCCCACCTGCAGCAGCTGAGCCTTGGTGATGACCAGTAGCAGATCCCCGTCCTCTCCGTCCTCCTCATCTTGCTCCTCTTTCAGAGTCTCCAGCTCCTCCAGTGGTTTGGGAGCTCTGAAAGTGAAGGGACGACTTCGGGCACACACCTTTCCCATCTTATCAACATATATAAACTGATACTCCACAGCACTGGGCCGGGGCAGGTAGGATGCTGTAGCAAGTAGATCCATTATTAATTAAAAAATAAATACATAGTTGCCAAATATTAACCAAGTGTTAGAGATAGAACATTTGAATAGTGGAGTATTCAGTTAAGCTCTGAGGTATTAATACTTTTGTTCCTAAAAACAGCAGAGCAGTAACTTTGAAGAAGTTGAAAAAATGAAATATTATTTTTTGTGACCTGCAATTGTGTAAGTAGCTGCAGTATCTGACCACACCCAACCATCAGTGATGCCTGGTGGTGGTCAGAGTTGCAGCTAACCTTAAATTCAGAGGAGATTAAAACTGAAACACTGCTCCTCAGTCTTATTTTTTAAGTATATTAAAATGATCTATGGACTTATCAGCTGTGTCATATTTTGAGAGGACATATTATGCTCATTTTCAGGTTCATAGTTGTATTTTGTGCCTTTACTATGAAATGTTTACAAGCTTTAAAGTTCACTGCCTGTTTAGAGCCCCTTAGTCTATCACGTACATGGTGTTCTAGCCAACAGAAGCCTGATTGTTACATATTGATGTCACTATCTTATGGAAGTAAACAAAGTAGTCCAATGGAGGAGTTTCAGGCAAGGAATTCCAGAATGTTAGCCTTTACATGCACAAAACCTATATAATATACTCCAGGAAAGGTAAACCCCAAAAAGCATCATAGGGCCTCTTTAATGTTTGGATGAATTCTCACCGTGGAAAAGTGCACAGCAGTTTACGCTGGTACCTTCAGTGTAACCTTCAGGGACAAGAGCCCAAGTATATGTGTGATACTGTTTCCTTGAAGTACAGCCAACCTGTGACATGATAACAAATATATTTTAATGCACACGGTATAGCATTTAACTTGCTTAAATATTTTCTGTGTCAGAGTGGGGAAAGGGGGTGATAAAGTGGGTCATTCACCTCAAAAATCCCTATCCAGTCTGTGCTGCTCCACCGGTGATCAGAGGTCAGACTGTAGTGGCACTCCACTCTGGATTGGGGGAAGTAAACTTGCCCCACATTACGAAACACCACTGTAGGCTGTTTTTCCATGGTAATGGGAAGCTGCGCTGTTTAGGAAGAAAACACGAGAGCTGTGAAACCTGCTCCAGTTTCATTCTGGAGGAGAACAGGTGATGAAAATGATAGCGGAGTCACATCAGGAATGCAGCATGCTCGTAACACCCGGCGATCATGACCATACAATGATTTCACAATAACAACAACAAGCTACATATTCTGAGCACTGAAGTTACAACACATATTCTTAAAGTTCAGTAGCCGACTAATAGCTCAACTTTATATTCTAATTTTGAAGCATTATTATTTTCCATGTCTTATATTTAATTTGCATAATCTAAAACGCGGGATATATTGGAAATTATGTAAATCAAGTCATATTTTTGCTTAAATATGTGCTGTTAATTTAAAATCAAATATCTCTTTTGTGCTGCCCTTATTCACAAGATAACCAGTTAATCCAGGCTTTTGATCTAAGTTGTTTTAAGTACAGTACTATCTGCTAAAATCAAGTACACAGTGCTTTCTAAGAACATTTGATATGTGTTTGCTTTCAATTAAGTGGATTAAAAAATTAAATAATTGGTGCCGTTAATGTTTTCTTACCTTATTCTGCTGAGAAGTTAATTTGATGTCTTGCTGTCGCCTCTTGAAGGATAAACTGTGAATCAATCTGTGGAAAGTGATGAGCAATCTTGTCCGGGGCAAGAGTTTCACAACAAACCCTGAATCATGTGGACCCCCAACTAAAATTAGTGATGCTGGGTGTCTCATGGGAGATGCAGTTCATGGATGTATAGTTCATCACAAGGAGAAACAGGGCTGCGAACTACAACTCCCATTATAAGATATTGTTATCGGATATAGGATCTGCAGCTGGTAGTTATTCCAATTCTTAGAAGTGGAGGAGGTGAGGAAAGGGGGGCACGATGATGAAGGCAATGAAAACATTTGTCTCTATAACAACTTATTTTCCTACAAACTGCTCTATGGGGCAATGATAAACTTCATTGTTTTTACCAGTGTTTTGTGTGAAAAACATTAGCATTTCCATGTTTCAGAGATTTGGATACAGCCTGTGCTCATAATACTCTGCAAATCAGACTTTTGAACCCTAACTGTGGCTGATTGCGCAATATTCTTGATCCCACTTATGAACACAAGATGGGAGTGTAGTTTCATCATACACTTACATTCAATAACAATTTAGGGGAATCACAAAGTCTAAAGCAAATCAAAAACACAACGCTTAAATTAATAGTGGCAGATGGTTGAAAACTAAACACTTACTAAATGTATTGACTTGTTTTAAAATAAAGACCATCAATGTAAAGCTTTCTGAGCAGCCAGACCCCATTGCAATTTTAAGATTAAAATGAGCTCACAATGATTGTGGAAATATCTGGTTGGTTAACTAAAATGTTAATAACACCCATAGCCAACTATGCAAATGATCAGCCTCAGATGTCATTAAGCTTTCATCTTTGGTCTTCGTCTTCAGCACCAGAGGCAGCCATTTTTCATATTTCATTATTTTATATTTATTTAAACAGTGAGTAATGAGCTTAGAAATACACACAATTGGTCACATTGTGAAATAAAATCCTTGTTTGAACATATAAAATACATCTACAAAATGTTTTTTTCTGAACCGTGTAATGTCACCATGTAAATGCTGCAGTGAGTATCACAATCAGAATCAGAAAACCTTTATTTGTCCCACAGCGAGTAAATGTACAGCGATACAGAGACAGTGCAGACATATGGCTAAAATAAGATTAGTAGAGTCGAAGATCAACACAATAAATAAAAGCAAGCACCCATAACATTATTATACAATCAATAGTTTAAAAGTATGCTACATAAAGGAAATATAAAATAAATGATTCAGCAGTGAGTAGGAGCTGCTGTTAGAGGCTGCCGCTCGAGCAGCACCAGAGTACTTGTTTTTCTTCCTGAGGACTTCACCTATCCAGCTTGATTTTCCTTGGAAAAATAGAACATGAAAGACCTTGTTTATATAATGTAAAAATGAAGGTCATAAAGATAAATGTTCAATTTGGTAAATTATTTAATACCCTTTGAAGGTAAATTCAATTAACTAATATGCGCATGGACAGAATTGCATAGTTGTCAGTGTGTCCACATACACATGATACATGTCCGGACCATTTGTAATGCCTGTGTTATTATATTCCTAAGAAGTTAAATGAATTCAACAGCAACTTCTAAAGCATTTTCACCAAACCCTGAAATACACTTTGACTATAAACTTACAAATGTATCCAGAGCATATAAGACAGTAGTGTTTGTTTTACTTACAATGAATGCCTTATAACATAGTGCTGTGCTCAGCGTGCTACCTTCAGATGAACAGACAGATAGAGTTTTACAGAAAAATAAAGTGTGCATATGCTGACAGATGTGACAGCAGACGTGGGAGTGTATGACGCGAGATCTCATTGGAGGTGCCCAGATACAGATTGAGCTGTAAGGGGAATTGTGATCCTGTTCTTTAAAGAACTTTGTGTGTGTGATCACATCACACACACACTTAGTCTCTACTCAAACTTCTCACATCCTGTTTCATTTTCAGAGGGAGTGCACTCCAAGCTGCTGTTGATAAGGCACGTTCCAGAGAAGGTCTTTTAGCTCACAGGTTGTTCTTGTTCAGCAGCGACAAGACACCAAGTTCTGCCAGCTTCGCTTTGGCTACTACCTCCCAGCCCTTATTGGCTAGAGGGTTCCTGGGTGACGGGTGCATAAGGCCCTCGACTCGGACATTGGAACCTGCTGCTGACAGAGCTCGCCGTGCTCGCTGCTCTGCCACCCTCCCAACCCCGATCACCATGGAGACACCCAGTGCCTCCACTGCCTGGCACAGTGCAATGTCACACAGGGCCAAGAGGGCCTCCCTTTCACCTACAAGAAGCTCAGGGGGAGTTAAGTTCTTGCCACTGGCACCAAGGAAAATGAGCGGGCATAGATTGTGCACAAAGCAGTGTTGGAAGAACAGTGCTGGTTCGCCACACAGCTTCCTGAAGAAGCCCCAGAAACGTGCGCCACTCACTTCCTTCTGAGTGCAGGCAAGTCCTGTGATCCGCCGCTTTGGATGCTCGTCTTGAGGATGACCCACCTCCCCTGTAATCTTCAGCCAATCCACAACAGAGTTCACCTCACCAAAGGGGACCTGCAGCCAGAAAAGTGCATAGAATTATTATTTTTTCCATAGAATAATCATTTACTGCAGTACTTGATATTGATTTGAAAAAAGTCAGTTGCTGGTCAAAGGTAACCAGCACAACAACAACTGGCTAAAAAAACTAGGAAGCCTTAGTTTGAAGTGGGTTTATTTGATATATAATGTGTATTGATGTAGGAATATGACACTATCGTTTGAAGGATTAATCCCTGAATGGGATAGGATGGACAGGAAGGCTTTTTATCATTTATAATGAGCTTACCTGTCTTTACTAGCCCCTAATTTCAGTTTTATTGATTTTTTATTGGTGTGTACCAATATAACAGTTTGGAAAAACTCACACACAATATTGGGGTTATAGGGGGTTTTAGAGGTCCCTTAACAGTCTGCTTGGTCTAATAGTTCAGCTGTGATTTTATATACATAATGATATTAAGATAAATATAACTTATTAGCTTTTATAATTCAATATAATGAACAAAAGAAAACCCCACACTGTTCTTCAAGGTAGTTCTTGCAGTGAAAATGGATTGTTGTTGTTTAGGTTAACTTCCGCATTCAGATCAGAATGTAATAAATGATTCATGACTCTGGGCTTCTCTACCAGTCAAACATGCTGAACGACAGAAACATAAAGGCGGTGCTCACCCCAGTCTGTGCCATGCCGAAAGGTCCCGGATTCATCCCTAAAAACAGGATGCTCTGTCCGGCCTGACAGTACCTCTGCACGTAGCAGCGGTGTGTGTCCCAGGCGTACTCCAGCGGGTTGTAGATGTGCCGGACAGGCTCACTGAAGGAGAGCCGGCGGAGGTGGGCGTTCAGCTCCAGCTCAACCTGCAGGAACCTGGCGGAGGGGGGAACACTGACCTCGGGTCCCGTTTTAAAGCCCTCCTCCTCTGATCCACACAAAGGCAGCTTCTTCTCACCATCTCCGAGTGCATGATCACCCGTATCCTCTGCAGACGACATGTTTTATTCTAAATGCATGGAACGAGTTCTCAGATTAAAACGTAGCATTAACTCTACGTTATGACAGCTTTTCTAAAACGTTTAGCCTGATAGCGTACTGTGCTGTAGGGTTTTGTTGATGTGTGATTTCTTCCTCTGTTGTTTTGTTTCCTGCAAAATCGTCATATGGTGGAATTCGAAGTGGTGGGCCCCCTCTACAGCAGCACTAGTGTCATTACAGCCAAACAAATGGGATGTATTATTTTGCCCAGACCAACGAGACAGGAGCATGGCACTTCAGCTGCAGACTCATGCACACCATTAGTATGACTTTTTTGCAGAAAATAAATCGTAACTGTTTATTAAATACATGTCCTAGTTTTAAAAATAGTGCTTGGACCCTAGTGTAAACTGATATTTAATTCTTTAAATACCGTTTAATTACCTGAATTAATATTATATAGTATAATGTTAAGTACTTATTTCGCCAGCTACCAGTGCCTTTGAGGTCTTTATATTCTATTATAAAACATGGACAAATCAAAGCATAAAGAATTCGTGATGTAATTTAATCAATGCTGTCTATCAGTCAGAGTTGGGAAGTAACTAAGTAGATTTACTCAAGTACTGTACCTCAGTACAATGTTGAGGTATGTCTACTTTACTTGAGTATTTAAAAGTTTTGTTATATGCTTTGTAAATAGTGTACATTTACTCTACCACACTCATTTTGTACCTTGAGTTACTTTGCAGATTTGGAATAATGATGTCAAATATAATCAACACTTAAATTAGACTTTAGTTATACCTGGAGGAAATTCACAAGCTACCCTGCAGTATACAAAGTCATTAAAAACTAGCTGCAACCTTTGATAAACACATCAATACATCCATAATTATAATCATATCTATATAATTCTCTAATGGGCAAATCTATATGATGAGTAATTTTACTTTTGGTTCTTTAAAGTATATTTTTATGCTAATAATTGTGTACTTTTACTTGAGTAACATTTTGAATGCAGGAATGCAACAGAGTATTCCTACACTCGGGTACCTCTACTTTTACTTGAGTACAAGATATGGGTACGTCTCCCACCTGTGCAATCAGTGTATTGTTTCATAACATACTCTGTCATTACTGTCATGGGATACATTATTTTAAAGTTGGTACATGTATAACCTCTAACCCATGACCCGTTGAAAGGCCCTGTTAAATACTGTTTAGTTTGGCTTGATGGTCTCAATAAGATGCAACATTTCTTGTCCCTACTTTTTTACTTAAATATGTGAAACTAAAAACACAAAATTAAGTCAACAAAGCCAGTAAGCATTCAAAAGTTCCTTTACAAATTCTTTTATTTCAGCATAATAGTAAGAAGCCTCTCCTCTGATTTTCATATAGTTGAAACTAATTGGATCACAAGGGTACATATTAGTTAGCCCATTTTACAATAATCATTGTAACATCTTTTTAGGAAGTTATTCTTATGCACTCATTTTCCTACACAAAATAATCAATATCAAGATCCTGTCTTAACTGAGGACCATAACTCTGCATGCAAGACTAATAAAGAAAACAACTAATCTGTGATAGCTACTGTTATGCTGTTGTTCATCTAATACCATTATCAATATAATTTACTACAAATACCAGGGACTTCAATATGAGAAAGAAAACATTTTTCTTGTGGTACTACTGCCTATAATGTCAAAATTATCAAACATACTGGGCTCTCAACTGTACTGATCCAAAATGTCCTGTTCACCTTCTGTGTCAAGTCGAGGAGAAATAGGCTTCGTCTAAAACCTAGAATCTAGTACAGTCTGAAGGAAAAAACAACCATATTTTTTGTCTTTTTTTTCTCCTTTTCACTCCAGTGTTTACAATTGTATCAGAATAAAAAAAGGTCCTTGAAACAATCATCAAAACGTGATGAGAAAATCTCAGACAAATAAATCCTCGGATCCGTCTGAAAAATTAAAAACTTCAATCTTATAAACAAATGATCTGAGACTCAAGGATTCTATTGCATTTTAACAATGAGATTGATACTAAAAACAATAAAAAACAAAAAATGATATTAACGAGTGTCAACTATATACCGTTTCGCTCTTTAGCCAGTTGAGTATGTGCTTGCAACAGCAGTATCCCTTCCACTGATTTGGAATAGTGTTTCCAGAGCAAATTTATGCATTTCTCAAACTTGGCCCCTTTGCTGCCACTGGGTCTAATCTTATCAAAACATGTGAAATCCCAATTCTTTACACACTTAAAACTGTCGCACAACTTTGCCTTGATATCGTTGACCACTTCAAAGAAACGTTCCCAATAATACTGTAAAATACCGCTTAACGCAGTAATAGTTTTCTTATTTGTAACAAACACCTGTTCCCTCAGAGACCAGGTGACGCACTCTGGGATTCCATCTCCACATTCACTGAAGCTTATCTGGACCTTGAAATAAAAACAACAAAACATCCTGTCCCCTGAAGGTAGCCGGGCTGCTTTCTGTGATGTTGCTCTGACAGTTGTGAAGACTTAATATGTCCGTCTCCCACACCAACACTGCCATTTCTGACTTAAACAGAACGGTCAGGACAATGCCACATTAGCCCATCAGTCTGAGAAAGGATCAAGTTTGAGAAACATTAACAGGCCGCAAAGTGCCCCCCCCTCCCCTTCTGCTTAACTGCTCTCTACTGTCTGACCGCCAAAGACTTTTACACAGTATGATCAAAGTTGATGATAGGTAAAAATAAATTGTTTTTACAATTTCATTAAGCACTACGATGATTACTTTGTGTATCCGCACTTACTTAAGGCTAAACCCAATGACATGACAGACATCCATTATTACACACCAACCACATAATATTTGGATAAAAAAGGCAATTGTTAGTGTGTAGCAGAGTCGAGCAGGTGTTGATTCTGCCAGAGCGCTGCAGTGGGAAACAGTTCAGCTCTACCGACTTCTCACAAGGACTGTCAAAAGACTTGGGGGCTCCTCAAGGATTACATACTGTGTGTATCAGTAACAATGACCCAAAATATTAATCATCATAAAAAGACAACCTAGGTCGACAGGAGAACACATTAGTTTGTTTTAGCGCCACTGATGCCGTCAACATTCTGTAACCACGGCAGCTTAGGATTAGAAAACAAAACATACCATGATGAAGACTGGCTGTCTCGTCATACATCTGAACCATAATAATAAATGGCTGAGGAAAAAAAAGCCAAAAGAATATAAACAAAACACACTAAGGCCACAAGATTGTGTATACCCTCGCTGATCTCATAATGAGAGTATCTGTACAGACAACATAATGGGACTTCAAGTGGCCAACCTGTGCTATTCAGAGCAAGCGGGGGCCTTTCTGTTACGTACTGCAGATCTCTGCGTATATACAGCTGAAAATATATACGCCTGCCATCATGGGCCGTTTCCCCGAGTGCTCAGTACGTCAGACATGACACAGAACATGAGACACACAGGTGATGCTCCTGTGACCCAAACCTGCAGGCTGCACCTCTTCACCACTTCCTGGAAGTCCTGGTTTACAGTTATGAAGCAGTTTGATATTCATTTTGTTTTAAAAAACACTTAGTTACTCAGGTTTCCTTAGGATATCTCAGAGGCAGAAAACTGTGTTTGACCTAATTTCTTATGATCAGTTGGTTTTTGGCCCATTTTGTGCAAAGCGATGATTCTTGTGTTTTACAAAATGGGCCACATGAAAATCAGAAAGAAGCTCAAATACTTTTTCTCACCACCAACTCATCCCATTTTGTTGCTAACACGTCTGGATAAACAATACCTACAGCCCTTCCCGAGTACCACCAAATGCAGATATATTTGAACAACAATAAAAACTTTTTTTTTTGCAAAAATCAAATAGATTAAGTACAAAACAGGACCACTGTTCATCACAGAAAAGTCTCATCTTTAAAAAAAAACGGGGAGAAAAGGAAACACAGTAAAAAGTCAACAAAACAAAGACACAAATGTCCCTCGGTCATCAGTAATCCCAAGAATGGAGCTGCAAGATCAGACCACGCTGGAGTGTGGCGTCACTCAGCGCAGAAGAAGAAACCCTGTGGCTCCTCCGGTCTCTGGCATTGTTGTGGATGTGGGAAGGGTGGAATGTCAGACTGCCAGTCGGCCTGGAGGGGGGTGCAGGGGGCTCCAGGTCTGAGGTGCGGGTGGAGGTTCTTGGCCGTATGGGCGCGGTTCGCAGCATGGCTGGTTCTCCACTTTGGCTACGCCGCGACCCTGGCACAACCGCCGGTGCCGCAACAGCCTGTCTGTCCGTGAAAAGTTCTTCAAAACACAACATGACATTAGTTAGTTATATACTGGTTAGTAGTTACAATAAATGTGTGTGGTGAGTCTGCGTTAATAGGTATAAAGACCAACAGAAAACATATATAACCTTTTGTATTTTGTAAACATTAAGAAATCAATCTTTATATTTCATACGCCCAAAATGTGGCACAATGAACTCATTTAAGGCGACTTGGCCTTTTACTTTTACATTTATTGCATACCTGCTGGCACCGCTCACACTGGTAAGGCTTCTCCCCACTATGGACACGCTTGTGTCTCTCAAGGTGGTAGCGCTGGATAAACCTCATATCACACATGTCACAAGCAAATGGCTTCTCTCCTGAAATTGCACACAAATACAGAGTCAATGAATCAATTTTAGCGTCCAGTAGCAAAAAACTGGGTGAAATGTTCACTTACTAATCTTTAATTGCAAACTATATTTCCAACACAATAGCAAAATGCCCTAATGGTAAATGTCAACAGTGTAGTTTCAGCATCTGAAAATGTATATTTTAAAAGGCCTCGTCATCAACTCATTATGTGTAGATCAGAGTGGAATTTCGTTGTTTTCATGGCCTAGATCTAGCAACATAGTGGCCCAAAAAGCTGGGGCAAGTATTCTGAGGCTGGTTCAACATCCCATCAAATGACTTGACAATCCAAACTCGAGTTTGTCGTGACCCCGTTCTGTTGGAGGCACCAGAGCCTCGCTCAGCAGTTAGGGTACGGGAAAGGAACGCATACCCGTATGAGTGAGGCTGTGTCTCTCCAGGTGGTTACGCTGAATAAACCTCATGTCACACATGGAACAAGCATACGGCTTCACCCCTACACACACAGAGCAATATATTAGCCCTACCACCCACAAGTGCAAGAAATACAACTTTAAAGCTGGAGCTACAGAACTAACATACTGACAGATTATACCTCATCCTTTATTAGTATGTAATGTGCATTTTGCTCCTTTAAGATAGGTAGAAATGTTCAGACATGCAACTATAAGTTGATTTGTGAATAGAGCAATGTCAGTTTTTAAACATAAAGTATGTGTAATAGAAACAAACACAAAGGTCTGAAATAAGTGTGAATCATAAAATGTAATCACAGTATGCTTTGTCTAAATAAACACAAGTCTCACTTCACCCCGCAGATATCACTATTTCAGCTTTCCCTCTTCAATCTATGACTACAATTACACAGCAAAAACATTGTTAAACCACTTGTGTTTAATTTGAACCTCTTATTTACTGGATATCAAGTTTTCTAAAGACATCATCTACATTCAAGTTTAAACTTTTTTCCCCCGCAAAAAGCTGTTTAAAGATTAACCTAACGGTAGACTTTTATTACGACAGTCATACAGAGAGCGGGCTTTTGGCTACAAAATGTTTGAAAATGACAATATATGCCCAAATGTACTGGAAATGTGTTGTTTTTTTAAACCTTTTCTTTTTAAATACTTTAATGAATTGGTAATTCAAATGATGCCAAGAATTGAAACCATGACTTAATAGGACTATTATGAGAATTCACCATTTTTGCTTTACATTAAACAAAATTAAATGGCAGGTTAACAAATACAGGCCTGCAGGTTTTCTCGACAAATAACTGTTTCTGAACCCAAAGATCGAATATAGATCGAAATTGGACTATTGGCCTTTATCATTACAACCAATACTATCTAGATCAAGACAGAATTGAAAGTATGAGGAGAGGGAGGAGGACCGACACATTACTACCCGTGTGCTACATGGTAGCATGTATATACTATATATATTTAAATGTAATCTCTCAAAAAGAGGTCATGGGAGGAGATGTCATTGATAATCGCAGCAAAGACTTGGCAGCTATGGCTACTTTTGGTAGCTTTTGTTTGGCTTGCAAAGTTGACCTTTCATCAGGTTAAGGGGATTTTTTCTCAAATATTGTATACCGATTGCATTAAGACCTGCGCCTAAAACGCAAGGTAACACTATTGGCCGACAATTCTATAGAGCAACATGAAGGCTTTGCTATAAAACATAGCATTAAGTTAAGGGAATGGGAGGAAAAGAGTATAAAAGTGAGTAGGGCAGGTGCACGGACCCATACCCGTATGAGTGAGGCTGTGTCTCGCCAGGTGGTAACGCTGAACAAACCTCATGTCACACATGGTGCAAGCAAAAGGTTTCACACCTAAATGCAGAGCATTGATACGTTATTTTCAGGCTTGAATTTGTTTCACAATCCATCAATCAGTGTTGAACTTTAAACATATAATTACAATTGATGGGTTGTTAACCACTTTTCACTTGCTATGGCAAATTTTCCTAAACACAATAGAAGTTGGAAATTCATTTTTTTCTCCAAGCCAAATCAAAAACATCAAACTGTCGATTTCATTATAAAACCACAACTAAAAACACATCTCATGAGCTGATGATGTCACAGTCCTGTATTTATTTACATGTAGGGATTTGCTTTAATGTTGCATTTACAAACATAATGCAGGGAATCTCTGGTTAAGAAGAAGATAAAACATTTCGTGTAGACAGTTTAATCTCAGTGACATGGGTAAGGTGTGCGGGCGCATACCCAAATGAGTGAGGCTGTGTCTCGCCAGGTGGTAGCGCTGAAAAAACCTCTTGTCGCACATGGTGCAAGCATAAGGTTTCACACCTAAATGCAGAGTAGCAGTATTATATTACTTTATCTCACTTTCCATTCTTTACGAATACAGACCTAAGCTATTGGCTTTCCACAACACATAACCATGTTCATGCAACAACAAGAAGATAAGTCTAAAGTGATCAATTGAGCTAAAGCACCAATCACATTTCTATTCTTTCAAATGTATTTGTATTTTTGCTTTACCAGTATCTTATAAAGCACATTTCTCTGAAAACAATATAAAGCAATTGAGCATTTTGACACTAGTGGTCATGACTATTGAAGCTGATGAGGTAATATTTTTTCTGAGATCTATTGTGACCAAACATGCAGTAGTTTTAAAAGCAGAGAATGGATCTAAATGTATCATATTGTTGTTTATTCAGCCTTTTCGGTTCATTTGAAATAAAAGGCATTACATATTTTAGAAGGCCTCAATTGTTATCATTGTAAACTACCCAAATCTACTTAGGGTAAGACAACAGATATTTATCACACCGCTACCTCAATAAGACATCTGTATTAAATTATGTTTTTTAAACAATTGAGATTATTTAATAATGGCCTAAAAAGGTGAGTAGGGCAGGTGCACTGACGCATACCCGTATGAGTGAGGCTGTGTCTCGCCAGGTGGTAACGCTGAACAAACCTCATGTCACACATGGTGCAAGCAAAAGGTTTCACACCTAAACGCAGAGCATTATGGTATTATTTTCAGACTTTGTATTTCTTTGTGTTCACAATCCATCAATGAGGCAACATACTTTGATTATCTATTCAAAATTGATGGGTTGTTAACCACTTTTAAAATTTCCTTTTTAAGAAATTAATGTTTTTTCCCTCTAAATCCAAAACGGATTACATCACAATGTGTGAACCAATTCTCAAATCCACAACTTAACACATCACATGAGCTGATGATGTTGCATGTCTTTTACACATTCAGACTTGCTTTAATGTTGCTTTTACACACATAATGGCAGTTATAGAGTACTGATAGATCATTTAGATGGCTGACCCTCTATACAACATAAATTCATGACTGTCTGATCAGTGACATGGGTAAGGTGTGCGGGCGCATACCCATATGAGTGAGGCTGTGTCTCGCCAGGTGGTAGCGCTGAAAAAACCTCTTGTCGCACATGGTGCAAGCATAAGGTTTCACACCTAAATGCAAAGTAGCAGTATTATATTCCTTTGCCTCACTTTCCATTTCTTATTTCAGGAATTAATATATACGCTATTGGTTATTAACCACACAGTTGCCAATTCATGCAAAAACACAAACACTTTCATAATATTTCTATCCATTTGGTAGTGTTGTCCTAAGCAACACACATCAAAAGAGCATTTGACTTACGGTTTTCAACTAATAATGCCTAACAGACCTCGTTTAAACTTCATAATGACACTACCCTTTAATGTGACAGGCGTACGTCTGAAGTGAACTAACAAAATAAAGAACGTCCACGCTGATTTCTAACAGTGAATGTCATGGGCGCGGTGCACGGACCCATACCCGTATGAGTGAGGCTGTGTCTCGCCAGGTGGTAACGCTGAAAAAACTTCATGTCACACATGGTGCACGCATAAGGTTTCACACCTAAACGCAGAGCATCAAAATCATTATTTTTGTGTCTGCCAGCAGAGGGGAAAAAAGGATCTTATTTATTATTGTTAACTATCCTATTTTATAACGAGTACCATTCTGAACAAAATTGATATCTGTGGTTAATAACCAATGTTAGTCCCTAAAGTTACTTACAAAAAAGGTACAATATGACTGTTGTTTGAAGTTACAGAATTCCCTAACAACACATGAAGATGTTGATGTCATCCACTTGATATCACACTTGTATTATTGGTGTAAAGTACAGATACACAAGACTAGATGAAGCATACAGGTGTTGCAGGATCCTAATCTTTTGACTTGGTTAAGATTGGCTGACGCATACCCATGTGAGTGAGGCTGTGTCTCGCCAGGTGGTAGCGCTGAAAAAACCTCTTGTCACACATGGTGCAAGCGTACGGCTTCACCCCTACACACACAAAGTACCAACTTTAGCATGAAACACTCAACTGCCAAAAATGATCGACGTGAAACTTTACTAATTGCTTAGTAAAGTTTGGCTGCCCATATCAGCGACCTTTTTTACACTGGAAATTCCAGCACCCTCCAAAACCTCTCCAATTAGAAATCACATGTTTACATCTGACTTAAGTGTAGGTGTAACTGCTAAAGGGGTAAGGCCGGAATTTAAATACTATGGGGGAAATAACATTTTCAGTTTGAAAGCTAAATTAACTTTTATTAAACATAAAAAATCCACGGGAGGACCAGATAATAACTGATGCAAGACCAGAGTCCCTACTGGGCAGATTCAAACAATACCTGACAGAATAGCAGGCTTTTCAGGCGATGCCAATAGGTTTAGGTCATATAATTGAAATCAAACCGCGTACTGACTGCCGGATAGGGTTTACTTGAATTTTTTTGTAACGCTGATCACAGGGGTTAGACAATTTTAGGCAGTTGGCAAACAACTATGCACAATACATTTAGATTGGTCAACTGTTGCAAATATTTACAGTAGCCAAAACTGCTCTGAAAACCAACATACTAAAGTAAACTTGCTTTTTTTTAAAAAACAGTTCTATCTTAACATTTAAAACTGTAACGTCTGTAATGAAATATAGAATATCCGTGCATAAAACTTGTTGTAAATATGACAAACGTATAAACTTTTCAAAACAGAGGAATATGTTATTTCTTCATCGTGACTTTGAATGTGAAATGACATAATGATAAAAGAAATCACTGTGCACTTAGCCCAATTAAAAAATAAGGCCAATTCATATCAACTGAGACCCCACACAATTTCCCCCCTGGCGCAACAGGCCACATTATGAAAGTAACTCTTTGAATAATTATTTGATACTGTTTTTCATTACGGTTTCAAAATGAACAAGACGCCATAAATCCTTGAATCATTTAGAATGGGAGCTACAGCTAATCTGGTTCCAGGGTGTCTTCAGTAGCAGAATTGATCATCTGCAGAGGATTTCCAGGAATCTCTTTTCTTTCTCTTTTATAATTCAAGTTGTAAATGTTTTTGGACACAGTTTGAACTTTCCTCACATAGCTTTTAAGTGTATTATTAATATGAATATAAAACGAGGGAATGTTAAAACTTTTCAACTCCAATCACAAAAATAGTTTTGATATCTTTAAAAAAGAGAGACAAGAGATCGTAATGTGCACTGGTGTCTATAAGTCTGAAAAAAGATACTTTCGGTAATAGAAACTATTTTTGGTTTGCAACTAAAAGAGAAACGCTGTAAACAGTTTTGAGTATAAGAGCTGAAAAGAACTAAAAACCAAACAGTGTTGTCATTTTTTTCCATGGTCGTCATGTCATTTCATATACAACGTATGCAAAGAGGTATCGTTATGCAGATACTTATGAAGCTCTTTATAGATGCTGCATGAAACCATAGCACTTATCAATAGCGTGACAGAAAGCAATGCAAACTCGAGTTTGAGGCAGCCATGTAAACGGTGATGTGGGGCACATGCATGACAAAGTCAAGGAGAGAGAGGTTCAAAGGGAAAGAAATGAGGACATACCTGTATGAGTAAGACTGTGCCGCTCCAGCTGGTAACGTTGTATAAACCGCATGTCACACATAGTGCAAGCATACGGCTTCACCCCTAAACAGAGCACAAGAAAGTTAGATGCATTTCAGGGCACCGATGAAGGTCATCAACACCAAGATCTAAAAAGACATGAAATGCTTAACTTTTGCTATTGCATGCTTTATTTCAGATAAATTATGTCAAGAGACATTACGCGAAAAGTAGTTTTAGAACCCGCAGACATCAAGAGTTAAGGTACACCATCAATAAATAAGAAACTGGGTTTACACATTGGAGTTTAGACCAGCTTGAGCAATATTCAATCATCCTACAAACTGGATGGTGGTGAAAATCGCATTTCAACTTAATGTGGAAGCCTTCAATACCCCAATGTTTTAGATGCATAGTTTCCCTACTAAGTCAAGCAAAACATTCTGGCATGAGCCTTAATATCATGAGAAACAGAGACTCATTTACTTGACATTTTATATTATTGATGTCTGCATTCTAAATTATTTTTAGTGTAATGTGCCTTGTGTTGGAGATATAACAAAGTGCACATGCAACAGGACCATAACAGTTTTAATCACAAAAGAAGGTAACTGACAGTCACTTTTTCCATGGACAGTTTTCCAACAAAGCCTAAAAATTATACTAAACACTTTTTTTTTTAAAGGGGAAATTAATTTATTAACATGGAGAAAATATGCTACGGGGTTGTCCATTTTTTAGAATAATGTGTAGGTTGTTCATATAAAAAGGTTTCATAGTGAAAGGGAGCAAATAATAATTGAACAAATAATTCAAGCATACCAGTATGAGTGAGGCTGTGTCTTGCCAAATGGTAACGCTGGAAGAACCTCATGTCACACATGGAGCAAGCGTATGGCTTCACCCCTAAACGCATACAGTACCAAACTTTAGAAAAGTGTTCTTTTGAGCCATGTAAACACAATATGTCATCTTATATACACACGTCAGGGTTAAGTCATTACAAAGTCTCCTTTTCTTTTCTTGGTCATCTAAACTGTATACATACAAGACATTAAATGTGACCTGTCTACCCTTAAAGATGATAGCTAGGTAAAATGAGTACACCTAAAAGGAAATAGAACATCTACAAGTGCTTAAACTTTAACCTGTCATAGTTAAACATTTTAACTGGGTTTAACAGGGTGGTGATGTCTACACAAGGGCAATTATCTACACTCCATAATAATGTTAAGTGAGAGGGATAAATAAAACGTATACCCGTATGGGTGAGAGTGTGTCTTGCCAGGTGGTATCTCTGGAAAAATCTCATGTCACACATGGAGCAAGCATATGGCTTCACCCCTGCACACACAGAGCAGAATATTCGGTAATCAATAACAATCAACTGAACAGGACACACTCACTTGTACTGTGTATCCAGACTGACAAAAGGCACCAGCTTGATGCAACAGTAATTAAACAGTGATAAGGGGCCTGGATTAACTTGCTTAACTCAGTGCAGATGTTCAACGTCGACATGCATTGCAATTTAGACTACACACAAGTCAACATGTAATTTGGCAGGCAGTTGAGTACTAATGGAGTTAACTTGGGAAATGCCGTCTAAAATTGAGCCCTAAAGGGGTATGACAAAAACTAAATTGCACTCCTCAAGCATGCCCAGTTAAAAGCAGAAAGTTAAGTTTGAACCTACATAAACAAAGGACAGATATACTTCAATAAGCTGGGTAATTGGGCTCTAATGTAGCAAAAAAGGGTGACCCATACCCGTGTGAGTGAGGCTGTGTCTTGCCAAGTGGTAGCGTTGGAAAAATCTCATGTCACACATGGAGCAAGCGTATGGCTTCACCCCTACACACATAAAAAGTATGTAAATATAAGCTAGAAACAGACAAAATATTAACAGACAACCATCAACTCAATCCTTGAAATGACTCTTCTAATGCATCTAAATTGTTCCATCACCCTATGTGTATCGGGACCATGAGTGGGTAGTTCCAGTCCACTAAAAATCTAATAGCGCGAAACAAAGTAGAAAATGATGGTGTGTACATTCAGGTGCCCAACTTTATGTGCATGTATTTACATCAGTACTAAAAAATGGTGGGTTTTAATTCTTACTTATACATGTCTGGATACAACTTCATGTTTCTGAATATGTCAATACTTTAAACTGGTAGTCATTCTAGAGACTTTGTAAACACTGCTATGATTTGAAAAGTGACCTAAAACAACGCTCCTTTATGAGCTATGGTGAGCGGACGCATACCAGTATGAGTGAGGCTGTGTCTTGCCAGATGGTAACGTTGGAAGAACCTCATGTCACACATGGAGCAAGCGTACGGCTTCACCCCTACATACACAAAGTATCAACAGATTAGCTAAGGCGCTCCTAAAGCATCAAAGGGAAGCATCATTGACAGACATTAAATCACTAGGACCCTGCAGACATTACACATCAAGGTTCATGCGAAGGGGTGACTTGTTTTACTTCCTAATTTAAACGTTTCTTCTGTTATGGGGGAGCATTTTTTTATTTACCTGGATAACATCATAGAACAAAAGCAAGCCAAGCAAATGAAACAAGACATTCAGCAAAGACACATCTAAAGACAGGGATCACACTGGCCAGCTGAAGCAGGAATGTCAGCACACTTCTCCACCGTTCACTATTAAAAAGGTGTGGATAAAATCTTGTTGAATTGTGGTGAGCATGTGTGTTGCAACTTGAAATTGGTTAAGCGCCTATATAGTGCACGTTCATTTAACTGATGGTGAAATGACAGTGTTGCTGATGATCTGCCTCAACTTTCAAAAGCTTCCAATCTGATCTCCACCATTCATTTACAGCAGAAGCACCTGTATACATTGCAACTATACAATTAAGGTATTCATTAAAAAAGCCAGACAACAGCAGCGAAGACACATGAGCTGTGCAGCCATTTATCGGCTTGTAAAATAGGAGCGGACATCAAAGGACTACTCCCATAATATACCATGGCCAAAGTGAATCAGCTGTTACTGTTGTGAAATGTTAAATTGAAACAGTCAACTGCTCCTTTTCTAACTGTAACTTTCTAGAAAAGCCAACAACCAGATTGTTTAAACACCTGAGTGAGATGGCCTCCTTTAAAATGTGTGTGCAGATATTACATTTTTGTCTTAATACATTGCGACCTATCAAACCCCCTCTTATAAAGTGGCTTTGACCATGTCCTAACCATGATGGATTAATCCGTGAAAAATATGTATGGCATCTCAGATAATACACGAGACTATCAGTAGAACATATGTAGACTACTGCATCCACGATGTGTGACAGACAACTGTATCGCTTCAGCTCTGCTAGCACGTTGAAGCATTTATTATATTAGAGCATAAACTAATAGAACATATTATTTTTTAAATGTTCTTGGGCAGCAATGGTACAAGAGGGATAATACACTTTGAGGTGTCCACAGGAGCACTTTCAGTTCCCGTTAGGTGATTGCTTACATTACCAAGCAGTTACGCATCAAGGAGGTGTTGATTCAACCCTATAGGAATCCACCAACATTTTTGCCACCCAATCAAACAACACCTACGTTTTCTCATATTTCAGAATACTTTGAATATTGTGATTGTCCTATATTATGAACCCTTTAATAGGGGGTAATAAATTAGGTTTTTATGTAAATGTAATACTACACGGCGGTTTGATAAACCCCTAAAGGGTTGTTTTGTGTTCTGCATGTTTGCTTCTACACTGTTGTTGTTCAAACTGTTTGTGTTTACGCATCTCTTGAAAAACTATTGATTTCTAAGAGTGTAACTGATTGAATAAAGTTTCTTAACTTGAACTGGGTACGGTAAAAGGACGCATACCCGTATGAGTGAGTCTGTGTCTCTCCAGGTGGTAACGCTGGAAAAACCTCATGTCACACATGGAACAAGCGTACGGCTTCACCCCTACACACACAGAGCATACAAATATTAGCTACTCACTCTATAAAATTAGTGGAAATGTGGAAAAGAAAATCACAAAATGTATTATGTGGTTAACAGAAAGAACAGATGCAGTGCTGCCAAAAAGAGCAACCGCTTACTTAATCTACTGGGATGAAATTATATATACACTGTATGTTCATATGTAAACATAAACCATGATAACTGAGGGTGTATTCGGTCAATATTAGTTTACTCGGTTACATTTAATTTAGTGATTACTGGGGCAGTAGTCTTTAACTTGACAAACAATTAAGTTGGAAGGTGACTTACCCAGAGTGCATACTTCTTAAACAATGAAAAACAAAGAATTGTGTGTGAAAGGCTGCAACGCAAATACATACGATGCCACGTTTTTAACTTAAGTTACTTAACTTCTCAATTTGCATCTTATATAAATGATTAAGAACATAGTCCTTTGATGTCCATGCAGCTATTTTCACTAACAGTAATAATTACATTGAAAAAATGTATAAAAACATAAATAGATATTGCATGTTTTATGAAGCCTGGGCTTTGAGGCTTTCCCACACATACACTGAGGTCCACAAGTTTGAGTCCACTTTCAAGTCCACTATCAAAAAGTCTTGTTGAAAGAAGGTTTGTTTTTTCCGACATAAAAATGATTACAGTCAAAGTTATTGTGGTTGTTAAACAAAGATGTTGACATAATTAATATGGCCGTCTTTGTGTCGCTACTGCTAACTTTGAGTTTCAACTGTAAAATCCTTGTCTTTTAGCAGTGTTTCAAAGTTGTTTTGTTTTCAAAGTGGTTCTTTGGTGTAGAAAATCAGAGCACCAATCTAAACTGACATAGACCGCCCGCTGAAAAGATCTTCTAAACTTCAATTATTCAAACCAAAACATGACGGACTTTAAGATTAAGATAAACTCTTTAAGATTAAGAGTACGTTTTAACAGAAGTGCTTTTCTGATGGTCAAACAGCGTGGTTGGTCAGATTTGGTCTGTTGTGACTGTAACCAGCTGTCCTGTACCACTGACCAAAAGAGCACTGTGAAGTGTTGATCTGCATGAGATGTTTACAGAGCAGGCAGCAACAGCTAGGTGGCAAAACACGCGGGATTTATATCCTGGGTTCAGTTAATCTTGATAGTGATCACAACATATGAAGACCAGTATATTAAGGGGACATTTCTTCAGGACCTAAGAATATTTGCATAATCCAATAACATCCTTTTTGCCAACAACAAAATTAAAGTCAAACAAAGTCAAAGTATCACAGTTAAACTAGGAACAAATTGTTTTTACCTACAGATTAACGTTTGAATTTGCAATAAGAGTTTTTGATGGTCATAAGAGAGGCTAATTTCTCCTTCCACGGCCAATAAAGCTCGACCCCACTGAGGATTCTGGTGAAAAGTAGGAATGTGCCTCAAATATCTCGGTCATTTCACAAAGTAGCACTAATGGGATTCTCAAATCTTGCAAACATTTCTACAACGGATTCCAGTCATATTAAATAATGGTCCTTTGAGAAAGAGATAAAAACATATACATTTTAGATTTGTGTTTCATAGATGTGAAAACAATCGTTTTTAATAGTGGACTCGGGACTATTGGACCGCACTGTACATCATAGCCTCCTATAATTTTTTTTCCTGGTGTTGGGGGACCAATATTTATATATGACAAATACTGTGCTTTATATTTTGGGGTGAACAGATTTTGGGAGATGGCTTTGTTGGAAATTACTGTCCACAGACAAAATAACCCTGAGCATCTGTCCATTGATTCAAGTGACAGACTACAGATGTAGTCAGATAAATGTAATATGGGTACGGTTAAAGGACGCATACCCGTGTGAATGAGGCTGTGTCTCTCCAGGTGGTAACGCTGAATAAACCTCATGTCACAAACGGCACAAGCATACGGCTTCTCCCCTAAACCGAAGAGCACCAGTTTTAGTCAAAGTCCCCACAGATACCACCAATTAGCTGTGAGGCAAAAGCTTTTACCAAACAAGGTTTTTTTTTTTTTAAAGCAGGCCATTGCAAAACCTTACAGTAGCTGCACACTCTTCATTCCAACTCAAACTTTCAGGGCCTCTTTGAACAAATGATTCATGTACTCAGGCATTAAAAAGCAGTTTTGGCTTAACTGTAAACTACAGTTGTTCCCAGCATGACCCATACCTGTATGAATGAGGATGTGTCTCTTCAGGTGGTATCCACTCCTAAATGCTCCGTAACAGTGATCACAAATAAAGTTTTTCTGCACTTTGGAAGCTGGACCATTCTCATCTCCACCTGTGCCCTAATGAGGACAGTAAGGATAATTGTTTAACATTCATGAGACAGTTGCACACTGAACTAAAAACACATAGATATATGATCAAACATTCCCACCCACAGCTGGTCAGCACTATCAGTAAACATGGGGCCTATGAATTCTAGAACACTCTAAAGATTGTAATTGTTCAGGTAGATACTATTCTAAAAGCTATACTATCTTTCGAATGAACAAATGTTTTTTTTAAACCGATAAATGCCCCACAATCCCTTCCAATAGCCTAATGCCCTCATGTTACTGCTCCCCCTGTTATGCACACAACTGCAGTTATTGTGCTCCGCTTCACTCTGCTCTGCTCCCCTCCCCCTCTTTCCTCTCTAGAGATCCTCCACCCCCTCAACATCTTCCCTGAACTCCTCCCCCCACCCCCACCCCCACACAAACAAAATTTGCACACATGAAAGCTGCAAGCTAGGCGCCACTTGGAATGAAGTTAAATGCTTTTTTCCAAAAAAACGTGCGCAAGCTGCTAACTTGGGCATTTTATGAAATGAGGAAAAATAAAAGTGCACTGCAGAGACCCTTCACTATTTAGCCACCACGGCCACTAACCTTCCCTCCCCTTCCTTCTTGTTCTCTCACTTTGCAGGGCGTAACTGATTTCCTGTTCTTTTTTTTCTGCTGCATGTCCTCGTTGGCCCTCATCTCCTTCTCATCCAGCAGGCGGGGAGCTTGGAATTCACCTTCCTTCCGGATGAGCTACAGAGCCAGAAAAAGGTCAATTATTTCCTGATTTTAAGCCCATAAATTAAAAACTGAATTTTTGAACACAACTTAAAATAAAGTGGTGAATGTGAATCTATATTTCAATATTGTTTTGTGTTAAATAGTGTGGGTTTGGTAAATGACAGAAAATATCTCTAATGTGTTACCTGGAAGTGATTACATAAATATGTATTTATATCCTTAAAACAATTTATGACATAGGGCTACACTCATTATCCAATTTTAGTAAAGAACACTACATAGTAGAGTTGAGCTTGTTTTGAAGTTGAACATCTCATCAAGAATGCATTCAAAGAGAAGCTTCTCCCACAGAGAAAATATCAATTTCACGAAGGCTGCAATTCTAAACTTTTCACAATATTAAAAGCATGGCATTTGACAGCCTAATTTCCACTCTACATTTCCGAAGTTGGTCCTAACCAGGGGAGGACAGCTCATTCCAGAGGGGAGGATCATATGGCCCTGTGGAGCACGGTCAGGTGCCTCTCTCTGCGGGGGTCCGTGGCCAAGTGGAGCCATCATTTTTTTGGGCGGAGCGGCCATGGAGCTAGCTTGCATCAGGGCCATGCTGGAGAGGACGGCCTCGCAGCCAAGCAGCCCCGCCTGCGGAGAAAAAGAATGAACAGTTTACTAACCAAGTCACACATTTAAAAGCTAGTCTGCAATAAAAAAGTTTCTGCATCTAAGACAATATTGCAAAGGCATTTGCCAAGCTAGTCATGAACGACAACATCCTGAGTGACACATGATGGCAAGGAAAGGTATTTGTAATCACTTTGGTGTTCTCAAAACAAACCCATTTCATATGGTCGCGGACTGAGCTGCTGGGCAGATGTGACATTGCTGTGGTGTATGTGAGCGCAGGGACAGGGGTGGGGACAAGGTCATCCAGAGATCCGTCAGTCAGGATGGTCGGGCTGGTGGGAAGCCACACCCACCTCACTCATCTAGCATTAAAACTGAGGAAGAGGAGGATGTGGATGAAACAGACAAGCATTAAATGACAACAGCATCACTCGCTGTCTTAACTGTTGACAGACTCCATTAACTCCAATTAAGATGGTCATTTGCCCAAACGGCATTTAAACACCACAAAATATAAACACACATAGATGAGTTTTAATCATACAAACAACTATGGTATCAGCTTTTGCGTCGTTTTTGTTCATAGAACTTAGTCAGTACACTTGCCATTAATCAAACTTACCATACAGAGTTCACTGGTTGTGGTTGCAAATGTTTTATTTATGGTACACTAACCAAGCAATAATACAAACATTTATTTACTTTTTTATCCTGTTAGTTAACTGGGTACCACTGATACAGATCTGTAGTTTGCATTACAGCTAACTTAATGCCATAAAGCACAGCTGGATGTTCTATGTATAAATGAAGTACTATAACAATTCTAATTCATACTTGTTTGTATGACAAGAAAGGAAAAACAAATTGAAACGTGAAGACAATAGGGGACTGTACAGGATTTAGGATAAGGGAAGAATTTGGAGGACATAATTCTAAAGCATGTCCAAATAATAAAAAAACATTGCATCAACGCAGAACAACATTCACATTTAACAGAAACACACAAAAAAAGGTTATACTGTAAACCTGGATAGGTTTAAAAACTGACTAGTGTCAATAAACCCAACACCTTAAATGGTTGAAGATTCACATGAAAATGTTTTAACTACATGGCATGTTGGAAAAGAGGGTTCATAAGCTCCTTTTCTCGATATAAAACTGTATGTCTCAATTGGTTTCAGTGTATTTGATTTTGAATTGATTTGGGTTCTTTTTATGCGAGGCAAAAATCTAGATTACATTTAGGTCAAATCACAAGAATAAAACACAGCTTTTAAAGCATACAGAATATTCCAGTTATAAAGGGTAGATGAGAGTTGAATAAGAGCCCCCAAACCCGATTATTAAATAACGTTCGTCTTTCATCCCGTACAGTACACATTTGTAAGGAAGACTTTGCTAATACAGTTTAGCTTAATGGGAGACAAAAATCGCGAAATAAGAATGGTTGCAATTCCACATTTATAGTGAAACGGGAGTGCAAAAGCTCCCCTTTTATAAACGCAGTAAACATAACTTTATTTATATATTTAACCAAATAATGCAATCCGTCTGCACATTTGGTAATCTGGTACATTAACACGTATGTTGTGCCATGGGCTTTAACAATTATCGTTCAGAGACCATTAATTCACCCAAAGAAACATGGCTGTGTCTTGTGATGACTTTTGAAGGTTCGTTTTGAAATGTGGCAACACGTTAATGTGTGTGCTATAATATTGCTAGAAAGAGGCAGATATATACTTTAAAGACAAAGTGCTTTCGCCATTAGCGTTGTTAGCTTGCTAACGCTGCGAGGAAAACAGACAGCTAGCGTAGAGCTAACAGTGGCTAACCCAAATTAAAAGACATCCAAGCCACGTCGTACAGTTATATTGTTTTGCCTGCTTTTGAGTAAGTTTCAAGCGGAGGAAATACCATAACCATAACAGTGTTGGTTTAAAAATGTATATGTCATTTAGCAGCACTGGGAGAGCTGGCCTTCGCATTACCACCAAAACCTTAGTTTTGCTGATGTTGAACAAGCTGGCTAACATCGGCTAGCCAGGAGCTAGCTGCTCGCTGGCGCCCTCGCCCACTGAAATGTTAGTAATCGAAAATGTTTTAGTCCAACTGCTCATTTGTTTTAAATGGTAGCTTTAATAGAGTATCTATCTTGCAGACTGGACCGATGCATAGTTTCATTATGAGGATACTTAAAGAAATAAGCTCAACTGGTTAAGACAAGATTGAGCGATAAAGACATTCGTGATGGCCGTCGTTGCTAGTGCCTCCCCCTCCCGATGATTAAGCTAGCGAAGGTTAGCGAGCTAGCAATGGCCAACATTGACGCTCTAATATAAAGTAAATCCAATTGCGGCCATCTCCGAGCATGACTGTTTGCGAATACATTTGCACACCATGTTATGCACGGTTAAAATGTAACCATTAAAGATAATAAAGAGATATGTATCTACCTTTCAGCTTCAGTCGCCCGACGTTTTCACGACCGTCTAGTTTACAAACACAGGAAACGCCACAGGATGTTCCCCTCTCCCCCACACAGCAGCTCCTCAAGCGAACAGAAAAGGGGCATCTTCGTCTTCCAGCTCCCAGTGAACACACAGCGTTGGTAGAGAATGAGGACAAAATCTGTTTGTTAATCAATTTCCCATTATTTTTTGGGAGATGTTACGCTTTCATTGGTTGTGGTGTTGTTGCTGGTCGGTCTCAGACTAACAGATTCAGACGACGACTGAAGATGTAACAGATGAAAAAGGAGTGGACACTAAAATGACAGAAAACAGGGATTATATATTGTATTATGTCAGTTTTAGTGCCTCAATCCGCTGCCCCGATTGCCCCGTTTTCTAAAGTGCCCATCAGGTTAAAGTAATTTTGATTATTAAAGCTGAATCTTTTAATATCCAAGGCTAATTTCCAATTTAGCTCCCCCCAAACTGCGGTTTAACTGGCGTTGACGTCATCCTTAATTATGCAGTGTTGATTTATTTTATTGAGTTTACTAGTGTTCACTTTGCTCTTTGCTTTTTTCTGATTGAGTTTACATGTGCTTCTGAAACTGAACATAAACACCATCTTTCTTAATTTGTGGGAGTATCCAAAAATGTTTGTTTTTCCACTATTGGACTTGGACATTTGTAAACTCTATAACACACATATCTTCTTGACACGTGTCTAGTTTTCAAAAATAAAAGAGAACACATATGACAAAAATAAAAATAATTAAACAATACCAAAAATTTCATTAAAACAAAAACGAGTTAGTGTAAAAACCTTTTACTCAACGTTTGACCTAGTAGCAGTGGAGGATCTGAGCAGCCTACAATTTACTCAAGTATTACTTTAGTGTATCTTTGCGGCAGACACTGGTATTTTCTTTAGCGTTTGTCATCATTGTAAAAAAATGTATTCATGTAGACACCTAGACCATAGAACTGCTTTTGATTGCTTTGTCAGGTGTTTATATTTCGGTCTGTGGATAGACAACAACGATGCAATGTAGACACAAAACGTTACAAACATGTAATGGAGTTCAAAACAAAGGTTGGATTGAAGATGGTCGTGACCCAACGAAGGATGGCTTCTTGAGCTCATTAAAGTTCCTAAAATGAAAGCCATGATTTCCCTTCGCACTACACTACCTGACTTGACTTATTTAGAAGGCAAATTTTATGCAAACATCCAATGCACACTCCACATCGTCGACCTTTAGATCCCACAAAGGTGCTGTTGCTTAAAATGTTATATTAGGCTACAGCTAAAAAGTAGCCTTTTGTGAAGTTGTTTACTGTACATGTTACTATCCATTCATTAACACTATTGCTGTAGGAACATGAATATGTCTGAATCAGGGCTCTCTTGTTAAACAATTGATTGCATGTCATTTCTTATTTTTCATATTTTTTGTACATCACCTTGAGCTCCATCTCATAAGTGAATGATGTTATAAATAACGTTTATATTACTATTATTATTTTTAGTATATTCATTTTAATTGTAATAGTATTGTAAAATAATATATTTAATTTAACCAAATCACTTATATATGAGCAGTGTTCAAGCTCTCTTAGTCTACATCAGTCTCTGGAGAATCGGATGCAGTTGTGTCGAAGAAACCTGAGCTTTCTTTCTTTTACTTCCCCGTGCTTTCTATTCGCTTGAAAAATGAAAGAGTATTGCTTGGTCTGGAATTTGGGTGGGTGGGTTGGTGATGGGCACACCCACGCACTGGCTCACACAGACATGTACCAGGTAGGGGTAATGCAACACCTCAGCTCATTGGTGCATAAAGTCACATGACCCAGCGCTTCCACTCCCATGACACCTTTCTGTTCTCTCCACCTCTGCCTGTTCCACACCGGGCGGTGACGCACAAGCGGCAGCTAGTGTCAGGTGTCTCAAGGTTTCACAAAAAGAGTGACTCAACGGAAGTTCGGACAGGTAAGACAAAACTCAAAGAAAGGACGTGAAAATGTATGTAAATGACTTGAGTTCGGGCTGTGGTAAAAACAACACATATCTATTTTGAATAGTCGAGCGAGCCTTTTGGTTGAAACATTTAGACTTTGATATTTTTGAAACAAATGCAGGTGCACGTAGGCGTACTCTGTGTTGCTCCTAAAGCACTTGCTGTTTTTCCAGATATGTATCGATGCAAAACCAGTCCAGCTAGTGAGTCTGTGTTGAAGTCTTAGATTTTACTACAACTTCCTCAATCTGAATACAATTTATATAATAAAATGCTCTATGAAGTAGATAACTAAATGTTGGCTATTAAACTAGTTTTACAGAGCTACACACATTAAATGTGGATTCTCCAAATAACATGCTGGCCTCGTAAGGGCTGCCATTCTTCAACAACCAATTTTATTGTAACACCTGATATTTTCTGCATTTTGCTTTAAATAATAATGGCTCCTTAGGTCAATCATTCATGAAATATTGCTGACTCCTCCTTATGAGTCATACTGTGTCTGATTGTGTGGTGGTTAGTTGCTTTGAAAGAAAGGTTGGCTTTGGGCGAGGGTTAAATGTTAGTGTCCACCTTTCCACCTGATAACAAGTGATGCAGATGAAGCTAATGCTGGTGTTTTGATAAGCAGATTTCAAAAGCTCATGAATCAGATCGACAATGGTTTTAACACTTTACTTTGTTTGACTATGCACAAGGAAAACTTTTTATTTTCTTTGTTGTCTCTGATTAATGACAATAAAATCAATGTTGCACTCTGAAATCTTATATACAGAGAAGTAATAAAGTTAATGACATCATTCAAGGAAGGGTGGAGGTAAAGCAAAGAATCATTAGTGCAACGGAAGCTGGAAAATCGTGGGAATTTATCAAATGCTGCCTCTAAATTATGTCTAACCTTTGAAGAAGAAGAGTCATTAATGACAATAAACTAAACCAATTACAGAAAATCAGTCAAACACAATTGACTTATATAGCAAATAACACATTTTCCTCAGGGTGCTTTATATATGTACAGCAAATCTATTTATATGTTTAAGTTCAATGTGTTTAACTTAAACATATTTGTTTGTATAGTTTTTATTTGTACCTGCATGTGTAATCAGTGTTAGTGGGGTCCTGAGTGGTTCTATTAGCTTCTCATACTGTCAAGAGAGTATTGGCTTCTAAACAATGAGACCAACTTGAGTTTCAGTACTCAGCACTAGTCATTTTCGCATGAAGTTGATGTGTTCTCCATGTCGTCCTCGGTTGATGTTGGTTTTCTACAACCGTTAAATCAAATGCAAAACAGGTGGATTGGCGACTCTAAACACAGTCCACCTGTGTTATCCCTGTGAGGGACTGCTGACCTGTTTAGGGTGTGTCTGCTTATAGTTTGAAATCAAACATTGGAGCTAGAAGGGATAGAAAGAAGAAGTTCTGGCAAGTTAAATTGTTTTGTGCTTAAACCAATGTACACCTTGAATAGTAACTGTACACAGTATAACATACAACTAATCAAAAGTCATGGTAAACTAACTTGTCCATCAGCCTCTGATCGTCAGCCTCTGAACAATGTAGCAACTGTAAACAGCCCAAAGCGATTGAGACGTTAGAAACCAATAGGAAGTGGACCGCCCTTATCATTGTCTAGGTGTATAATCTTTGCTTCTGCCCATCTAGAAGCACAATGGCCTGACAGTCAATTAAATTAATTACATTACATTATATATGATTATTATGTAATACATACACGTAAGTAATACACTCAGTAGTGAAGTGTAGCTGCATTTGACTGTTTTTTACTCAGGGCTATGTTGAAATTCACTTCTGTCCAAAGTCCTCACACTTGTCACCAGTATTGCCTTGCTACTCAGCGGTGATGTAATAGGTGTACCTGAGTGAAAAGGCCTTGTTAGTAAATGATTATTGAGTCTGTCAGCTGTGGACAGTGGTGACTCAAACATATAATATTCTGTCTGAGCAGCAAAGGGAGATTCAAAGTGTGACATTAAGACGTCTCTCTAGACACTGAAACTGCATCAAAGGTGCATCATCCGTCTGTAGGACCTATTTAGGTGTAGGTTTGTCCAAGAAATGTTAAAGAAAGACTTTGTGTGCTATGTTGTGTCATTGTCAGGCGCTGCTTCTCTCTGTTCTTTTGTGGATGTTGCCCATGGCGAGTTATCCTCTCATATTGATAATGTGCTCACTCGTGTTTCCATTTTGCATTCATGCGGCACAAGCTGGTCTGCAAGTTCAAACATGCTAAGTTGTTTGTTTGCATGCATGCTGTATGAACACATGCATGGGAAGTCACTCTTTGGTATGTATGTCAGCATGTTGAGTTGTGGGGTTAATTGATGGATAGCTTGATAGAGACCGAATCAGTGATCCCAGACGCCAGATAGTGCCTCTACATGCACAAACCTGAAACTATCAGAATGTGTGTTTCTGGGTACATGAAACTTTTCGTATCAGGCTGTTTTATAAAGTTACCTGAATTCTTTAAAAAACTTAGCTTGGGGTTGACTGAATTTAACAACAAGTTGAGGTATCCCCAACAACATTTGTGAAATGATTTAGAAGAGATTGGTTACTATGATGTAGTACATGGCCAACGATGGTTTGTGTTTTCATTTCCAGTATTCAGACACGGTCTAAAGATGGATAGTGGTCCCTTCAGTCGACGGAACTGGGCGGCTCAGTCCTTGCGAGTCACTGCGAAGGAGCTGTCACTCAGCGGGCGAGGGAAGAACAATGCCATCGCTGAACGCTTCTCCAAGTGAGTAATACCAGTGATGTTTGTTGTTAACTTAAACCTGTAAAACTATCTTTTAATGTAAGAAATAGATGGTTAATACACAGCATAATTCATAGATAAGTCTATGTTTTGGATTTGAGTCCCCAGAGGTTATTGTTGTTTCTGTCTCTCTCAGGTATCAAAAAGCTGCTGAAGTGTCAACTGCGGAGAAGAAAAAAGGAGTGAGTATTACATTTCCATACATTTTCAGATTTGAGAGATATTTATTGAGGTTTGTGAAATAGCAGTGTTCAGCTGATCCTAAAGTTGTTACAAGAACAACTAATTTAACTTGAGGTTTCGCCCATGAAAATCTAAATCTATGACACATTTTTGTATGGCCCTTTCATATGCTTCTACTAGCAAATGTAATGATTACTTGAAGTGTGTGCATGCGCATGTTATGTTCAGTAGCTGATATAATGCTACACTTATTATTGAACACACACTCTCACCATGCCAACACACTGTCTCTCCAGACCACTCATTGGCCACTTGTTGCGATGGGCAGGCTATCAATCCTATAATCCTAATTCAGAGTAATCCCTTATAAATGCTCTTTGTTGCAACCACTGTATTTAAAATACTCCTGTCAGTGCAAAATACCTATAGACAAAGCAGGACTGAAAGTAAATGAGTTACTGACCATCAGTTTATGACATGAAGAAATATGAGGTAATGTTGTTGTTAATATTCTCTATGAAATATGGTCCGTGACAAGTAGTGTGTTAGTCTGTGTGAGGCAGCTGCTTTAAAGCTTATTAGCTTTTGTATGCTTTGTTTCATTAGCTGTCTGATAATAACAAGAACGCTTCCTTTTGTACTCTATTAGAAACCTGTGTGTAATGTGTGAGATTGTCTTTCCTCCATTACTTACTCGCATGCATCATTTAAAGAACTAGACTTGAAAAGATGCTCCAAAGTTTAGAGCATCTTTTCAAGTCCAGTTCTTTACAGTTTAAAGGCTAATTTCTGTCAACACGTCAAGGTTTTAAGCTTCATGCTTTAACTTAGAATTTAATTTGACACATCATAGTTTGTCATCTATTTTATATCCAGATCAAATAGTATTTATGGAAGAAACTGGCTTTACAGGGATAAATAGTGTAGTTCAAGTATTTGAGTGTAACACAAATTTAAATGAGCATCTCAAAAGACCATCTGTCGGTGAGTGGGGATTGTGAGAAGTGGGCACTTTTCAAAAACAACAATAAGGGTCAGTTCATTAGATACATTACATAAAAGGTTGTGACAAATATCAATACATTTCTGGCCTCAGTTTCTTAAATCTGAACATATGCTGCCTTTCTTTATTATTATTGGTTATTATGCAGTGTTTCGACATCATACTAAACTCTGAATTGCTCGTTTGTGAGCCAAATCTGTAACATTTTTTTAATTATTCAAAAATGAATGAACAATTCTGACAATAATCTGATAAATCATTGTCCACACTTGTATATCTGATCTATGTAATAGATTAGAAACAGATACCGCCATACATTTCCTGTGCGCTGTCATCTCATTGGGGCGACCATTTTTCCTCAGTATAATCCCTGTCAACCTTCAACTGGGCTTGACAGTCTCAGCAATGGTCCACTTAGTATCCATTGGTGCAGCTAGTCTAGTGACGTCTTCAGTAATGGTTATGTTTGAAAGATCAAGGCATGTCTTTCCGTGAGTAAATTGTATGCACAAGGATACAATTTAGGAGGAGCATTCACACAGCGTGTAACATCTCGATTAGGCTATAATATTCCGGTTTTAACACATCCCTCAATCAGGTCAGTTTCATCTCTAGAGTGTATATTTTAATAGTGTTACACATTTCAGTCACTTGTACAGTTAACGCGTTAAGTGTTTATTTAACATTATAATACTGCACTGCAGTCATTACATAAGTTAAAAAACACAGAGGATGTAAAAACTGTTAGCTGAGTGGTAACGCTCAATGCTATAAAACAGCAACGTCCGGGGTTTGAATCAGGTTTAAATCCAGCCTTGGGACCTTTGCTAAATGTCATCGAATTTCTACATTGTCCTTTGTCAAACACTGGTAAATATGCAACTAAAAATAATCTTAGAAAAACATCTAAAAAAGCTCTGCCAGACTAAACTTTACCAGCTCTTGTTCTTTTTTGTTCCAGTATTTTGCCCTACAAGTTGCTGTGTATTCCATATTTTGTGTCAATTCTTTTCAGTCTGTGAAATGAAGTGCAGAATGTAGAATGACAAAGCCGGCACAGCATACAACGAGTTAAGTTTTCCCTGAATGTATCATTTCCTGCTCTGGTTTCCTGGGTATTCTGCCTCTCTCAGTCACTCTCCTGGTGTTAAAGGGGCTGGACTAGCTCTTACGAGCAGATTTTGTCTAGCCGCTAACATCTGGGAGATCTCTGTCTCTCAGCACACTGACCTGTGAAGGACAAGCCAAAGGACTCTCTCTCTCATTGCTGTCAAGTTGCAGTAACATCTTGTTTGTACTCAAACAAATTCACAGGTTTCTCCTTTTTTAAAATCTTTTTGCTTTAAAAACGGGAACAATCTTGCCACTGTCCTGCCTTCTCTGCTCACCCCGGACTTTCCTCACAAAGACAGTAATTGTGCGTCAGTTTTTTGTGCACTTTGGGTTTTTGTCCCTTCTGTTCAGTTATTTATTCTCACATTTGTATTCTTTCTCTCTTTTTGTTCTATTGTGTTTGTGCATGTTCATACAACTTATTTGTAGTTCTACTAAATATAGTTATTTGTACTGTTAAGCTATGGAAGTTGTTCATTTGGGGAGTAATTGTATGTTTTTGTTTTGTCATCTTTAATCCTTTTTATATTAAATGTTTGATTCATTTGTTATTTGTTAAATTGTGGTTGTTATGTTCATAACATAACATTGTTTAAATGTTTTTCTTCTGAATCAACTTGCCAACAAATCTCACAATGTTCTCTGAGATTTATTAGTTGATTATCTTACTTATAGGAGAGTGATTTATTCAGATTTCCACATCCTCTTTATTCAACGTGTCATTCCTTATTCAAAATAAAGGAAGTTCACAGTGGTCACCCGGCAGTAGTGTGCCTCCTGTGGAGCTGTTGTGCAGTTTGCTGTTCAACATGTTTTATTGTCCCGAATGGCTGAGTGTTGAACAGAGCACTCCTCAGTGTTCTTTTGGGAAGGTGAAGTTGTCGCGTGGAAAGGAATGCAGCTGAAAAAGCTGCCTGCATGCTCAGCCCTGTAATGTCCATCTTGAGCCAATCGTAGCCTTCAGTTGCCGCAGGAAAACATCTACTTCCTGGACCAACTTTGAACAGCTGTTCCCCTAATCTGTCAGTGAATCCAAGCTCAGATTCTGGCATTTCCTTTATTCCATCCAGCTGTAGGTTTAGTACTGTTTGCTGCCAAATGTACTTGTATAATTCACCATATACACAGATGACAAGTAGAAGACCAAAGTATGCTTTTAATTGGCTGTGTTTTTTAATAATTCTCACTTAAAGTTTTAATCTTGTCTTGTCTTCCTCACAGTCTTCTGACAGTGTGAAATCCTCCCTGCGGGCAGGCAGCCTCAGTGCTCTGAAGAAGCGCTGGGAGCAGGCACAGAACAAGCCGTCCTCCGTCCCAACTCCCAGCCAGCCCACACCTCGCAGCAGGCCTCCTGCTCTGGCCAGGCCTGCCTCTATCACCGAGCACGGCCCTCCATTAAAGAGCCCTGGGGTGCCACCTGCTCAGGGAGATCATCTTACAATCGGTGTCGTCCAGAAGCCCGCGGCAGCTCCAGAGGCATCCAAAAGTGAAGAGCAAACAGAGATGGAGAGGGATGTGATGACACACCGTGAAAGACCTGAAAAACTTGAAGAGCAAGTTCCAACCAGCCCCTGTGCCTCTTATGAAAAACCCAGAGTGCCACTAAATAACCTGAAGATGAAGTTTGAGAGGGGAGAGGAGACCACGGGCAAGGTATACATAAATCCGATCATGTTTTACATCTGACACATGACATAAACAAGCACTAGGACAGCCCCTCCACGCTTTAATGATAACAATATTTGAACAAGACAAGCAAAAAGAGCTCCATTTGTGCTTACACTCGACAGTAACTGAGATCATATTTGCTTAGTGAATGAGGCTCTTGGTCACTTTTTTGCCAGCATTGTCAGCTGTTTATGTGTTGGCCAAGTTTCTCCGGCATTATCCGTAGCCAAAATGTTTACGGTTAGGATTTACTGTGCTAATATTGGTCATAAACACCCTTTTCTTAATCCATGTTGAGAAAAAGACAGAATGTTTTTCAAATGTGGGAAACTTTATGTTGAAGGAACTCTTAAACAGTGAGATCCTAATGTACAAGGCTTGTTATGCCCTACAGAAAACAATAGTGACTGATACTAAACTAAACAGACGACAGGAAAAAGTGCTGATGTTTGTTTTCTAAATATAGGACAATGTAATTAGTTTACATATGTAAAACAGAGATAAGAAGCCACCTGTTATTGACGACAATGAATATTTCCAAACAGCAGTACAAGGTCCTTTCTTTGACCATAAATACTCTTAGCAGAGTTGTGTTTAGGTTGTCATATTTTCAGATGGAGTGTCCATTGTTCCGTGTATTTTCTGAAGATGTCTTGTTCCACCTGGATTGTGGCCTCCTCCCCCCCACCCATTATGTCTCTCCCTCTCCTCTCACTCTCCCTCAGTGTTTCTCTCCCTCTTAGCCCAAAACAACAAGCCCTCCACTCTTCACCTTCCATAAGACAGGAATGTGGGAACATTCCTGACCGAAGGCTGTTTCTTTCTTCAGAGGATCACCTCTGAGGAGCGACGGGCTTTATCTCACTTTTCATTAGCCTCAGTGTGTGTTTCCAGCAGCCCTGAGCTTCAGTTTCAGGTTTCGATTTTATAGTTTATTTTATGTCCTGTTGTGCAGTTTGTGTGCGACAGTTTTCCCTGAATATTTATAATAGAACTTTTTTGAAAAGTTTCAGTGTCTAAAAATGGTGACATAATGGCGTTAAGTTACTGTTGAACATTTACAAGATGGACTGAGTTGTAACACAGTGTTTTATATTACGATTGGATGTTTGGATTGGATGAGGACGATGGTGGCACAACACGAATCCACAGTCTCAGAAAAACGTTCCGAAGAAATGGGCTACTTGAATCGTCCAAGTGTGTGTGTGTGTGTGTGTGTGTGTGTGTGTGTGTGTGTGTGTGTGTGTGTGTGTGTGTGTGTGTGTGTGTGTGTGTGTGTGTGTGTGTGTGTGTGTGTGTGTGTGTGTGTGTGTGTGTGTGTGTGTGTGTGTGTGTGTGTGTGTGTGTGTGTGTGTGTGTGTGTGTGTGTGTGTGTGTGTGTGTGTGTGTGTGTGTGTGTGTGTGTGTGTGTGTGTGTGTGTGTGTGTGTGTGTGTGTGTGTGTGTGTGTGTGTGTAAACTGCTGAGAGGAACTGTCTGGTTTAGTTATTAGTGTGAGTGACACGGCCATACACACACAAAGCAGGGGTTAAAGGCATGTTGCAGGGTGTCCATGCAGATACCTGGCATTTTTCCTTCTGGAGACAGATGTCAGAAAGTATGAACTCCCTTGAATAGAGCTGGTTTGTCTTTAGTGAAGTGTTGCTGAGTCGGAGCTTGTAGTTTGGTGTTAGAGAAGTATGTCCCAAAGATACCTACAAGGCCTCAGTTAAGGTAGAAAGGAGTAAGATATAGAATGTGTCCCTGAAGTTCCCACAAAGGCATCTTAGTCAGGTTGTAGTTTGTTGCAGTGTTATCCAAAATGTGAGGCTGATGCAGTCCAAACACTTTGTGAATAATTGGTTTTATACTGGTGACTCTGCCTATCTTCTTCAACCCAGTGTTAACCTGTGTACACCGGTCCCGATGTCTTCTGATATCCATTTGTGAAACCTTTGGCACCTCACATATTGGCTGTGAAACTTTTAATAATTAGGCCTCTGATCCCACCAATCTCTATATTTTCTTTCCCTTTTACTCTTATAGGCTGGCAGGACAACCCTTCGCAGTACTTCATCAGAGGAAATGGACCAACATGGAGGTAAAGATACATAAATACACACAGCCCTTTAAATAATGAATGGAAGCTCTGCACATTTAGTTGGGATTCTGCAAAATGCAGAATTCAATAATTGTCATCTCCTAACCCCTAACTTTTAATTCCAGATCCACCGAGTTAGAAGAGGTTTTGTTTCAAGGAATACAATAGTATGAAATGTGTGTGAAATGCAGCCACAGTTTTGATATGTGTTTACTGCAGAATACAGTCCTGCTTTAGGTCTGACTGCGCATGACAGAGTGTTGGACTCCACATCCATGAGGGACAAGATGGCCAAGTATCAGGCTGCTGTTTCTAAACAAGGCCCCACCAGCTCTGTGAGTT
The DNA here is from genome assembly GCF_036324505.1 of Eleginops maclovinus. Lineage (NCBI taxonomy): Eukaryota > Metazoa > Chordata > Actinopteri > Perciformes > Eleginopidae > Eleginops > Eleginops maclovinus. The sequence continues at coordinate 13,720,684 of NC_086368.1, read as the reverse complement.
CAAAAGGAGCTGAATTTAAACATATAACTGGGATAACAGTGGGGGGGTTTATAAAATACAGGTGTTTTTAAAGTAATTAATACAGCAATTTGAATGAAGTTTAGAACAAAGTGGCTGTTTTAAACTCAGAAATACAATATGTAGCAGCCAGTTGACATATGTGTTTGTTTCCCCTTGCGTTTCCTCAGGGTCTGGCCGCAGAGGTGCCTGCTCCAAAAACATCTGCACCTTTGGTTCAGAAACACACTCCTGCACCTGAGTGCAATGGTGAGTCTTAGTGGATACTCAAAGGGCATTGTTAATGTTATTGATACCAATTTACCTGTTGTATCAAATGTAAAATGGATCATGAACTACTATATTAATATTCCCTAATAACTCTGACACTGAGTATGAGACACAGTTTGGTTTGATTGCTCTTTTCAGCTGGTCAGTAAAAAAAAAACGGCTTTCTCTGTTTCAGGGGAGAGCAGCAGTGAGCAACCCAAAGCACCTCGGGTGAGTCAGTCATTACAAAAAGATGGTCACATGAAACAAGAAATAACAAAAGAAATGTGCAATTTCAACCCTTGCTGATTATGGATTTATTTTACTTTCGTTGTGTGTTTAGAAGTTCAGCCCACCGGTGAGGGAGACGTGCATTGCTTGCCTGAAGACGGTGTACCCGTTGGAGAGACTGGTCGTTCTTCAGCATGTCTACCACAAGAGTTGCTTCCGCTGTGTTCACTGCAGCACAACGCTCAGGTCAGTTATGCGCTGTCACATATTTCCTACACTTTCAACCAGATTTTGGCGTCTGACCACGAGAACATCAAAAACTGAAATTTACTAAATAACATCTTTGCCACTTTTCATTTTTAGTCTTGGGAACTACGCCTCTCTGCATGGCAACATCTACTGTAAGCCCCATTTCAGCCAGCTATTCAAAGCTAAAGGCAACTATGATGAGGGCTTCGGCCATCGGCCTCACAAGGAGCTGTGGGAGCCTCGAGCTGATGGAGAGGAAGGTGAGGAAGTATTGACACCGAAGGAGGAAGTGGCACCAGCAGCGGTGACGCGTCCAGCTGAGAACGTCCCAGAGAAACCGGTGCCCCCGGCTGGGGAAACATCTCAGCAGGTGAAGGTAACAGACCTGACTGCCAGACTGGAGACACGTGTGCAGACACATGTCAGGGCTGATGAGACGCCTGAGTCTGCAGAGAAGCCTGCGGAGAAACGCAGGCTGAGGGTTGCCTGGCCTCCCCCGGCTGGTGAGGCCCCCTCTGGGACAGAAGCACTTAGTCCAGTCACAGAGGGAGTTTCTTCAAGCCGACCCTGGAGAGCCAAGTGGCCCCCGGGGGACGAGGTGCCATCATCCTTCCAGAGCTCAGATCGGGCTGAGCTGAAGAGCCTGAGAAGGAGCTCTTCTCTAAAGGAGCGCATTCGTCCTTTCACAGTCGCAGCTAAGCCCCGCTCCGCAGCCCCTCCAGAGCCCAGGGAACTTCGTCGCCCTCTCAAATCCCTGCTGGATTGGAGAGCATCATTCGAGGAAAAACAATCCTCTGAAGAACCAGCAGTGGAGAAGAAGCCAGAGCCTCAGAAGCTGAAACAGCAGAAAAAGAAAGAAGAGTCATTGCCTCGAATACTGAGTGAAGATGAAGAAAATACAAGTGGTGCCATCGCAGACGAGGCTGTGGAGACCGAGCCGCTTGAAGAAAGGGACAAACCAGTTCAGAGAGAAACCCCAGCAGCAGCAGCAGGCGCAGACAAGAAGGTGGCAGGAGAAAGCTCTCTGAGAAGCAACTCCACGGAAATCTCCCCGTCCAACTCTCCACCTCCACAGCCAAAGCAGGACCGTGCCTCAGAGGATGTCGGCTTCTGGGAGGAAGACAAAGAAGGAAGTGACACCGAGGAGCTGAGTGCGGAGGATATGATCAAGAGGAACCGCTACTATGACGACTCTGACTCTGACTCTTAGGGACATCCTACAGTCACTTCCAGCCACCTTATAACACTTTCTCAGTTTTGTATATTCAGTTTCTAGGTAGATCACAAATGTAGCTTTGCCAGATTTTATAGTGTTATAGGAGAGTTGCGAAAAATGTGGAATAGGTGTGCGTATGTGTTTTTATATTCGATAACTGCCTTTTAATTGTTAAATTACAAAAGTTTGATTTTCCTTTTTTACAATTTAATTATATACTGTTAAATATCTAATCAAGCCTTATACGAATCCTGATTATACTGGAAGGTGGGCCTTTATGCATTAATTATATTTTTGTTTTATTTTCGCATGTATTTGTCAGAGGCGAGTTTAGAAATAGGGGCGGGAGGGAGGGAGGGAGGTGCAGGGGGGTCTGAAATGTCCCATGGTTGGAATCAAACCTGGGACGTTCTTTAACTCCTCCAAAGCACTCCAGGCCTTTATTTAATTGAATCATCTCTGGATAATTTTATGCACCATCATTTTATTTGTAGGTGATGTGTCTAAAAAGCCTTGAACTTTAGGCAGTGCGCTTTAATGACATTCAGCTAAACAGTTTTGCACTTTCTTAAAAGCAGACCAAATTATTTTATACCAAAAAGCACACACCAAGATGTTTCAGGGAGTCAATTTCTGGGGGTTTTGTAGCTCAGTTTTCTAACAAAGTGCCTCAATTTAAATTGTCTTTTGAAGAAGCAAACACACATTAGCCACATGACAATGCTCTGTATTCGATTTTAGCAATCCTAAATCATCAAAATTACTTTAAAAATAACTGGAAATGTTAAAATACTTTATATCAAACAATAGCGGTCTACTGATTTGACTGTTATAGAGCCTTCATCACTAAACCTGAATAACAGCATCCTGCAGGGGGCTCTCTCGTTTGGTGAATAATTGACCTGTTGCTGAACTCGTCTAATCACCATAGCAACAATAGGAGGAGAAAATATGATTAGTCAACGTTTCTACGACAGCTATATTTAAGTCTAAATAACGTATCCTTGGGCCTCTTGGATTTGTGTTTAACATTTCCAAATGTGATCCACTTTATATGGTTTGTAAAATGTTTTGTATTTTGAAATGTTCGCCCTGCAGAATATTTTTTCATACTTTTTATAATGACATAAAGGGCTTTACCGTCTCAAATGTTGTTGAAACATAATTCAAATAAATCGAAATGGAGTTTGCAGCCAATGACTCATACTTTTACTTCAGTTCACAAATGGACCCATTATACTACATAAGCAGCTTCCAGCACGTTTTCTCTGCAGACGATTTGGTTTTACTCAATTCAGGTCTCTTTCCCTGCCTGCTATGGTCAGGATAACCTCTTTTTTTATCCATGTATTGTTTTGTAGCATTGTTCATGCTATGCATTTGAAAACAGACAGCTATTATAATAATGAATCCAAAGAAAATGCTCAATAAAAACTGGATGAAGGGTATAATGTCCTTTTAAAGATCCTTTTTTTAGATGTTTAAATAAATAGTCCCACTGCTGTAAGTGGTTTAGAACATAAAGCAATTGTAAGCCTTAATTATGTCATCGATATGCTCTGAACCGCTTTGTAAGATCATCACTTCTTTAAAACCCTCAATACAGCACCTGCTACGCTAAGACAATCATTTCTGTGATAATTTAACTGCGGTCCGACCATGCAGCTGTGGGAAGAAGATTAATCATACATACATAATTCAGCGATTGAAATATCCGTTCTGCATTTTAAAAGACATCTAAGATGATCTCATTAGCATTTAAAGTCAGTTAATGTTCATTTATAATAACTTGATGCATAATAACTTGATGCACAGCCAAAGCCAAGGCCACAGCAGGGTGTAAATATCCTTTTATTTAAAATGATTTTTGGCATGTTTACCTGATTGTTTTAGGTGAAAAGAGAAAAGACGAAATTAAAAAAAAACATTTCAGGATTTACACAAGGGCTGGACTGAGAGAGACTGATATTAAACTTCATTCATGATTAATAAAAGATAAAATGGGGCTAAATATTAAATGTGAGTGGATGTGGTCAACAGCAGCAGACCATCATTAGGTCCCATGATCTAAGATGATCACGAACACAAATGTGGACGATGACAGTGAGTGTGGATAACAGACACGAGGACACCCGGCTACAGTACAGGCTGATATAATGATGTGCAGAGCGTTTCCCTCGGCACACACTTAGCAGCAGTTGAGCAACACATGAGCAACAGCCTTTAAATTGTTTTGCTGATCAGGAAGATACTTCATGGATGCAATTTTTCCTGATTCACGCAACATGCATCCCATAATATGACATTTCCAGCACTCACATGGAATATTAAACAAGGGTCACACAGGCACTTCGCTCATTAGGTCAGACCCTTAAAAGCAGTAAGGCTTTTAGGCCTAAAGAAGCACTTAAATCAAAGTGTGTATTGATAAGAGAAGCAGCTCATTTTGAATCATTACTATTTTTGTGAAAGTAGGTGTGCAAAATGTTGTGTCAAGAAAACAAAACAATAGGAGCATTTAGCATTTACTTGGAGTTGGGGAGGGGGACCCCAAGTTCTCCTTTAACAGTCTTCAATGTCAAAAAGATAAGATTTATAAGTAAAATAGGTTTGTTACCCAAAAAAAGAAAATACAATGGTTGATTTGAACATACAGTAAAATCACAAAAATAACCAGAAAAGACAAGGTATTAAAAATTTGGATTTTCAAATATACCTGAGCAGCAAATATGATATACAGTATGGCTTCATTTTCAACATTCAAATGTTTTGTAATGTACTCTTATACCAAGATTAGTCCTTAGTTATTCTTGTTGTGAGAGTTTAATTGTCTTCACGGTTTTTCCAGATTGAGACAATTTAAGAGTTTCTAATTCCCCCAAACCCTAATGATGAGGGTTAATTGTATGAGATGTCATTACTATGTTAAATTACATATAGAGATCAGTTTTTATCTTGGGCTGGAGTTTAAGGCAAACTGTGAGACACATGAACAGAAAAAAACGAATTTTGGTTAAATGTTTGCATCTTTTAGACACAAATGTTCCTCCCAAAGACTTTGGAGTGATTATGACCAGCACATGATTTCAATCACATAACATCGTGTACACTTTGGTTAGAATCCCATATTAAAACAGGACAAAAGCAAGTCATGATATTAAAACAGTCCTAATTTGGAATTCAGCTTTTCAAACTACTTCCCCCAACACAACAATTGAACAGTTTTGGATTTAGCTTCAACAACTTGTTCTGACATTTAATCATCCCATTATTCCTATTGCAGGTGGCGTGCACAAAACATGCCATAATGAGTCAGGATATGCACTCACACTTGAAAAGCAGCTAATTTAAAGTAAAGTCACTGTTCATTCAGTGCCCTACTTCTTTTGTTTGGAAGACTTTCTAAGCATTATTTTTCATTTATCACTCTCACCACTGAGTGGCAGTAACACACCGTTGATAAGAAGTACAGCAGCCCTCCGGTGATGAGCACAGTGTGTCTGCAGCCTGTCACATATCTATTGCTGATAAGCGGGTACACTAGCTGGCTGGCATTTGCTCTGATTGGATTCATTATTCTGGTGTGACCCTTTCTATGGCATTTTATGAACTTTACTCAAAGGGATGAGAAAAGTTTTCCCAATGTTAACCTCTGGGTTTTCTGAAAGACAATCATTATAAAGCACTTTGAGGCACGCGTGTATAATTAACATACATGATTCTGATCATTCTTACAGCATGAGTCAGTCACCTCTACACTGGAGTGACTCTTCAAGTAACATCTTGGAGCATTTTGATGCGGAGGTATGATTTAGTATCTGATCTCCAAAAATGCACCAGAGCTCTATTATTCGTCCATGCTCTGATTTCTCTGCAGTTTTTTTCTCCACTCCACTCAGCCACTGAGGGGGTGCAGGTCCACCTTGACCTTCTCCCCAGTGCTCATCATGCCTATAGTGGGGTACAAGCCTCCTACAGGTAAGGCCACGTCCCTCCGGCCCACCACCTTTCCATTTCTAGTGAAGAACACCTGATAAACACAAGGGGACAGCAAGGAGATAATATGAATATACATACACACTATTTTTAATTTTATAAATTGTTTTCTTAAATATGTTTTTTATTACATTTATATTTTGCTTCTTTTTTAGAACTTCATTTTCTGTGTTATACACCGCTAAACACCAAAGCACATTCCTTGTGTGTTGGTTCCTACTTGGCTTTTAACATGATTCTGAAGGTTTCAAGGGTCCCTGTTTTATATTCCTTTTGAAAGCATCTTACCGTGACCTTCCTCCCCTCCAAATCTTCTCCCTCCTCCTCCTCCTCCTCCTCCTCTTCTTCATTGTTTGCATACAGATCATTCTGAACTGCACTGGGTTTGGGAATAACGTCAAAGTCCCAATCATCTACGTCATCTGAGAGAATCCAGACACAGAAATAGAAAGACAGATGATAAAGAGGCCGTACATGCTGAGTGCTTTGAAAACATTATAAAGACTGTTCACCTCCTGCATCCAGGCTGTAGTCGCGTGGAAACATGATTCCACATCCCATAATGTCCCCTTCAAAGCAGCGCGGCCCAAACGCATCCCCGACCCCGCTGCCCTGGAACAACTTTCCATCATCTGCGAAAAACAACAGGGGCGTTGATCAGTGTGTCACAGGCATGTGGGCGTGATACACTCAAGACACAAGACAACATCTGCCTCTGCTAACAACATCTTTCTGTTGGGTGGAGCAGTGTAAACCAATATCCGTCCGTTTGTTTTCTGAACCACTGGTCCTGCTCAGACAACTACAGACAGACAAACTAATTCCCACTCAGCCCTGCAGGCAATTTAAAGTTTCCAGTTCATCTGACCTGCTGTGGGATGAAACCAGAGCAACAGACGAAACCCAGGGAAGAACAAACATTAAGGTGGAACAATTATACTCACAAGTTCATCGGGAACTTTTTTCAGAAATACACTTTTCTGGCTGGTGGAAGCCAAAGAAAGCTTTTGAATATTCAATTAAATCTGGCATGGCAACCAATAAATAATACATATGTAGCTTAATTTATTGCCAGAAGCAGGAAACAATTTGGTACTCTTATCTCAACCATAGATGTGTACAGTATAAAACATAGGACAGAATATAAGACACTTACACCCTCCACAGTGACAGTTTAACACAGTTTTAATTTGAATGCAGTTCACATTGATAGGTCGACATGCACCGTCCCGATCAGCAAGCACTGACCTGCATGATAGGCTATAGACCCTCTGCTCCAGCCTGGATGTCTGTTTTTGGGGTAGTCCTGTGAGACAAAAGGAGAAAGAGACATCTTATGGTCGATAAGCAGTTCCTCAAGTTTCTTTCCCTGTCTTGAATTGGGTAAACTGACTCAAACTTCCAAAAAGAATCAGAGGTGCAGAGAGACTCAGATGTGAGGTAACGCAGAGTTAGCTGTTAGCTCACGTAATTGTGAACCAACGTAATAAATGTCAATATAATGTGTGCAGATGATAAATATTTAGATTGGGATATCTCAACAAAATGAGTAAAAGTATTTTTGATTTTTATCTTGACAAGTTTGACCTAATTCAATTTGGGGCTGCACATTTACAGATTGTCCGAGCTGCAGAGAAAACGACATCATGTATTGGTTTCATTATTTATCAATACCAGAACACTGGGATGGTTACCAAAGTGATTTGTAACTGAAATGTGCTCAGCGGCCAGGCATCTAAACTAAAACATTAATACCTGTGAGTCTGTGTTGACAGTGCACAATCCACACAGAACATTGAGAAGTCTGCTCACTCTACCTGTTTATCCCTAGAATTAGAGATGGGGAACATCTTTTCCATTTAAGACCCCCTACCAGATTTAGAAGTATTTGCTTTTCAAATAGAGCTAGACACTTTGAGAGAGTGTTATTTACAGACGGTTTGATGGACAGACTAAATCAAAGATACGGCAACTTTCAGGGAGGGATTCTTGAATTGGATTTGCTGTAATAAAACAGATTACACCTTACAGTGTGAAGTCTAAGTAACCATATAAGCTCTTGTAAGAAGTGCACTGATATGATGATGAGCACAGCAACAGGTGAGATAAAGCCTAAGAAGATAAGACTGGAGCAAAACCACAGAGTTAAATAGATAAGGTGCATGGAACACAGAGAAAATAAGCTTTTCCCCTAGAGCAACATAAGAGAAAAGGAAGGCAGACAACAACTGCTTCTTCATCCAATATAAGCCAGCACTGATCAAATTGAGAATGTACGCATGTGTTACCCCACACGTTGAGAAATACATTTCCTGGGAAACAATCAGCAAAATGACAAAGCTCTGTTCTCCACAAAGTGTGACTCGAGGGCGCTACGAGCCCGCACAGACCATTGGCGGAGGAGTCGGAGGAAGCTTGATGTCATTCAACAAGTCTTCTGTCAGTCCTAATTTATTTACAAAATACGGATCACTGCTTGCTGTCATCTTTTATGATTTAATATCACCTCGTTAATTAGGATTAAACCTTTAATTGCTTAGCATGAGGAACTCCTACATACTTTAACTCCTGTTTATTCTTTCCATTTCGTGCACACTGTAAGGAACGAGTGAAATAAAGCCGGAACAAAGCAAGCAGACTCAGATATTCTCCTCGCATCTTTTAAATAACCTTTCATGAACCTGACTGCAGTGTTGTAGTCGACATGGTAGATTAGCATGTAAATGGAACAACCTGCTTTCTATGGAAGACCAGATGCGGGGGTAAAATGAGACAATATTTATTCAGTTGTTAGCTTTTCCTCTTTCGGTCATCCATCACTCAGACTGGAAACAGTGAGAGCAGTGGTGCATATGAGGGAGGGCGGTGACGAGGTGAGAGAGTGAGGGGAGAGAAGTTTTCTTCTACAGGCAGAAAACCAGCAGAGTGTGTGGAAAAAGTGGTGTGTCATAGATAAGGACATGTGTGATCAGTATGGTTATGAATGAAGCTCTTACCCTGCGTGCCAGCCCCAGGGCGATGTAACACTTCTCTCCAGGATCTGTGATCTCCAGCTCGTAGTAGTGGAAGCGTGTGTTGAGGGGCCGGCGGGCCTGAGCCAAGCCCACGTCCACGATGCTTTTCCCTTTACCCACGTACTCCAGCAGCTGTGGAAATAACACATACAGTCACCTGCTCGGCACTAAACATCTAATCTGAAGACAGCCATTTATTTATGCCTCTTAATGTGTGCATGTGTACATATGTGTCATTGTTGATGTATGTGTGTGTGTGTGTGTGTATAAATAGTGGGTGTACAGGTGTGTATGTACGTTTATATAAAGATATACAGCTGCGGAAAACATGAAGAGACCACTGCAGCATTATCAATTTCTCTTCTTTTATTATTTATACACCTGTCTTTGAGTTAAATGATTTTTATTTTTTTATTGTATTTCTATAAACTACTGACAATTTGTCTCTGTGTTGAAATTCAACAGACACTGGTATGGCTGCCATACATGTAGAGTCAAAGATTTAAGAAACATTTGGAGTGGTCTCTTAATTTTCTCCGGAGCTGTATGTACAGTATATCTTTTTTTATATATATTAGTATTTTTGAAACCTTGGGATTGTGGGAAACAGTATTTCGATCTCTCTGTCTGTACGAAGAAACTGAAAGACTGACAATAAACTTGACTTGACTTGATAATTTTCCTTTGAGATGATCAAGTCCAAAAGAACTAAAGCAAAAAAGGGAATATTAGATATATTTACGAGACGACACATTTCGTTTTGCTCCTTATTGTGCTTCAAAATGTGTAAATGCACTTTCTTGCCAAAGTTGTTGTTACTGCATACAATATGTGTTAGCCACAATTACTATGAAAGATGACAAAATGTCAGAGTTGTGTACTTAAAAATGGAATCATATGCAACATAGCACATCCTTACTCAATCCAATACACTTGGTTCTACAGCCTTGTTTAGTCTAGTATGAACATAAGCTGCTGGTGATAGAGCTAAATCTCTAACATAAAGGCATCAATAGGTTTATTTTATGACCCACTGTGTCTGTGTTACTCTACTAGTGTGAATGTTTTCAAACAAATGTGTAGTTTGGCTGTATAAATAAAATGCTATTTGATTTGTTTCACCTACAGCATGCTCCCATATGTCACTTGTGGCCTCAAAAGCTGCTGTTCAAAGAGTTACAGAGGCTTGCTTCTTATCTGTCCCATATTGAGAGCAGAGTCCTGCCCCATTTTAACCTCACAATCATTTGAGTCTTCTTTTTATTTACATAAATAAGCGTAAACACTGCCTCACTATTGTCAAGCAGGATGTTACACCAACTGTATACTTAGGCATGTCAATAAAACTACAGGAAGAATTTATTCAATTATTTTAATGACTGCTGAGTTCAGCCCAGACTGCGCACTGCACTCGCTAGTGTTAGCTTGTCTGATTTCCTCTCTTGTTGATAGAGACATTAGATAAGATGAAAGAACTTGTTTTATTACTCAACTATCCTGTTGCATGCAATTCTCCCTGTCTTCAAAAAAAATGGGTCAGGATTTGGATTAGTCATCACTGACTGCACCAAACAGTTTGGATAATAAAAGCTAAGAAGATAACATTACTGTTTACTACATGCAGCAGAGGATAACATCAACAGCAGAAAACCTGGGTCCATTTTCAGAGTGACCTTCTCAAATGTCATCAGAGCAGTAGATGAACAAAAGGGACCGCAACAAAATCTGAAGATAAAAAGCCAGGAAACATATCTGAGTGTCTAGGGCCGGCCAACATCTAATTACTACCATGGTTGCCGATTAGCAAAGTTAAACTCGCTCCTCTATCATTACCGAGCAGCAGGTTGCGTTCCTTGGAAAGAGGTGAACTCAGACTAATTTTCTGATAAATTGTGTCCTTCTAATCTCTTTCTGGCAGTAGGTAAGCACAGCCTCATGAGGTAAACAGGCGCTCCAGTGCATAAGCAAGTAGATGAAGAAACCCAGAAAATTAATTGCCTGATAATAGAAACACATCTGTAATTCAAAAACTTAAACGTCACATTTAAAACATCAAAGCAAACTGCTCTGTCCCTCAGGAGCTATTCCACAGCAAAGCACCGCTCTTTCTTTATTAATAACACATTGTTGTGTGTGTCCTGACAGCTTTCCTGTGTAATTGATATGCTGCAGGGTGATCAGCCCTGCATTCATACAGGAAAGGGCCACGTTGGTAAAAATAAAGGATCATTTAACGTGCGGGTGGCATAAAGGTACTGCCTGAAGGCTAGTCAGCCGTGATCCCCTCCCATCCTATCCCCATTCAGGTTATGTGCGTAATATGGCCTGAGTCAGACACAAAAACTGCAGCCCTGCCGTCACAGGGAGGGTGGAGTCCCCCACAGAGAGAGACAGGGCGAAAGAAAGAGAGAATATCGGCCTCTTCTTTTTATCAGGTATCTAGCAAAAGATAATAACTACGTCTATTATGGATTATCTGAGACTTTGCTAAGGGTTTGCAGTTTGCCTTATTGAGATTAAATATGAACAATCCATTGTAGTGTTATTTAATCAACACCAACAATCTGGAGTAAAGCCATGTGAATAGACAGCGTCAGACTTGGTAAATCGGTGAGTCTCAGGTCCTGGACATGATGGCCAGAGAAACACTGACCTCTCGAAAAGCATCATTGCACTTATCACTGCACACATGTATTTTATTTATGTGTTTACATGTTATTTGCATCATTCGCACTTATCAAACATGTCGTTAGCACTATCCCTCTTGCACTGACTGAACCATAAACACTGTTTAATTATTGTTATTGTAGCTAAAAATGTACTTTTCTTGTTCTTATACTGATTACTGTTAGTACATTAAGCCTATTTTTACATTCTCTCACTCCACTTATCCTATGTTTGTACATATTTAAGGTATTTCGATGTATAAAATCTGTATAATGTAACTTAAAACATCACTCATGTTGGAGTGCTAACATATTTCTGTAATGTTTACATTAGTATATGCACTTAGGCTAGAGGATAACGGCTTTTATTGGCCAGTACCTTTACGCTTATGTCATTGACTGGCAGACATGCTCACAGTAGAAATGGTGAAAATGATTTCCATTTTCTAAATATATTATTGTTTTATCAATCTCTCAGCAACAGTACTTACCGTGCCGGTCACCTTGACGTCATGGAGACGGCTCCAGTCCTCTTCATGACTATCCACAATCATCTGTCCATCGTCCTCCTCCATCCCCCATTCAGCGTTCAGGTCCAGCAGAACTTCTTCCCCCAAAGAGTGCATTCCCACGGCGGGGTAAAAAGCCTCAGGAGAGGCTGGGATTTCCACACTGCCAACCTAGGCACACAGTCACAAACAGTATTAGCCGTGAACTCTGAATATATTAATATATAAATGTGTAATGGTTGAATGCATTCTGTCTGAGGTAAATAATTCCATGGTGAAGTAGCACTTACTTCTTTGCCATTCTTGGTAAAAAACACAGTGAGCTGTCCATCCTCAGAGTCCAGAGACACGCCACAGCCGATTCTGTCTCCTCTGCAGCATTTTGGACCAAACTGCTGTCCTACAGTGTTGCCATTGTACAATCTGCGGGAACACAAGTAGGGGAGGTTTAGTGGACAATCATTACGTTTCATGAGTCTCAGATTTTTGCCAATATTTCACCAAGTAATCACCCAAAAAAAGGTTTTTAGAAACCAGCAATATGTTTTTCTGTTCTTACTCCTTATAAACATTTCAACAATAATATTATGTCCTAGAATAAAGTCCACCTTTATAATAAATACAAATCTATATTATCACATACTTGCCGTCATCAGCATGAAACGCCACAGACTGTGGGAGCCAGCCCGGCTGATGGTCCAGTTTGTAGAGCTGAGGCACCAAGCCGACTGCAATCATTCCCCTCACTCCTGTGTCGATGATGGTTACCTGAACACACCACAGGTTGAATTATCAAAGAGAAAATCACATTTCCCATGATAGTTTTATTCCTGTTACACTCCAAAATCTTGAGGATGTGTTAAAAGGATAATCTCACCAATTTACCCTCTAAAGGATGTGAGGTGTTATTTTGCTGTTTGCTCTTACACATATTAAGATGTCAATCTTGAATAAAAAAGCAGCTCTTTACACATCCTAAACAACAGGTCATGAACTACTAATTGCACATAGTGGGTGGGAGGCTTTTTTTTTATTGTGCATAAGCAGAGCAAACTTAGTTAAGCCAGAAGAAAAGGACTGAGGAGGAGTTTGAAAGGAATAGGGAAGGTAGGGTGGAGGACACAGATTATATTTTTTGTATTCAGACTTCTTTCTTTTTATTTCTTTTGTTGGATGTGGTCATACAAGGGTGATTCAGACAATGAAATAAATCAAAAAACATGCACAGAACCTGTATGTTAGGTTCACAAACAAACAGGTAATTAAATCCTGTTCATAAAGCTAACACTGCATTAGATTGTAAAAAACAAGACGAAGAATTGAATCTTGATCATTGAGCTAAATGCTAATTCCAGCATGCTCTTAATGAAAGGGCTATCCCGCAGGTATAATGATGAACAAACAAAGATTAGCATTCTAACACTCAAGTAGAGCTAAGGCTGATGGGAGTATAGTATACTGGTATTAGACAAATACAATGTTGATGCTACTGGTGTCAGTGGATCCCCAAAGCTAAAAGAAATGATTATCCGCAGACCAATGCTGTCTGTTTAAAATAGCATTACAATCCATCCAATGGTTGTTGAGACGTACCTCCTATTATGGTAGGAGGCAACATAAAGGTTACAAAAAGCCCACTTGACTGCTTCACGTATTTGCTAGACATGCTTTTGGTTTCTGCTCCTTCAGGCTTTTTACACCCCGAGACAGTTCGCTGGGATGACTTCTCTTTTTACAACATGTCATTTCCAAATCAATTTAAAATGATGTGGCCTTTCTACGTTTAAAACTGCACGTTTGTTCAAAGTGAAAACCCTGAAGTAAAGAGCTGGCCTTTAGCATTGTTATCATAACTGAATACTGGCCACATGACATCATCCCTGGGGAGCCCTACATGCAATCGGAGCGCTGCTGGCAAATCCAAGGCAAAGAGCAGAGGAAACTTCTAAGTTCTTTCCCAGATGAACATGCAGCCGAACCCTAAAATCTACCGTCAGATCTACCAGCAACTTCTTAACTATGATTTATTAGCTTGTATGCCCATTTACGTAAAACGCTTTTCACTCCTCCTACGTGACTCCCACAAAGTGAGTCACAATGATGTATAACACGCGAGAATAAAGGCTGAGTGGGTTAGTTAGTGTTTCACTACACGTCAGACCGGGGCAGGATGTGTTTGTGCGTTGGGCAAGTTTCAACACGGTTTGTCCTGAAAAACAGTCACTGTCCTGGGATGTTTTTTTGCACTACAGTGTCTAGACTATCAACATTTGTCCAAAAAAACTGAACAGGATTTATATTTTGCAATGAGCTGCATATTATTTGGGCTTTGTGAAACCAGTTCATCAGGGCTGAGATACAGATCCCACGTATAGGGTGAAGTCAATACACCCATCAAGTCAACTACCACCACTGACACTTTTATATCTGTATGAAGCAGCTGTGAATGTTGTGTTGGTTCAGTACTGACACTTCATATTGGCTGCTACCTCTGGCTGTTTACAAATAAAACATCTGCCCCCTAGCAGTGACTAAGATTTGCTGCTGGCATTAAGCACAAAATCATGCAGCCATCAAGTAAACATTGAGTCAGCTATAAACACAGGTTTACAAGTCAAAGATGTTCAAACTTACATTAATTTAATTAGCTAGGTACAGCTGGGAAACTCTGCCAGTATCAGCTGTATTGTTTATGCTGCCTTCAGAATCGATTGTTTCTGGTTAGAGACATGAAGGATGTTTTGGTCTGACTGTCTGAATTCAAGGAATGGTCTTTTAAAACATATACATGGAGTTTCAAGTTCAAAATATGCTCTTATTATCATTGTGAATGAGATATTTAATGTCTAGGTGAAGGGCTGACAGCAAATAAGTGCTTCAGGCTTCATACAGCCTCTGTATGGAGTGAAACAATATTAATTGTTGTGTAGTGGAATAAAGATCAAAGCGGGTCTAGTTCAAACTGAACATTTACTTTGTAATACAGCATATTTACAAAGGTAAAGGTGGTAAAAGTAAAACATGCACTCGACATCTCGTGTTCTTTTTTTTTCTCTAACCGGAAAACACAGCGACTAGGACTTCAAAATAAAAGCATTTCCAGTCAAGGATTACAAAATTAAATCAGTTATTATTAAGTTACAATATTAATAGCCTGAACTTACTGCAGAAAAACAGTGCATGAATTGCGGCTAATAATTAAATGAACGGAAAATCTGGATGATTAAAACTCTTTTCTGCTTGCTCTGCTCCAATTTTAAAATATATTGTAGTCTCTTCCCAGTCGCAAAGGTTTTACAATTAAAACGATGTTAAAAGACATGTACAAAGTTAGTTGAGTGAACATTGGGTCAACATTAGAGTATTTTACGAAGAGATGTTCAGGATGCTCAGCAGGATTGTGTTGCTGCTTCTGACTTCTGTGTCGACGGTTTTGGCACACATTTTTGATAAAACCAGCATTAGCTTCAGCAATCACTGCACAGCTGGTTTGAGTGTAGTAAGAGCTTCCAAGTGACTCAACACATTTGTTTCCAATATGAAAATCATTGTTTCTGATGAATTCTTGTGATTTATTTTACGGTAAGGCTCACCAAGATGACGGAAAGCAGTCAGACAAAATTTGCTGTCAACTCTCCTGTTATCAACACAAAACAACGGGCTGTGTCCAAAACCATTATACAAAACGTATGCTGTAAAGATACAACTAAATACGTATATTCACTGCTGTGAATATAATATGCTGTGATAAAGTATGTTGAATGTACCTTATCTCTTTCTAGTCCCAGGAAATAAAATGTTGACAGTTTTAAACACTGCAGTATGTTTTTACCAAATAATAAAATTGCTTTGAAAATCGTTTAAAATCTACCTGAGCTAAACCCAACATGTGGGAGAGCTAAAGTTCAATCACACTAAAAACTAGAAGGGACACAATGTAAATGATCGAGACTTACTTCAAAATAGCGATTTCTTCTGGACAATGGCCTGGCCGCCACAAAGCATCCTACTTCATCTGAATTCCCATGATACCTACGATGAAAAAATAACATAATCATCACCTGCAAAATGTAAACCAAGTTTGATGCTGATTCAGCATACAAAGGAAAAGCTCTGGCATAAAATAAGGAACTAAAGAACAAAAGATATTCGGAGTCTCAAGTTCAGACACTCATCAATGTTACCTGAGTATGTCTCCGTCTCTCAGCATCCTTTTGAGTCGCTCCCGGTAACGCACCGCTCGCACTTCACGAATTTCTCGAATTCGCCTCCTCCAGTTCAGAAAGCGATAATGAAGGTTTATGTCGTCCATGTCTGAAAATCATTACAAACTGGCACACAGAACAAATAATCAAAAGAGGTTCTACTGATTTAGAGAACATTATTATAAAAACAGCTAGAGCAACATTTGTGGGACTGTATTATGTCAACAAATTTCACAATACCTGTATTAGGTTCCTAATACAGTTATGTGAAATTTGTTGACATAATACATTTAATGTAAGTCAACGATTCAGTGTTTTCAGTGCAGATTATTTGATTAGTTGTTTGGTCTATAAAATGTGAGAAAATTATGAAATGTATAATTGATTGCCTAATCATTTATATTTACCTAAATAAAAGTTAAGTAGGTCATTTGTACCTCAGGGTTTGTTTTAACTGAAATACTTCAACAAATCTCTGGTGTTTGTTCAGTGAATAGTTATAGCCACAGAAACTTGTTGGGAACAGGGATACCTTTAAGACAAACAGCTCAGGTCCTCCTTAAAACCAAAGCAAACCCCTTAACCACAACATGATTATCACCGTTGCCTGACAACTTGGTCCTCAGGCCAAACCCTCCCTGTGAGGAGTTGATGTGTTTGTGTTTTTCCATTTACGTTTAATCCCACATTCCAGAGACAAGCAAAGGCCTGGACAGTGATTGTACACTGCCAACAGGCACGAACGGGAATCCCTTGTTTGTATTACCCCTATGATGGTCAGGAGTATCCCTCGGGTGTCTTCCACCCCATATGAACTCTAACTGACTCAAGTATAGACTGGATCCAAGCACTTTTGTAGCCAGGTCGTTAAAGCCATATAACCGCAAAGTTTCGGGTTTTCTATTCTCTACACCCATTTCTACTTTGTCATCTGTCAAATAAATGCAAAAAAGCCTAAAAATAATCTTTAAAAAAAACGCTGAAGGATAGACTGGCTTATCTGCTAATGCAAAACTATGACTCAGTGTTTCTGGTTCTTTTCTACCTGAAAAACAGCAAACCTGTTTTCCAACACTTGATCATGTAGGACTGGAAGCAAAGATTAGTTTCATTTAATACCTAATCCTTTAAGAATGAAATTAATCTTACCATTAGTTTCACAATGTATCACCTTTTAGTCAATCAATGTCTAAGAAAATAGACCATCCCTTTAAACATTAAAACTCGAAAAAAAAAGAGTCATTTTTCTAGTTATTAATTTTTCTGTCCATCAACTAATCACTTCATCTATCAGCTGGAGCATTTATTATGGGATGTTGTCTTTGACCTTTCAAATTCATGAATTATAATTTTAATACAAAAGATTTTAAGTGTTTTTTCCCCCGCCGGGTTATTAGTGGATTGTTACAGTATGAAGCCCGCACGTAGTATTCATATACTTTATATGGTAGTATTTAAAAGACTGACGTAAGTAGTAAAACAGTTTCGTTGCCTAAAACATGTTTCGTTTCCTGGAAATAATGGCCTTAATCTTTCCAATATTAGTACAAAACAAGTACACAGCCATACAAAAGAAACTTAATAATACAGTGTACGATCTAACTGATCATATGATTTTGTAAAATATGCGAGCGACCACCTTATAATTTTATTTGTAACGTGTAAACTTATCCGTTGTTTCGTTTTACGAGTCGACCCTAAACGCAGCATTGTATTTCCTAAACTACAGACAGGATTCGGTTGGCCGGCTAGCTGCTTTCAGCGGTACGACGTTGAGGCTAATAGTACTGTAAACAGGACTATATCTCAGGTTAAGCACAAAGTATTCACACCCGCTTAGTTTCATGTTGTTCCTTACTGTTTTATAACTTGTAATGCGTCGTCCTTCGGTTTTTCTTCCAATTTTAAGGAGGTGAAGTCTGTCACTTTTTGTCCAACCTGCGCCGTCGGAAGTCCCGCCCTCTCAACCAATCACATCAGAGCATACACACAGTGTGTAGTCCTTAACCTGTGCACTGCCGTGTGTTTGTGTAGTCTTTCAAGAGGTTTTACAGATGGCGTTTTACATATGATTTACACGAACATTACAAAAAAAACCTGAAAGAAAAAACCTTTTAAAAAGAGGCATCATCACCACATTATTATTATTATTATTATTATTATTATTATTATTGTTATTTATTTTTTTACATTTTTTTACAATCTTGTTATCTCTATAGTACTGATTATTTACAATTAAATTTAATGGAGAATTGTTTTACTTTTATAGGAAGTCAGAAATCACAGAATAGCCAAAGTTGGTATTTTAATTACAATAACGAGAATTGAAAATATTCCCTCGAAAAGGTTAGAAACGTTTCCAAGTCAAGGAGGACAACATTTTCACATATCTCTTTTTCCTGATACAAAGTCAAAGTCCACTTTATTGTCAAACGTTCCACATGTGTTATACATACAGAAAATTGAAATACCGTTTCTGGCAGTCCAACAGTGCAAATATAAACAAGAACATATAACATAAAAGAGAAGAGCCTTGAAAGAAATAGGGGGAGTAAAAAGGGGTATACAAAACTATACCTAATATAAACTAAGTAATATACGCATATATTAGATACGAGTTCACACATACAATTATTCAAGTGTGGTAGAAAGGGAGGGTTTGCTACTTTGCTAAAGGCGATGCAATGTGGTCCTTTATTTAGTTCTTTTTTTTTACCATCAATTGTTTGTTGTGATAATGATATTAATCATAAAGTGTGCTAGTACATTTTTCTAAAAATGGAATTAAGAAGCCGCTGGAAAAGCTTCATTAACACTTGGATTGTTTACTTTTTGCCGAAAAATCAATAATGCCTTATCAAATGAATGAAAATCCAAAGAATTCATATCCCATGCCTAATACATCCAAACACAATAAGACAGAGAACATTGTTGTTGTTTCACCGTGTTATTATGTTTTCACATCAAGTAATCTAACCTGTACTTTGAGTGACATTTTGGACACGTTTTGAGATTGTGTCTTCTCATTAATCTGTTTGTGACTCACAGTGGAATCTGCAGGGTGGGACTTTTTGCTCTTGGCCATTAATGCCTTAGTCATCCAGAGTTGAGTGGCACTCCTTCAGCCTCTGTGTGTGTCGGCCATTTCCTCTGAATCCTTAGCCCTGCAGTCACAGACTCTGTCAACACGTTCTGAGAACAAAGTGTTTTTTTAGTGGTGGCTATTTAAAGAAAAGTCAAAACAAAACAAGGATGAACATTTTGAACGACTAAATACTTAACACTACTTCCATTATAAACATTTATTTTCCCCAGTCAGTTTAGTCATGATTTGTTTTTACAGAATGTATATACATTTTAATAATAGTCAGAGTATTATTTTGGGTCACAATAACCATGAACGGCTCAGCAGTGTTGCATAACAAAGTATTATGGCATCATTAACGGTATCATTAATATTTATTAGTGTTAAGGGGGAGCTAGGTTTGCATTATATGTAATGATCTCCTTATAGGTTTTGTATATCAAATATACAGCATGAATATATAAAATAAGTTTTCCTTTTGTGTATAAATATATGAAAAAGTACTACATTTACTTGAGAAGTGTAAAAGTAGCATCAACTCAAAGTAATCATGTAAATTAGAACCACTGTAAAATGACGGTGAATACAGTGCTTGAATAAATGCTGATGGCTTAGCTTGTTTATTTTATTTTGTACTTTTCCATGAGGTCATTTCAACTACAGCTACTGGTGGTAATACATTGCACACATACAGGTAACACAATTTAAATTTATGTTTGTTTTTATGATGAAAGGCAATGATTTAAAAACCTAAACAGATCATTTCTCATCTGCTGAGCCGTGATTGGTTGGTTACATAAAAGCGTCGCCTCAGTTAATAAATTATCCTCTCAGTGGGGAAAAGGCAGAGCATTGGAGTAGCATACATAGCAAACACTTGTGATTTATGTGGCTTTAGAAACACATTACTATCCTGCAGGATGACAGACAACAAATGGTATGAGCATGCGTGAGTGAGTTTTGGAGACAAGGGAAACGGGGTGTGCTCAGCTGTGTGAAAACAAGAGGGAAAACTAACATTCTCCATCACGTACCCTCCCATACCTTTTCCCACTGGTTTCGACTCTTTAAAAGCTGCTGCCAGTGTTGTCTGTCAGGCTCATTATCACTTTGCCTGGGCTTGAGGGAATTACTATCCAGCTTTCTAAACACAGGCACACTGCAGTGGGATTTATATTAGGATAGAGCAAAAGAGGGATCAAAAGTCCTGATACAACAAGTTCATTTTTAGGACTGTTAACATATTGGTGGACAACTTCCATTGTGAGATGCTTCTGTGTTTAAACATCCTGTTGATGGTACTCCTCCAACCGGCTCTTTCAACCCCAGTGCAGCTGACAACTCCGTCCCGAGGATGTCCCAGCTGTAAATCAAAGTCCACACAGCGTCAGCCGGTTGTAGCTTTAAATGCCACTGCTCTTGCCATTGGAGAAGCATGTGGGGTTTACACCCTCAGCTGCGCCCAGGGTCTGCGTTGTGCACCTTCAGAGGATGAGCTGAGGCCCCTCCGTGCCCTGCTGGAAGGCAGGGGAGTCTGTACTAATGTGAGCAGCATCAGCCCGACTGAAAGTGTCCCAACTGTAGGTAAGACAAGATTCAAGAAAGTGATGTTCATGATGTATGGGTTTCATCAACCATTTGCTGATTTGTTTGTCAGGATTTAACATCGTAACATTTCACATGTTAGCAACAAGTGAGCATTTGAAAAATCTTCCTGTGAATGTGATCAAGGGTTTGGAATATTAAAGAGGACATTTGAACTGAAGAAAATCCTCTGTTTTTGCACAAGTTTCAGGAAAGGAGATGTAGTGAAACATCGCAGTATTTTGCATTAAAATGGTTTTATGACTCAATGGTCGCAGAATAACTAAAGATTTTCAAGATGGGTTTTTACTTCATCTAATAGTCTTTTTAGTATCATCCTTGCTATTAGATAACTGTGAGTAAAGTGCATTAAAGTTTTTGAAAAGTTCATAAAAGAAACATTTGGAGCTGACTTCACAAAAATAGTCAAATGGAATGACTGTTGTTTGATTAAGGTGTTTACGAAGAAGAAGTGATCAATGCTAAATGTTTTGTCTGTATTTGATCCTAGCCCCAGCAACTACAGAGGATCCAGATGAGGTAACAACATCATTTTTACTGATTGACCTTCAGAATGCAGAGCCATGAATACAGTCAGATACTTGTGTGTTTTCAACTCTTACAGCCTCCATGTCGTAAACTTCTAACTACACTTATCGATGGTCTTGATGCCCACGTATTTCAGTTGAATCAGGATATCTACATGCCCAACTGTGACAAGCGTGGTTTCTTCAGAAGGAAGCAGGTGAGTTTGCAAATGAGAGGAATAATAAAAAGCTTTTCTTACAGATGTTTGGTTGTAATCCCAGCTGAAAAACTATATTTCTTTTTGTTTTGTTTGTGCAGTGTTGGTCGTCTCGAGGTAAGCGACGTGGCAAGTGCTGGTGTGTGGATCAGAAGGGTGTGAAAGTCCCCTCAAACACTAAACAGAAGGGCAGCCTGAGTTGTTGAATGACATGAAGTCTGCAAAAATGAAGCACAGGAGGCTGAAGCTTTATTATAAAGACGAGACAAAGATGAAGGAACACCAAACAGAGTCTAAAGGGGCTCAGCAGAGTCTCACATTTCAATTTCCACCAGCCAGAAGCAGCTCTCCACCAATGAAAAGCTGTTTCCAAATCAGTTGTAACTTTGTCTCCTTGCGCCCTCTACTGAACATATTAGGATTGCTTTATTAGACTTGACTTTCATTTCTGCTTATATGAGATGTAGATCTAATCTGTTAAATTATCCATACAAGTGTCACATAGAAGTAAGTTTCAAAAATACCCCCCATGGTTTGAGCGACAAATATTTGAGTTATACACCTTTATCATTAACATTACAAGCCATCAAGCATTATCAGGAAAAGATGTTTCTATGAATGTTATATATATATTTGTATGTATATTTACAGTATTTGTTTTTACTTTGAAACCACTGTAATTGTATTACTGTAATTTCTGTACACAATCTCTTTATAATCTTATTTATGTTGCTTTGAATATGATATTGTATTTATATTAATATATCTAATCATTTGAAAAAGTCATTTATCAGTGGTTGCCCATTAGAGCAAACACTTAAGGTATGTGTGTTTCGATTACAGAATTAAAAGGGCATTATTATGATTTTTTTTGGCATTCATGAAGAAAACGTGCCTCTCAAACAATAATTGGAGTTGTGTTCAAGAAAGGTTAAAACTGAAACTGATGGGCAGTATTGCAAACATGCCCACAAGACACTCTATGGATGCTTTGTGGATTTTGTGCATATAAATAACTTTTGTTACCTTTTTAAAATAAAAATACCAGCACAAGTCATGCAAACGTGTCTGTTATTTAACATATAGGAGTTAAAAGGTAGAACAAACCCAATGAAGGATTGATTATTTGGCAACAATAAAACAATTTCACAGTTTATCATCTTCTTACTTATAGTTGAAGAAAGCAACAACATGTTGGTAATGCAAAATGTTGACAGAAATAAATACTGAGTGACATGAAAATAGAAATAACTGCATATTCCATCAGACTTTTTGTCAAGACTATTATACTGAAAGGTGTTTTTGTTTTATCAACCTCATTTAGATGAATGGAATTATATAACAAACCTCCACTCCCTATGACAGTGGCTCCAAACCATAAGGCTGCCAGGCCCTAAGATAAATCTAAAGAGGTGATTTAGATAGTTAAGTGGTAAGGGGGGAAGAAAAATAATTTTGTTTATATTTGCATTTGAAGTACAAAATGCTTTTCCTCTTTATGCCTCAAATCCTTGAAAATAGGCAAAAAGAGAAGCATTTAATCATTTGTCACAAGATAATTGTATTTTAGTATTTGTGAGGAGCTATAGGAAATTATAATGATCAGGATAATGACTCAAATAAATCGGCAGTGAGGACACTATAGTCCACATATATTGTTTGGCAGAAGAGCCCATTTCAAAATAAGACCCATACTCAAGTCAAGTAGCTTTAGTTGAGTAGGCTACTTGAGTAAAGCTACCTAGTTATGCTCCTTTCCACCACTGAAACCAGTCACACATCACGTGCATGAGATGAGTAAAGATTATTTCTGCACATTGCTGCTTCATGCCGACTGTATTGCTGATTTCGTTCCGAGTTTGTAGGTGTTTTCTTTCATAGTGGTACTGAATGGAACAACGTCTCTGGACCAGGAGGCGTTAAGTCAGCAGGTTGCAGCTGCAGAGACGCAGACTACAAGGCGGACTTCAGACTACTTTACATAGACAGAACGCCACTACAGATACAAGCTATCCCTGCTCCCAGACTGAGATACAGGTGCCAATGCCATGTCTTCTCCCGGTGCCACCTCCAGCCCTCTGAGCAGCCTGGCGCCCAAAAGGAAAACCAAGAAGAAGCATTTTGTGCAGCAGAAAGTGAAAGTTTTCCGAGCAAGTGACCCCGTGCTGAGCGTGCTGATGTGGGGAGTCAATCACTCGGTAGGTACGTGGGCTTTTAAATTATTTTAACGTATGTGTGAATATGTGTTTATTAACTCTTCACCCATTGATCATGCACAGATTAATGACCTGAGCCATGTGCCTGTACCTGTCATGCTGCTCCCAGACGACTTCAAAGCCAGCACCAAGATCAAAGTCAGCAATCACCTCTTCAACAAGTACTGTGCTCCACCCAAATCTGTCCGTCTCATTGTAGGAACCTTCATCCTGCTTCCTCTGATTTGCACCGATTTGTTTGTGGCCCCCGCCTGTGTTCGCAGCCCCCCCTTTAGAGAACAACAATGTTTTTACTGTAGTAACAAAACCTTAAACACTGTTACAGCCATAACTACTTACAATAACTGCCCGAAAATATGAAAGATATAATAATATTGATTGCCTGGGGTATGATGTGTTGTTTGCAATGTTGTCAATGTAATGTAAAACAATGAAGTGAACATTAGGTTTTGGGAATGCATTTTTTAATGTACAAGTTTAAGACTAACAAGAGACAAAACAGATTAATTTAATGAAACCCCTCAGATAATGTTGCGCTGACAGAGGATGAGCAATAATCAGAGGAAGTATAACCAGACAAATACTTTAAAAACTATTTATGAAAGCTGTGCTATACACCACTCTAGGTTCAGTTTCCATACTAATGGAGTCTAGAAAACTTGAGTGGCTTTCAATAATCTCTTAATCCATCCAGGAATCCAGGTTGTGTAAAGACTTATAAACAGAAGTGGGGAGAACAACACAATATGTTTTCTCAAGTTAAAAAGTACCATCACTTGGTGAGATTAATTCAAGTATTTTTGTTGTAGATTATACTTTAGTGAAGCTGCAGGACATACTGTCAAGAGAATTAAGTCAAATAGTTTAATAGTAACCTATGAAGCAGTTGTCAATTTCGATAATCAAAAAAACAGTATATTGTAGCTTTCAGTGGAAATATATACAACAAGTTACACTATTTGTGTTAATTAATGAACAAAATTGTAATTGGTTAACGTCTCTGCTTGGATCCAATTACTGTTGTTGAAAGAGTATGTCAATCAAACATGAACTAAAATTAAACCATGTTACTTTTGGGAATTGAAATAACAAATTTGAAAAAATTCAGATCCCTATTCTTCTAAAAAATATGTCTTTTATGGAAACATTGGTAGCAGTTGTGAAGCCCCCAGTCAACAACAGTTGCTAATGATATGCTGAGTGAAGTATATCAAGCTGCATTGAACCTTTTTATGTTTTTCTTTCAGAGAGAATCTTCCAGGACAGTTCAAATTTAAGGACTACTGCCCGCAGGTGTTCAGAAACCTGCGGAGAGCGCTTCGGTATAGAGGACCAAGATTACCAGGTACAGCTTTAAACTGACTGCAAATCCACATTGGATTTTCCAACAAAAAAACATGGACAGAAACAACAATACCTTCCCTAACAAGATCTAACTATTTAGAGACACAGTATTTCATTAACACTGAACATAAAGGTTTTTCAGTGTGTGTTTTGTCTTTTCTTTAAAAAACACACACTCTGCTGCCTGAATTGAGCTGCTCCCTTCTAAATTTGCATTTCTTTGTGTAGTATTTGCATGTGCCAGGTGGCAGACAGAGTCATCATCTGCTCTGCTCATTGTACATTTGCTTAGCCCACAATTGCTATGTGAGGCAAACTATATCTATAAACTCTCTATATTCACTTTAATAAATGTGCTGATAAATGTTTTAACACTTTCTACAAAGACCATATCTATAATGTATAGTGAATAGTAATGCATGCATAATACTTCATGACTACACTAACACACTTAATCATCTCTGATGCACTATCAATAGCATAAAATATTATAGATGTGTCTCATAATTGATTATAAATTAAAGCATCTTATGGACCCTAATGACTCGTTCTAAACTAGAGTTTGACTGGTGGGGCTTATAATGTTAGGAATATTTATACCAACCTAGGCACACCTCAGCAGACAACTCATAGCTTGCTTTAAAAGTACTGTATCACAAGTTATCATCGTATATGTACAGTACAGAGACGCACATATTGGTGCATAATAATGAATGTTTAATCTTAAAGTTTAAAAAGCTGGTGGTAAATGAAATGCATTTAATTTTATTAATTAACCTATGCAGAACTATAAGGGATTATCGTCTTACATAATAATCAATGATGCAACCTAGATTATTTTAAATGAATACTTTGAGGCTTATAATTATTTATAAGCCTCATCAATAATGTTTAATGAATGCAGATGTGGTCAAGTGTTTCTTCTTCACATTTGTAAAATGATGCAGCAGTTTTCTTGTAACGCAGTGTGCATAATTGCAAAATACTTTCATTTGATGATAACACGAGTATGCTTTCTATCTTAAATGTCTATTTGCTTCATAAATAGTGTTTCAGTGCAAAAACGGTTGTAAAACAGGACACGAATGTAATGGAAGTAAAGGTTTTACTGGGCAGATGTATTGTTTGTTTCATTTCACATGTTGCCATCCTCTCTCTCACCAACAGGTGTCTCTGGCCCGCAGTGCTCCACTCAAAGATGAGGAGGGGCAACACGAGGAGCTGCTGCTGACATCATTCGACCGCACATTGATAGTAAAAGAAATCTCCAGTGAGGAGGTGGAGGAAATTCACAACATCCTCTCTGAGTATCACCAGGTAGGATTAACTCTGGGGGGAAAGGCTTACCTGTGGCAGGAGGTTTCCTTTGACAGTAAGAAAAGCATCATCCTAGTAGATCTACATTCTAGTTTGTGACGAACTCCAGTCCGTATAATCTGAGGAGACGTTTCATTAGTCACATATTTTTCCCCTCCTGTATCCTTTGTATACCCG
The DNA here is from genome assembly GCF_036324505.1 of Eleginops maclovinus. NCBI lineage: Eukaryota > Metazoa > Chordata > Actinopteri > Perciformes > Eleginopidae > Eleginops > Eleginops maclovinus. The sequence continues at coordinate 13,693,863 of NC_086368.1, read as the reverse complement.
GAGAAAATGTGCACATTCTGTGATAACTGTGGTTGCCATGGCAAAGGTTTTACAACATCAAAGCAATAGGACGAGCATTTGAATTTCAAACGGAGAGGTTTTGACTAGCAGTAATGATACATGACCAGAGCTCTCATTTCAATTTGAATTGATAAAGATATAAGCAAACACATGCTTTCATGACTGTGTGTGCTTCTACAGGCATTCATAATGAGAGAGATAGAAAAGATCCATAAGAAATTTAACAGGAAATAATACTTGACATTACATTTTGTATTAAAAAAAAACCACTCAATACTTGAGTTCTGCTTATGCACTTGGTTGTAATCAAGAAATGGTTCCATTAGTTTTATTCCAAAACACCCGTTGTTTGCAGAAAGAAGTCCAGTTTATAATAAAAAGACCCTGCTTCTCACTTCTTTGTTACCTCAGTAAACATTTCACTGATAAGTTCATCTCCTCACTTGCTAGTGTCAATGCTATTTCAATACTGCGTGATGTCAATTTTGTAAAAGAACACGAAAAAACAGTTTGTGCTTTAGGGCACGACTACATTGTGATTGACAGGTCTCTACCACAAGCTGTCTGTGTTTTTGTCTTAAAACTTTAAACATTTCTTCAAAGTTTGATTGTACATTGCTCCAGTGTCCTGTGTCACTCCTGGTTCAAATAAAACCAAGAAGGCAATTGCCAAAATAACAAAATCAAGGCTTCAATACTATAGTCCACAAAATCCACAAAATGTATGACATTACGTTGACAATGTGAACACCTATTGTACAGTCTATTGTTGCTAGCCGTATTCTTCTTCTCTGCTTTTCTTGGTGATTGTTGAGTTTCTTGGTGCATTAATTCCACCTGTTTATCCATGTCATGAAACCATTGGCAGGACTTTGCATTGCATCATCGTATGCTTGCACAATATAAACAAAACAGTGGTACACATAATCCAAATATTTCCTTATTGTCTTACGTTTTGATAAATCCTTAATTTTCCCAACATTCATTGTCTATTCTCTGCTGTTCCCTTCTAGCATATCGTCACCTGCCACGGCAGTACGCTGCTCCCTCAGTTCCTGGCCATGTACAGAGTCACTGTGGAGAGCGAAGACACCTACCTGCTAGTAATGAGGAACATGTTCAGCCACACACTGCACGTACACAGGAAGTATGACCTAAAGGTAAATCCTGCAGGAGGCTTGAAGCTGGATGAGGATTCAGAAAGTAGTATTTTTCAACTCAGCTCATTTTGCCACCTGACTGCTGCATTTATAAATAAAACACTGACTGGCAGTGGTCCTGTGATCGATAAAAACTAAGGCAGGATAATAGTTTTGATAAGTAATGTTTGAAAACTGTATAGTTTACATGCTATTTTGGCTTGATAGTTAACTTTTAGTGACTTTGGGTTTGTTTCTTTCCTCAGGGGTCCCTTGTGTCTCGTGAAGCAAGTTTTAAAGAGAAGGTGAGATCTATAAAAGGAAAAGGTTGTATGATAACTCTAGTTGACTCTGCTTTATGCATTCTTGTAACCAGTATAGAACCCCACAAGGTATATATTGAAAAATATTGTAGGTCTAATACAAAACTGACAGAAGGTTGAGGCTCAGAGAAAAAGCTGCATAGTGCTGCAGGGATGATTTATTTTGTTGGATAGGATTTTTCACAGTATGTGTAAATGACACTTTGTTTTCAGCAAGATAATCCTCACAAATGAACACCACTTTTTTAAAGCATTATACCAAACTTATTTCAGGCATGTAACCAACAACAGGCACAACTGACGAGGTAACCTGTCATGGAAAAATCCTTACTCAATTACAGTTTTTTAAGCACTTTATCACAAATCCGTATGTTACTGGCACCATGGTGCAGGTCATAGATCTATTGATACAGAGCACAGTTAGGCTATATTGATATTTCACAACCATGTTTGGGGCAATGGATTTGAACTTGCAGAAACTTCCGTCAGATAAAAGATCAATGAGTCAGACTATAAATAACATTATAACATAAACACCCACGCTTTCTCGTTTCTCGTTGGATTTCAATACTTAGCCTGAGTGTTGTCTTGGAGAGTTTGAAAACTGTCTGCTGATCTTAATGCTGCAGAGAAAAAACTAATTTATTACTCACATCAACCTGTATTGTTTAATGTAATTGAACAAAGACTAGTGAAAATATAATGGATTAAATCCTGCAAGCGTAGTTGAGCAATAAGAATGAGATATAACGATACGTTGGCACAGCTACTGTTTATGGATTGTCTTGTTAAAGGGAAACATGTTGAAAGATAGGTGAAGACTTACTTATCCCACTTAAAAGATTTTCTGGTCTTACATTTTTTAAAGTGCTTCATTTATGTTATACTGCACTCACATAAAAAAAAGCTGAATCCTACATTTCCCATAAAGTACCTCCCTTCAGTCATTGGCTGGTTGGTATTTCTCCTGAAGATTAACCAGACTTTCATGTTAAATTGCGCAATGCCCCTTTAGCAGTCCTCCAAATCATCTGAGTGCTAATTTGGAAACAATAATATGAAATGTTAACAGCCTGGTAGGTGAAATAATTATAGTGAGATCTTAGAGAACTGTAATTAAATTGATAAAAGGTCAATTAAATCTATAACTCTTTGTTGCATGCTTAACGATTACAACATAATGAGATGAATTGGTGGCGGCTGAGCCACGGGCCTATTTGCAGGTGTGGGCGTATGTTAAGTACCCCAGTTGGAAATGCTGTGTCTCTAACAACAAACCAGAAGAATCTTTTTGAAATGTGCGACTGAGGGCAGAGTGTGAAATCACATTCCCAATATTTTATATAATTGTTATTGTTTTTGACACATTTTTGTTTAATATTAGAACATTAGATAAGTTTGCACAGAAATTCACTCAGGAAATAGGCCTTAAATAACATAGGAACCCCTCTGTTAAGCTTGACCTCAATAAAAAAGACTAAATAATAGCTTGGTAAATGGTTGCAGTCTAAATAACTGCAGGGCTGAGGAAACCTTTGATCTTTCCAACTGTGTTCATTCTGAAAACAAAATGTGGGGTTTGTGTTATTTGACATTTATGTTGTTGGAAATTGCATGAGAAAACTGCTAAAGGATATTATGATCTCTACGCTAAAATCCATATTTTACGTTTCCTGATCATAGCTCTTTATTTCCAGGTGAAAGAGCTGCCTACTTATAAAGATGTAGACTTCAGGAATAACATGCAAAAAGTTTATGTGAGCGTCGAGGAGAGGGAAAAGATCATGGACAAGCTGAACAGAGATATTGAGGTAAGAAAACTGTGTTGGAGAGGGGACCATTGTTTTCTCATACATAACTTGTTCACATGTACATATCCTCTTACTGCAGTTTCTAGTGCGTATGAAGATCATGGACTACAGCCTGCTGCTGGGCATCCATGATGTAGAGCGGGCCGAGAGGGATGAGGAGGACGAGGAGGACATGGAGTCGTCTTATGAAGAGGAAGAGGAGGAGGAAAATGGCCTGGCTCATGCTTCACGCTCCACCTCACCTGAAGGTATCGGGGGCTACATGAACTCCTTCAAACCCATGGGCCCCGGCGAGTTCGACCCTTACGTGGACGTGTACGCTATTCAGAGCGCTGTTGGTGAGTCCTGACGACTGAGATACACTATCTCTGCTTAAGTAGGTCACAGGAGCTCTGTACTGTTATTAAAGAAGTCACAATATCTGGTATTTATGATAACTATTATATTTAAAAAAAGGAAAACGTATACATCTTGTTTGTAATACATGTGATAATATCATAAATATGAAGTAAATAAATAAACAAGCAAATAGTTGTTTGTGCCTTATATAGTTACAAACTCTCTTTGCACCTCCCTGCACTCGTATAATTGACTTATTGTCGTTGTTGTTTTTTCTAAAGATACAGCAATAATTTATAAGAAAAGATAAGACCAGATAGCCCTTCATTCATCCCCGTAGGGAAGAAACTTTGGCATCGCAGCAACAGAATAAGATTCACATAAGGATCATAAGAATAAAGATAAGATTAAACATGAAAGTATGAATTAAAAAAACAACAACAATAACATAAGGTGAAAACCCTTAAGTAGCTGAATTTACATAAAGATAGTTGGTTATATGTTATATGGTAAAGCGTTGATGATAGATGAAAATCTGGTATTGTGACACCCCTCGTTGTAATACACTTGAACTTCATTTAATGCTCTGATGCAGTAGATAAGGGCATGTATGCATCGACTCACTGAAGGCTCTGAATCCCTCCCCTGTAGGTGCACCGCAGAGGGAGGTGTATTTCATGGGCCTGATTGACATGCTGACACAGTACGACACCAAGAAGAAGGCTGCTCACGCTGCCAAGGCTGTCAAACACGGGGTGAGAGGTTTAAAAGGATTGGTTGGCATATGCTGTCTTTAAATGTCTCTCCTGTGAAGTGTTAAGGTTTTCATGTTTATTCAGTTATCTTATAACAAACTGTGTCTGTGTGTGTTTTTGTTTATGCAGGCAGGAGCAGAAATCTCCACAGTTCATCCAGAGCAGTATGCTAAACGTTTCCGGGAGTTCATCACTAAGATCTTTGCTTAGTTCAATGATGCAGTAGACTCCGGTCATCATGTTATAACAGGAGTCTCATTATACAATACTTATGTAATCTCAAATCAAATTAAGACACACTGAAAATGTATTGTTAATTTGTTAATTATCTACATGAGCTATTACCGTTGATGTCATTCTGTACTGCAATATGTACTGTACAGTTAGCGTATTTCTGAATGAAGATCTGGCTTTGCAGACAGGAGTAAATTACTTTTTGGCATCTTGTCTTATTTAATGGGTTTTCTTTTGTTTTCATTTTTTTGGCAAAACTCCATCCCGAAACACGGAAGGAAAGCTGAGATGATGATGAAACATTTTTTTCTCAACACAATAATTGTGGAAAATGTCTTGCTGCTGCTAGGGAGAAAGATGTACATTTTGTTCTTGATTATTAATTTAGGACTCTCTCTTTTTTTTCTAGTCATGACAACACATTACAACCCAAGAATAATTTGGGCAAATATACATTGTCTGAATTGGGAACAATGAATTATTCATGTCATTGTCAGCACCAATGTGTGATTGAAGCTCGAAATAAACAATGTTATCTCACTAAAATGTTGCCATATGCAGAATTAAAATGAATAGCACTAAAACAACAATGTAAATGAGTGCCAGCTGTTACACAGTGCCTAGTACTGACAGCTTTTTTAAAGAATGACAATTGTACGATATTTAGCAGTATGCAAAGTCAAGCATTGGATAGTAGTCTCAATTATGATTTGATGAATATGTGCTATATTTACAAAGAGTAAACAAACATGTCAGACTGGCAAATTCATAAAGCTTTTATAATCCATTTCCTTTATTGGTACAAAATATAACCGCTGCCATTATTGGGGAATAAATTGGTTCAAATAATCTGCTGAAGATTTAAATATAAGAGGTTGAATGATTATGTTTTCAAAGCCTGAAAACTGAAGAGAGTTACTTGCACAGCTCCAGTAGTGCTGAAGGCAACACTCCTCTCAGCTCTGTGTTAAGTATTTATTGTGCGACATAGCACTGCAATGCTTCAGTGGAAGATACACACAGGCTTGCATCATCTGAAAGGCATGGTAGCACACAAATTATTAAGCTGTAAATTGATCAAAGGGCTTTTGCCAAATCGTGTTGCTTGGATCCAGCCTTATGTTGTATTTCTTTTTTCGCCTTTGAATGCAATGAACAATCTTGCAACAAAATGTTCCCACATGAGCAAAAGATAAAAGGAATCACAAACTTCGTATTTGTCAAAGTGAGGGCAAGTTAAAGCAGATTGTGATTCATGGCAGTACATTCCTCTGAAATGTATTCTCAGTGGCAAAGCATTCATTTTTGTCCTTATTTAGTCCCTCTGCTGTGTCCCAGTCCTCCTGGCACACATTCTCTTACACAGTCTCCTTCTGAGATTATCTGTAGGGTTTTCACTTTTAATGAGTGGACAAACACGGTACCAGGAATCACAAGGCTTAAGCAGTGATAACAAACTAAGTTTTAGATTAATATTTGACACTGTAGTCAAACTCACCCCAAACCAGCAAACAGTCAGCAGTTTTGCCCTTTATGGCTCTTGACATGTTAGATTTATTTTACAGAAACCTTGTCTCCAGCTATGTCTGTAATATCTGCAGTACAATATGCACACGTTAAATCGAAGTAACTTTCTGTTCGCACACGTTTGACACTATGAATTATTGTCTAAGCTGATGTCAGCTTCTACTCAAGAGAACATTGTCTCAGCAATTTACAGCCCATATATTTTGTAATACATTCATATTTTCAATGCTTTTAGATCCTATCCTTCCACCAAAACTGCTTAGTATGGGTTCAAATTTCACCAGGGTGCTGCTATTACTGGATTTTCAGTGCATTTTCCCACACTATTCATTCATTGAGCATACTCCTTGACCATTTCAATAACCAATGTAGCATCTGAGTCCTGGCTCTCGCATGGTTAAAATCATTCCTATCTGAAAGAACAACGGTTTTTTCTTTAACAGAAATATCTTCTGATGTGAATTCTGGAGGACCTCAGGGCTCTGTTCTTGGCCCCTTTGCTTTTAGCACGTTATATGCTACCTCTTGGCACAATTATACACAGTCATGGCATCAATTTCCAATGCTATGCAGATAATACTTTGCTGTTTGTGTCAGTAAAAAAAGGTTAAGTTCTCTGATTTTTGCGTTTCATTTCATTCCGTTTGGTACTTTGAGTTCAATAAACCATAAGCTTTTGTCATTGTGTCTTTGGGATTGTTCATGATGTATACCAACCACATACTTCTTTGATATTTTAATATAGTTCCTGAAAATTAACATATATATATATATATATATATATATATATACACATACAGTACATATACATATACATACATATATATATATATATATATATATGTATGTATGTATGTATGTGTGTATATATATACATACATATACATATATATATATATATATATATATGTGTGTATATATATACATACATATATATATATATATATATATATGTATATGTATGTGTGTATATATATACATACATATACATATATATATATATATGTGTGTATATATATACATACATATATATATATATATATATATGTGTGTATATATATACATACATATACATATATATATATGTATATGTATATATATATATATATATATATATAATTGTTCTACAGTGTAAGCATTCCCATTTAATGTCACCTTTGTATTTGTATTGGTTTTAACTGTGAATCCACAAGACTGAAACTAGTATCTATCATGGTCTAAAATGAGTTCATCGCAATGACCTAGAAAGAAGTAGGTCAAAGCCTGCAGAGACCTTGAACATGAACTGGTTTGACCCAGAATATCTCACCATCAAATGCTTGTCAACTTTTAAGTGATTGCCGCTCGCTGCTTGCTGCACCTGTCAAGAAGTCAGCTCTCAACAGGAGCTGTTAGAAACACAAATCCTCTGCGCAGTAGCATGTGATGCAACTATACTGCATGATGTTCCTGCTTGCTAAAGTCTCCCTCACCACTGTAAATGGCTGTTGTTAATTTGGACACAGCTAGAAACTGAGCAAATCGTTAAAAAAAAATCCACTCAGCTAGCCTGTTTGAAGCCCAGACACAGAGAAAACACACACAACGCTGTACCAAACACCACAGCTTGGGCAGAAGCCTTAGTGTATTGATAATGAATGCTCTATGAATAATTGCATGAGTAAAAAAAATACAAATGGAGAGAGATGCCTACATCACAGACATGTACACTCAGCTGAGTCTTAAGATTAACACAAAATTACATACAGTACTGCAGGAGGGTTGTTTTTTATAACTTTTTTTTCAACTGGGCAACATTCCTCTATTTCATGTGGATTTTCATCCACTTACAAATATATTCATCGTCATCCAAAAGTCCCAGTTTTATAGATCAGAACCTTTGCAGAGCTGGAATCTATTAAAACATACTTTCTATTAGTCACAGCTGGAATAATATTAGTTAATAAAAAAATGTAACACCTCAACAGTCCACCAATACTGCATCATCACTGTTTGAGATAATGAACTCATACCATCTGTTTTGTATACATTCAATCAAAATCAAGGCATTTACGCATCTAGTATTACAATGGCCTTGATGATGACCTGCTGCTGGATTCATAATGCACACATCATGTACAGTGTTCATGTCACACACAGTGATACAAACATAACATAGAAATCTCAGTTTTGGATGTCAAAGAGTTAATCCGGCGGTTGTTAAAGAAAAACCAAACCAAGACGCTGTACAGGATTTTTCTGAACAGCTATAAGTAATTCCTTTTAGTTTTTTACATTTTACACATAACCAACTGTACAAATCATACAATAACAATCTCGAAAATGAAGCATTTTTAAATGTTTAGATTTATATTTTTATCAATGCTTTTTCTATACAGATATTTTAATTATCTTTAAAGTGACCTCTCTCGTTCAGCAAGTCAAGTTTTTATTTTTTACTGAGACAACATTTTTAATTGAACGACTGGCTGTGTTGAGCGTAACACAGTATATGCACTCTGAATTTAAAAGTGACATTCTTTGTTAATAAAGTTAAGAAGTTCTCATGTGTTTAGCGTTAACGTCTGTCAATGAAATCGTAAACTTATTGCAGTTCCTTACTTCTTTGCCCGAGATGCTCAGATAAGCTGTTTGAGCCAAAGGCAAATTCCCATTCTTAACTGAGCGGAGAATAAGGTTGAATATTGACTGCATGATGAAATATGAATCATACCAGCTGGTACACAGTGCAATACATTCCTAATGAGGCATCTGAATGTAACGTCATGTCCTTTTATCTTACGTAGAAAATGTATCTTTTTGTTTTGGTTAAATCATTCTAGTAGCCTCATGTGACCGTGTTTCTACCAGTGTGTGTTTTCATCCCTGACATACACACACAGCCTTTAAAATACCAGGAAGTGCAACATCTGGCAACATGTCCATCGGTCCTGCAGGCCTGTGTGAAGGTACAGGGCTGTATGAGGGCAAACCACACACACACACACACACACACACACACACACACACACACACACACACACACACACACACACACACACACACACACACACACACACACACACACACACACACACACACACACACACACACACACACACACACACACACAGAGACACACAGACACACACACCACACAGTTTACGACACTGCTCTTCTAGAGGTGCTGTAACTCAAGCTGGCACCGCTGCTCTTGTGTGAGATCTTGAGTGTCGTAGCAACCGTCAGGCTCGGCGTCATGGCAACAGGGAAGCTGGGTGTGGCAGCTGCTGTAAAACCAACTGTCGTGGCGACAGGGAAGGAGGCGGCCGGTTCATTTGGGCATCCGTGCTGCAGTAAAATGTCGACACACTCCTGGCTGCCAGCACTGCGAGCCAGAACCAGAGCGGTCTGCCCCTGAGCATCCCGGTACCGAACATCAAAGCCATACTGCAGCAAATCAAATAAAGAAGATAAGTAAATTGATTAGATTATGTTATGGTCTAAATGTTACAGGTATAATATGCAGCATTTTCCTAAAACAAATAATGAAAGAACTCATTGAAAAGTAATCCCTCTCAATCATAATTCTTGACAGACCCTCTGCCTGGATTTTTCTATTAGGGGTGTCAGGATAGAGCTTTTAGGCTCCACATGGGTGTGTATCCCTGGCAAATGACACCGTGCAACATGTGCAGCCCATTCTCTTTTAAAGTAGCAATCTTTGATGCACCTGTACCATTTTCTGTCTTTATGTTACAAAGCAGTGTTATTAGACAACCTGGATTGAGAATGGGCTGGTATTACACTGTGTGTTTTATGACCCCTCCTTCCCCGATCCCCTGGGTGTGCTTCCACTGCTTTCATTCAAAAACCAGTACCCAATGGGTGTGTTTATTTGTGTTTCACAATATGCCATGCAACAATCAGAATTTGACTTTTATCTTCTCTGATTTGCTGCTGTGTTCTTGTTGACGTCTCTCCATCTCTTCATTCACACATGTTGATCAGCCAACTCTGATCTTTCCCTCTCTGTGGTTCTCTTTAATGTGAGTGTTTTGTAAACACCAACCAACAAAACTAAAATATTATACCTTTAAGGAAGTTTTATCTGTGAATTAAATTCTGACTTCAACCAGACAGGCCTGTCTTACATTATCTCAACATGGTGTGACTCAGTGAGCTTTATTTCCTTTCTTCCCACGTGTAGGTCACCTTGATCGGTCTGCTGAGTCATCAGTTTCAAAGCTTTGTTTTTTTGCTGAAGGGATTTACTTAGAGGTTCTTGAAGGGTAACATTTATTATCTTGCCAGTTTTGCATAACTCTACATGATATGTCACATATAGAAAAAATGTAAAACCATTTCACACCTTGTCAATACTACACGGTAAGTTATATCTGTTCCTATTTCTTTACTGATATGTATCAGACCACCCACTAAGACTTTTTGAAACCTTATGACTGAGAAGGAGGAAAACCTACCCAAACAAGGAGCTGCGTCATCACCACATCAGCCTGCTGACATGCAGCGTGCAGAGCAGAGCCGGGCAGCCGCAGCGCTAACAGCGACCTGCAGGAGAGCGCCACGCTGAGAGGAGCGTTAATGTCCTCCTTAGAGCAGTGGGCCAAAAGGAGCAGCAGCTTGGGGAGATTGTGCTCCATCACTGCCAGCAGAAGACGGCCAGATAGCGTGATGTCTGGGCCTTCGCCAGGAGTGGGAGGGGGCAACGGCGCCACAAACAGTTTCTGCTCATATTTGGCCCTGATCCACGACTCCCGCTCCTCACTGAACAAGCAAAGGAAGCAAAGAGAAAAATGAATATTCAGTGAAATACATTTCTTCTGTACAAGAATGACCACAGTATACCTCCAGTGAAACTTAACATGCCACTTACATGAAATAATATCTATAGGATTGCATCTCATACCTAAACAAGACATTTAACTAAAGCTTTGTTAAGTCACATCAATATAATCTCATAACATGATAGTGTTTACCGTGAAGCATCGGGTGCTGGTTTACGGCCTAGCGTGCGCGCCTCCCAAATACTGTTGACCATGTGGTTGCCGATGGCACTGAGAACCAGCGTGAGCTCTCGTGGAAGATCATCAAGATCCAATGAGCGAACACGCGACAGGTGGGTCCCCAAGTTTCTGTGGATCCCTGAACACTCGATGCATATGAGAGCGCCCAGATTCAGACTTGCCCAGGTTGGATCTTAGAGAAAACGGGTGCAAACAAAAAATTAAGTCGCCAGTTTATTTGAAACTGAACTAGGTTGGTTTTGTTGACAGATTTTCACCATTTCATTTGCTGTGTGACATTTAAGTATGCCAGTTCGGCCAAGTCATGCCATGAAAATGACAGAAGTTGTGTGAAATCCTATTTGGACAGGTTTTAAAGCAGGGCTGTTTAATCTGAGGCCAATGTGCCAAACATAAAATTCCCTGGGAACATTGGCAACATGGGAGGAATATTCAGTATTTGATCTATTTTTGTTTGGTTTATTCCTACTGAAATCCAGATTCTAAATACAGTGCATGTTAATGACATTTCGCATAAACATTCATCCTATTCATTTTAAGAATAGGATGCAATGTATAAAAATGGCATCCTATTCTTGAAAATGTGTATAAGTTGCTTCCTAGTTGTTTAATTTATCATTATTATTTGCGGTTATCAATATAATATTTTTCACTACGGAGGCAAATACTTTATTTATTATTTGAAGACTTGGATGACAAGCCTTTAAATGACATGGTTCAAATTTAGTAGGTGATTACTTTCATCTCTTTTTTTAGTAAATGAGGGGTGAAAGTAAGTCAGCAAGATTACATCAAACAACACACACACACACACACACACACACACACACACACACACACACACACACACACACACACACACACACACACACACACACACACACACACACACACACACACACACACACACACACACACACACACACACACACACACACACACACACAGTAATTCACTTTTGATTTGTATGTAATACAGTATGTCAAATGTCAGCCAGTGGAAAGACCAAAACCAGACATATACAAATGCAAACAAAGAGGAGAAAAGCTGTTTATGCGTGGTACCAACTTGGAGCATCACAGTCCACACAGAAGTTGTTCCCTTTTGCATTGCGGATTGCCTGCAGAACCACTGCTTCACTCAGGCTGTTCCTGCGAGCCTGTCGAAAGAAAACAGTGTATGTTTTCAATGAGAGAAACATCAGCTAACCTGCTGTGATATGAGCTCTGATAACTGCTCTAATTATTAACAATGATTATCATTTCCAAATCTCCAGAGAACAAGGCTATCATCATTATCGTGACCATCCAAAGCATTACAATTAGTGGTGTTGGCCTACTAGGACATACTATTACACAAATGAAATAATGCAAAATTTGGTTAAAGTAATAATTAGCAGAACAATTATCATAGTGGCAATTATCATATTTAGAGATCTTATTCCAAACAAAGGCTTACTATCCACACAGGAACAGAAACCAGCACAGTACATTAGCGGAGAGGACTGTTAGTTTGACACAAACACTCAAGGAAATGATGTGGGTTTTGGTAATGGACAATCAAATTAGCTGCCCTCATCCTTTTTAAAAGTAGAAGCAGTCACCGTTTCCAGGGCCAGCTTCTCCTGTGAGAAAACTGTTCTTATCAAGGAGTCCCAGGCTGCAAGTATGAAGCACCAAAATGATTATACAGCCCTCCAAATGTTCTTGAAAGGGCAGATACTGTCCCTTTTGAGTGAAAAGATAGGATATATGTACAGTATATTATATATTACATATTGATGTGTTTTGTTTTATAATATTACCCTTGTGTGGAATAAACTAATAAACTAAACTTATATACTCATTTTATTTGTGTGTTTCTGAAAGGACTAAATAATTGTTTGCTTTAAGAGCTGGTCTGAGCAGAGGAAAATACAGACACTATTTCCTGCCATTATGGGCACCAGTATTCTGCTACAGCAACTAATCTGCATATATATAACCCCGGGTGTATTACTCTGCCCTCCTTGATTCAAGCAGGAGCATTTGAGGCCACATAATACTAATAAAAGCTGAACATTATGCTGAACCAAAATGGCATTGTAACTGCTTTTGGGCTTCTACCTGCCTTGTGACTGCCTCAAATGTGAAATTATTCTTAATGTTGACCTTATTCGTCCATTATACTATTGCTGCAGTTCTTTTATTCTTGCCTTATTTTTGCTGCTCTCACACAGCTGCAGGCTTGCCAGGATCTGACTCTCAATGGCTTGGACCCAGGAGTCCCTCTCCTCCACACTCTGAGCTTCAAAGTGCCACGTTTGGCCGGTGCTCGATACAATGAGGAAGTCAAAGTTATCCTCATCTGACACAGAGAAAAACAAACATAGAAGGAAGACATTTTCAGCGGGTATTTTGTTTTTGAAATGTTATGCTATAGTAGATATATTGCCTGGCCAATATTAGGCATAAGCAATCCTTCTCACGTTAGTGAAGTGTAAATTTAAAATCACATTCTAAAATTGAAATACATGTAGTTACAATAATGTCGATGTAGACAAAAGCTTGACTGACAATGTTCAGAGGGTCTGACTGAGTGCAAAAGATCAACATTACCTGTCTTGCTTACGTTTCTTAAGCTACCAAAGCTTTTCAGTTTCCACATTTTGCGCTTGGCTGCACGAGAAGATAGAAAAAGTCACAGAAAAGGCAACAAGAGACAAACATAAAAAAATTAAAGTTACTAGTTGATAGTATCGAATTTAAGGAAATCAATTATTTGATGTAGATAATTAACATCATGCTGATTAGGCTTTGATTGTTGTTTATATTGCATGGGACTTGCTAAATGCTGAACATAAGAAAAGTATAGTGGATATAGGGCTTACCATCTGCTGGGCCAATGGTGGCGTCTCCTTTCTGGTTCATGCTCTTCTTCCTGCGATGCTTCTTCCTGTCCGTCAGCGGGGACGAGGAGCCGACGTCTTTAGTGGAGGAGGAGCTGGACACACCCTCAATTGCAGAGTCTGCCAACCCCATTACACACACACAAATATAGAATGTATCCGGTGCATGTTTGTTAGACTAAATATATTCACAGAAAGGTTCTTTACTCACCAATACTTTGTGCGTTGTTAGATAGTGTGGAGGGACACCGCTGCACGCCTCTGTTGCTCCTCAGGAACAGTGCACCACCAAGACCTTCCATTTCCTCCACTTGCAGGAGGCTGCTGGCGCTTACAGGGACTTCAACGATGAAAGCAAGCATGCACTTAATAAAGTAACACAAACTTACACAAACATCAAATGTCAAACAGAGCTGCTGGAATACAATAAAACTACATCCCAGAATTTGTATGAACTCCAGAGAGAGAAAGTTTTTGCAACATCTTTCCTCTCCAGGGAAACTGTACCCCTCTTCACAAACAAAATCTTAACAATCCAAGGATCAGGGGATTTATGTATTTCTGATGGCTGCTTTTCCCCCAACTCCTGCTCATTACTATTCAAGGTCAGGAGATTCTACATTTCTCCTGCAACGCTATAATAATAATAACACATTTTATTCATAAAGTGCTCTTTATGGTTCTCCAAGACACTTTACAGGGTAAGATCCATAAATCATCATTAAAACAATACATCTAAACTTTACAAAAACAATGAATTAATTAAAGATTAGAGGGGCCGTACTATGCTTTTATCGGCTTTTCCCTTTCCTGTAGTGTGTGATAAGGGTTTATGTGCATGTAAATGGTCTGCAAAGGCTAAAATCCCAGGCTGCCAAGTACTTCCGAAACATAGTGACATCACTTGTGCTTGTTATTTGCTAGCGCTCCAACACATTGTATGTGATAGGCTAAGGGGCGAGACATTGTCAATCACAACCAGCCAGCTAATCAATCAGAGCAGACGGGGCTCTGGTTTCAGACAGAGGGTGAAAAGAAGTGTTTCAGCGCAGGCAGTATGAGAAAAATAAAGACCTTTTTGAACACCCCTTTTCGGATGTGTAATCAGGTAGATCAATTGTTTATATATAATTTGTAAGTTAATAATTTCTTTTGTTTATCAATTTGATACTGCTTAAGTTTGTACAGTAACATAATTTACATGTTCGAAATAAATCTAATCAAATCAATATTCAAGCATGTAAACATGTCAGAGTGGAGGCACAAAATACAAATAATACCTGCAAATTAGCATAATAGGGTCCCTTTAAAAGTAGTTTATTTGTAGTAATTTGTGATGAGAACATGAAAAACATGGCTATACAGTACAGCCCAGCTTCACAGAGAAAAGGACCAGCGTTAAGAGCCATGGCGAGGCCACAACTATTTAAGCAAAGTATAGTGCTATTATTCCTCTGATAGTAAAAAAAAACACTGTATCTTTCATATTGAGTCATGCGTGTATATTTCTACACCCAACTTAATTTGGGTATAGGAATGAGTTGAGAGTTGTATACTTTAAAAGGCATCTTTACATATATGAAAAATACTGAATATAGATATAAATAGCTTTATTTTTTACCTGGGCTGACACCGTCAGGTCCTGGCACATCTTTGACGCGTCCATTGAGCCCGACTGGAAGGCCCCCGGCGGGTACAGCACGAGGCGGTCGTTTCCCTGGCACCTTCACTGTGACACGCAGCAGGTCCATCTCCTTCCCGGGGGCATTCAGCATGTAGTCCTGCCAAGCCAAACACCAGCCTTTACACATCAGCCACTATCTGTCAGTGGTGCTTTCAGCATAAAAATCCTTTTGAGCTCCGTCAACACTCTGACTCACATTGACACTGGAGTGATAGGACAGTATGCCATCGTTGGACAGCGTGACATACTTCTTCTTCCACTCTTTGTTGAGCGAGTTCCCGCTGCGCTTCAGCAAGATGCCCTGATGGAGGCGGAAAAAATGGAAAAGTGAGAATTTATAGCGAATGTCTTGTGTGTTCATCTCTCACATTTCGGCAGCGTGACGACTGCTGCCTGCCAAAAACACCAACTTTGCTATTCATCAGGCCAATATGGGAGATCACAACACTTCATCCTCCACATGATGAAACTGCTTTCAAACATTTGATTTGAAGTGACTGCTGGTGCGATGTCAGCTGCCGAGGGTCATTGGATAAATCATATTTGTTTTTTCATCAAGTGCAAATCTGTGTCCTACCTGTTTGATGGGAATGAAGCGTCCACTGCCCAGATCTCCCTTACAGTCTGCACTCCTCCTGTTTGAGTCACTGCCTCTCCGACCCTACATAGAGTACAAGAGGAGCAATAACTGAGGCGTGAATGAGGCAATTTGTTAAAGAATACAATAAAGGGCTCATGAATTATGAACGTCTTTCTTGTGAATTGCTGGGCATTTTGTTAAAAAGCCAAAAGAAGCATTTGGAGTTTCTTCTGACTGCATTATCTTCCTTACAGATGTAAGTAATATTTTAAAAAACTGGTTGAATATTGTAGCCATTCAGCCATACATTAAAGCTGCAATAATAAATATTTGATCGAATAATGGATCAAATGATTACTAGTGATGTGAAATAAGTCACTTGTGTGAATGATCTTATACATATCAGATAATCCCACCAAGTTTTAAAGCAAGAGACTATAAAGGACCAAAAATACAAATAAATAGAGGCCGCGGATTTAACATTAATATTTAATCCTCATTCAGGCCCACATCGATCCAGGTATAATTGTACTTTATAAAGGTACATTTCATAATTCTAAATAACTTTATCAATATAATATTTGACACTTTTAAATGTTTTTCAAACATGTTTTAGTTGAAATGTAAAAGAGTGATCCATTTCTTTTAGATGACAAACCCCCTATAATGGCTAAAAATGTGTTGTTATTTTGACAAATAACAGGAAAATCTATAAGGAGAGAAATAAAGTAGACTGCTCCTTGGACCCCTCTAAAAACATTCCCTTAATGTACCGCAAATCTGGGGGTGCGTCTCCGAGTGGCACTGCGGACTGATCCAGGCGTGGCACTGTCCTGCTTTTCACCTCTCAAAGTTTTGCCAATCTCTTTATGACTGATCACAGGAGTGGAGGGAAGCGACGAGGAGTAGTCACTGCTCTGACCACCATTACTGGCCTAAACGGAGGAGAGAGGAAAGGAGGAGGGCGTGGGGTATGATGAAATAATAAATAAGCGATAATTGAGTTTGTTACAACAGTATGCTGACAACCTTTAAAAATGGCCTGACATCAAGACTTAAATATGCAATTCACCCAATAAAAAAAGATAAATGTAAATGATCAGTGAACAGATGGTGAGTAGCCCTCTGACCTGTCCTGGGAAGACCCCCGACACTGGGGTGGAGCCTCCAGAGTGACTGGGAGAGTTAGGGAGAGATTTACAAGAAGCCAGGAGAGCAGCTTGCTTCTTAGCTGCCATGATCTTCTGAGCAGCTGTGGAACAAATACAACTCAACATTAATCCCCCAAAAAAGACACATAATCTTCATACATCTGCATCTTCTAGTAGAATCCTCATAGCTCTGGTTTGCTGACATACCATCAGTGAAGACTCTGTTGACATTGAGGCCGTACGTCGCACAGGTTTCATAGTACGTGCAGCGCCGCACATCAGAGCACAGCTGTCTGGCCCTGGCATCATCGATTACTCTGGGATTGGTGCTGCTGATTTTATCTAAAAAAAAAGCACAAATATAATTTGGTCTCTGCAAACATTTGACTTCTATACAAAAAGCTAAAAGGAAAAATGCTATCAGTCATCTTTAACTTCAACTGTTGTGCGTCTTGTGTCTTTTTTGCAAAATGAATTACATTTGCTTGTGGGCGAGGCTTTGCGTAAAGGAGACACAGCAAGAACGGAAGAAACAGACACTAATAAGGAGTGCTGGATTGTTTAGATGACATTATCATATTTTTTATGAATAACAATATTTTAGAATTAAGATATCACAGTTATTGCCAATACCAGAATATGGCAACACCCCAAATGAATTCAAAGGCCTTGTTGTTCCGAGTGTCTTACCCTGAGTACCGACTACGATGAAAGCTATCTCAGAAACTGGCCGGTGCACAGCGAGCTGGTGGTAGATTCTGTAAACTTCCTGGAAGCTGGCCTCATTTTCCAAACTGAAGACCAAGATTACTGCATCCACCCAACATGCAAACTGGAGAGAAGAGATGAGAAGTAGAAGAGCATTTAAGAACGCAAGAGCATTAAAGGACGCAAGACCTAAATTACATCAAGTTCATAATGAGTTATCCAAGTAAAACCCACCTGAGCATCCGGGAGTTCCGTCTCTTCTCTGATAATCATCAAGTGGCTCTGTCCATCTACCAGGACGTCCTTAATGCACTGGCGCCCTGAAAATACAAAGTGTGAATAAAGTTTAAAATAACATGTCAAACTAATAACATGAATGGCCCCTGGATCATATAAATAACATGTAGCTGCCGGTATTGATGCTATTAAGCTCAATTGTTACAGAAGAACACACATAATGGTTGTAGATGTGAAACCAACCCTCAGTGTTCTCCATCTGCAGGTAGCTGCCAGTCATATGTCTGTGGACAAGAGCAGACTTCCCACTGCACAGACCTCCCAAAACACCCTGCAGAGAACACACACACAACAGATAGAGAGAGAGAAAATATTAGTTCAGTGATCCCACTACTCATCTTGCAAAGGTCTATCCTGATGCTTACCAGGTGAAGCTCTTGTATAGTTTGGCTCATGGTCCATTCTTGACTGCTGGTGCATGCAGCTGAAGAAGAAGGAAAAATAATACAGCAGAGAAGTAGAGGGGATTCATGAGAGTAAAGTACAAATACTTTGTCAAACTTGCTAAATATACACAAGATGTGGGTTCCCACAGTTTCCCCCTGCTACAATTCTTTGTGCTAAGCTGGGCTAAAAACTCAACGTCCATTTTTTTCTACCTTCTAAACGTCTTTTTCATCTGAGCAAAAATGTTTAATTTCTTGAGTGTTACATACAGTGTGTCTTTATGTCCTGCATTAAACAGATAACATAAATGGTTAGCCTCTACTAACAGTGAAACAAATACACATTTTAGCAACTCCAAAACTGTCCTGGTGTGTCATTAGCGTCCAGTCAGCACCAAATACATGAGTCACCTTGTTTTAGTGAGTCAAGAAAATGTCTCGAGTAGAAAAACTTTTCACAACAAGGAGCTTATCTCCGGTGGCTGGTTTTACAATAAAGCTTACTATGCTAGCCCTGCTCCCACCAACAATATGTTAGTAGTTAAAGAAGAACGAAGTTAGAAAAATTTGCCAGAAACTCCTTACAATGAGTTTTTGCTGAGAAGAATCACAGCCTCCCCACTGTGCGCAGGGACGCTGCAGCTCCCACACAGTCACAGTGAGCGAGCACCCAGAAAATGCAATCAACTGTACAACTGTGCAAGTCTAAATGAGTTAGTGAGCATGCCAGATATTTAAAGTTTACTAAAACATTGCTTTATACGCTACTGTGTTGCCTTATATTAGGGTTGCACTGCAAAATAATAAGTAGCTTATTCTTTTATTCAGCCTCCCTTGAAAATCTATATTTTTTTAATAAAGAATTCAGACGACTGTACTGTAAAGAGATAATCATTTTGTTCCCAGGGCAGTTTAAGGTTTCAAGGTTTTATTGGTCATATGCACAGCATATACTGTACAACGTATATGTTGGCAATGAAAATCTTATATCCCATGCTCCTCCAAAAATTCAACATACATGGTGCAAATAAGATAAATGAAATAGTGCAAAAAGAGAGAAGAATATTTACAATAACAACAATAAAGATTTGAGGATGTGAAATATATACATATGTGGAATACAGTGAGAGTATTTAAATACTTTACACTGTTGAATGAGGAGGTATGAACAGATGCATATATTACGTATAACAGATGTATATGGCAGATATATATAATATATATATATATTTCCCACATCCCACTGAATTCTAAAGAACTTGGTGTCAAGTGAAATAAGACGGAATATCTCGTATGATGCTCTGCAGTTTCAAAGAGGTGAGAAATGATTCACTATTGAAATGAACAGATTTGCATAAAAAAAGTCAAATAAGCAAATCCCAAAAAGTATGTGTTGATAAAGGACTTTGGGCTTGAGAGTTTGTTATTATTCACTTTTATTGAATCAGCCAGAGACTTGCAAGTACAAGTACAAGCAATGTGCCAAATCCAGTATTGAAATATTGACCAAACCGTCTAAAAAAGTGAAATTATTGCAATGGTGATTTTTTTGATCAAGGAAAATTACGTCTTTAAGCCTGAAGCTGCGACCAAAAACACTATTGGATGGATGTTTTCAAACATAATAATCAATGGTATGGTTTTAGTTTCTTTATGTGCAACTTTATTTAGTATCAAATTAAAATTAAATGGCTGTTCAGAAATGATAGAGGATAACTGCTGCCAAGTGACTCATCTAGTTACAGAGCATAATTTCAGGCTGCGGCAGCCGTCAGCATCTCCCGAGAAAAACAAACACTTTCCTCTGTCCTTTTTCATGCTCTTTGTATTGCATCAGAATTCCACCCAAATAAAATCACTTATTTATTAATATTATTAAGATATAAATCAACCCCATGAGGGGAAAAGCTATTATTAAACACGAATAAGTGGTAGTGTGATGTCGTATCTCCCTGTGAAAAGCCAATGCGCCACTATTCATCGTATTTGAAAGGTAACACTTAGTTTATTAAAACGATTGATTAAGGTTATCTCTAATAGAGCTGTGTTTGTGTTGGTTTTCTTGGCTTTGCTTTTACTAATAAGAACACCATTATGAGTAAGTGTTAATATAAAAAAACCTTGTGTTCCAAGTGTCAGGATGAGAAGTAGTTTGTGAGATTATGACCATATATATCTCTACCTCATCTCCTAAATGTGCTTATAATGATTCAACAGCTGTGCAGGTTTCTTGTGTTGTGGTGGGTTCAGTAAATTATCAGATTTGAAGCTGATTTACTCAAATAAGAAAACAGGCTAAATTAAATGACACAGAGAGCATAGATGACATTTTTACTGATGTCATTGTGTGGTGTTACATCACTACAGCACCTGATCAAATGTATTTATAATCTTTATTACTCTTATTTAATTCCTAGGTCATGGGTATATTTCTGTTCCCCAATATATCTATGATAAATATTATGATACAGTACCGTCATCTGGAACAATGTCAAGAAAATCATAGGTTTAGTTCAATAAATGACTTGCAGAGGATATCTCTGTATCTAGCTTGAACTTCCCATTCTGGTTTGATTGGCTGGGCTCTTACTCTGTGAATGAACATGCAATAACACACACACACACACACACACACACACACACACACACACACACACACACACACACACACACACACACACACACACACACACACACACACACACACACACACACACACACACACACACACACACACACACTCACACTCACACTCACACACACTTGAAGGACATCTGCATACAGTATACAGTATGTGAGTAAACAGAGATTGACAAATGACAGCCAGTGTGGACACAAGAAAGCAAACACACACACACGTTCACATTCTCTGGATAACACTGGTTACAGAGGTAAATCAATGCACAAACCATGTTCACAGGGACCTCCACTGTTCAAAACACACACATACGCACATACACCCCCCCACACACACACACATTCTGCTGGGTCACGTTGAGCTCGGGCGGAGCCACGTCCTCTGCTCTCTGAGGACACAGATTCAAACTTTAAACCCCTCGACCCTCCCTCATCGCCGTCTTTAGGCCCCCATACCCACCGACCCACACCCCCGCTTCCTCCATCAACAGCGTCACACCACAGACCAAATAGCATCTCTCACGGCTTGCTGTTGCCATGGCAACTCCATTTTCCAGAAGCCTCCAGCCCGGGTCTCTATACAATAACTGGTCTCTCTTGGATACAGAGACGTGTGCGAGAGACACGATGTCCACCTGTGCACACATGATGCTAAAAATACGCCTTAAATGACATTTTCTAAATTAAATCAATTATGTTTATCTGTCATTATGAAACTGACACAACATGGGGAAATTATAGGTTCAACATGACACAATGTTGAATGTGCCGCTCCCAAACACTTAAACACAACGTCGACGAATGAATGGGCTCCATTTGAATGCTGATTAACTCCACGCACAGAGCAGGAAGTAGCAGGTTCCCGCTCTCCTCACTCCTCCGATGAACACAGCTCTGTGTATTCCCAACCTTAATTATTCATGTCCCACTTACTCCTGACAAATTATTCAGAGCTTACTCTAATACCACATTCGCTGTCAACGATGATTTTCTTTACAATATATCAATAACGATTAAAGATTAATAAAGTAGCATCATTTCCTTCATTTGAAATGTAGAGGCCTGAATATTTCATGAAGTGTTGTCGTAGTTTTTGACAAGACAACTCATTTCTAATTGTTTGAGAGTCAGGGTTTGGGGAATAAATCTAAAACATTGAGAGCATTAGAGAAAACTAATGCAGAAAGCTTTTTGACATCTGTAGTTACCACTTTTTCCCAATTTAAATGTACAGTGAAGCAGGTAAAGAACAATCTGTTCTTTGTCATCAACATTGATACATCTTAAGTATAATTTATTGCTGGTTTTAGTTGAGTAGTATAGATCCTTTTTTATATATAAAGGAAGCTGATCAACTTGACATTAAGATATATAATTTTGGGAATCTTTTGAATCCAAAGTTCCAATTTTAAAACCCCTTAAAATACTGAGAATTATCTGTTCAAACAAGCAGCATATCATCACATTTGAGTAGAGGGAAGCAAAGAATGGTTTTGAGGTTTCTGCTTTCTTCATTTTCAGCCACTCACCTAAACGAATACAGATATGGTTTACCCACCTGCACCATATCGGATCAAATCTGAGTACTGACAGGATCAATTCCCCAAAAACTGTTCCCTTCTGCAGCTCCCATGAAAGATCCTCATATTGTTTTTCTATGGGCCTGTGATTTGTTTCAAAGCAGCACCTTTATTATGAGATATCGTTGTCAATACGTTTTCAACTGACTGTTTATTGCAACTTATTGTGCCTCCCTTAACATTTCAGATACACCAAGAGCTTAAGGCAGCAATGAAATAGCAGAAGACATGAACAGTTACCAAGAAGTGATTTCAGACAGACTTTCAGTCACATCATCTGAATCTGCTTCTTATTATAACGTCCCAAACACTGATGATGTTCATCAGTTAAGCTTATATTATAATGTCTCTACTATAAACTATAATAGCTTTCTCAAACTCAAAGTAAGAATTTATTTGATCACTGAATCCAATTCAAAATCGCTGTGTATGACAATAAGCATGATAAATGTATGCTGCCTGTAAATATTGCAACTGCAACTGTGTAATTGTAAAGTGACTGATGACAAAATACATGAATTGTTTAAGTAAATGAATGAATAAGAAGAGTATTACAGCATTATGGGACTGAGTGGGTTAGTTTCACACAACCCCAGAGAGGGGGCTACGACTCCAATGAATATGTGATCCTGTGTAATCGCATTAAATAAAAACGATCTAGGTCTATATAAGGGTAGCTTAATTTCAGGCCAAAGGATAACTTATGAAGGGAAGCGAAACATCAGATGTGGCTGCTTTTAGTCACCTGTTGGTTGATCTTCCCTTATTGATATAATTTCCCTCTTGGTAAGTGCAGCACTGTGGGGCTCATTATCATAAGAAAACATGTATGACACTATGTGAACAGAAATATTGTATCCAAATGAAGTCTATTTAGAAAAATGCTACACAAAAAGCCTCTGAGTACCTTGAATGCATGAGGTGGTCTTACCTTCCTCCTCACTGGAGCCCCTCTCTACAGCTGGATAGAGAGGGGGGGTGGTGCTGACGCTGGCTGCCGCTGTACTTTTGGTGAAAATGCCACTTATGAACTTGAGCATCTTTCGGTCTTTCGGAGGAGCGCGCTGGATAGTTCCTCCCTGGCCCTCCTTCCCCTTCTTCAGGTCCTCAGAGGGGGAGTGCAAGTCGCTGTTGTCCAGGGTGCGACTCGGAGCTTTCCTTTGAGGCCTGGACATGTCGGGGGCTACAGGTGCAGGCAGGGAAACAGAGACTGTTTTAAACCTCTCCCCCTGAGGACTGTCCCTGTTCATGATGCCTGAAAACCCTCCGCTGACAGGAGCTCCGGGGCGGATGAGCGTGCCCCTGCCGTCGCTGTCAGCCCAGGACGCCCTGTAAGGCCCAAGAGTTGTAGTTGCCATTAAAGGAGACTGGTCCCCGAACCGGTTATCTCTCCGATCCAAAGTCCTAGCAGAGTGATACAGGCCTGTGTTGGCTTCTCTGAGTTCCCTCCACCCTGCAGAGTTGCCTCCTGCATGTGACCGCATCAGGACTTCAGGACGCTGGCCGACCTGCGGTGGGATGGAAAAAGGGAGGCTGCAACGAGAGCGACTGCTGAGTTCTGCTCCATTTTCACCCTTCAGGAACAGATTTGGGGGCTCTCTGTAGAGTTCAGTTTTAGGGCGCATGGCGTCTGAGCGGGGACCCTCTCTGCGCACTGTTCCCTCAGAGGTAGTCCCTCCATAAACTTTGACCATTTGCCTAACAGGTGGATGTACAAAAGAAGTGTCTCTGCTTTTACCGACTGATACAAAGTCTTTCTGAGGTTCCCTCCTCTCCAGCTTTCCCCAGTTCTCAATGGGACTGCCATACTTGCCAAGCTGCACCTGTTCTACCTCTTCTCCCCCCTGTGTGCTCTCCTCTTCCCCCACTTGTATGCATACAGGTTCTTCCTCCCTTTCAGGGGCATTGCTCACCTCCTCCTCCTCCTCCTCCTCTCTCCTAGGGCTCCCTTCCCCCTCTGGGAGAGCCTCTCTCTGGTTCCCTTCTACATCCTCTGGCACAGCCTCAACCTTCACCAGAGTGAGGGAGATGAGGTAGGTGGTGCGTTTCTGTGGGTTGGCGGCCTTGCTCATTGGGACAGCAGACTTCAGCGCAGTGGCAATTGCAATTAACCAGACCTGCACACCTCAGTCATGGCAACCTGGACAAGCCTGGAGCAAAGGAGAACATCAAAAAGAGATCCAACCTGATCCTACCTGTGTAGATGATTATGTCTGATATCAGGCTTGTGGCTTGACAGGAGTCCAAGTTTCCTTATAAAAAACCTTCAATAAAGACATGATGAGCCAGGGAAAATAGAGGAATGCATTTTGAATTGCAGATTTTTCAGAATATATTTGAAAAGGCTGACCCACTACTGAAACTAGTCTAGACTGATTTTTAATGCCTCCATTAACCCTCTCCAATGCACACCGATACTACGGGCTCCATACTGATTCATTCATAATCCTTACCTCTCGTTGCTCTGCTTTTCTTCCTTAACTATTTTAACCTCTGCAAATGTGACATTTAGACACAGGGCTAGCTTTAAGGAGAAATGTATTTTCACTATGTTGATGTCAGACTCAGCCTGGAATTATGCAACAGCCAATACATTTGGTTGATCCATTTGAGTACAAACTGAAATTAATACTAGCTGAATAATGCTACCTTACTATAGAATTTGTCATGGCATTTCTTTCATAGCATACCTTCATTTTTGCTGAAGAATATCCATTGAACAGTTCCTCATACATTCGATTTGATGAAGAATGTGTCTTGCCATCAGATTACCATTCATATCAAACGGCACATCAAAGGGCTAACAAGAAATGAGCTCCAGCTGATACGGGGAAAAAAAACTGGTGAAAAGGAACAGGATGCAAAAACATATAAATGGAAATCATTCACTTGTCACGAAGCGTCTGGCAGCTGGAGCCTCCATACGACAATGTCATGCATAAAATTATGTATGCACGGTGTGAGGGTCACTGCGAGATGCTGAAAAACATCTGTTGTTATGTCTCCAGAAGAATTGTAGAAAAAAAAGAAAGAGGGATGTAGTAGCCAGATTTACGCAGCCCAAGCAATGCTTCCTTATGCCTGTATCCCTCCTCTGGAGAGCAGCTCCTCTTGGTCACCGCATCCTCTCCTCCGAGTGCCTCATCCAATTAGCAAGTCAATAAAATGTGTCTGTGAGGCAGAGGAAGCCCACCAGCTCACCACAGCCCCTCCTCCTTTTTCCTCCCCTTCTCGCTGCCACAGAGCCTTGCAGCCCCCCGCTAGCCCGCTGTTAGCCTGCCGCACAACCTGCTCCACTCTGGATCCAGCTCCGCACACAGGATGGGGATGAGAGGCTCCCAGTGAGATGGTTGTGGTGGTAGTCCTTGCCAACATGCATCAGATTTTTATCTGTACCAATATGACAAAAGAGAGACGGGAGGAAGGGTGAAAAACCTCCAACTCTGCTCCTACAAATGCATCTGCCCTGTGTCCTGCTCGGTCCCCAGCTCTGTCTCCCCCTCTCTGTTTCCAGTGCAATTTATGAGCAGCTCCCGCTTTTTCTCCCCGCTTCAGTGTCTCCGCTGAATGAGGATGCACACAAGGAATCTGGATGTCTTTGGATCAATGCAATAGGGGATAGAATACATACATTATAATACAAATATTTAGAAAGAAATACTGATTTTTGTAGCATGTAGGAAACTTATGAATATACGTATTTAGGATTTGCAGGTGATTATGCAAATCAGTAAAAATAAATAATAGTGGTACAGAAAAATATATTTGAATATAAGAAACATTTTCGAAGAAGTTTCCTGATCCTTTTAAACTGGATAATCGAAACAAAGCAGCAACACAACCAGAAAAGATTAAACTGTAAATATTCAGGGCGGAAACTCAAAGGAGAAAAATAAGTTCTGCTTTGGAATAAAGATTATGAACGAATATGAATATACTGGAGGACTATTTAGGTCAGATAACCAAAACCGTTTATGCAACATATTTGATTTGCATGTTATATCATATTATGGACTGTTGTTTCTCATTTTGATAAAACAGTGCCAGCTAGATATATATTTTGGAGGGAGTTATAAAATGCAAAACAGATGTATTTGTACTTAAGTTAAGAACATGATTGTTTAATGGAAGGAGTTTAACATTTTGAGTTACTAGGTTTTTGCCAAAAGTAGGAGATACAACTTATTCATGTCTGTTAGCTAAATATTTCAGATAGCTTAGCATAAAAATAGGAAATAGCTATTCTGCCTCTGTTCAAAGGTGGGACAATAACAATAATAATTTGGATTTATATAGCACCTTTACGAAACCCAAGGACGCTTTACAATAGGATGAAGGGCCATGGGGGGAATAAAAGGAAAACAGTCACAAAACAGGGACAATAAAATAAGAAGATAAACAAATTCTGGAGAGGAGAAAGTATACTGAGACTCAAAGTCTTGACAAACAGATGTGTTTTGAGTGCTTTGAGATGAACCTACACAACTTGTAAAGCTCTCTAACATGTTATAAATCATACCATTATATCTGGTTGTTTTTACACTTTTTTTCATACTAAATAAACAAATGAAATGTGGTCTGTAAGTGATTCCTTAGTATATGTTTTTATTTTTTTCCAAAAGAGTCAAGCTCCAGTGTTGGAAGTCTTTATACTAAGCTAAATGGTTGCTGGTGGTAGCCTCATAATTTACAGTACAAACATGAGTGGTATTGATCTTCTCGTCTACCTCCCAGCAAGAAAGTGAATTAGCTTATTTCCTCATTTAATTTTCATTGAACTGTTCACGCATCTTACTAGCAGCTTTGAAGTTATGAAGTCTCAATTATACTGTGTATGAATGTTTGTTATTAACAGGGCAATACAAGTTTGTGGACAACTGTACATGACATCCTTTTATATTGTTAAGTATTTCAGTGTTTTGTATTCGTTAATTTGTCCGATTGTTCTTTCTTTGAAAGCGAAATGACAAATTTAAAAGGCGAACTTACTCAATGTTACTACTCAATGTATGGTGTGGCTTATGAATTCACTTTTTTAAGATCGAGAAGAAAACCTGACCAGACGGTGAAGACTATGATTCACTGTCTTTGTGTTTGAGTCTGTTGTAAGTCAAACACTATATAAAAAGGAGCAATTCCAACACCCCTAAAACATAACAATTCACCTCCAAAAAAACAAACAAGAGGAAACACCTAATGCTTATTTAAACATCCGCATTCATTCACTGTTTATATGATAATGACATAACAACTAAAAAAGTGAGGCCAACTTTATTATTTTGTTAGTATTTAAGGTTAGTTTTTTCTCTCCATAAAAGACATTTTCAGTGCTCATAAAATCGCATTATTTTTCAAATAAATATACCATCATGTGTATAATAATAATACACAAATGAAGTTTGAATGTGATTCAAATATTTTATTATTTGTTTGCAGTTGCAGTGCTGGTGGATTTCAGATGGGCAAACTGACATAAAATGTTTAACATGAAATGAAGTCCAACCCTTTAGTCCTTTGATAAGAAAAGAAAAGGGCAATACCAGTATTTTTCATAAGTGTGTGTTTCTTTCTTGTGCGTTTTTCTTCTGCTACTTTGGACTATTTCCCCATGATTTTCAAAAGACATGGTTTTACTCTTCCTTTAGTATCACATATACTAACACAAATACAGTAAGATCACTAAAGACTGGCTGCTCTGACCCTGAGGTGTCACTTTTGTCAGATATTGTTCAGCTTGTAATGAGAAAAAAAGACATCTCTGATTCTTTTTGTCGAAGCACTGCACAAGAGCCATATTTCAGAGATGACAGACGTTTTCTGTGCGCCAGTCCCTGCGGACAACACTGATACACAAATCAAACATCAAAAACACTGGTTTTGTCCTTGAAGACACGCCATGTTAATATCATTAATTGTGACGTTGGAAAGCATGCCAGTGATCCTTAAGTTCACTCTTCTTCTTTTTTTATTCCCCTTCTCAAGCTTTAATCCCGTTTTGATGTAGCAGTAACAAAAAATATATCCCAAAGCATAACCCAGTCATCTTGAAAGGCAATGCAAGGAATAAATTAAACTCCTTTATGGTTGGGCCAGGTCTAAGCTTAGACACTGTTACCTCTATGCACGGTTCACTGCATCATTTCAAGTCAATGTCTCCTCGTCCTGGAAATAGGCATGTTCTAGGGCATTCATGGCGGATATTCGCTTCAAAGGGTCAAAGGTCAGCATTTTCTGTGGAAGAAACAATCAAAATAGTTTAGATTTCAAGTTTTAAAAAGGAACTGTTTTTCATTTTCTGCCGCTAGGGGTCTCAAAATAAAAATATTAACATAAGATGGAGTTTGTTGGCATTGTGCAGTTGCATCAGATCATGAGGGTTGCTGTCTTCACCACCCATCGTCATCTTTGTAGAGCGATTCTCCATCCAGTTAATCATCGTTAAGGGGGTTTTACCGCAAGCCCAATTCTCCACAGAGGTCTCCTCTTCTCCAAAACAAATAGACCCATTGATTTCAATCAATAGACTGACTAAACAGTTTTATGTTGAAAATCTGAGATTCTCTGACTCTGCTGCCGCTAACTATTTCTCTGATTAATTGAAATTCAGACTGCCGATGACTATATAAAATGTATTAATACAACACCATGTGCATGCATACATTTCAATTGACACTGTAACCCCCCTTGCCCCCCCACCCATCATTTATTGTCCTGATCTGTTTGTAATGTTTGTGGGCATTGTCCTTGTCCTTATGTATGTCTTTGGATTTTTAAGTTCACAATTCACACAAGCACACCCACTCATTTTCCCAGGTATAGTCCTTTTTAGGTATTTTAATGCAGAAAAGTTACATTTTATAACTTTAAAAAAGGATCAGTTGGAGGAGGCTGTCACCCCTCTCTGCGTATGTGTTAGCTCAGCATAAAGACTTGACACTGGTGTCTGCTTCAAAATCTATGTACCAGCACCAATAAACCTCACTGACACACACCTTACATCTCATCCGTTAACTACATTTAAATCAAAGATAAGAGATGATACGCGGTTCACATAGGGTTATGTGCCACATTACCATCTGGCCAGGACCAGTTGCCAGGCAACCAGCAGAAAGTGCAAGAAGTTACTGGCCTCTTTTTTTTTTGCTTTGCACTTTAACATATATTTTCTACATCATACAAAGAAGCAGAATTAAATAAATAAAAATTCCAATTCAATCCCAGAAAAGCACACATTTACTTTCTCTGGGGATTTCCATTTTATGAAGTGTGTTAGTATAGGTTTTTGTGCATGTTAATGGACTGCAAAGGCTAAGATGCCAAAGTTCCAGAGGGAGTTTCTCTCCCACACACTCCACTCTGCCTGAGACGCCTCATTGTAGTCCTTTCATTACTTCAGAAGCATAGTGACATCCCTTTGTAACACCCGCACCTCTATTGGCTAGCACTCCTACTCATTGTACCTCATAGGCGAAGTGGAGGGACATCTCTAAGCGGTTGACCAATCAAAACAGAGCTGGCCAGCTAACTAATCAGAGCAGACTGGGCTATGGTTCCAGACAGAGGCTGAAAGACGTGCTGCAGCTCAGGCAGTATGAGAAAAATATGTATGTACTGTAACATGTAAACATGTCACAGTGTAAACATGTCACAGTAGAGGCTCAAAATAAAAATATGAACATGAAAATTAGTATAATAGGGCCTCTTTGGGATCTGTTGGTAAAATCACTTCTAATCAAATAAAAAATATATGTTTTTAGGGTTTTAGTTTTAACAGCACTTACAATTCCTATTTCAAAGAGAACTGCTGTAAGTCATGCTCTCTCCAGAGTTTAACCAGCTGGTTAAGCAACACTGGTCACAAGGAGTTCTTGTGGCAGGTGATGAACATCAGCAGACTGTGAGCAAAGAAAAATTATTCCGGAGCCTGAGGTTATTGATCTGTTGCTGTCCTGTTTTCAACTGTTCCCTTCTGAAAATAAATCATTTACATAACTTTGTCATTGTTAAATCTTACCAGCAATAGTTGCGCCCCCTGTTCATTTATCTCTGGAACAAAGTCAGTGATCGGGCGTGGTAAGAGTGAGGGGAAGTGTTTTCTTGAGAGCGTAACATCAGTCGGCCACTCGTCCTCTGGTGGCAAGCCAATAACTCTGAAATGACATTATAAATTTAATTAAACACGTACAATATCAATCATCTGGTCGGGTAAATGTGATGTAAACTATTTGAAACTCACTGAAGAATTTTCCCAAGTTGATCCACTTCTGATTCTCCGCAGAACAAAGGTCTACCAGACAGAGGGTTTGAACCACAGTTAAAACATTGAAGCACTTGTTTCTTATTAGTTCACATGCCTTTGCAATTCCTGTTATGCAGGAAGGCAAACAGGAACATGATGTTCTTTAAACACAGATTCACAGTTTGCAAAGACAAATAATGACTTTACTGTTTGTATAAGTATGAAATATCTATGACATTATGATTGTATCATTATTTAATCGCCATCGTTCAGGAAAATGATTGAGGCATGAATCTATTTACTGAAGAGGACTCCTTTTTGAATGCAATGTTTCATTTGTACCACTAGATGGAGCTGCTTTGTGTTCTCTATTTCTCAGCTGATCTGAGAGAGAGGTTGCAAACTACACTAGCTACATTAGCGATAATATGCTTTAGTCAATTGTGATTTTTGCTTGCAGAAATTGTTTGTAGAAATGCAAAAATGTTTGGTGTGTTGAAGCCGGAATGGAAGATGTCAGTGGGTAATTTATGAGCATGCATGACACTGATGACACTTGTTTGATTATGTATGGTAGACTTAGTTGACCATAAAATATGTGCAATTACATAATGAATGTGGCAGCTGTTTTCACAAATTCACTTCCTGACCGTCTGACATCCAGACCAGATTTCCCCTGAGCCGTACATAATG
Organism: Eleginops maclovinus; assembly: GCF_036324505.1. NCBI lineage: Eukaryota > Metazoa > Chordata > Actinopteri > Perciformes > Eleginopidae > Eleginops > Eleginops maclovinus. The sequence continues at coordinate 13,661,845 of NC_086368.1, read as the reverse complement.
TCATAATGTGATCTATTTACAGATAGATTCTAAACCCTGCTCCACAAACCCATCCGGGCAGCTCTGACACAGACACATAGATGTGTTTTTGATTCCAGATATGGACTTGCAACTCCCTACAGAGTCAATTTCAAGTTTGAAATGTGGAGCATACCTCTGGCATGATGATGTATATGATCTTACATAATATTGTTATAGAATATTTGGAAGTATGAAAAAGAAAAGCTCAATTGAATTTAGGGGAATGTTGCCCAGATTATGCTTTACACATAATAAGGAAACCAATGTATTTCAATTTTGGGTAAACTGTTCACGTCCATATATTTTATTTGCTGACTTAAACATAGGGCCGCACAAGCCTTCAATGTTTAACCAAAGCCTCAATCTTTTCCTTACCTAGTAACATAGTATAAGGGGAAAAAACACTGCCAGTGAACGTTATCCAAGCAGCGTAGAAGTGTCAAAATGAATCAGTAATAAAATACTTTACGGGAGACCTTTTACCATTTTAGAGATTCAAATGATCTATCCTCTGCCTATCTAATCAGAGAAACTACAGCTCCCTTTGTAAGCACTAACCTTTACCATGCGAAGGTACCTTCAGGACATGTAATTGAATCTCGCTGCTTTGTAACTTAATCAAATCTCCACAAAAAAAAATCGTACACGCTGCTCTTTTTGCCCCAAGGACTCTCTTCTTATCAAATTACAACAAAATGTTTTCATGCAACTTTTTTAAGATATAGATTTTTAAACACTGACAGGAATATTCATCATAACAAGCATAAACATACTACATAAAACAGGCTTCTTAATTCTACATTAATCTGCTGACTCACTTGCGTCTGAACATCTCAGCAAAGATGCAGCCGGTGCTCCAGATGTCCACAGGTGTGGCGTAACTGGACTGCAGCAGAACCTCGGGGGGGCGGTACCACAGTGTCACCACCTAGGACAGACAAACACACATGCATGTTTAGCTTGTGGACAACAAAAAGCCTGTACTTTAGATGCAAGAATATTATCCAAAACCTTCCACCCATTAGACACTTCCTATCTTCCAGGTGGACATGTTTTTATGAATAGGAAAAGTTATAAATTGGGCTTTGTATTTGGTGCTAATTACTCAATGTTAGCATGCAAACAGGCTAAACCAAAATCTTAAAAGGTAAATATGACCTGCTTAACATTACCATGTAGGCATTGTCATAGTAAATAATTAGCATGTTGAAGTTAACTTTTAGTTTAAGTGCTGCCTCATAGACATAGACTGTAGGCCCTTAGACTTGTTAAAAGTGCTCCTTAAATATGAGTTCAACGAAGCTCAAACCAAGACTTGTCAGTAAGCTACAGACCAAACATTACATTATTACTATTTTGATTAGTAGTTTGACTAGTACACTAACATGGAAAAGGGTCATTTGAACGTGTGTCTCGTAGTCACATGTTAGACACTGATTGCACTGTCAATGAAGAATTTTAAAGCAACTAAGAAAAAAAGAATCGAATGAATGGAAGCCAGCAGTAGCCTAAATGACATAAAACAATGGTAGGGGAGTTTTTACCACAGGTGTGAGAGCCATGTGGCAGCTGTAGATCCTGGCCAGTCCGAAGTCAGCCAGCTTCACCTGGCCCTGACTGGTAACCAGAATATTCTCTGGTTTCAGGTCTCTGTGCATCACGCGGTTAGAGTGAAGAAATGCAAGACCGCACATCAACTGCCTCATCAGGTCCTGCAGGACCACATACAGGAATATTTTAACCTGCATTGAATTTCAACAGAACCTGCTTTATGATATAGTTAAAATACCTTTAAAATAAAACACACTTTACATACAGTTTCCTAAGCTATTTCTGAGGTTATCCATTTATGTTAGATACTGCTTCAGTTCTCACTTTAATGCGCCCGGGGGATAACCCTGCAGCTGGGGCCTTCTCGAGGTACGTCTTGAGGTCTTGGTCCACATGTTCAAACACCAGAGTGACTTTAGTCTCCTGGTCCGATCTTTGGGTGGCACACACATCCATGAGCCTGTCATGCACAATAAAACTTGTGTGAGAGGTGTTCACAGTGAATTGTAACCAACACAACACTTTGATAGTCTTCTCACCTGACTACATTTGGGTGGTCAAACTGCTCCAGCCTTTTCAACAGAGCCACCTCTCTGACGGTGGAGATCGGGAGGCCATTTTGGTCCGTCTGTACGCGCACACTCTTCAGGGCCACAAACTGCCCGCTCTCTGTATCTCTGGCTTTGTAAACCGTCCCATAAGCCCCGCCTCCGATCTCTGCCACGGGTTCATACTGAAGACTGGTGCCGTGAGCCATCGCCAAGATCAACAGACTAAGTATGAGACATTACGTATGACACAGATCAGATGCATAAAGTATAAATACCATTAATTTGCAACAATTAGATAATGAAAGTGATCTCATATATACAACCTGTTAATATACAGTATGTACACAGTATGCATTTTTTGACATTTTAACCATTTTAACATTGAAGAAGTTAAAATCAGAGTGTGTAAACAACTCTCCCTAAAAAACTAGGAAGCAGAGTATTTCAAATACTACCTGAAAATACTGGAAATTAAGCAGATACTAATTGGGAAACCTTATACAAATAACTTTATAATAGAAATGATTACACTCTAGATAAGGGAACATGGTTTGTTTTTCCACTTAAGTAATTACATTTGTTTATCACTGCTTTTTCAGAGTGTGCACCCGTGTGTTAGCAGAGCAGTGTACAGCGGGGGCATGCTGTACGAAAACAACGCACTGCTGAATGTGCCAAGGAACTGACTAGGCCTTTTTGGTTGTGTGCTGAATGTGCAACATAAGCAACTATTGTTGACCGAAAAACTGAAATCTTAAATATAAATGTCTATTCCAGAGAAATCAAGATAATAAAATCCTGAAAATCAGATATTGGTATGAAGCAGCACTGCTAACTGATTTGCAACAGTTTTTGGACAACAATATGACATGTGATGATAACATAGCCTTTATGACTCTGACCAATGAGCAGAAATAACGCTCCATAGACTTGAGGGAAATGTTTCATTCTTATTCACAGAACAATCTTTTGACCTGTTGCTAATTTAAAAAACATTGATTCATACAGCTTTAACTTAGAGGTGAGGTCTTTATGACCCAAAGGGGTTGCATATATATAATATGTTTTCAAGCTTTCTGGCAGCAGGATTCAAATATGCTTTTTATCTAAAGAGCACTCCAGGTATTTTGGGTGCAGACTGCTGAAAAGTGTGACATATTTTTAGATTAGCCAAAGAGCAATTTATCAGTGCTCTTCTACAGGACAAAGTACCTGACCTCCTGAAGAAATCAAATGGTGCACTGAATGGGATACCACTTTAAAGCAAACACACATGACACAAGACTTTTGGTCTCCACTTTGCCAGCACAGGAAGCACCTTCAGCACCTAGCCCAAAGAGCTTCTAACTTTCCTCTTCATCAACTCCATCCATCAGCACACAACAGCACAAATCCTTCCTTTGCTTTGTTTAAGCCTTGATCCAGTGTACCCCTTCCACCTTCTTAACAATGACGCCTGTCACCTTCATACTATATGTCCAATTTAATGGCCCAGGTCCTCCTCTGCTTTCTCCTGCTGTTTTAATTTCTTTCAAGTACAGTTCTTGGGATCAGGCGGTGTGGTACTTAGGTCAAAAGGCTCATTAGCTCATTTCTAAGGAAAGAAAGAGCATTATCATTTGTAATCCTTATAATATGTTAACCCAGTCTCTCCTCGCAGGTAGCGATGCACAAATATAGACAAAATTATGAACAGGATTATTTAATGATTTTTATTTATTAAGAAAAAACGTTGCACTTTCAATTTCAATAAACAAAGCACTGCTTTAGCCTTCATGTTTTCCTTCTAAATCTAAAAATAGCACTTAAAATAAGTATCTTCTCCCTCTGTATTCAGTTGTTTTTTTTGCCTGTTTTGCTCTGATGTTTGTTAGTCTTCTATTCTATATTTCTGTGAGTGGAATGCATAATAAATGTCAGAATAGCAGTAAACCCTATTTAGTGAATAGGAGGAATTGAAAAAACATGATTAAGATTAATATTTGATCCATTGTGGAGCACTACCCTTACTCTCCTCATTGGGCAAATTGGCATACCTTACTTGTTATTGATTTTCTGTAGAGAAAAACAGTTTTGTCTTAAAACTGAATGAATGGAAACAATATGAATAAAAAAGTGTGGGCGATAACTTCACTGTCATGTGCCAGACTCAAATATGAGCACACGGGGATTTTTTTAGGTTGGATAAAGCGTGAAAAAGTGAAGTAGAGCTGTAGTTAAATCTGTTTCTGCAGGCGGTAGTGACAAAAGTCCACCAAAAGAAGAAGAAGAAGAAGAAGAAGAAGAAGAAGAAGAAGAAGAAGAAGAAGAAGAAGAAGAAGAAGAAAAAGAAGAAGAAGAAAAAGAAGAAGAAGAAACTCAATCCACTGAAAGCTAAACATTTCAACAAGGAATTCATTCTCCTCTGTTGTAAACCAGTCCCTTCATTTCCCAAAGCCGCCTCTGCAAAATGTAACAATTTAAATGGCTATAAAAAAAAGAAAATTGCCAGCATGAGACAGCACGTTTGGCCTGTTAATGTTTACACTGTTGCTTCATGAGCCTGGAGGAAAAAAAACAGGGAATTGCAGCATTTCTGCTTAATGCAGAAATGCTGTACATGCCTCTTTGTGGGAACATTTAGATTTTTTTTTATAAACATTTGATTGTCTTCCAGTTGGATCTGTTATTAAATCTCACCCTAGCTGTGGTCATTTATTACCCAACATGTACATAAAGTGTTATTATATCTCAAGGTAATCAGTGAATATTTATTATAGTGGCACAATAGTGCTTATAACTCAATATAAATCAAATACTGGTCAAAGTGAACATGATGTTGATGGACATAGAGCTTAAACCTATGATGTGCTTGTAGATTCAGATATGCTGCTAAACCACACTTGTTGAAGTGGTCAATATAAACTATTAATAATAAAAGGAAGAGACGCTGCATTATGCACATTGAACAACTTTTCCTCTAATGCACAGAAAGTTGGGTCAGAGTGTCTGCAGACAAGAATCTGCCTGCATTCCTGTCCTTCTGCAATAAATATAAATCAAAATGATTCATATCAGAACTGAACTTGGAATAATACACAGCATATAAATATATTTAATTATAATATAATTATGGTTCAATTTGTGAAATGAAATGTGCAACCATTAAGGACAACAGGTAGAAATGCATAACAACATTTTTTGAGCTACAGTGTCACAGATGTTGAATGCCTCAATAAAGCTGTTTTGCAAACTTGCTGTGATAAATTATTAATCAGTAAAGAACTCGACACCAAAGTTAAAAAATAAATGAATATGGGTTCAACATAAAATATGGGGATATTTATTCTCAATATTGAAGGAATATTGGAAAATATTAGTGATTTCCCAACATGTTTACACAATGATTCATTTGTATGAAAAAGTGAGAACAGTGGTTCAGAAGTTGACATGACTCTAATATCATGCGGTATTTCAAACCAGGAAAACACACACCTAACTATGATCAAGTCCTGCAGTGTCCATAATGAATGCCAAGGCTCTGTGTAGTCTAAATGCCAAGCATCCTCTTAACTACAGGAAGTGGTCCGGCTGCACAAGACTTGTCACCCTAAAAACATTTCCTCCTCCTCAGTGACAGAACAGCAGAGAAAATAGAGTTGACAGATTTTACACATAGAAGTGTCGTTGCTGTCTCACAACAATGACACCTGATACACTATCGATCAGCAGGAGAGCCTGTCAGTATATGAAGATGATAAACTCTAACTTCTCAGCCACATGTCATTAATGTACTTTATCCAGCCGGACATTGGGACCAGTGGGCGGAGGCAGAAACAGGCCAGCACAGACGGAAAGCCCTCTGTCCAGACACGTGGTGCTCCACCATAGCGCTCCTTTGTTAATTAAACAGCATTAAAAAGTGGAGCAACAACAGGCCACACGGACTTCTTTCCCTCCTCAGCTACATGTTCACTGACGTGGCGGAGGAAGACAGTAGATGGCAGAGACAGATCACCGTCAGAAACTTGCATTTCCACATCTGTGCAACATTACATAAACTGTGTTACACACATAAATCACACTCTTGTAAACGATAGTTCCGATACTTCACATACCTCGGCGCAGTCTTTTCTGCGGCAGGTAGGCTTTACTTTAGCTTTATGAGGAGGACATGCTCACTGTTGTGCCACGTATAACTCCTCCACAAGCGGATCAGCAGGTCGGGTCCAGGCGGAGGGTTAAAGCTCCAGCGGTGGTTCCGATGTGCCCAAGCCAATCAACAGATTAAAATTTCGGCCTCCACTGTTTTCCCTTCCAGTCTGCTGCACTCTTTTTTTGGGGTTGTCTCTTCCTGTTGCTTCTGGCAACTCTTGCAGGAGGTGGAGCTAATCTTCACCGCATGTCATGCAAAAGACCTTAAAGCTCTGCTGTGCCTTTATAAAGTTACAGTTATCATGAAATCCATTCTTTAAATTACTTATATATTAGTGTTGTTGAATGCATATCTTTAAAGATTATGTTGCTGTTTCAATTCCGATTCCAACAATAGGCCAACATATCAAGACACGCCTTTTTCTTTAGCCTTCCACAAACAGTTTAACCCTTCTTTTGCGTTTAGGGTCAAATCTGACCTAGTGACTTTGTTTTTTATCATAAATATTGTGTTTTTCATCCAATTGCCTCAAGACCTCATGTATTTCTCCACACTAGGCCTCTGAACATATACAATTGACAATCACCAATTGCAGTGAATTTTGAGTGATTTATTCAACAGAGATACCTATGATGTTTTCGGTCCGAATGGGTACGAGTATATTGTGGTCATCCTGCAGATGGAAAAACATCTCCACACACACACACACACACACACACACACACACACACACACACACACACACACACACACACACACACACACACACACACACACACACACACACTCTCTCTCTCTCTTTGTCACACACAAACACACACACACATACACGCTGTCACTCTCACACACACACACACACACACACACACACACACACACACACACACACACACACACACACACACACACACACACACACACACACACACACACATAAGTTGTGTGAATGCTGAACTTGATGGGTCCGGACCATATACTGTGGTTGAAACAACACAATGAAACACTAGTTTGCTTGTATCAAATCAATACATCCCATACACCATTGGAACGAGAATAATCTCAGCTACATCACTACATTTCCATCTCCAGTAAACACAGCCTACATGGCAAGCATTTTTATAATATATAGTAATGTACAGTAAACACTATCTTTGAACTTACTGCAAGATTATTCAAGATTCAAGATTACAGAAGCTTTATTTATCCCGAGGGAAATTGCAGTTAATGCGCAGGTATATACGATATACAACAACAAGCACTGTGCAATTTAGCAGCATATATAAAAATAAAATAAATATAAACTAAATAAAGTGATACAGTGGAATTGGATAAAGTGACATTTTGGCCTCAGGACGCAATGTCTCCACTGTCCCTCTGACCTGAGGTAGATAAGTTAAACAGTCTGATGGCCACAGGAAGGAAGGACTTACTTTGGAGTTCTGTCTTACACCGGGGGGAATGATTCTGTTGCTGAAGGTTCTTCTGTACGAGGTTAGCACCTGGTGGAGAGGGTGAGCATTGTTGTCGAGGATACTATGCAGTTTACTCAGCATCCTCCTCTCAGACACCACCTACAAAGAGTCCAGTGGGACCCCCAGGACGGATCCAGCCTTCCTGATGATCATGCTGGTCTTGTTGGCGTCTGCTGCCCTCAGTCTGCTGCCTCAGCACACGACACCAAAGATGATGGCACTGGCTACCACTGACTGGTAGAACATCCTCAGCATGATGTTACATACGTTGAATGACCGGAGCTTCCTCAGGAAATAGAGTCGGCTCTGGCCGTTCTTGTAAACAGCCTTAGTGTTCTTGGCCCAGTCCAGTTTGTACTGGTGTACTCCAAGGTATTTATAATCCTGGACAACATCCACAGTCACACCGTTGATGGAAATGGGTGTGGGAACACATGAAACATGAAATTCACCCATGGTTTCATTCTGTCTGCCATCCCTTGATTCTACTTGCTTTGACTGGTCAAATGAGATGTAAACCATCAAAATTGGATAAGGTGTTCTAGAGATATCACTATGCAAAACACACTGGTCAATTTTGACTGAAAATAGTATAGGAAGGGGGGTATGACCGAACGCAAGAGAAGGGTTAAGCAAATAAAATGGGTAAAAAAGAAATAAAATAATGTCTTAAAATTCAAAAGAATAAAACAGAATTAAATATATAAGCAGAACAGAATATGAAGAAAATATATACCAATAGATCATATTCCAACAATAAAATAACATACAACAGAAGAAACATCACAACAGCAGTGGTTTGCCTAATTAAATAAGCTTGAATGCTAATTTAAAAATATGTTCTTGTAGTTCTTGGCAAATATGTATGTGTTTGTATTGTCTACATTTGAGTATGACATATGTATATATGTGTTTGTATTGTCTACATTTGAGTTCAAAGTGTACAACTACAATCATTGACATTAGAAAAAGGTTAAAAATTGAAAACCTTTGTAATAAAAAAAAAAATAAAGAATTGTATAAGAGAAACATATGAGATGTAATGTAATGTGTTATGTACTTACATATATTAACACATCTAGTTATGAACTCAATTAATTTCCATACAGTACATGTGTACACAGTGGCTATAGGTCTATAAGAGAATTTCATGAGTTGTGGACCGGCATCCTGCTTTATTGGATAACTGGGAGCCGGTGTATCTAATAAAATAAACTTAATTGTTATTAGTGTAGGAGCCATTTTAGTAAACCAGTCATTGAAATAGAGACATTCATCAGTAGTGGCAACTTTGATAAAAAACTGGAGGAAAAAAAACAGCTTTATATAGCCCCCACTCTTAGGTGCTACCAACAACAGGGTGCTATGGATAGATCTGTTTACATAGAAAACTCAAACACAAGTCAAACAATAATAATAACCCTGACTTCAAAATACATAAAATACAATAATTGACCATGTATCATTCATACGTTGAAAACAATAAAACAAAGCTACCAAACATAAATCTAACATAAATTCACCTCCCCCTACTCGATCCTACTCAGCGTAACCCTCCCGGAACGATAAGCAGGTGTTGGTTTACCCGCGGAATCTTTTAATTGCGCACCTTTCGGAGTTGTTGATGGGAGAGCCCCAAGAATAGCGCAGGTAAGTGTTTACACGCTGTTGAATATATCTGTACTTTAACATTAATGCTTACTGAACAGCATTCAAGATATTTATGCTGGTTGTACACCAAACACAATAAATGTGAGTTAAAATTGTCTGCAGACATAAAACCCTCCAATAAAGTTTTTTAAACGCCACACTTGTCTCATTCTTCTGCATTTGTGCCAATATTGTCCTGCTCAGTCATGTACATGCCATAGTGTTCACGAACTAAAATGTAGTGCAAAAACTACTTTAATTAATTCATTAATTAATTAATGACTTAATTAAATGAAGCTCACACACAAATGTAATCACCTAACAGGTCAGTCATATAGTTTGTGTTCTGGTGTCCAGCACAACCCAACATCTGTTTGGGTCACAATCTTTCAGTGCTTTTATTTTTTCTTCCAGCCTGCTGCTTTTACTACTGTTCCTGACGCATGCTTAGGGGAAAAAGGCTTGTCATAGACGGTTTTTTTTTTTTCAGAAATGGGGATGTATGTCAGTGACAGTGGCCTGAAGACAGTCTCAGTTACAGGGGAAAACATATGAATTTGCTCAAGGGCTTTCTGCCCAACCAAGATAGCTGCTGAAGAGACATTCTGCCTCCATTTGAGTTATTTTTGAAAGAAATGTACAACCCTTTGTGCTTTTTATAGGATTTATTTTCACAGCAGACATGTTGACTGTAAGCACAGGTGATATGAATAACATTACAGATCGCTCCATTGAAGTATCCCAGTAAGTCATGCCAGTAAAACAAGGAGAGGGCATGCATAATGAAGATTAAGCAGCTAAATGAAATGAGGCCATTTGTTGTTTATTTCACCTGTGGTTTCTAACAGTGATGAGTCAAAATGTCTGCTGTGAAAAAGGCTTAATGCTGGTGTCGATGAATTGATGCATGCCTCCTGTGCAGTAATGGAAAGAAAATGTTTCCTACATGAAAGATGCTCACAACAAAGTCGTGCTTTAGCTTGAGTAACTGCTTCATGATTCCTAGAAGGAGACACCGCTGTTTTGTTTGTGCTTTAAGCACCACAAGCATGGTATCATGATGTTATCTATTAAGGAAGGCACACACTTCTAATGGTGATATTAATCTACAACTCACTACAAAACAGTATTTAGAAAAATAATAGGTTATGGGGAAATTATGTATTTTGATGTTGTAGTGCACTGTCTTTCAAACTGAAAAGTCATTTTACTGCATCAGTTTACTCAAGACATCAGACTGCCTCTGTTATCTAATCTTCACACAACATGCCTCAAACTGCCATTATCATGCAGATGACAGCACACCGCAATCATTATTCATACAAAGCTCTGATAACTATTGCTGCCTCAAATCATTGTCTTCCCTGCAGCTTTGCTGGCTTATCTGATTTCAAAGTCAAGTACTGCATATATAGAATTACAACACAAAGTCTTACAATTTGTTTGGGTACCATATAAAATGTTGACTAAATTAAGGATCATTAATCACTTTGTCCTTTTTTTGTTATCACAACCTATTATTATCCAATACAATTCTTGTTGCATCTTGGGCAGCATTTCAAAAAAAAAAGAAGCTTGTCACGGCATTAAAAAATCTGGCATTTTCCCCCACTCATCTTAAACAGCTGGCATTTAAAATGTTCAATAGCATTAAAAAATCGATCATGAACAAAGCCACACATAATATGAATCAATACATAAACATAATACATACATTGGACTTAGATTTACTGGACATGACCACATTTTACATGTAATTGAAATCATAAAACTCTGACTTGTATATTAAACCATAAAATAATCCGTGCCTCCCTTGCTACAGATTTGTATTTAAGGAAACAGACGGACACATAAGCAGAATGCCTCTCGTACACACTTTCTGGTTTTCAACAGATTCATTCAGAAACATCTGATTAAGTAAATGTTTACTTAAAAATGTGTATCATTTAATAATTATATATATAATGGTATTTTTGAAGACTTCATTAAAAAAATAGCAACATCCAGAAAATGTGATGTTCTTTGCAGTGGAGGAGGAGAAGGCAACTTTGTTTTTTCGACAAGAAAGTAAAAAGTCTCCATAAAGACAATTAGTCTGACATGTGTTATGATTCTGTAAATGGTGGGTGCATTGTATGTCCTGCTGATCGAGGATCTTTGTTCTGTTTAATAGTGTAATGAATTCATGCAAAACACGGTGAAACACACTCACACACGGTTAATGTTTTTCTTTATCCATCAGCCGATTGATAAAAGCACGTGGCCTCCACGTCACACGAACCTCAGCACCTCGGACAGCAGCCTCCGTCATTTTCCCGAAAGATGCTCTCAGTAATAAACTGCGTTGACTGTACAGATAAAGAAATGTGTTTTCAGCTGAAAAACAACTGAACCTCAATTCTCAAAGTCCTGGAGATCCGGCCATAATGCTACAGCTTCATAAACGGTATGAAGTGGAGCCTGCCATGTGGAGGCATCTTTTGTCACACTGATTCATGGCGGCTTTGACTTTATTTGTTGAAGATTTGATGATGTGCGTTTGTTTTTAACAACCCGGAAGGGACGTTTGCAGTCTGCTCTCGGCTCATTTTACGTTTTGCAGGATCTCACACCCGTTCCCTCCTCCTGATGTGTGGCACAGAGATGGAGGGAGACGAACAGAAAACTGTGAGTGCAAGTTGTTGTGAAATCGATTTGTGTTTGTTCATCAGATTGTCTATTTTACCTGCCCATCTCTAACATGCACCGCTGATGGGCTGTAACTTTGTAAGGGACCCGCTGAAGGAGTAAAGGTGTGGGCCGATCCTCAAAAGAAAAGGACTATGGTGAAATAATGGATGCCACCGCGAGACAACAAAGGATGCACGCTTCACCATCACCTCGTGGATTTCATATCTCCTGTAGGAAAAATAGAGTCTCAAATACTAATCGGCTTTAACTTAATTTTAATAGGATTTAATATCAACCCCCCAATCAGATATCCTTGCTGTTTTTTCGCATGAGGAAGAACTGCCACCAACATTTTGCCCTCAGCTCATTTAAAAACACCAAGAAAACACTAGGACAGCCTGACAATGAAGAATCGGACTGAACATGCAATGGGAGGATGATGTTGGACCCTTCAGATTTTAATGCTGGTGCCTGACAGTGCGTGGCTTTCAGCCTTCATTGGCTGTGTCCGTGAGAAATAATGCTTCCCTATTGGCTGGATAGAGGTGCACATGCTATAACAACAGGATATGCAAGAGCTATGGGCTGATCTAATAGCCTATCATGTTTCCAGCACGCTGTTTTGACCGAGATCTGTATTTTATTTAATGTGAACTGCCTACTTGAATCAAATGGTTCGGATGCTATAATATTAATATTAGCCTAATACTAATAATAATAATAATAATAATAATAATAATAATAATAATAATAATAATAATAATAATAATAGGCCTAATAACCATAATGGTCATTTATAATGGACCTGCCACTGTCAAGCTGAAGGCTGTTTTTATCTCACGGATGTTTTTCAATGAACTTAAAGTGTTGTTACTGATGCGCTCTGGACCAAGCAGGAGGACTGACACACACCCGGATACACACAACAGGATGCGAGGGCTCGCCATAGGAGGCTGTGGTTGGCCGCCTCTGAGCTGCTCTCACCGGGACGATGAGGAGGAATATTACGGCTCTGAGTCCCGGCCACGCAGTCTGGCAGTGGAGGATACGGAGGAAGACAAACACGAGGGAGGAGCAGGCCTGGACGCGGCTTCCCTGCCGAGTCTCTCAGAAAGCGGGACGCGGTCGCCACAGTGCCGATCTGCTTCCAGGGCCCGGAGAAGGTATATTATATAGTAGAGGTATTACTGTGGGTTCCTGTGCTTTTAAGGGGGTCAGGTAGTCCAGCGGTACCCAAACTTTTTCCAACCAAGGAGCCCCATTTGATTAGAGTGTGTTCCAGGGGTCCCCCATCTGGTAGGATTTTTGCTTTGAGGTGTTTTGTTGCAGAACATGTATGATACCCATGACCAAAATAATCATACATTCTGTCATGGTGTACTTAAAAAAAGAATTATTGTAAAAATAAATGCCCCCTGGACCCCCCCTTACCAAAAACCCACTTTGGCACATGAGACAACTGCGAGGGTTGCTTTCAGGAACCTGTGCAAAGCCGGAACCATGCTCTTCAGCAGCAGGTGTTTTCTGATTCAGAGGTCTTCCAACCAGGTGCTGCTCATCTGAAAGAAGTCTGTTCAGGCAGGTCTTGAGCCCATGTTTATTACTCCACTGTCTGCTATCATGAAAATAATACAAAAAATAATTTAAAAAAACAATACAGCTCCATAGTCAAAACCAGTACTGCAAACTGTATTACCAGATCCAGTCCTTTTTTCTTCAACTTTGATTATTCCGAAATTATTCCGTAATATATGATAACAGGCAAACTGCTATTTGTATACTTCTTTTTAGTGGTGCAGACCAGATCCCAGATCAGTTTTGAAAGCACATTTTACATCAATACTAAACTGTTTCAAATACCTCTTATCAAGTCTGCTCTGATTTAACGTTAAAAAAAAAGAGGAATTATTCCATCCAAAACGGATCTGAAAATAGCAGGGGGCAGACAAAGGGCATCAGTTAGGTTGTAGAGAAGCATATATTTACCTTATGAAGTCCTCTGAAGTCCTCACTAATAGTCAGCATCTGATCTTCAAAATTAGGCTTCTTTAAAAAAATCACAGTGAAGAAAGTTTCAGAGAAAAATTTCCTCAACATTAAAGACATTGACACTCTTTATATTTTGAGGGATATAAGTTAGTATGAGTTATTAATAACTTGCTGCAGGACTCTTGCATGAGAAACATTAATACAGGGATCAAACCTTTGATCATTTCAGAGGGGATGTAGAGAAAGTTCAAACATTTTTTTTAAACGTAGAGAAAGTTAAAACATTTTTTAAAAGCTCATGTCGGAAGTGAAAGTCTGAGCACGTCAAATCTAGCGAATGATATCAACCTTGAGGATAGAGACTTTACTACAGGTTTCAGAAAGTTTTAGTTTCCTCTCTAGATATACAACTAATTAAAGACCTTGCACATCACCTGGAGTCAGACAGTAAATAATGTGAGATGTGCGAGAATGTTGTCAGTCCGAGGGCCTTGGGGAGTCTGGTACTGACAACAGAAACCTGCACCAGATGTCCTGTGATTTCTTTTGAGACTACAGGAAAGTGACACAAGAGAAGCAAACTTTCGGGATAAAGGCATTCATCAAACATGTATCAAATCCAGTAAACCACAAACTCTCATTCTATTAAATTTTGATTTGTTATACGTATCTATTATACCTTCTTAACATATCAACCCCTTAAAGTTTTCTTTCAATCAGCACATAACTAAACATTTATGGTGCATGATGCTTGAAACATCTTCCTAGTAATGAGGCGTAGTCAATTTCATATCCCAATTAGTCAAAATTAAATGGGGGATCAACTGTCTTGACATATATTTAAGGTCCATCCATCCATCGTTATCAGCTTATCCGGAATCGGGTCGCTTCAAAAGCAGTTTTAGCAGAGGATCCAAAACTCCCTCTTCCTGGCCACATCAACCAGCTCTGACCGGGGCATGACCGTTCCTTCATGACCAACATCGATGGACTGATTGTCGAGAGCTTTCCAAAGACAACATTGGAGACCGAATCAGACATTGACTGTCATTAAATTAGTCTATTAGACTCGTACCATAATCAACTTAACACAAAATATGCAAATTACCCACAACTCCCAAAATACTAAGACAACATTTGCACAATTCAAAGAAGTGGTGCACATGAACAGACAAAAACAGTAACTTCCTAAACATTATAACTCAATTTGCATACATACATTATAGTTTTTATTGATGATATCATTGCTTGCTTCAAGCTATAAATGTTTTTTGAACCCCATTGGCCAGTTTCATGAGAGGAACAACACTGCACACGGTAACCTTAAACAACACTGCACCTGTAGTAGATAGAAATGTGACAGCAACATTATAGGGGCAGGGAGGCAAGTTGTTCTCTTCATGCTAAATGTCTTTATTTGTTCTGTCATCTTCACTAAATTAGATCTTGTAACAGGCAGATTGATAACAGCAACATCCAGCAGCCTCTGCTCAGTGTTTCTGATGCAGCTGCGGTTTGTGTCCTGCAGGGAGAGCTGCTGAGCCCTTGTCGCTGTGCTGGCTCTGTGCGCTGCACTCACCAGTCCTGCCTTATCCGCTGGATCAGCGAGAGAGGCTCCTGGAGCTGCGAGATCTGCTACTTTAAGTACGAGGTCCTGGCCATCAGCACCAGAAACCCACTGCAGGTACACTCACAAACTCTCTCTGGCTCTGTGTCCTCAGCTTTATTGTGAAAACTCTCTTTCATGGGAACTTGTAAAGGAGCTATTTTGAAGTCCTTGACATAAAGCAAAAAGCCATTCACACACTTCACATCGCCAGAGGTGAGTAAGGGAAGAGTGAACAAGCTAGTTATCTCATCAGTGGACATTGATTAGATAATGGTAATAATGGTAAACAGCAGAGGCCATGCAGTGTTTACACTACCAAAATCAGACATTTTGGACAGATTTTGTCAGGTCAACCTGTACTTATTCCTAACAGAACACAGAGCTATTTATACTGTTTTTACAGAAAATAGTTGGCACATTTGAACCAAAGTGTGTGGCCAACACACAGTAGATGCCAGCAGACAGTATCACCAAATGTCATCGGCCTCTGAATGCTAGAACAGAGATATTATCAGATGAAAGGCTTGTTCCCTAAGTTGCATGTCTTTCCAGACATCCCTGCATCTCTGAATAAACACTGTAATGTTTTTGAAGAATTAGTGTAATATGGTAGTAGATACATTTGTATTAAAGGCAGAGCAGCAGAGGGCCGATGAGGCTATGATTTTTAGCAGCTGTCCAGTGAACGACTTGGCGCAGTAGTTAATTTGAAAGTGTAGAGAGTGAAATGGGGTAATAATCATACATTTGTCTCGCTGAAATCAATTTTAAGAAATACTCACCGTCACACACTGTCAATATGTCAAAAACTGAGACAAGAGTGAATGCAACATTTTTTGAATGCATGTGATGTCATTTCTGGTTTGTGATTGTGAATATGATACATTTGTATAATTATTTTGATATTTAGAAATATGGCTTCTGTTATGCTTCTTTTATGTACTTTCTCTAGATACTTCTCTCTTCTAAGTAGTATATTGAACTGGTGATCGTTTGTGTACGTTTTATCACTCTGGTTTTTTTTTAATTCACCACATCTGCCATTAGTGTATTTGCTGTATTAGTGTGCATAATGTAGGAATACGGGTGTGCTGCTTTTTTTTAAGCATGCAGGTGTTAACTTTTCACTATAGAAACTGAGACAAACCTTGCACTATTACAGTATCTTACATAATTAAGAAACACTTTGATATGTACATCTACAGTTCAGGGTTTCAATCCATTGCTGGGTCTCCTTCTGTCTTTCCTAGTGGCAGGCCATCTCTCTGACTGTGATTGAGAAGGTGCAGATTGCAGCCATTATTCTGGGCTCTTTGTTCCTCATCGCCAGCATCTCCTGGTTAGTGTGGTCCTCTCTCAGCCCTTCAGCCAAATGGCAGCGACAGGATCTCCTCTTCCAGATATGCTACGGCATGTACGGCTTCATGGACATAGTTTGCATAGGTAAGACTCAAACATACTGAGCCTGCCATGTTGTTCCACAGGCAGTAGTTGAATATTAACAAGTCCGGTATGGGATTTCTAATCGTACACTTTTTATCAAAAAACTCAGAAATTGAACCTCATGGAAATGTGAGGATATCCCAAAAGTGTATAGGCTTTACCTTGCCAGTAATATAAAATAATAAAACTGCATGACATTTTTGTTGCATTACTGTATTTGTTGCATTCTTTCTCTACTTAGTTTTTCTTTCTTTATAAAGGGATTTTAAAAAAAAAATGTTTACCAAACATGGGTCCAAAATACCCCAAAACAAGTCTAGTAAATTGAGCTTTTGATTTCACAATTGTATAGTTGTTATTCACCCTGTACCTTGTGTCCCTTTTCAGTACTTCCTGATTTTAATCGAACAAACAACTGTTTGTTTATATGTAACCCCGTTTCCTTCCCTGACCTCCACAACCCTTTGTCCTAATGCGCAGGCCTTATAATCCATGAAGGATCGTCTGTTTACCGGATCTTTAAACGCTGGCAGGCGGTGAACCAGCAATGGAAAGTGCTGAACTATGAGAAAGCAAAGGACTTAGGAGACCCCATCAGTTCCAGCAGTAAAGTTCGAGTTGAGAGGAACTATGACGGCGGACAGAGGGCGAGTAGACATGTCAGGACTATTCTCAACCACCACTGTGGCTACACCATTTTACACATCCTCAGCCAGTTAAGACCCAACAGCCTGCGCAGAGACAACCATGAGGTGGTCATGAGGGTGACCACAGTATGAGTCCGGGCTACATGGACAAACGTGCTCTGATGTTTAGGAAGAAGGTCAACGTGTTGATTGGGATTTCATTTTCTTTCAAATCCTTATCTGCCACATAAACACTGATGGTTATTTTTGGTTGCACAGCATCTCCCTGAGCTCAAAGTTGACCATGAGATATATTTCTGAGATTTGGGCAAAAGGAGAGTGTTGCAGTGTTTATAAACAAAGACTGTGAACACATGACAACTAATAAAAATGTAAACCTTTTGAAAAAGAACATTTTTTGATTAGTAGAGCTTTTACATTTTTTTTTTTACCACCATGACCAATTTTCCTTTCCAAAGAAAAAATAAAATGAATGTCATTTCGTTTGATTTGGATTTTACTCTATAATAGAGGGTTTATTGGTGAAAATGATTGTGCTCCTATCAACATGTTCCTGAGGGTCTGCCATGACCTGAAAGATGTTTCACTTGAAGCAGCATCGATGGATCAAACATTAAATAAGAAATCAACTCTGAGATGCGACACAATTGCTTGAACTTTAAAGTTAAAAGTACAATTCATGTTTTTGTAATAAAGATGTTGTTGATCTCAACGAAAAACTTGTGTTTTGTTTTTTATTCTTTCATCCGTAATGGATAATGGATTTTAGCAGATGTAGTTTCAAAACAAATTTGACAACCATTAAAGTGCAGATTGGATTTTCCTGTTGGGATTACAAAAATCTCTGCCTAATTCCTGTAGGAAAAATCAAAGGACATGCACACTGGGTTTGACAATTCAGATCAATTCATTATGCTTTATTGGCGTGTAACAAGGTGATATTAAATTAAACAAGGGCAATATTGCCAAAACTTCAAGTAATAATGAAATTATAAAGAAAGAAAAAGTTGTGATTCATCATAGTCATAGAGTTCTTCTTTCTTCACTGTCAAGAATCAAATAAAGATTTGTTAAAATTCTGGACTAACAATCTCATAATTTGGGATATAGAGACAATGACATAGAGCACAGTTTGCAGCAGACTGTGCATCTTTAAGAACATCTCGTGGAGCTTTAGAACAGGAGGGAAATAAAAAGACAATAAACACACAACTCTCCTCTAAGAATTGACATAAGAGTGCTTCTCAATTAGCATGAATGACTAATTTAAACATACCGTAAATGTACTGGTACTAATTGTGAATTACAACAAGTAGATGAGAAACAATGAAACAAATCTGCATTAGTTCAAAAATAATAATGTGGACCTCCAACTACAATAGCCTATGTAAACACCCACAACTGGCTTTCGACCTGGGGGTTATTCAGAAGGGGCTGCAAGATGATCAGATTCAGAACGGAGAAGCTGCTTATAATGACGTTTACTTTCTTGTGGTTTTTTTTGTACAAATCTGTGCTTAACAATCTTAGAATCTAAAATTACCATTTAACTGAACAATGCGTGCTGTGATTAGATAACTGAGTTCATTGTAGGCTACTCGTTCCAGTTCCATTTTAAACTATGCCAAACCTTTTCTGGCATTATCAGTGTTAATTATGGCAAGATGTTGCTGGCATACATAAAAAATTAATTCTCACATCAGAATATTTTTTTTTGCATTAGTGTACATGTAGCTACAAGCCAAAAGAAGTAAGAACAGCCCTTATGTAGTTATTTTTGTTGTTTTCAGTTATTTTTGCAAAATAATTTGAACTCTACATAAAAAAAAAAAGTATTATTCGTGTATTTAAAAAAAATATTGTTTAAACAATTATTTTACATTTTATTATTATTTATTTATGTTTTATTTAGCTGTTTTTTTAAGGCTTCCACCTTAGTTCCCCCTAAAATGTTTGAATGTGTACATTTTGCAGCGTATAAATTCAACAAATCTGGCAACCCTGAAAAGACGCTTTGCGATGACGTCTAATCTCCGCGACTCATAGCCGGTGGTAAACTCACCAGAAACAAACGTGGCTTTCTGTGAATGCATATCCCTTTTTATTTAGTTTTTCTCTGACAGATTGAATATTGTCTTAATTATTCCATCATGAGTTCGTCCATGCCGCAGAAGCGTTACTACCGACAGCGGGCCCATTCCAACCCGATGGCTTACCACACGTTCGACTAGTGAGTGATGGACATGTGTTTCATGCTCTGCTGTCTCTCACTATCTGCTAAAGTTGTGTTTGTCACATTGTGTATTTTCACGGGAAAGGAAGATGCTTTTAATGTAACTCTGGTAGTATGTCTCCCTGAAAAATACTTGTTTGAGTATCCTTGGATTTCGGAGGTTTGTCTGTAGTTTGGACTCTGTCACATATTGCAATGTACAGTTTGTATTGATATTATTTTTCCAAGTGATTGTTTTATCAAAAGACATATATTTTTGATATGATATAAAACAGAAAGAATCAGTAATTAACCAAAAACATAATGTTCGGCCGTTTTTACTTGAAACATTGATCATTAAAATAGTTGCCAATAATGTGTCTGTCGTGACAAATGTATTGACTAATCAATGCAGCTTTAATGGTAATGAAAAGTTATATTTAAAAACATTCACACTGATATCTTTTCCAAAAAACCCACATGTTCCTCTGAATAATCCAGAGCAATCTGTCCACTATTTTAAATCTTTCTTCTCTTTAAAGTAGTAAGTAATGTAATACTCTTTCCTCCTCAGTCCGGTGTGTCCTGAGGAGATGGACTGGTCTAAGCTGTATTCAGGCTTTTTCGCAGACAACCCCTCTGAGAAAAAGCCCCCCCAGGTTGAGTTTGCAGACATTGGATGTGGATACGGCGGGCTGCTAGGTAGTTGACCAACTACAGTTTTCACAGGTCAAAGTTTTGCTCTGTACTGACTGCATGTCCTCTTCTCTCTTGTCTCTGTCTTCCCACAGTGGAGTTATCTCTGCTTTTCCCTGACAAGCTCATGCTTGGCATGGAGATTCGAGTAAAAGTGTCCGATTATGTTCAGGATCGTATCAAATCCCTTCGGACCTCAGAGCCAGGGAGCTACCAGAACATCGCCTGCATTCGCAGCAATGCCATGAAGTACCTGCCCAACTTCTTCTCTAAAGGACAGGTATGTTTGCACCTGGGTGTCTGCTGCTGTGTGTTGACAGGAGGGAGATTTTTGGTCCTGAGATGGTGCAGTTTTATACCCCTGCTAATATAGCCACTTGCTGCTCTTTCCTGACCAAAAATACCCAGCTCCGAATATTAATTTTTTGTAAATGCATCAACATGTACTTCCCTGTACTTTACACCTAATGAGAACTGATCATACTGCATGGACTAGTCTTCATATGATTACGTACTACCAAAAAACAGTGTGAGAGAGTTCACTGAAAATGACATGTAGTCTTTGTGTCTTACAATCTATGTTTTCCTTCATGTCCTGATTTCATTTGGTGTTGTAAGTAGTGCCAACACCAAAGTTTAACCAAAAAATTCTGCACTTTATTCACACTGTTGTTTGTAGTCCTCTGACCTTCATGAGGATACATTCATTCATTTATTTTAACTGTGCAAGATTTTGTTGGTTCTGTCACAGTCAAAGTTTATGGTCCATGCAACCAGTCTATAAGCAACAACATAAAGAACGTGTTACCTGCTGACTGTTGACAGCTAAAAAGCAGAACCTTATAACATAATTACGATGGAGCGCGACACGGTAAGATTATCAGTAATGTTGCACCTCTTACCATCTGCACACCATCACTGTGTTGCCACTAACAAACACCATGGGCAGAGTCATAGCTGACCTCATGGAGAGAATTTAAATGAAGCCCTCTGTAGCAGGAAGTTTAAAGTTTGTCAGTCTTGTAAAATGCATGCTCTCTTCCCCTGAATGTTAAGGTTATACATAAAGCAGGACACTTCAGTATGTTGACTAGCTTGCGTTACATGATGACAGCTATGTCATCTACAGTGTATTTGAACAATGTGTGTGGTTAAACAGTATTTCAACAATTCTCTATAAAATGTGACCTAAACAAGATATGACCTGTGTCTCTGACCCACTGCAACAATTTTGTGGTTCTTCCTAGGCCCACACTTTCACCAAGTTTCATGAAAATCTGGTCAGCAGTTTTCCTGTAATCCTACTGACAGCGAGTTGAACAGACAAAGAAATAGACGGATCACCTAAGCCGAAAGCATGACCTCATCTGCAGATAAAATTACATTTGATGATGTTTGTTGTTACTGAAATGGAGCTTATATATACAAAAGACCAGAAGGGTTTGTTACACTGCCTCAGACTGGCCTTTTAATAACCTTAAATAAAGCTGACAGCATGTCCCAGTGCTGCCAGGGTAATAAGAATATGCATGTTTCTGTGGAAAAATAATTACATTCCTCATGTTCAACCTATTGACTGAATGAATTTATACAGATTGCTCATTAAATCGAGGATTTCACAACAATAGGGTTATTGACTGACACGCGAGGCAGTATAGAGCAGTGCAAGACGCCATTTATCCGTTCCAATTAGCTGCAGTAATCTATGACTTGTTGAAGGTCGCATTAGATTACACACATTGGGCTTAGTGTACCAGGGTAAATTTAGGTACCCTGGGTAAAAACTCACCTCATATGCCCTGAGCAATAAAAACGAAGAAATGAAAATAAGGGAGAAAATCCTTTAACACTGACACATTTATGGAATACAACTTATATAGGTTAAATCATCTATAAACTCATGCATTTACTGAATATTTGTATTATGATTTTAATATACTATAACTTGTACATTATGGCTATTATTTCTTCAGGCTGAGGCTTTTCTTTTAACATCAGGCTCATTTTAAGGAGTTTTTTTTTTCCTTGGCCTTGCAGAATGGTTCTTTATTTAGTAGACACTCCCTTCAGTCTGCTCAAAACTTGTTTTTGACTTGCAATAGCTTAGCTGAAATTAAAATGCTTTAAGCAGTACTTTACCTTTTTAGTATTATTGCCTTCCTTTCTCGTGATTAGAATAAAACCCCACCCTGACAAATGTTAAGAATCTAGTCCCAATCCTTCTCACATGTGTTTCAAGTGTTCTCACATGCAACATGTGTTTCAAGTGTGGAAACTGAAGATTCTCGGCGCGTTTTTTTTCCATCGTCTTCGTAAGTTCTGTAACCAAAAATGTGTTAAGGTTTTTCCATCTTAAATCACCAGTGAAGTGGCCCCTGAGGCTGCAGCAGTCCCTGGTGATTATCCCCACATCTTTCTGTCTATACCTGACATTATTTATATTCACTAATAAAAAAGTGTTAGTGGAATGGTTTTTAATGTATCAGCCAGACTGGGATCAATGGAGCCTTCAGTTGTGCACTTAATACATGGGGAACTTTATGGGATGGGGTGGGAGGGGAGAGGATTCAAGAAGGGAAATTCCAGTTTTCCCATCAGTGGTGCTTTAAAACCCACCACTAGATGTTACAGGGGGCATATTTAAGTTAAGATGACAATCGCACGTTCAAAAACCATATCATTAAAATGAAATGACCTGTTTGTTTTTAATTGTGCTTATGTTACCGTTTCCAACCTATTTTCTTTGTGTGTTTTTCAGCTGAGTAAGATGTTTTTCCTCTTCCCTGACCCTCACTTTAAGAAGACCAAGCACAAGTGGAGGATAATTAGTCCAACACTGTTGGCCGAATACGCCTACACGCTGAGAGTTGGGGTATGTACATAAGTAAGACTTGTTACATCTCGTGCTGAAAACAATGAATCTATCAACAGAGGTTTTATCTGTTTGTCATTTAAGCACAAATGAACTGCTTTCAGCTTCTCAATAAGAGCAGCGTCATATTGTAAAATGAGGACATATTGTAGTAGACAGAAATCTTTATTTCAAGCTCTGAAAAAGTGTTTGCCTTTTTTTTTTTACTGTTTATACAGTTCTTCTGAACAATTTAAAAACATTTTAAATAAGTATCTTTACAACCACAGTGCCTATGTGAATTGTAATTAATGTGTCCCCAGCCTAACTACAGGCCTCAATCATGTGTTATTAGACATTTTCGGTCAACAATGGAGCTCTGACACAGGAATAAAATAAATAAGAAACATCAGACTACGGCTACACAGACAATACTTGTCAGTATCCGTGCTTTCACTGAATTAAAATGCTTCACCCGGTTGGCCTGCAGCTGGCTGATGTCTGCACACACCCAACTTCTGCCTTTCGGAGGAACAGAACAACAGTGGTACACTCAAACAAGACACGAGCACTGATGGAGGTTTTTGGGAACAATGGAGGGCTTGTGTCTAAATTTGGCTTTATCGTTTTTTCCTCGTGTGTATTAGTGTGTCTCTGCGTGTGCATTGGTGTATGTGTGAGTGAATCTCTATGGCCTTCAGCATTGGCACCCTGCCATAACTGCTGGTGGGTGGGAAGGCTGTCAAGATTATGCTCATTGCAGGCAGTTTCATAGCAAAATTAACCCCTATTATAAATAAAGCCTATTGTTATTTTTTTATTGTTATTAACACTACAGTGCCCACCTCTACAGTATGTAACTATGCCAGAGTTTACTTATAAGCTAATTCTTATTTGTAGTCCTTGGGGAAACTTACACAAATAGTGGTCTATCAATGCTATACTTCAGCAAGCAGTACAAAAACAGTATAAGACATTAAAATGCAAAGATACATTACAAAAGTTTCAAGCTTTCTGTTAAGTGACTTGGGGACTATTTTGGAAATCTGGCTACACCTGAAACAGTTATCAGGTGTGATTAACACCTAGGTGAACATACATACGGTGTCTAGTCCCGTCTTCGCTGAAATAAAACCTCTGTGCCAAAATTGTGTGGAAATCTGTGCCATTGCCAAGTTTTCTTAGAAATCCCAGTTCTTGTAATGTTATCTGTCCAGCCACAACGCAAACGACAGTGACACGGGTGAATTACCTCTGTGCTGTGTGTAGGTTATTTTTATCTTTTGCAAGAACCATTGGTCAGCACAGGTGATGTAACCACTGAATACAATGATGAAATGTTGGACCATATTTTAAAAGGAATTATTAAAACAGAAGAAAGAAGTAATGCATTAAGCAACCATTGAAGCTTATTCAACAACTGATTTTCCCAGAACTGTGTTAATGACCTCCCTGTGTTTGTCTGGTCATGTCAGGGTTTGGTGTATACCATGACAGATGTGGAGGAGGTTCACCTCTGGATGGTGAAGCACTTCAGTGAACATCCACTTTTCAAACGAGTCCTTGATGAAGAATTGGTACGTTTTCATCCCTTTGTAACCTTCTTAATGTCTGACCCCAAAATGATAATTCAGAAACCCTTCATTTGTCCGTCATTAGGGACATTTACATTATTACAACAGCAGATAGTGCAGGTAATTTGAGGAAAATATGTTTCAAAATGGCTAAGTATGCACATGTTTTTAACACGATAAGTTAAAAAAAAAACAGTATCTGTTTTTAAGAAAGAGACCATATCCAATTAAGAGCTAGCTGGCACTGCAGGAAATTGCAGGAGGGTATCAATATATTAGTCCCATCCTAAACCAAGTCACAACCGATAAATGGCCTAAATTACCCACTTTTGATGTGTTACTTATATGTGGCAGTTTGTTCAAAAGAGTAGGCAGACATTTTCAAAGGAAAAGTCAGACAATTTATGAAAACATGTTTACATCCCTAATCCCTTGCCATAAACCAGTTTTTTGGTTACCTAGTGGGACGGTAGAAGAAACCAAATAAGTATTTTCCAAATTCTCTTTTACTTTTACATCAATGACTCAAACTAAGAATTAAAAGATATCATTTTTATGAAAAGTGAATAATCTCTGTAAAGGATTTAAGTTTCAGTGAGTTTATCTGCTGCTGCTCCTTAATGTTTGTGTGTTAAATCTTATTTTGACAGGTTGGTGATGTCATCATAAGTCGCCTGGGTACCTGCACAGAGGAAGGAAAGAAAGTGCAGAGAAATGGAGGGAAAAACTTCCTTGCAGTTTTCTGGAGGATAGAGGATTTAAACTGAAGACCAAACCGTTTGGACATACAATGAACTGAAATGATAGTCTCACATGTATATGCACACGGAGGATACGGCTGCTCTGTGGATCTGGAGGCTCACTCCCCCAGCACATGAACAAGGAGTTGTTTTTTTTCCCCCTGGTATTATTGGACAAATATTTACATCATTACCCAATAAAGGGTTTGAGTTTTACGTTTTTTTTTTACCATTTGATTCCTCATCTCACGAATGAAGACGCAAGAAAAATAAATCACAAAAGCATCGATTACGACGGCACCTGTGAAGTGTTTTGTATCACCTTAAAAAAATATTTTGAAATGATTTACTTTGATTTCAAAGAGTTGCTTTTGATTTCCTGTAAAACTGTACATTTCTTTCAGTAAAACAAAGAAAATCAATGCTGGATTTGGTTAATTGTGATCAGCACCGTCAATTGATTGAAAGCCAGGTTTTTTTTGTGGCCTTTATCAAAAAAAGGATTAAGAGCAACAGCTTTTATAGTCAGTATGTTATATTTGAAGAGCAATTGCTTAAATATGTTCAAAATGACGGAAACGTTTCCATGTGATTGTATAACACTGTTAGCTTTGCGTTGTTAAATTGCATTGTTGGTGATGAACCTGAAATAGATTAGACTGAGAACTTTGCCAACAATCTATATCCTGGTTTTTTGTCTGGTTTACAAAGTAAACCGACTTGCCACAGCAGTGGGTTTCTGAGCTAATTTTATGATTTTAGCTGTATATTACAGGTTGGTGTTCTTGCCTGTCAGGAGTTGGAGATGGGATAGTGCAGGCCTGAAGCCTTTGCTGCTGCAGGGGGTGGTGATTAAAAACAGGACAGCACATGCCTAGGTGATGGAAACCCTGACATTTGGAAACTTGCATGATTGAACGGAGCAATTGCACTAACAAACATAACATCCTTTTTTTCTGAGATCAATGGAAACATATTTCCACCGTTACCTAAGAATGTTAAGTCATGCTGTCAATATCTGGCTTTTGTTCACTGTAAACTCTCTGCTCAATCTACATTTTTGCATTTTTTTTGTTGTTTTTATTCAACAGATACATCACAGCCAGTATTCATTAAACATGATCTTGAAACAGCATCTCCAAATATGCAGCTCACAATTTTTTGTTTTCGTTGTCAATATTGTACTTATTGTATTTAGCATTTGCCTATGGGCATAAGTCCATCTATAAATATTTCTAATCCATGCCAAATAGTTGAGGAATTTGTTTAAGCTTTAGTAATGAGGCAATCTCTGCCATTCAAAAGCATATCCACATGCAATCATTCATAAAATAATTTTAATTTCCTGTTCTTGGAATAGACTGAGGGGAAAACACAATTTTCTATGAACAAGATATGAAGTGTTTATGCAGTATTAGTCATAAGTGACTTTGGACTTGTTCTGACCAAGAAAAAGAGACTTCCGACTGGTGTGAGAGCTGGACCAGATACTTGAGTCACATGTCTGACAGAAAGTATTCACAGACGCTGTTGCGGTTTGATGTTAACCATACTCCTCCCTCAAATCTGCAATGTGGACGAGGAGCCGCTGTTCTGCTATTGCTTATTATTGCCATGTGGCAACAAAGCCATTCGACTTAGCCTAAGTACATCATTTAACATTTTAGTACCATCAGGTCATCAGAAGAGATTAATTAAAATATCCTGCTGGGGAATCAAAAAGAGAAACTTAATGATAACCATTTGGCTTTACCAGTAAAGCAATGTGGAACTTGCCTTCATAGCCAAAGAATTTGTTTCATCTGGACGTTGGAGTGTTATTCAGCTCGACGGTTGATCCCCTCCGAACGTGTTTACAGAGGCAGCTGTCCACGCTCATAAGGATGTGTTCAAACTTTACGCACTGATTTCATTGTCATCAACAGTGTCATGCACATGGTCAAAGCAACATAGTTTAACATTTTGACTCTTTTCTAAAGACTGATATCAATCTTACAACAGGTTTATTTCTTTATCCTGCTCCTTTTTTCTTCAGTCCAAGGCTTTTATTATTGTCTACTTGACTAACACAAGCCCACCAAAGGATCTCCTTATTGTCAAACAGGATTCATTATTTATTTAATTTGCCAAGTCACTGGCACTCAATTCTGCTTTTCTCTTCCGTCCTAATACTCAGGTAAAGGCGTGCATCTCTGCGGCCTGGTTTACATCTGGAGGGCTGTCCCTTGCTTCAAGCTCGGCCTAAATCCAAATCAGCCAAAGCATCTCCACAGTAAATCCTGACGTGCTTCTCCCCCACAGCATTTAAAACTGAGGTAAGATTCTACACAGCCACATCACAGCCAATCCTCAATCGTGCAGGCCTGTGGCATCAAATCCTTCCACTCATGAGAAAATCAGTTTTCGACTAATGAGAAACTTTTATTGACCCAGATTGCTAACCTTTTCCGCCCCTTCAAGTCAACTGAGAATCTTTACTTTATAACTTCTCCCAATTGTCCTGTTTTCCCACACTGACTCATATCTGAGCCTGTACTCCTGGTCTCTTTCAACATTTTGCCCTTTTTGTGCTCCAAAGCCCTACCATTTATTTTTTACTTTAGTCGACTATTATTCAAACTATGGCTGTCCTGACGTCAACATTGTTTACTAATTGGTTGTTAGTCCAAAATACTTTACAATACCGATATTACTGCAATATCCTTAGAAGATTTGAAAAAATAAAATAGTACTTTATTACTTTGAGTCAAATTCATCTTTAACTTTGTGAATTGTGCGTTTCTTCTCTTTTTGGCAAGTTACACTCACAATAAAATTGTACGGATGTGGACAGAGAGTCTTGATCCATAAACATACAGAATTGTAATAAAACAACAATTTATGTAGATGTTTTGGTTAACTGCAATACCGGTATCTTGTTACACCTCTAAACTTTTTTTAAATGGATATAGTACAATAAAAATTACAGTTGAAAACAGCGTAAACCCTTTATCATTACTCAAAAATAAGTTCTTACAGCCATCAGACTACACCACCCTTTCAGAAAACCATCTACACCGTGCGAGTGTAAGGTTGTACCAAATACAACAATATTACAGTTATCTTCAAGTCAATTTTTGCCCCACCCCACCACTTGTAAGTGATAAATGTTAGGAAATGTGTCCAAACATTTCTTATTAAGCCTTCCCGCTGATAGACACCAGTAATTATTTGGAGATGTAGAGCAGCTGCAACTCTCTAACTGTTTTCACCTGCTGCTCATGACATCATGACTGCTTCATTATTCCAGCCGGCTTGGATCAGATGAGCAAAATATGACACATTGCCAAGTGGTCCACAGTGTACAGAGCTGCACTGTGACTGAAGGTCAGGCTGAATCTGTACTTTGAAAATGTTTCTAATAGTCAAGTGTTTCTGAGTGGTCAGTCTTCGGAGAGATGCATTTTTTACTGTGTTATTTTTGCTTTGGATTGGTGATGCCAATTCATTTTGTCCATCCAGTCGGACCATGACAACATTTCTGCAAAACTAATTCAATCATTTAATTGCTTTATGAAATGTCCAAAATGTATTCATCTAAAAGAAATGTATTATTGGAAATGCATAGTAATATATCAATCTATCAAAGTGAACTTCCACCGGGGCCTTTCCGTAAGTTTCCACAGTGAATCCTTTTCTCATATCTGTGAAACTGTCCCCTGTTTTGACAGGTGAAGTAGGTTTCAGTTAACCTCCCGTTTGTGAAAAATATAACACCAATACAAAACAGAAAAAGTGTGCTAGCCTCCTCCAATTTTTCCCACAGTAATTCAATGTGTGAGCACAAAGATAGATGTACTGTGTGCAGTTAGGATATCATGATATTTTCTCTTTTGTTCAGTTAATCTGCCTTCACACAACAGACTTCTAAACCACCATAGACAATTCAAGTCTGACTAAGAGATTCGCGATGATAAGCAGTCACAGACATACAGTAGGATAGTGATATCGACATTCTGATCTAATGCGAATATTTCCCAAATTACCAAACTCTTTCAAAGGTTTTGGTCACCCTTTGACATTTAAATGATTGCCCCTGTTAGAGCAAACATTCCATTTGTACACAAAAAAATACATAATTCCCAAATTTAAACTTTTTATTGTTATTATAGTTTATTTGTTAGAGACCATTCATACAGACGGATCAAAATCACCTGCATTTTTTCCTTCCGTCTAACATAATTTCTGCAAGGAATAATTATGTCCCTCAAGCTGCTACCTTAATAATGAGAATAGAACCACAATGTAAAGATGCATCAACATATGTTTACATAACATAACACTTGATGATCCAATAGGTAGTAGATAAAACATACTGTCAAACTACAAAGTAATACAAATGCTGTAAAATCTAGCTAGATATAGAAAATATTTTAAACATATTTAGAAATGTCAAATAACAAGCAATTGTTTTGGGAATGATCAAATATACAGAGATGCTGTTCAAAACATTTAATAACAGCTAAGACCCCAAAGTAAAACAAGCTTCAGAGGTAACAAATACAAGGCTAAGTATAGGAAGAGTGATTAAGAAAGAAACAGTGAAGAATGTACTCAGGGTTTTATAACAGCATTAAGGTCAGCTAGTGCTATAGGTACTAGCCGGAGTACATCTGTAAAACCTAAACATAACAAGCAATCATTATCCAAGTGTACAAAACTTCTACATTATGTGGCAGAGTTTTTAGAAGCAAATCACAAAAACATTTAGCTTATGTAAAGCTGCTGAAGTTTTCTGATGTTTCCGATATTATTAAACTTTACAAAAGACTGATTCATACTCAATCCCATGTTTGTTGTTTTCAGCCCCGA
Organism: Eleginops maclovinus; assembly: GCF_036324505.1. NCBI lineage: Eukaryota > Metazoa > Chordata > Actinopteri > Perciformes > Eleginopidae > Eleginops > Eleginops maclovinus. Next base: position 13,631,183 of record NC_086368.1, on the reverse strand, counting down.
GGATCACTTTGTTAAAAATCATGAAGGAGAGGCATTTTTTTGTCAAATACCTCATACAAAGACAGTTCATTGTCGACGTCTGAAAAAGTCTTTCATATGACACACAGCACATCTTGTGTCCAGATGTTCTCATAACATTATCAGATGGCCTTTACCAAACCGTGAATACCTATTTTACATTTATACTGAGATGCATTATCTTTACTGCATGATCAAAAAGATATTCACTTTGTCTTTTTTTATTTCATTTCAAAATCCTCACATCCTGTGTTCTCCCCAGCAGCTGCTAGGTACATGGCATGTGTTGATAATTTATCTGTGTATACCCCAGCTCTTCAGCTGAATGACTTACAGAAAACAATTTTGCAAAAATGTAGAAATTTGCAATATGTTTTAATATCATTGCGAGAAAATATATATATTCTGAACAGTGAAAAGTAATCAGTAATAATTAAACAATTTAAATTAAAACAGCTGAAAATGAGACATTTGGTTTAGCTTCAGTTGTATAAATGCAATCTTTGCCAAATTGTAATTTGATCGTATGAATTAGTGATGCAGTTATAATCTTTTTTTTTTATGTAATTACTATTGTTAAATAACATCCATGTCACAATCCATATTTAAAAAAAGTTGTGTACCATGATGGTGCCGAAGTGCACTGTTTGGGTATACATCACACAAATGCTACTGCTACTACTACTACTACTACTACTACTACTACTACTACTACTACTCTACACTACTACTACTACTAATAATAATAATAATAATAATAATAATAATAATAATAATAATAACAATAATAATAAAACATTTATTTGGCGTTTTCCAAGAGCAGATGTTATACAATGCTTCACAACAAAAGATTAAATAATAGAAATGCATCAAGCTAAAAAAATAAAGCACCAAACACAATCTGCACAAATTTTGTATCCACAAGTATTATATCAAATCAGAGAGACTTCCAAAAACATGTCTCCTTGAGTGAGGAACATCCAACAACTGATCAGAGGACCTCAGGGACCTGCTGCTAATGAAGGCTGCACGAGCCAAACAACACAAGGCTCTAAACAATATCAAGAACTATGAACTGGATACCTAATTGAAGGGAAAGACATTCTAGAAACATTTTGGAATACTTTAAGGTGATTTAGGGTAAAACTTTGGAAACCACTGACCTAATGTATATATGGGTAATCACGTAATAAACATGGTCTTTCATAAGCCATATACAATAAAAAGCGTAGGGGGAGGGCTTGGAGTAACCATAAACATCATCTACTCCAGCCTGCTGAGTGAGTGAAAACAATTAGCACAACCACGAGACACATACTCACTCATTCATCTGCAGTCATATACACACCTCTGTGTGTGTGTGTGTGTGTGTGTGTGTGTGTGTGTGTGTGTGTGTGTGTGTGTGTGTGTGTGTGTGTGTGTGTGTGTGTGTGTTTAGTGTGAGTACATCATTTTTCCGATACCACCCAGACAGGCAGACATGAACTTTAACACACTAATGTTGCAGAATAGCAGCCTCATTCTGGGCACTGGGCCAATACAGTAAGGGGGAAATACCTCTCAGGCGACCCCCGCTGCGCTCTATATCATGATCTACAACTGAGCCACATCACTTTGCACCTTAAGACAGCACAAAGAAGCCATTCTTTCACAGGATTTCTTATTAGATTTTTTATAATCAATATAAATCCCTGTTACTCAGGCATGGCCAGATTTATTAAATAATGTCTGGTATTTTAGAGGGTTTAATTCGTGTCAGCTTCTTGTGTGGTCTCAAATTACCAGCCTGCTGAACATGAAACTGAAGATGAGCTTCTGAGCCCTCATGCCAGCGCATAATGTGCAGATATACATCTTTCCACGAAGAAGAAAATTAGGGAAGTATGTCATATGAGTGCAGTAGAACAGCCAGATGTAAAGAAAACAACATTTCTTTGTTTGATTTGTTTGCAGTGCATTGTTTAAGCCCCCCGACTCATCGAAACACTGTGACCTTGTTTAAAAGTTGGTTTTGTGTTCATGTAAATTTCAGAGGTCAGTTTTTTTATCTTTAATTTTTCAAGATAACCACTCATTTTCCGCTGACGAAGTCTTATATAACAACGTTTTCTGACACTTGGTTGACTTAAATTCAGCATCACGGTTTGTTTTGTGTTTTCTGAGTCACATGTTAGGTCACGATGCTTAAAAGAGGGTCTTCTGATGTAATTTTTTTCCCCGGGGGTCTTGATCCCATAAGGCCATTGACATATTGGCTGTTCATCATTGTGCAACCTTATCTGACTTATATTTCTCATTGTTCTACTCCTCGGTTTATGCTAACACATGTTTATTCAATTTGTTCGCATAAGCCTGACCCCTGTGTCGTTAAAAAAAGTATGGCTTATATTATTTCTATACTCTATGACAGGGTCGGTTCCAGAACAAATCGAATGGGGGGGCAATCATTTACCACAGGTGGGCACACACTGCCGTCAACAACCAACACACAAACACCAACGCAACTTCAATTTCAAAACATGCTGTAACACTTCTTGTCTTTTACACACATTGCACTGAGCACTCTCTCCCTCTCTCACAATAGGGTGATCAGGTGTCCTACACATTTAGCCGATATCCAGTATTTGATTGACAGTTGCCTATTTAAAACTTGGCTTTTATCCAAAGGTGTTTAGAAAACAAAAGAGGGTTTTTACCATGAGCTGTGTCAGATGTCAATCAATCAACAGAGAAATGTATTTACTTATGGGTGTAGCCATGGAGGGCGATTCCCAGACAGTTTTTGTGAGCTTCGCCAGAATATTTTTTCAATTGCGCACGTAGGTGAATTTGTTTTTAATTGGGGGGGGGCACAGTGACTCATTTGGGGGGCATGGCCCATGAATGACCCCCCATGATGCCGACCCTGCTCTATGATAAAAGTTCATGCAGAACACATCTGATAAATCCCTATCATGGATATTTCTTAAAATCTTACTCCACATCACGTGGTTTCTACCTAAATATCTACAAAACCAGCCCAGAAGCACTTCACTGTGTTCCTCATTTTTCCATAATTTCAATGTATCTTACCAAAGTTGCTTCATGACATTTTTACTATCAGTTAGATGGTTAGATTTCCTTACATACAGTCTACACAAGCTGTAGCAGGTCATACTCATAAATCCTCCTCGAGCCCCAAGCTAAATAAAATCATGCATTCTTTACTTGACCTTTGCAGAATGCCAACACATTAGACTGGCCCAGAAGGTTAAAACATTTGACTTAAAACGCTAAATGTCTAAACACTCTGCATTGCATCCCGTAAAACCAACAGCTGATAACATAATGTGATGTAAGATTTGATCCTTTATAAACCAGCATTAGGCTGACATGATACTTCTGCATGAATAATATTGTTCACTGTGGTTCTGCACATCCGAACAAATGCTGATATGTCATTTTTAGTGGCATCTAGTTAGCTGATGGGCTCAGTATAGGAACCAACCCATATGTGTTTCTCTTTCAAGCTGCAGTAATTTATAAATGCACCATTGGTTTTTGTATAGTTTTTGGCAGCTGTATTGTTAAAAGTGTTTTTTGATGTTCAATATTGGGGACATACCTTTTGATTCAACATGGTTATGGCCTGGTGTTGGTCAAAAAGATAGTTAAGATAATGATTATTAGGATTAGGACTTGGAAACAAGATGATGCATTTCAACACGCATATCCTGCAAACATTGAACAAGTTTAAACAAACCATATCTGAAAAGAAAGTCGGTCAAGGGTGAATTCAGTCTAACTCTCCCATCCAGTTGGCAATCAATCCTCAGTGTTTCTGTGAAACTGCTTGATCTAATATTTCCAGTGAGAGCATACAACATACAGGAGCAAATGTCAAAGCAGATTCTAAGTACAGCCCTTCGGATGTTACTTCACAGTTCGCACACAAGGTGCCTTGGACAGATTCCAGGTCAAATGAAATTAGGTCAACAATTTATCCCTCACTAGGAAACCAACCAAGTCAGCTAAATAATTGGTCATAGCTGGCTAAACAAAGCCATGCCATCTTAAAAAGACACAGACTGTCCCTGATACCGCTTCTTCTCCAAGTTAAGATTCAAATAATCTTCCAATGTCTTTGTCAACAGGCCATTTCTAATTTAGCAAATATTTAAGCTGTTTATGATGGCAAAATTGTAATTTAGCCCCCTTTTTGGTTATTGATTTATCTGATTCTGCTTAAGGTTTTGTCCCGCCTAAATCAATAGGATCTATAATAACATTGGCCTTAAGGGGTGAGCGGTCTATTAAGCACACAAGACCTAATTTCCACATGTTCACTCGATCCATGTCTGCTGGACTATCAGAGAGCAAAGTGCTGCAGGTAGGAGATAAGCCTCAAGAGTATCAGAGAAGTCATGTATTATTTATCCAGGACCTCCACGTGTGCTGTCTCTGGGATGGTCTGAGCTCGAGCCATCTGATTGGACACACCTCCCCTCAGCTCACATCTTCACAGTATAATCCATACGGGGGGCGGGGCTTGCTCGGTATTCACACCGGTGATTGGTCAACATAAAAAAAAAAATGTTGGGCTTTATCTCCGCGGGTTCCAGGAGCAGTTAGCGTGTTATAAATACTGCCGCCGGCCGGGGGGAGTAATATGAGCTCCGAGTTCTGCGTCCGGCAAGCGCTTGATGATCAAAGTCAGAAGGATGCTGCAACAAGCTTTGAGAGTATCCGGCCGCAGTGCCTTCCCCCTGGTCAAGTGGATGGAGAGGTGGGCTGAGGGCGCATCCGCCAAGCAGCAGGCAGCCAAGACTCTGGAGGACATGCCCGGACCCTCGGTGGCCAGCTTCGCCTGGGACTTGTTTGCCAAACGGGGACTGTCCCGGCTGCACCATCTGCAGGTAAGATGATGAACAGGGTTTCAGTTAAAGACATTAAAGATATGAAGATTTACAACTCCTGCCTTTTAAAACCCCATTGCACCAATATGCACCCTTCTTCTACTTTTGCATTAGTTGTGTATTCAATCTATTATTATTTTAGGAAGGTTACACTTCATTTGCATATTGTGTAAATCGAAAATAGACGGAGACAACGAGGAAATCTGTGTCTGCATGTCTCCTTCAAAATGACTGTCAGGTTGCCCCTACCCCCACTTATAGTCACATAATTAGATGCTTTATGTAGGGGGTCGCCCAGGCAGAACCCCCATATAAATGTATCGATATTGTAGGGGAAAAGCAATGAAATTAGTAAGTGAAACAAAATTCATTAACAAATGAAATGACAGAATACAGCTCAAGTGAGATATGACAAAACGGCTATGGTTTGCTGGTAACCCAGGTAGGATTCATTTTAATGTGAATACATTCAGTTTTCAGTGCATTTCTGATAACCTCCCTATAGGCTAAACACAGTGGGTGTACTTGGGCTTAAATATAAATATTTATTTTGCGGTGTAACAGTCTTTTACACATTTTGTAAATTATTTTAACCTTTAGTAACAAACACCAAGCCAAGGCCAGAACAATATTGGCCTGTGCCTGTTAAATAGTGTATATTAAAGAAAATTATCTGGGGCTGCAACTAACATTACTGTGATTACCTATGAATCGTTTGGGCTCTCAAATGTGAAAATGGTAAAAAAAAAAAAAAAAAAAAAATGCCCATGCTAGCTTCACAAAGTCCATTGTGATGAATTCAAATGTCTTTTTTTTATCAGTCCAGACCACAAAGATAATCAGGTTAATAAGAAAGAAGCCACTTAAATGAAGAAAATCTAGTCATGACTCTTGAATCATTGCATGAACAATTACTTCAATGATTCCTAAATTATTCAAATAATCGCTGCTACTATTTTCGTTGATCGATTAATCATAGTCACCTCATTGTTGCAGCTCAAAAATAATCTAATCATGAGGGAATAAAAACAGCCTGCACACATCTTTATATCTCCGCTGGGCATCATCAAAGATGCTGCCAATCAGCTCATAGCCTGCAGCGTTTCTACAAGGTCATCCCCCTCTCTCTCATGTTGTAGCTGGAGGGCTTGCAGCGATACGGGCCCATGTGGAAGGCGAGCTTTGGCCCCATTCTGACCGTTCATGTTGCTGATCCAGCGCTCATTGAGCAGGTACTAAGGCAGGAGGGCCAGCACCCCATGCGCTCTGACCTCTCCTCCTGGAAGGACTACAGGAAGCTCAGGGGACATCACTACGGACTCCTGACTTCGTGAGTATCACTCTGAGACCTCCCTTGCTCTCTCATCGTAAATCCCCAAATCACGATAAATTACAAACTTGAATGATTTGTAATTCGTAGCAGGAACTACAACATTATGAAATTATGGAATATCAACTGATGACAAAGACACAACTTCAAATTAAAATAAAATATAGAATTGTTTCATTCATTATTCAATATTCAAACATACAGTAGTTGTTTAGGGAACTCCCACTCAAGACTGGGGACAGGTTAACAGAATCAAAATCACACATACAAAACTATTATCTGTATTACCAATGTGTGGTTATTTGATTTCAGTGTAGAAAATGTTTGAATGCACAAGTTACATTTTGACAAACACGCAGAGATGCTCAACTAACAAAAGTGTTCCTTCATTTTGTTTGTTCCTAGTGAGGGGGAGGAGTGGCAGTCGGTGAGAAGTCTCCTTGGTAAGCACATGCTGCGACCAAAAGCCGTTGAAGCCTACGATAAAACCCTGAACGGCGTGGTCAGCGACCTCGTTGACAAACTTCGCCAACGCAGAAGCTCTGAGGGCCTTGTCACCGACATCGCAAGCGAGTTCTATCGATTTGGCCTCGAGGGTAAGATTTAAGGACTGAAGCGTGGAAACGTCATGCATCACTACAGGGTGTACCACACCGTGTAAACATTGGTAATTAGGGCCAGACAGATACTGGAACAAGTATTTTCTGATAATGACAATGACATTCAAAACATACTTGCATTTCAAACAAATCATAGATCAACAACGACTAACCTTTAGTCCACCTTTCCTATAGTGGAAATATTATACGTTTAATTATAATTTACGTATAAGTAGCAATTCTGCAAAATAGTAAAAAAAACAACCACATGAAAACTTATCACACATTGCAGATAGATCATGTGTTTGTGTAAAATATCTAAACTAAGTGAGAACAGGTAACACCTACAGCTATCAGATAATTAGTCCTGTAAAAAGAGAGGAATATTTTCCACTGAAATGTTGTTGAATAAACATATTTAGGGAAATGGAAATACTCGGTATTGTACAGTACAATCGTAAATGTATTTTTCTTATTACCAGCGCATAAACCTTTGATTGTTGAGTCCAGTTACAGTCATTGATCATTCCCTGCCCCATGGCTCCTCAACATTTATTCTAGCATGAAGAGAGAGCTATTTTCATAAATTTTGCTCTCCCATATTTCCCCGAGACTAAACAGATCAATCCAGTGACTGTATGGTCATATGAACGACTCTCTCATACATTTACTTTACCAACGTCAAATTGATTGTAGTGTTAAGTGGAAGCTCGGCCAACTGTTGTTGAAAAAATAATTTAACCTTCAAAAAAAGCCATACAGTAGATGTAGTTTCATCATCTGTTTACATTTCTGTCAGACCTAAGGCCGTTTCTTTCTCACATCCTCATTTACCTTTTTTTCTTTTTTATACTTGACAGGCATTTCCTCGGTTTTGTTTGAATCAAGACTCGGTTGCCTGGATGAGGTTATCCCTGAAGAGACAGAGCGTTTTATCCAATCGATTAACACCATGTTTGTAACGACGCTTCTCACCATGTTCATGCCACAGTGGCTGCACCGGCTGTTTCCTAAGCCCTGGAACACCTTCTGTCAGTGCTGGGACTACATGTTCGACTTTGGTAGGTACTAATCATTAAGCAAAATATCAGCCTAGTTTGATGTTCTCTGATAGTGATGAATGTTTGTATGACACTGTATTTAAAAATACGTAATAAACATTTGGAAGAAATATATAAAAACAAGTATAAACAGAAAATAAATTATGTTTTTAAAGACGTATTAGCAGGGATATTCGGCAAACAAATGCTAGCACTTCCCCTACAAAATGAAACCAAAACAAGGTCTATGTCCTTCCACACTCTATGACTACTTCCTTCCGCCCAGCCTCATTTTACGGGTAAATCTGGTTCCACTCAGTATTTGATTATTCCACCCACTCACTCTTACAGCACTTTAAGACTCATCCGGATCTGAATCGAACATGTTTAAAAGGATCGCTCTGGGGCAAACTGGATCTGGAAGCAGGAGATTAAAGTCCTTAAACCTCACACACTACTAGATCATCGGCGATATGAAGCCTAGAATGTCTGTCATGATGGGGTTGTAAGGAATTTTAAGAATAGTTGTTTCCCGTTTCCCTAAAAAAAAAAAAAGGTCTGGTTTGTGTTTAAAATATTTATTATGAGCCAACCATTAAACATTCGGCACACATTCTCTTTTGCATTTGCACACAAAAAATGCAATTTAACACGATTCATGTGCATTGCCAAATTTATGAAAGGTGAAAAGTAAACCTAAAGTAAATAATTTCAGAAATGTAAGATGAACAACTTCTTCAGAAAGGCCGTAATGGTTTTTGGTACTTATATGGTAATATTGATATCACTCTGAAGGTCCACCAGAAAGCATTTATTCTCTGTGCTTCTAGCTAAAGGCCACATCGACCAGCGCCTGACGGCTGAAGCAGAAAAGGTGGCCCGTGGAGAGGAAGTGGAGGGCCGCTATCTAACCTACTTCCTGTCACGGACTGGGATGCCAATGAAGACTGTCTACAGCAATGTCACAGAGCTGCTTCTCGCAGGAGTTGACACAGTAAGAACAATCACACTCTCTGTCTATCCGCACTTGTGCTGTACTCTGCCATCATATCTTCCTGATGTATTAACCTTTGTGCATCCTACCCGTCCTTTCAGATCTCCAGCACCATGTCCTGGTCGCTTTACGAGCTATCCCGTCACCCTGAGGTGCAGGCATTGCTCCGGGATGAAGTGTTGAGTGTGCTGCAGGGAAGGAGCATACCGGAGGCAGCGGACGTGGCGCGCATGCCTCTCCTGAAGGCCACAGTCAAAGAAGTGCTTAGGTAGAACTCAAAATATTTCACTTACTTTAATAAAGACATGTCGTTTTCAATCCGCAAGTTTCATTTTGCTTACATTATTGAACTTGTGTTTTCCAGGTTGTACCCGGTCATTCCTGCCAATGCAAGAGTCATCACAGAGAGAGACATCGAGGTTGGAGGCTACCTCATCCCTAAAAATGTGAGTGAGTTGAGGGAATAAAGACACTTTAATATCGTTCAAGCTCTGTGTTAACTGTTGGACTGAAATCTGTGTAATGTCAGGGGTTCACACTGTAAGGAGACATTTTTACTTTGCGGAAATATTAAAATGTTTAGGTTTTTAATACTTTATTGAAATGTTTCTTTCATAGTCTTCCAGGTAACTGATTTCTTCAAAGTCAATTTCAACTTTGTTATACCTTTTGTTTAGTTAAGTTGTAAATAACAGAAACAAGGCTAGATAATAATGATTTACTTCCCGGCGTCTGGCTTTAGCTGAATCTTACTCCATTTGTATTCGATTTCTGATAGCAAATGTACATTTTCCCATATCCAAAAACCTGGTGTATTTTAAGATAAAAACAGGGTTAATGTTATATATTTCTGACAGTCACATTTTTCCTTCCAGACTCTGATTACCCTGTGCCACTTTGCAACATCTCGAGATCCAGCGGTGTTTCCAAATCCAGATGAATTTCAGCCCCATCGATGGTTGAAAAAGGACCAGACTTTCCACCCTTATGCCTCCATACCCTTTGGGGTGGGAAAACGCAGCTGCATAGGGCGTCGCATCGCTGAGCTGGAGCTCTACCTCGCTCTGTCAAGGGTGAGTTGTCGGGAATTGATCTTGTGTTGTTAAGTCTTTGATATAAATAGGTTCTGTTTAATCCATTTCAAACATGTAAAGATAAACGTTTTATATAACAGAGACAATTAACATATATTTGTCCCAAACACTGTGATACATTCTGTTGAATGCTGCATGTACACAGATTATTTTAATTAATTAATCCTCAAATCCTCTTGCTGCATTTTTTCTTGGAAAGTATAGGGAACTAAAAGAAGGGGATTTGAGATTTGTGCAAATCCAGTTCCTAATGACTTAATTTGATTACTTAATCCAGGGATTTTAGTTAAGAATCTCGACCCAACACTTTGCACATGATGACCATGATGGGCATGATTTTTTTTCATTTGGTTTAATTTGTTTTCTCTGTTCACACTAGATCCTCTTAGATTTTGATGTGAAGCCCGACCCAGAAGGGATTTCCGTGAAGCCCAAGACCCGAACGCTTCTGGTTCCTGAAAGTGTCATTAGCCTCCAGTTTATTGAACGATGACCCACTGTCCTGAACTGGTCTGTTGCATGAACAAAAACGTTACTCTCTCACAGTAGAGAGTGATAGCAGGTGGCGTTATCGCAGGAAACGTGAGACTGTTGCACGCAGTAATGGTGGACCTCATCCTTTGTCACTCAAAATGCCAAAGCCCTCCGTATCTGGTACCTAGTGTGTCGAGGCTGCTGGTAAAGGAGGGCAGATGAATGAAGGATGAGCAGTGACAGCTCATCACTGAGGATTTCCACTGGTATAACTCCAAATGTAATACTGTGTGGTGATGTTTTTTTAGACATAAATCACCATCAAGCACTTATTTGCATCTAAGCCAAGAGTCATCCAGTGATCTCCTTCAGTATGTTTAAAAACACAAACTTCAAACCTTATCCTTAAAGTGAACCAGCCCATGGAATTTGCACCATTTCTGTATTTGACACTGATTTCTTATTTTAATGTAACCCCCTTCATAAATCTGATTTTACCTCTTAACTTATGTGCCCTGGTAGTGCAAATATTAAATACAAAGAGCTTTTCTGGAAGTACATCTGAGATAAACAGTTTGTTGTAAATATTTATAGGGACACAGACACTGTGTTTCTTAAGCTGCTGTACAAATTTTGAGTTGACACGATGTATTAGTAAAGTGTTTTTCATAAGGTGCTATGGTTAATTTTTAGTGACGGGTTCCTTTTTAAAAAAATGTTTATAAAAATGGCAGCTATTGAAATGATTCCTGTGTAGAAATATATTGTGCTGTTTAAAATCCCTAACACAGGCTTCTATGCACTTGGTTTTGTCAGTACTGTCTTTAACATGTAAATATAATTGAATGCAGCACAATGCTACTTTATCTGTCTAACATTTTTTATAAACCTACTAGTTTGAGTGTTACACCACCATTTTATAAATGTAATATGTTTCAGTAACTGAACTTCGTATTTATTCTAATTTAACACATGTTAGAAGTGTTACTGTAAATATCATTAAAAAATGTCAGTTTGGACTTGGGCTTGTTTTTTGGGGGGTAAACCAATGACAGTAGATTTTATGTCAATAATACATTTTGTGTGATTGTAATGCACATATGTTTTTGTTTTAAATCATTCCATTGGTTCAGCATTTGCTTTAATCTGTCTTCGTTTGATGCCACCAGGCACGTAGGCAGTAATTTCTTGGAAGAATACAGCAGAGAGTATCAAAGTTCCTGTGTGACCATGTGGAGTGTGTAGTAACAGCTGTGGTGCAGCTGGGGGTCAAGCATTTGGACTATATACCTCCACTGTCAATGGAGTGACAAACAATCGTTCAACTTAAAAGAGGTTTTCAAAGGTTAAGGCAGGTCTCCCCCAGTGGGCTGCTGTTTCAGGGGATTCTCAGTGAATGAAAGTGAAAAAGGATTTTTTTTTTTTAAAGAAGATCAAATAGCCTATACAGTATGTGTGTGATTTAGTTGGAGAGATAGTTCAGAAACGCAGAAGGTTGTGGAATTTAATTAATTTACCGGAGTAGGAATAACTAAAAAGCCTAAGAGGGGTGTAATTCTCGAGTGGAATTAAGTTTAAATAATCATGATCCTTAACTCAACTAGGAATTGAGTGATACCAAGCAATTAGGTGAAAGGGCATGTTTTGTTTTCTAGTCCAAGATTTTGAAAACTCCTGATCTAAAAATAAAGATATACCTCGAATTAAAAGTTGTGTTATTTCAACTCTGGAAGCTACAATGTTTAATCTGTATGCCTAATATATTTAAATGTGTATTCTAAACGTATTACATGTTAAAATACAACCGTGGGGCGTGGGTTCAGGAGTAATGTGGGGAAAGGAAAAATGAAACCAATGAACATTGGTTGGTGTACATTCACATTAATTCTAACCTTAAAGGCTACATTTAACCATTTCCTGTCTTGTCGTCTTTTTTGTTTGTTTTTTTATTATTAGAAAGTAGGACAAGACCTAGGCTTGATATTACACAAAAGGATATATGATTTTACAACTCCCTACTAGTGTGATATTGTCTTATTTTATTGTTGTTACATGTTGCATATAAAGATAATGATAAAAAGACAATTTCAATAAACATTTTAATTGATTTCTTTATGTTAACATTTTGTATTGGTATGTACACACATGGTTGCATTTAAAAGCACTTTGGAGAGTAAGAGTAGTGTTCAAAGTTACTAACTTTTGAACTTAGGCCATTAGTAGTCAAGTCAAGTCAAGTTTAGCCCAATATCATGAATCACAAATATGCCTCATTACTATCAGGGATATATGATTCATAATTAAATAGCGTGTGAGCTGTTTGAAATTAAATAAGCAAACGGGGAATGTTTACATTTTGGACCAAGAATAAAGCTATTAAATGTGTAATTCAATTTGCATTCAAGTAACATGACATTGGCCCAAAATGCAAACAAGACTCATCAACCTTACTTATAAATATTTATGTTTGGATTTGTGTAGTTTATGTAAGTAGATACAAAACTGCTTTAAAGATTCAGATTCACTCTCCAGTCCAGAAGGAGGCAGTAATGCGCCGTTAAGGTGCAACTACAACCTCACAGGAAGAAAACAGACTAGCACAGCAGCTAATGCTAACAGGAAAACGTCAAATTCATGTAGCCAGTTAGCCATGTAGCTAGCTACTGATGTGTTTTTAAAAGGCATACAAAGACCATACGGAATCCAGTTAACGGGTCAAATACCAGCACGAAGGAAAACAACGGGGAAAGGTGAGTCCCTAGACAGTAAAGCTACGAGTGTTAGCTTGCTACGTAACTGACGCTAGCTATCGTCAGAACGTTGTGTTTGCTTAGCTAATGCTAGTTAGCCAATGTTAACGAGCGTTATACTTGAACAAATTAGGTTATCTAACCGAACAGGATGCAGTGCAATATTGTCTAGACAAGCTCTCCATATTGCTGCCGTTTTTAATTTCTCACTAAATAGTACACATTGAAGGCAGAAAGAGATGCACTGTAGCTAATGTATGTAAACAAAGGCATTGCTAATTTGTATAGCCAGTCCTTTCCCCTCCCATACACATAAACACAGATACTTCAGTCTCAGGGCAGTTTACTAATGGGGAGGATGAATCAGTATCATGCAAGGCGTTAATCCGTCTGTCTGGTTATAATTTTGAAGTTATGTTTTCTTTTGAGCTAACGTGAAAATATATTATGATACAATGTTATTAATTATGATTATAATTGTTGATTCATAATGTGTTTATACAAGCTGGTGCAGCTAATTGTAATTACTTTGTTTACTGCAGAGTAGCTTCATTAAACAAAATCGGTAAAGTAATTAAAGGTAGGCTACTTAATAAAATGTAGTGGAGTAAAAGTACATGGTTTACCTCTGAATTGTAGTGGGGTAGAAGTGCAAAGTAGCAAAACATTAAAATACTCAAGTAAAGTCCCTCAAAATTACTGATTTGAAGGTTGGTATGCAACTTGTTGGGAGTTAATGATCCATGGACAGGGCAACTCGGAAACACAGTGAAATGTCCACCACTTTGTTTATTTATAGTGAACCATAGAGAGTGAGGAAAAGTAACCAAGTGCTCAAGTACAATATCTGAGTACTTCTCTTCCACCTCTGGCCATAGAACATCTGATCTTGCTGTGTTTAATATATGTTTCTCTGACCTGAGTCTGGATTATTTTCTAATGTTTTCCATGTTGTGACTGAACAGATGCAGGCGGGTGACCCTGTAGTTGGTGTAGCTGGTGCTCAGAGTCGGTCGGAGGACGAAGAGTCACTTGGAGTAAAAGATGTAAAAAGGACTGCAACACAAGCATTTGGCAGTGGTGTTCCCAAACGCAGAAGTTCCTCAAGGTACACTTTTATATTGCATTATTCCATCATTGATGTAGGCCTATTTGTTGGCATTAAGGCATGGATGTGTTGTTCACTGTTAGTACACATTATTTACAGTTTATTCCAGTGCCTTGTATGCAATTGTTTAAAGGGTTGCATTATAATTGTATTCAAACAATAATGTTTTAGGTCAATAAAGAGGAAGAAGTTTGACGATGAACTGGTGGAGAGCAGTCTGGTGAAGTCTTCCAGTAGAGTCAAAGGCCCTCCTGTCATAGAGCCGGTCCGCTTTTCAGGGAGTGAACCTTCATCTAGCGAGAAAAAAAAGGTACGTAAGACTTTAAAAACCCAACACATTTTTGAACGATCTAGTGGCAAAGATGATAAGCCTACAGAGGATTGATGAATGTATATTGTCTTTTTGTTAGGTGACAAAATCAGGAACCTCTCTCATACTGCCTCTCACCATGGTAGTAAACCCTGCACCCATCACTAAAAGAGTAAAGAAAAGCAAGCAGCCTCTACATATTACTAAAGACTTGGGAAGATGGAAACCCACTGATGACCTGCTACTTATAAATGCAGTGTTGCAGGTGAGTTGTATTCATGTTAAAATGGTTGGATAATGAATATATAAATATTAAATTGACAAGTTTGTATGAATCAGTTTATGATCTAATGAGTCGGTATTTGTCTCTAGACCACAGACCTAACCTCCGTTCATTTGGGGGTGAAGTTCAGCTGTCGTTTCACGTTGCGGGAAATTAAAGAGAGGTGGTACTCACTCCTATACGACCCTGTAATCTCAAAGTAAGTAGCGTCTTTAATTTTCCATCCATATTCTATGTTAGTTACTCAATTAAAAAGTAATTAATTCTCTGTTGTCTGTCTGTTTAGGCTGGCATGGCAGGCCATGCGTCAGCTTCACCCAGAAGCCATTGCAGCAATCCAGAGCAAAGCTCTCTTCAGTCAGGCTGAGGAGGCCCTGCTGGCTAAGATTGGCTCGGTAAGTGAAAGTGATGCATTTTACTTTTGTAATTAAATAAAGATAAAACATCATACAATCTAATAATCTTGCATTTTCCAGTCAGATGGTTAAGAATTAAATGAAATTTGAAAAGTTTATGTGTATCCAGCTTATTGCTTGTATTGCTTTTTAAATGTACTCTAAACCACATTTTTTGGTCTCCATTCTATAAGAACCCCTTCATTCTTCTGTGATGTTTCACCTACATTTTTTCTTCTGTTAAACCCTTTGAAATCGTATTTAACCCAACTGCTCCTTAGATGAAAATCACTTGTATGACTCACCCTTAACACAAATGCATTTAAACTTGACATTTACTCTAATTGTCAGTCTATAAAAATACTATTAAGACTCATTTCTGGCAGTTTCAACATCTTTTGTTAAGACTAGAGCTTGAGCCTTATTGTATTTTTAAACTTTGATGGTTCTAGGGGCAGGACACCAGGCTTATGAAAATGTATTTTAAAATGTTATTTTTTGTGTGTAAATATATTGCAATACTTAATCCTTTTTACGTCAATTGGCCAAAATTGGTGGGAAAGTATTGGCAAAAATGTAATATTGTACACTTTCGCAAACTCCATATGTATCCGACTGCTGTATTCACAAGCGGTTTTGCTTTACATTTGTCATTGAACAGACCAGTCAGCCCAAACTGGACGTGTTCCAGGACCTTCTGAGCAAACACCCCGCTGTTTTTCACCAATCTCGCACCCCCAAGAGCCTGCTGGTACACTGGCAGCTGCTGAAGCAGTACTACCTACTGGATGACCAGAGTGGTATGTTGAGTTACCTACACAGATACATACCAATATATAACTTCAAAGCGTTGAGTAATATATTACATTAAAAAAAGGCTAAACGTCTATTTTGCGATTTGGGATATAGAATGCACAGCTCTCAAACTTGGTAAGAAAGGTAAAAATAATTATGAGTGCCTAATGATACTTATTGTTGTTAACTCTCTAGATAAACTTTTATTATTAGTTGGAATTTACCTTTCTAATTATTTTTTACCATACTTTAAAAAACATTAGTTGTTAAAAAATGGTTTTGCTTCTGAAATTATTATTATAGATCAGTAAAGCCAATACAGAAGACTTTCCTTTTTTGAGGAGTCATACTAAACTGAAAACTAAATGTAAGCCTCTCTGTGTGGTGTATGAGGAAGTCCTGAGTGTTGTTTCCTATTTAAAGTATAAGCGTAATAATTCTATATGTAACTTTGTCTTTTTTATGGTACAGTCCAGCCTCTCCCTAAGGGCGACCAGGTCCTCAATTTCTCTGATGCTGAACAGATGGTTGATGATGTAAAGCTAAAGTAAGATAGTCTGTTTTTATTTTGCATGAAAAAGTATTATTTGACAAGTGTTTTATCATCTTTTCACTAAAGCATTGTGTCGCATGAATTTTTGATGCTGATCAATTTTCCTGCGTGTCTCTTCACACAGGGAAAGTAGAGATGAGGTGTTGGAACACGGTAAGCAATTGGATTATGAAGAAATTCAAATTAATCTTGCATACATGACACCTTTGATGATCTTGATACCATTAACATAAACGTCCTGACCTCTGATTTACCTTTGTCTTTACATTCAGAGCTGATGATTTCTGATCGTCACCAAAAAAGAGAGATCAGACAGTTAGAGCAGGAGTTGCCCCGCTGGCAGGTCCTCGTGGACAGTATTACAGGTATGTCATCAATCTCAAACAGATGGCTTTTCTATGCTTTTTTTTATTAATCAAGTAAACTAATTGGTGTTCATCTGTGTGTCAATAGGGATGAGCATGCCAGACTTTGACAACCAGACACTAGCAGCGTTACGAGGAAGAATGGTCCGCTACCTCATGAGATCGCGAGAGGTAAGAAATATTTCAAAACTGCGAGTAGGGATTTCTATCTCTGATGGTGTATTGTCTCGATGATGCTATTGATCTTTTATTCATGTTCACACAGATTACATTGGGTAGGGCGACCAAGGACAAACCGATAGATGTCGATCTATCGCTAGAGGGACCTGCCTGGAAAATATCAAGAAAACAAGGTGATCAAATTCGAACGCTGTAAAACTTCAACGTGACAAGCAAAACGATTTTTCAGTGAAACATTCCCACATTTTGATATTTAAGAGCATGATACTGTTATATTATATAGTTGTATTATAACTATTTTAACATTGCTAATGTATTTCACTTTTATTGAGATTATAACCACATCAGTTACATTTTTGAGTTTTGCACACAACACTATCAGTCACCTCATGTGTATTTGGAAAATATGTGGGCTGAACATGAAAAAAATGTTCATGGACATTATTAAAGAAAGGATGGAGAAACAGCATTATTCACAATAATGTAGAACTCCCCAACAAGGGTTTTGAGTCTCTTAAGGTATGCCTTAAAAAGTTTTTGAATCAACAATCAATTGTAACCAAACGACCAATTGTAAGTCAGTAATCTTGATTTGTTTTCTTTCCGTCGACAGGAATTATTAAATTGAAGAATAATGGAGACTTTTTCATCGCAAATGAGGGTAGACGACCCATCTACATAGATGGCAGACCGGTCCTGTCGGGCAACAAGTGGAAACTCAACAACAACTCAGTGGTGGAGGTGGGTGGAAAACGTTTTGTTGTAAAATAAAAGGAATTGGTAGTTGAATTTTATTATTGAAAAATAAATTATAGGAAATTATTTCAAGGCTCAAGTTTTTTTTTTATCATGTGCACAGTAGCTACAGTGTAGTTATGGCAATGAAATTAGGTCCTGAGCTCCTCCCAACAATGCAACATATTATAAATAGGACATAAGACAAAATAAGAAAATACAAATAAAATAGTGCAAAATGAAACAGAGTAGGATCAATTTGCAGATATTGCAGATGAAGTGTATATATGTCAGAAAAATAATAAACACAGTAAGCTAAATTGTGTTTATCCTTATCTATGGCACACAGAGGACATTAACTTAACCAAATATTCACCAATAAAACAAATATTGTTCTTTTTTTAAACAACTTTATTTTTCAGTTTTTCAACACATTATTGCGAACATTGATGTCAAACAGTTGCAGACAAATTGAAAGACCATGATGTATTTTATTTAGGCATGTCACTAACATACTGTATCTGTCGCTTTAGATTGCAGGTCTCCGCTTTGTGTTTCTCATTAACCTGGAACTCATCTCACTAATAAAAGCTGAAGCAGCCAAGATGGCCCCGCAGTGATGTCGGCCCTGAGCAGAGGAGTGAACACAAAGGACATGACTAACAGTGGTTATCTCATGAAGCATGGTAGTGCCCCCACGAATCAGAGTGACAACAGCCATGTTAACTGAAATGTGAAATATTAAACTGACTACAGCTAAATCCTGGAGAAAGGTAGTAACAAGTGTTGCTTGTTGTTTGGACTGTTTCCATGTTGTGATGTAGAAACTCTCATGGTGAAGCCTTTGTTTTGTTTTTTTCTTACATTTTCAGAATATTGTATTTAAATTCTGTAGTAAAACTTTTCAAAATATTAAACTTGTCTACACAAAGTTCTCTTTGAGTCAAATCTACTGTGGAAACGACACAATTCATAATCGTTGCTGCAGCGTTAATTAAGTATTACACACTTTGCCGACAGGTAGAGCTAGAAAGCCCAGCACATCCACATGCAATATAAGTGACAGGGATTTTCTACAGCAGCAATAGAAGCAAATTCTCAACAAATTATAAATTGTACTATTGTGAGATTTAATTGTGATTAATCTGGTCAGTCTAAAAAAAGAAGGGTACTCTGTTATACACAAATTCATGTACAATTTGATGCAATTACAACACTTGGGTGTAGCATCATTAAATGGAGGATATGATAAAGAAAAAATGCCACAAAATGTTTTCCAGTTGGTCTAAAGTTTTGAAATCTGGCACAGACCTACTTTGGGCAAATGTCTCACTGTAAAACTCAACATTTTAGAACATACAAATCACAGTTAATATAATTTAGCGTATTAAATATATTACATTATATGCGCACATCTACACATTTTAGTTACAAACAGGTTGCACCTAACTGTAACCATTTTTCTTGAACACATATTTATTGAAGGTGTGGTTTACATGTCTGTGGCCTAGTCTTTACACATATGACAGATCTTTTTTTAACTGTGAGCTAAAGAAGGTGTATTGTCAGGTAAATGTTTCAATGAGAGACAGGATGTTCTGCTCCATTTCACAAACTTTTAAAATCCTGATTAGTTATTGCAGCATTAACAACAAATATACCTGAACAAGACAAGCCATACATATACAACACTAGACAATCAACAAAAACAAATAATATAAAATATATTATCTCTTATATTTGTGTCACCTCAAAAGTGTATGATTAAATTGAATAGTCAATACAGATTATGATAGCATAACTGCCCATTACTATTTGTGTTAAAATAATCAACCTTCACACAGCATCTTTTGTAGCCATTTATTTGTTAATAATAAAAGACATGAAGCTGTCAGAGAGCAATTAGGTCACAGCACAACCTTGAAACACATAAATCAGCTAAATAACACAGTGTAAAAATATACCGGGGAATTTTGAAATATTGTCACCAAAACACAGACGATGCAGTCTAGTGAATCTGATGTTACCACAGAAACTCCATTCTAACTCGATATTTCCCACTGGTTATGTTTTGACTGGATTCTCCAAACATGGCACGGCTCACAAGCGAAGTTTAAACAAGAAAAACCAACAAGCCTCCGCCACATTTTACACAGCAGTGGTCAAATCCAAACAAAGCTATCCTTCTTTTGTGACATTCTGCTTCTCTGTATGTGTCTTTGCAGGTTAGTAGCAGAGAGAGAGAGAGAGAGAGAGAGAGAAAGAGAGAGAGAGAGTGAAAGAGAGAGAGCGAAAGAGAAGAAACTCAAGTCACTGCAGATAATGTTAAAAACACGATCTCCCCAAAAATAAAATTACAAAGAACAGCAGAAGTAGCCCTTACTGTATGAAGAGAGAGGGGCTATTCTCTACAAAAGGCTCTCCAGCCAATGTGTTACAGTTGAGCCTATATTTTATACACATCATTATCTGCTCACCAGTATGTTTTTTATTAAAACCTGCAGTACCCTTATGTTTACCATGTACTCTAAGGAGCAATAAATGTTCAGTCAGAGTTTAATCCCTGGAAGAGACAATCAGTGCGATATATTGTATTTTGATTTTGGATTAAGACAAACAAGAAAGAAAGTATGACAATTCAAGGTCAAAGCTAGAGCACAGACAAGACAATGCAGTGAAGAAAGGGAGGGAGGGTTAAATTGTGCCAGCATCTAACACACAGGAACACTCGCATGCTTATGAGCTTGCATCAACACATTCTTTGCTCCAACACATTTAATATACTTATATATGTATACTATATAATAATATAAAATCAGTAAGATTAGTTAGTATTAACCTACTTAAAAGCCCTGGAGCAAAAAGCCCTGCCGTTGTCAGGCAGTTTATTAGGGTATTTTAAATATTTGTCTTACTTTGTCATAATCAGAATAAGTCCTCAACTTTTCAATTTTATTCTCCAAATAATATTTAGTTCTTCTTCACATTTCAATTTAAGATTCTTCATTCAAATTGCCACCAGACAAGTGACATATATGCACTTTAAACGTTAGTACAGGTTCAGATTCAAGTACCTTTACTTGTTGCTACTGTTTCCTAATCAGCCATCCTTTATGGTTCTTGAGATAATGTTGTTGTAAATGTGGTTAACAATTAACAACTGCAATAGAATGCTATCGTAGGAAGTTGAGTCTCATTTGTTAGACAGATTAGATAAAGTGCTCAAAAACCTTTCCGATAATGATTTGATGCAGCTGATATGCATTTGACTCGCTTGTTCTGCAGAGAGGCGTTGGGTCACTACCTGATGCAGTGTATGGTTCAAATTTGACTAACATCGGTTGTCTTGAACGCAGCTCGGTCAGTGATTGTGCAATCGTTCAACGCATTTTGTTTCGTAATCTCGGTTGTGAATCGTGGAGATCAGCCGACTTCAAGCAGGCGACTGATTAAAGAGAAGTGAGTAACGTTTGTGGTTTAATATGAGCACTTAGAAACTATCTTACACGTTTCTTCTGCTTATGAACTCATCTGAGTGAGGGGCTGAATGCGGACATGCTATCAGTGCTAACTTAGTGTTAGCTAAATTAGCCATGAGGATGGTGATGGTGACCTGTGTCAGGATACAGGTTTCTAGCTAACGTTAAAATGTGTTATTATGCATTGTGTTTCGTACTCTGAAGATGTTTTCTAAAGTGCTTACCTCGGCACAGCCTTTGGTGTGGTGAAGCTACCACAAAGTATGACATTGGAGGAAATGTTTATGTGAAATGTTGTAATATGTAGGGCTGTCCTGTCCTACACCCAATAAATGCTTAGTCAACTGACACTAATACTTTGACAGTTTATCGATCAGTTTATGAATCGACTGATCTGTAAAACTAAGACGATACAAAGATCAAAGGTTTCACTTTAAATCACGTGTTTACCAGAGATTTTCTCATACCTTGTTGTTTTTGTAATGAGCAGTGGTGGAAAGTAACTTAGTAAATTTACTCAAGTAAAGTACTGAAGTATAATTTGGGGGTACTTTAACTTTACTTGAGTATTTCTGCTACTTTGTACGTCTACTTCTTAATTTCAGAGGGAAATGTTGTACTTTTACGGCACTATATTTATATGACACACTTTTAACTTTCACACATTCACTTTTATAACAATACACGTGTTTATATACGTACGTGTGTGTGTGTGAGCAAAAGTTTTGTATAGATATTGCCCTACAATATATGTTCAAATATAGCACAATAGGAGACCTTTAAGTTACATTTTCAGCAAGTAAAGGACTTTTGCTTGTAATGGAGTGTGTTTAGACTGTGGTATTTAGTGCTATTACTTACTTAAGGATCTGAGTACTCTTTCCACCACTTTATACAGTTGATTATGTGTTCAGTTGTTACATTGGTGTTACAATTCACGGCATAATAATAATAATAATAGATTCAATTTATATAGCGCCTTTCAAGGGACCCAAGGCCACTTTCCATGTTGTAAGGACAGACAGAAAACAAATTAGGCAAACAAACAAACAAACACACATTAGGGCAAATAAAAGAGTAAAACAAAAAACAAATAAAAATAATAGCCTAATAAAATAAATGGCAGTGCCAAGGAGGTGAACTGGGACCTCTCCAAGTAGCAGTCCACTTTCCATATTTCAAGTCTGTTTGGGGACGTGAACCGGCGACCCTACGACCCTACGATTCCCAGTCCAAGCCCCTACTGACTGAGCCACTGCAGGACAATGCTTTTGTAATTTGTTTCCTTTGACCTTCCAGTTAGTCATTTACAGATCTTTTTCTTGTAAAGCAGCCCTACCCAGAGATGTTTTCCAAAGCTTAATGATGTTTTGTCACTTCCTTGTGTCATACTGGGGTCATAACTTTCTTCTTTTATTGTCAAAATGTCAAAGTATTACCAACAGAAGAGCACAGGGTACCCTTAGTGGTAATACGGCTTAGGTTTCTTGATTGTTTGCCTGACAAACCTTGGTCATAGAAGGGAGTTACACATCCTCCAACATCTCTGAGGTCAGAGAAAAATTAAACTGAAGCCCAGCCCTCTCTCTGTTCACGCCCCCTGAGCTGGTTGGTCAGTTCAGTAGGAGTTTTAAGGCGTAGAGGTTCATTTCGTCATATTCCACGAACACACGTTGGCTGTAAAGACAGAGAAGGTTTGGTGAGGTGTGCTGAAAATAAAAACTGTATATCAGAATGTACTAAGCCTTCACGTAAAAATATATTAGACACAGTAGCATTTTTGTTTTTACCAGCTATTCTATATGTCGTCCACTGTGTCCTAACACAGCAGTGACAGAGCGTGTAACGAGTACGACTGTTTTACATCTGAAACTTCTCTGACCTAATGTTTAAAACACATCAGTAAAGTCTATTGTTGTTAGGGCTCGCACTAACAGTTATTGTCCAGGTTTCTCATAGTGGTTTATTAATTTGTTGCCCAATTAGATTATTTGTGTAATTGTTGCAGCTCTTATAGTTTTAAACATATTAGGCTGCTGTTATAGCTACACAATGTACCGTAATCTTGGTGGTAAAACAAGCATTAACCGGCACCCAGATGACGGTAAATATTTTTGTTGTGAATTTTTAGTTGGGGTCAGGATCCGAAGGGGTTAAAAGATAAAACAAATTCTAGATGAGCTCTGTTTATTTCACTGTAAATTAACCTTTTTCTCAACTTAATTTCTTCCCAGTATACCAGTGCAATGCTGCTCCTCAGATGCTGCCACAGCCTAACTAGATTTGGACCCCTCAACACACAAAGGTAAACTGCATTATTATACTGTTGGCATTCACTGGTTCTGCACTGACAGTGCAGTGCTGGTTTTGTTTGTTCTTCACCTGGTTAAATGTATCAGTTAAATAAAGGAAACTAAAACAGCAAACTCAAGCTGTGTTTGAGCAAAATAATAGATATTCATTCTCTTTTTTATCTTGTATTTTAAACAATAGTTGTTAACCTTGAACATTCAGTTGAACACAAGAAATAATGAGGTTGGTTTGATCTGCATAAAATTCACATTTCCATTTGTTTAATTTCACAGGCATAAAGTGACCCCTGCTGTAGTGTCGTGTGCAGTTCGTCTCTGGAGCAGCAGCAGCAGTGAGGATCGGGGATCGTACCAGCGCTCCTACGGTCCCAGATGGAGACATGGCCTGGCAGGACTGCTGGCTGGTAGTGGGGCTGTACTGGCTTATGGCCTCCACCACCACAAGGTAAGGAGGAGAAAATATCTGCAAATATAATGTTTAACGTGCTTTAGCTGTCCCAAGGCGAAGTTATGTCTATCAAACATCTTTTCTTGTAGGACTGTTGTTAAAATAACAACAACATGAGAATGGACATGACTTTGATTTTGAGCAATGTGAGCACTAGATGTTATTTCTCACATCGTCTAGACTCTAGACTGAATAAATTGAGACCTGATTAATAACATACTTTTTAGGTTTTTTAAATATATATTAACCAGGTGAAGATTCATCAAACATCTGGATATGAATCATGCCACTGCTGCTTTGCACTGGCTGCACTTCTTTGCCACATGCTTTACTTTAATGAATCATGTGTTTTCTCTTTTTACATATAATCAGTATTGTCTCATTTGTATATGCATATGCGTTTTGCTTTCCATTTCTAAATGAGAAACCCTTGTTATGCATTGTGCTAAGCAGGTTGCTTAACCTCTTTTTAGATGAAAAATTAGGGTTCGACCTGGGGAACTCAAAATAGGACAATGACATGGTTACTTACACTGCAGACTTCAAATGCAGAATCTTTATTTAACATTTTTGTTATGAATAAACTCTTAACACCAAACATTTACTGTCACGTGTGTCAACAGGGATTACATTAAAGTAAATTACCTTTTAATTAGCTCATGCTTTTTATCCAAAGCGAACAACAATGAGTTCAATAAACAATAGAGATACATAGGCAAGGCAAGTTTATTTATAGAGCACCTTTCAACACAAGGCAATTCCAAGTGCTTCACAAACATGAAAGACATTAAGAGCATTAAGAAATAGTGCAGCATAAACACATTATAAAAAGGCATTTAAAAACAGTCATTTAAGAGCAAAGATAATAAAATAAACACAACAGGTATAAAATACACGAATAAAAGTTACAGTGCAGAATAAAAGTTACAGTGCAATGTTAGATCAGAACAGTTCACTTAAAAGCAGCGGCAAAAAGAAATGTTTTCAGCCTGGATTTAAAAGTAGTAAGAGTTGCAGCGAACCTGCAGGGTTCTGGGAGTTAGTTCCAGATATTTGGAGCATAGTAACTGAACGCTGCTTCTCCTTGTTTAGTTCTAATTCTGGGGACAGAAAGTTGACCCGTTCCAGAAGACCTGAGAGTTCTGGATGGTTCATAATGTAGCAGGAGATCAGAAATGTATTTTGGGCCTAAACCATTCAATGATTTATAAACCAGCAGCAGAACTTCGAAATCAATTCTTTGACAGACAGGAAGCCAGTGTAAAGACTTCAGAACTGGAGTGATGTGATCCACTCTCTTGGTGTTAGTGAGGACTCGAGCAGCAGCATTCTGAATCAGCTGCAGCTTTCTAATGGATTTCTTAGTGAGACCTGTAAAGACACCGTTACAGTAGTCCAGTCTACTGAAGATAAAAGCATGGACAAGTTTTTCTAGATCCTGCTGTGACATTAGTCCTTTAATCCTAGATATGTCCTTCAGGTGATAGTAGGCGGACTTAGTGATTGTTTTAATGTGACTGTTGAAATTCAGGTCAGAGTCCATGACTACACCTAGGTTTGTGGCGTTAGCTGTTGTTTTGAACGAAAGTCCCAACCAGTGTTCTAGTCAGTCTAGTAATATGTTGTGGTCAACAGTGTTAAATGCAGCGCTGAGATCTAATAATACTAACACTGAGATTCTGCCACTGTCTGTGTTTAAGTGGATGTAATTGAAGACCTTAACAAGAGCAGTCTCAGTGCTGTGGTGTGGTCAAAAGCCTGACTGGAACACATCAAAACAGTTGCATCCAAGAAATTACTTAGTTGTTTGAAAACTACTTTTTCAATGATTTTACCTCGAAATGGGAGGTTTGATATGGGCCTGTAATTATTCATTACTGAAGCGTCTAGATTATTCCTTTTTAAGAGCGGTTTAATTACTACAGTTTTCAGGGCCTGTGGAAATACACCTGAGTGAAGAGACCAGTTTACTATATGAAGTAGCTCTGAGGACATGCTATGAGCAGCAGGAGGAGGACTTCAGATGTTGAATAATGTCCTCTAGGTCTTTATCATTAATCTGATGGAATTGTGTCAAGGTGTTTGAATTGATTTTAAGTGGACACAAGGACAACACATTTGCTGTACCTGACACAGAAACACAGAATGCCTGTCTGATTTTCTGAATTGTGTCAGTGAAGAAGGAATTCATTGCAGGCCCTAGTGGATTGAAATTCAGAGGCTACTGACACTGGGGGGTTTGTTAGTCTCTCAATGGTAGCAAACAAGGCACATGAGTTGTTTGTGTTTTTGGCAATGATGTCAGAGAAGAAAGACTGTTGCGCCCATTTTTAATTCCAAATGATAAAAGCCAAGTCTTTCTTTATAGATTTCAAAGTGAACCTGGAGATTTGGTTTTCTCCACCTGCGTTCAGCTTTTCTAGACTCTCTTTTTTTCTGTTCTCACGCTCATGGCTTTTCTCCATGGAGATATGTTCTTGCCACATACTCCTTTACCTTAGTGGGAGCAATGGCATCTATGACATTTTTCATTTTTGAATTAAAATGATCGACTAGCTCATTTACTGAGATGTTAGCGAGAGCTAGTGAGGGAGAAAAATTCTGAACAAACATTTCCCTTGTGTTTTCAGATAAATACCTTTTTTGAGGTCATTTCTTTTTGAACATTTTTGTGAACAGAAATTTGATTCGATAAGAACAGCTGCGTTGTTATTTTGGTCTATCCAAGTTTCAGTTAAAAACATAAAATCCAGATTGTGCTTGGTGATAAAATCATTGATTAAAAATGTCTGTCCTGCTAATGATCTGACATTTAATACAGCTTGTTTCAGCTTGTTGAATACACTATCCGTCTGATTGTGTGTGACAAGCTGTGACTGACGTGGAATCGCAGCTAAATTTGATTAATTCACACTAACAGTTGAGCGCTTTCTGTTTCTAAGCTGATTCACCGTTCTTAATCTATAACCTATCAACACAGATATCGGCAAAGCTATTGGCAGGCAGGGTCCCGGCATGTTCTGGATAGATTTGAGAGTGCCATACTCCCTTGAGCCTGGACCCAGCACATATCAGTTAGAGCTGGTGCACGTGTCTGCTTCGGTGATTGTAGTATAGGGACGGGGGTCTGCTTGCGAATCTCCTGAACCACCTTCAGGCAGGAGCGTATGCAGTCCCTGAGCTACTGGTTGGCGGAGTCTGGGCTCAGAAAGCTGGATGGCCTTTTGGGTGTTGAAGGGAGAGTATCCTCAAAGGCATTGATAAGCGGGATGGGTGGCAGTCGAGACCCCTCCTTTTGTCTCATAGGTCTCCCATAATCACGACTGTCCTCAGGCAGGTGGAGTGATTGGTCTTCAAGGTTTTCTATGCACTGTGTTGTGTCTTTCTCCTGTTTTGATTCCTCTTGTTGCGTGTCCTTGGCATAGGGAGCAGATTGATGATGCAGGCAGTTGAATGTGTTAGAAATAAACAATTTTACTACTGACTTACAAAGTCCATATGCCTTAAAAAGATGTCTGCGGTCCCAGAAAAAGTTAAAATTGTCAATAAAATGGACAGTATGTTCAGTACAGGCAGTTGAGAGCCACGTGTTCAGAGCAAACAATCTGCTGAATCTCTGCGCTCCTCTTCTGACTGGAGTATGTCACCCACATACTCAAAACGATATTAGTTTTGGTGTTTTCCTATAATATTTTTCTAAATAGGATTGTGTTTTTTACTTAATATAAGACTTAATCCATATTTATTTTAGTTCGATTTATCATACCATATACTAAATTAGCTCCCTTGTATCTACCTAGAGTTTATTATATTGTTCTGCTAAGGTTTCAGTATAATGTAACATTGCTTTCAGTCTGTAAATCCTCCAAGAGGCGGTTCAGATAACAGGGATAGCCGTAAAAGATAATCATAGCGGCAGGTTAAACACACCTAGCACAGTTCCATCGCCATGTGCAAACATGAGAACAAACCCTGCTGTTGCCGCTATAAAACCAGAGGCATAAAAATGGACAAATATTTAAAGTAACACAGTAATTGCAAACCAATTCAAATGACCTCTCAATCACAGTTGTACTAAGCAAGATGTCTTCTGTTTCAATTTTTTAAAGGATCACACAATTAATTTCTCCTCTTTCCTCTCCTGTGCAGGCTGAGCAGCAAGACTCCATCACAGTGCAGACCATAGAGAAGACCTCAGCCTTTCCTATCATCAGTCAGGAGGAGGTCACGACTCACCGCTCCCTGGAAGATGGTGTCTGGGTCACATACAAAGGAGGCGTCTACGACATCACTGAGTTTGTGGCCATGCACCCTGGAGGGGATAAAATCTTGCTGGCAGCAGGGGGAGCTCTTGAACCTTTCTGGGCGCTGTACGCTGTACACAACCAGGAACATGTGCTGGAAATGCTCTCAGAGTATAAGGTGGGCCTCCTCTTGGTTTGTGTTGATAAATAACCTAAATTACACTCATTTAGTTAAATATAAAAACCTTTAAACACTTTCTATTTTGCGAAAAACTGTTCAAACCAAATTGTTAAAAAAAGGACACAGCT
The DNA here is from genome assembly GCF_036324505.1 of Eleginops maclovinus. NCBI lineage: Eukaryota > Metazoa > Chordata > Actinopteri > Perciformes > Eleginopidae > Eleginops > Eleginops maclovinus. Next base: position 13,602,473 of record NC_086368.1, on the reverse strand, counting down.
ATCCTCTAAAACCATGAGTAAGATTGAAAAAGAGTAATGACTATACATCAAAAGAACCGCAGAATATTAACTATAAAACCAGTGAACTATAGGCAGGATGGAATTTCACTGGGTGGAACAAGTTTCATCAGACAGGGCGTTCATCTCAAAGCCACCAGCAGCAAACACTGTAGCCAATGTTGGTTAGTCTGACACTTGCAGCTAAAATATACTCAATACGTCAACTGTTAACCGTCCCTGCATACAGATTTTAACAATGTAACATAAAATTCCAAATTTATGAGCCAGAGAAAAAAAAATGGTATAAACTATACTATTTTTGTACAGTCTATCACTTCCATCCATCACCGTTTATTGACACAGGGACCGGATACTCAATTGTTTTTAAGCCACAATACACCTTACAATAACATCTCCTTAAGCATATATCTACTAAACTAATTCATTAAACATTTTTGCTGTTTCTTTGAGAAATAAAAAACGAGATAAATGCCAATATACGGCAGCTGCTAAGCAGGGGATGTTGAATTCATCCTGAAATGAAATTTTCCTTTATTTTTGTCTGTTGCAGAAGACACATGAAAAGGTCTACTGCATACTATATACTGAGGAGCTGCTGTAGGCTAAATACTGGCACTCTTCAAGCTGTCATTAGAATAAAAAACACTCTGCTCATGTTTTTGTTGTGCAGTTTCCTAAACAAACACAGCTCTCTTTAAAGATGGAAAATCCAAGGCACTCATCTGGATACACTTTTAAAAGCCTTTAATAAGATTGGATCAGGATATTTAATGATAAAATGTATAAACAAGCACCCTGAACAAGGCTTGCCTGTGCTCATACACATGGGGTTTTAACAAAGCTCTAAGTGTACAAACATTATATATGTTTCATCAAATCTTTGCACAAAAAAAACGTTTGATCAAAGACTTTTCAACTGTTCGCCATAAGAGTGTCTTGGACCTTTTTCTGCTGAAAATATGTGATAGTATATTCATAGCATCAGTCCTTTGTGGTCAAATCAAACTTTCCTCTGTGTTCGACATAAGGTTGGGGAGCTGAGTGCAGAAGATGTGAAGAAGCAGAAGGCTATCAAGACATCAGACCCTTACTCTACTGACCCTGAGCGCCATCCCGCCCTGCACATCAACAATCTGAAGCCCTTCAACGCAGAGCCTCCTCCTGAGCTCCTCTCTGACAGCTTCATCACCCCCTCTGCTATTTTCTTCAAAAGGAACCACCTGCCTGTCCCTCAGGTGGATGCTGCTTCATATCAACTGCACGTAGAGGGGCTACCTGGAGGAGTCCTGACGCTTTCTTTGGAGGAGTTGAAGACTCGATTCCCCAAACACACAATCACAGCCACGTTGCAGTGTGCCGGTAACCGCCGCTCTGAGATGAATAAGGTGAAGCAGGTGAAAGGGCTGAACTGGGGCATTGCTGCAATCAGTAATGCTACATGGGGCGGGGCGAGGCTAAGGGATGTGCTGCTGGCCGCTGGTTACTCGCCCGATGTGGCTCAGAGGGCTTTCCATGTTCAGTTTGAAGGACTGGATAAAGATGTGAGCGGGACGACATATGGGGCTTCCATCCCTCTAAACAAGGCCGTTAATGAGGAAGGCGACGTGCTGCTGGCTTATGAAATGAACGGCCAGGATATTCCCGCCGACCACGGCTACCCAGTGCGTGCTGTGGTGCCAGGCACAGTGGGCGCACGCAATGTGAAGTGGCTGGGGAAAATCATAGTGAGTGCAGAAGAAAGCACCAGCCACTGGCAGCAGAACGACTACAAGGGCTTCTCCCCCGGGACGGACTGGGACACGGTGGATTTCAAGTCCGCTCCAGCCATTCAAGAGCTACCCATCCAGTCGGCCATCACCGTGCCGACAGACGGGGCTGTGGTGGATCGCAGTTCAGAAGAGGTGACCGTGAAGGGCTACGCCTGGAGTGGCGGGGGCAGAGAGGTGGTGCGTGTCGATGTTTCTCTGGATGGTGGGAAGACGTGGCAGGTGGCCCAGCTGAGGAGCAGCGAGAAGGGACAAGCACCTGAACCATCACCCCCACCGGGACGAGCCTGGGCCTGGAAGCTGTGGGAGGTGACGGCTCCTCTTCCTGCAGAGGCTCAGGAGCTGGAGATAGTTTGCAAGGCGGTTGACAACAGTTACAACATGCAGCCAGACACTGTTCCTCCCATCTGGAACCTGAGGGGCGTGCTGAGTAACGCCTGGCACAGAGTGAAGGTAGTGATCAGAGAAGATAATAACGAGGAATAGACTCAGTGCTTTCATCCGTTTTCAGAATCCAAATGGTTTACACTTGAAACTGTTATTTAAATCCGTCACTTATACTCAGCACAGAAAGTGACGGAGGAAAGTACAGTTTCATAGATGCAAAGCTTTGAAGTATTTATGCAATTGTGTTGCTCTTGAGATTTGTGTTAACCTGGAACAAAGCTAAAGGCTTAAATTTACCAAAACATGTCCAGTTTTATCGATTGTTGATCCACTTACACTTTGGTCTTAAGGGGAACATGTTAATTTTCTGATCTTTTAGAAAAGTAAACATTTTTCTATGTATTTTTGTTATTGGTATATTGCAAGGGTTGAATTAATTGTGTGGTTAACAAGCATCATCATTTAAAACGTTATTTAAAATAATTTTATGATATCTAATTGAAATGTAAACACATTTTAAGTGTATTATAAAGTCATTATTTAAATGCTTTATATTACAGTTACAGCATTTTCACTTTACTTAAGACTAGAACTGACACGAAAATCATTTGGGAGCATGTTTTATCCGTAGCTGTGGCATTGTGACCTTGTGAACAAACTATTTAATAACTTTTTTTATGGGAAAAGTTTGAGTATAGCTTAAAGGAAGCAGAGGTCGGTGCCGTAGATCATCCACCGTTCAGTCAGGGGAGCTGCTCTCCTCCGTTTCTCAGTCTGTATGAAGCACCACGCCTCACTGTGGAGCTGCAGCTCAGGTGCAGCTGTGTTTATACTACGACACTGCTCCACACTGCAGAAGAAGGGCACATCTTGACCACAGTTTAGACTACACTGTGTTTTGTGTAAAATGTACATTATTGTTGAAGATGATAAATAAAGAGCTCTAATTTTACACTGACATACTTCTCTTGAGTCCGTTGTTGCTGAGTGCAAAAAGGTAAAATGTCGTACAGCACTAATTATTATAACAGCAAATGGAAACAAAGGACAGTTCTCTTATTTTAAGTTTAAGACATTAGTTAAAAATAAATTCAACTACATTTTAGAGCTGCAACAAATGGTTGATCCAAAGAAAACAATCCCCATCTATTTTCAAAATCAGTCATTAAAGTATCTATTAATACAAAAATAGCAGAAAATAGTGTTTATTTTTTCCTGTTTTACTTCTAAAAAAGAAAGGATATATCAGGAAATAGAATAAATATTTATTTTTGGTGAAAATAATTGTTACTGGAGATCCTTACTGGCAGTTAAACCACTGTTTTTAATAAAATGTGTTTAATCAGATTTTTCTTCTTCAAGGGTTAATGTAATAAGGAACATTGCATTACTAAATGTTATTTATAGTATCAGATCCCCTTGTAGTTTTGCTCACAAACTAGAAAACTGCTTGAGTTGTGGGACTGATAAGGTTTCATCTTTACCAGTGTGTTCTTTGTTGGTTTGTTCTGAAGTCTGGGTCACCTAAGGTTAGCGTTCTAAAGCTTTGGGTAAATCATGACTTTCACATGTTGGTGATACTTTATTTTAAAGCGGAAGTTTGCTTTGCTCAACATCAGGAGGCAGTTATTTTTTGCGGACATCTCTGCAGTCTCTTTTTAAGTCTTGATTTACAAAGTGATTCCTTAAAGTGTTAAGAGAGGAAACAGGATATGAAGTGAGTCAGACAGACCTCTGAAAAAAGATATTGCAGCTGGTAGGAAAGTGAACAGGAGGGAGGAATGGAGGACACGTTCATTTGAAAAGATGAACTGTCCTGTCAGGACATATGATTTGGAGTTTGAAAGGATGCATAAAAAAAGATAACATGTGTAGTCTAATCCCTTGTATTCTGAGAAGTCGAAACCACAATAAACTATCCTATATTCAAGTGATTTTTTGGCCATGGATTAAGCAGATAAAGGATGCTCTCCTGCATTATGTTTTCTCCGACTTCATATAATCAAACCAGATATATACCAGAACTTTCCATGCATGATGAATACTGCGAGACTCATTTGTTTATAAGCATCCTGTAGCTTGTGACCCAGCGGGGAAGATGTTTGGAAATCCTGTTTATTTTAAACTGGTCAGTGTGATCTGTCTCTGAGTCACAATGCCGAAAAATCCAGTAAGCAGAATTGCATCGAAAAGAAAAAAACATTTATGTGATCGGACAGTCAACTCATACTGAGAGATTTAGTTATTTTGTTGGTTTCAGACTTCTCACGTTGCTATGAGTATGTGCAATGGGGGGCAACCATGCACTACTCACTAAGTTTTAGGAGAAATGACGGAAAGGGAGGGGAAGCAATGTCTGCAAAATATAAATAAAGACATATCCGCTAACTTTAGTAGAAGATGAGACATTAAAGATTTGAAGAATAAAGTGAATCTTTTCGACCAAGTGATATCATTCTCTGTTTACCCGTTGTTCACTCGAACATAGAGAGTGGAGTTTCAGATATTGTTTGCATCAAAAATTGCCTTTACTGTACTCCCACATTTCTCTTGTTCCTCCTTTTTGTTCCTTTATTTCTTCGTTGTCTACTTGCAATACTTTCACAACAATGACACAATATAATAGAAAGGAAACAGATGGCTCTTGGTTTTATTTCTCTCTACTTCAGCAAATAAAGAGGATTGTGTCACATTGGTGGTAAATGCAAACCAAGGCACTTTGGCTTCATCTCTCTGTGTGGTACGTCGTGATACAGTGAGGAATGTGCAGCATGTAGACTGGAAAGATGATCAAAGAAATATACAGTAAATAGCCAAACTTATTGTTTCTATGATTGACTCTTAGTTTAATGCGATTTCTTACATGAATTCCAAAGGGCCTCAAACATTAGGAGTTGGTTTCCTGTATTATAGACAGAATTTGAGTTCTTTATCTTCTATACATTTTATCTTGAATTTGATTCAAGATAAAATATATTGTTGGTATGTTGCCTCAGGATAAAGTTTGAGGATGTACCATCCTTCACTCTCGTCTCGATACCAGCTGCCCTGCTGTAACATGATGCTAATGCTGCTGTAACATGTATTCACCAGAAGAACCACACATACTGCCTTCTGTCGTCCTATCCACATTTTGTAAATATAACGTACAAATGTCCCAATACAGTTTCAAGTGTTCACAGTGTGAGACACGCTTCCATCATCCACAACTTTAGAATTTTGAATTCTGTAGACTTTAATGTTGCTTTGGGTTTAAAATGATATCTTTATAAAATCTACACAACTACAAACTGATATAAATGTATTAAAAACCTGACAATGCAACAATCAGGAATGAAGTAAGCCAAATCAGAAATAGTAAAAAAAAAAGTTCCTGCTGACGGAGGTTTCTCCAACAACGCTTTGTTTTCCTTTTTCTGCCTTTATTACTACAAGGATGAATAATACTTGTGTTTAAGGCTCACACATGTTTGCTTCTTTGGCTCAAGTTTCTGATTATGTGCCATCATATATACAATAAAAACAATCATAAGGTTGCATTTCTAATTGTTTTGATAACCTTAACTATATTGAACTCTAATACTTAAGAATTTTACTTAAATCTAGGTGGTAGAAATATCACACAATCAGAATCCGAAATACTTTATTAATCCCAAACTGGGATTTTATTTTTATTTTTATAAGCTGCTAAACACATCTGGCATAAACGTAATATTTGTCGTGTTTTCTGGCCACTTGACAGGGACAAGACTGAATTTGTAAATGTGTGGACTGTAAAACCAAGTAAATTACCTTAAATAATAACAATTATAATAATAAGAACTCTCTGTTGGTTGCCTTGGGATCGACTTTACATTTTTTACTTAAATTTGATAATATTAAACAAAGTGGTGTAAGGCATATATATGTCTTTAAATCCCATTTGTTTTACACAAAGGGATAACATGTTGTTGATCTGTCCTTTGTCACCTGTCAGTGTGGATGGGTCCAATGATGGCTCAATTTGTGTTTGAGTAGTAAACATAAATATTTTTCCTGGATGAGATAGATGTGGGGACAACAGGAATTCATAAGGCACCTTTTGTGGTTTAGGCCCATAATTGAACTGCATTTGATACATACCTGTAGGACATTGAGTTCTGTATTGACACCAGGGAATCAACAACAAACCTAATGACCAACGAGGAGTAATATTAAAGTTGTTATAGTGATAGTTTCTTTCATGGTGAAAGACTTCTTAAGAGAGTGTAACGGTAGCTTGAACCTATAAAGTGAGTGTGGGATCATTTGTACAGCTCCACATCTGAACAGCTGTACAGTTTAACAGCAGACTTGTTGGCAGGAGGCGAACTGGCCGCTGGAGTAATCGTCATTCTTCAGAGATGGATCATCAAAGCCACAGGGCTGACTCACATGCCTGCCGGGCTGAGTTTAAAACTGCTGCAGCGCTGAGAGAACAAACACAGTCTGTTGTTGCTGTGAGAATCTGCTGAGCGTTTCAGGCTCTCAGCATCAGCACAGAGTGATTGGGAACAGAAACTTTTGATGAAAACTTGAATATGGACTACACAAGACTGCTGCTGCTGCTGTTGCTGCTCAACCTCAGTGGAGCTGTTTGTGCAGTGGTGCAATGGACAGAATTAGATGAAGCAAAGGTAAGGTTGTAACTTTTCAAACATATATTCACAATCTTATTTCTTTTCTCAACAGTGGGTATACAAACTGTTTAATATTCTACATGCCAGGCTCATGTGTTTAGCTATTTATTGAAAATGTACTTTATTTTACTGTATGTAAAACAAACACAAACATGTAAATATCACATTCAAGATAGGCATGTGAATAAAAGCAAACAAAGCATATATAACAAAAGGGAAGCATGGTGTTACGGTTACAGCATTATATATAATCCTGAAGATAAAATAGGACCTTCCTTTTTCCTGCAGTTCTGGTGTATGTGACTTAAAGTTTGGCATTCTTAATGCAACTATAAAGTGCGTCCACTTCATAACAATTTTCTTCTGTCAGCAGTAAAACAACCTAGTTTTACAAATGTTTTACAAACGTTGATATCCTTAATAAGTGTTTGACAGCTTTTTTGTCTGCCTCTGAATTACCAGGCCTATTTGATGAAGTTTGGTTACCTGAATGACCCCGCTGATCCACAGGACCCCCAACACCTGGAAGAGGTCATTGAAGCTCTAAGGTAAAATAAACTGTTGCCCTTTCATGAGGAAACACATGCGAGTACTTTAAATCAGTTAGATATGTATGAACGATCCTCCCACATACAGTGGAGGTCTGGAGCAGGATGCGTGCAGATGTTTGATCCTTTCTTGTCTCCAGTGTTTTTCAGAGAGTGAATGATCTGCCGCCTACTGGAGAGTTGGATGAAGCCACTCTGGTGGTGATGCGTCAGCCTCGCTGTGGCATGGAAGACCCCTTCAACAAGAAACAACACAAATACAGAGTGATGGGTGAGTCAAGAAAGAAATCTTGATTCTCTCTTTAATTAAACTGTCTACAAGAAGTTCATTTAGATTTTTGCTTTATAGATTTGTTGACAAACTGCACAGATTTCTTTCTCTATGCTCATGCCCTGCAGCGTGAACAAGAGTTTGTAGATTTAACTTTTAAACTCAGAGGAATGTTGGCAAATTGGAAAGGACCAGCATCTGTTAGACTTCAATTTTCAGGCTTTAAGACACTTTTAAAGCTTTAGGGAAGTACTTAGACACCTAAATTCAGCTCTCCCTCCTTAGTATAAACATACTGGGAAATTAAAAAAAAACACTTGTTTAGACTCAACTAAGAGGAAGTATTGACCTCCAGATTTAAAGTGCACTCAAAGTATTTTCAACCCTTAGATGACCCTAGCTATGTGAAGATATTAAATAACTGAAACTATTCTCTCTCTCTCTTCTTCTCTTTTTTCATTTGTACTCTCAGTGACTAATGTAGAAAATGTTTACTTCTAGTAGGTATAGCTAGTTTTAATGTGGTCACTTAGAAATATAGTATTCATCTCTTGCAGGTCATTGGAGAAAAAGGAGTATGACATACCGTATCTACAACTACACACCTGACATGAAGAAAGCCGAGGTTAAGATTGCCATCCGCTCTGCCTTTAAGTACTGGAGTGATGTCACTGCTTTGAGCTTCAGAGAGATCAACTATGGCAGAGCAGACATCAAGATCTCCTTCCATAAGAAAGATGGATTCTGCCCCTTCCCGTTTGATGGCCGAGGTTAGTTTTTTATCTCAATTTAGAAACATAGCTACTATGGGCTTGCTGTCCCCTGAAACACTGAATGTTACCTTTGATGTTCTTCTTCAAGCCGAACTATCCCTGTAAAGGAACACTTCATTCACAGCATGATCATTTGTTTTATTAACGATAACTCATCCCGTCCTTCCATTGCCTCCTAAACAGAGGATCAAATACACTGAGAAAATTCTTGATGTTTCTAAGTCATTGGGGACCCATTTACCAAGCAAAACTATATCAAATATCTGTGACCAAACTCTCAGACTGCTCGTACAATATAATTCAACTCTGAAAACAAACTATTTGAAACATTGAAGCATAACACTTCTCAGCTTTTGCAGACACATTCGTCAAGATCCACACAGACCTTCCTGTTTTACTGAAAATGAGTAAACAACACTTTGTTGAATTTGTTTTGTTGTTGTTAGACACAACCCCCTTTTTCTTCAATTCATCAATTTTGTCATTTTCTCAGTTTATGAGTTCTTGCAAGGTGAACAATGTTTTGTTTAGATAATTAAAGTGATATTGTGTGCAATTCTCCTTTAAATTGTTATTGTATCACCTGCAGGTCATGTACTAGCCCATGCTGAGTTACCACAGTCTGGTATTGTCCATTTTGATGAGGATGAGTTCTGGACTGAGAGATCGTATTATGGCACTAATCTGCGTATTGTGGCTGCTCATGAGATCGGTCACGCCCTCGGCCTGGGCCACTCTCAGTTCAGAAGCGCCCTGATGGCTCCAGTCTACTCCGGTTACCGTGCCAACTTCAGGCTTCATACAGATGATGTGCAAGGCATCCAGCTGTTATATGGTGGGTGCATCAAGAAAGCCTACTACTGTTTGTGTCAGTATTTGTGGACCTGCATAAATCAGTAGTGTATAAACAGGTTGTGAAAAAAAAGAAAAATACCGAGCAAAATAAGACATAAAAAACATCACTTCATGGATTACCTCAACATGATAATGATTGCATGACTCATGAACTCTTTGACATACTAAATATCTGATTAACGCAGGTTCATGCAAAAATCTGTTGAAACTATTTAAACTGCACATTTCTGGCCTTTAAGACAAAAAGCATCATATGTGATATGTGTTTTTTTTTTCAAATGTCAAAATAAGGAGAACACAATCCCAAATTGTCTCTGTTATATAGGAAAACGCGTCACCAGCACTTTGGCCAGTCCAACACTCCCCAACAGTCTGCTTCCTTCAGAGAGCAGCCATGACACTGAGATCAGCCCTGACCCCTGCACTGCCCCACTGGACACCATCATATTGGGTAAGTTATAGATTCATTTAGAGTAAACACAGGAAACGCATCACATGTGTGCATTATAGCCTGACTTTATCTTAGATCACAACACACTGCATTAACAGGGAATAGACAGACACATTCATGAGCTACAGTGAAGGTATGGAGAATTCCATAATGTACGATTTTAAAGAAATATAAGACGACAGGTACTTGGGTAAAAAGAAAAAAATGTTGTTTTTTCCTGGAGGAGCAGTTTAAAAACTAAATAAAATAGGGATATGTTTAACTCAATATTTTTCTATCTTTTGTATAAGTGAAGTCAAGGTGATCATGTACGTTTCGTTGCTGTATCATCATACAAATACGTTTTTTGTACAACAGTAGGTTTACAAAATGTGTGACAAAGACTTTAGTACCTCTCTGAATGTTTGAACAGGTCCATGGAGGAAAACCTTTGCCTTCAGTGGTGATTACGTCTGGACGATCACTGATCTGGGATACAACAAACCGATACAGATTAACAGGTTGTGGAAGGCCCTGCCTGGAAACCTGAACGCTGCTGTGCACTCTCAGAGAACCAACAAGACATACTTTTTCAAAGGTACAGCTATCCATTGCTTCTGTCGTGTGTCAGCGTCAATGGGGGAAGAAAAACCCAGATGTTACACTTAATTAAAGGAAGTAATACCACAACTTAGAAATACTATAAAATATCTGAATTCTGAATATTACTGAGTACAAAAATATTCATCATCATCACATTTACTTACTATTTCTTCTACAGAATGGCATATTTCAGACAAACGTATTGTTATTGGATTCTAACTATTGGTGTTTGTGTCTCTTAATCTTGCATCTTGTAAACGAAACCCCACTATAGTTACTTGTCATAATGCATGGTAGTTTCATTTATACATTCTAATGTATTTATTTTGTCATATTTTTTATTAATAAGAATTCTGCATCGTAGCTATAAACTACAGCTTTAAAAATACATTTTGTCAAGTATAAAAGTTCAACACTTAGCACTAAATTGTAGTGGAGGATAAGAAATAAAGGAGCATAACATTTAAATACACAAGTAAAGTACAAGCACCTCAAGATTTTACCCACATACAGTGTGAATAGATGTACTTATCCAGCCCTGGTTGTGTGTTCTTCTTCTGTTCTCCAGTTGTGAGTCCAGAATCTAACTGTGTGAATGATTATCCTGCTCCTGGTCACAGGTGATAAAGTGTGGAGGTATACAATGTTCATGCTGGACGACGGCTACCCCAAACAGGTGAAACGGATCCCTCCTAACATCAACGCAGCCCTGTACCTGGAGAAGAACAAGAAGATAGTCTTTATCAAGGTATCATAAGCAGACTTTAAACATCTAAGTGCATCCTAATATATTATTTTCCTTGCATTAATCCTCAGTTTGTTTGCCTGTGTAGGGTTCAGAGCACTGGCAGTGGGATGAGCTGAAGTACACTGGCTTGAGTCTCTACCCAAAACCGCTCTCCATGCTCTTCTCCGGAGTGCCGTCAGCTCCAGATGCAGCTCTCACCTGGACCAACGGCAAGATCTTCTTCTTTAAGGGAGACGACTATTGGAGGGTGAATGAGCACCTGGGGGTCGACAAGGGATACCCACTGAGCAAGAAGGAGCGCTGGATGCGGTGCTAGGGGGCGACCATCAGGGGGCAGCATGTATCAAGAGGTTCCACACAGCCAATGTTTGATGATGAATTATCATCTACCATGTGAAGAATCAATTCCCACCTAAATCATTATTGGTATCTCAAATACTCAACGTGTTACCTCCAATTCTTCAAGAAAACGTTTTTCTCTCATGCCTTTTCTCACACTCACAATTCTTCATGAATTCAATGTGCAAAACTATCAGATCCATTTACAATCTCTCAGAAAAGTGTATATATATAATGCAAGTCTCATTTATTTGCCGGATTGCCTCACATGTATTTTCAATAATGCCACGTGTTTGTGAAGCAGATGTTAATGCTGCTGTTAACATGGCCATGTTTTTGGATGAGGTTTTTTTCAAGGTAACACAGTGTAGTTGAGTATCTGATACAAATTGTCGTTTTGTGGGTAAAGGGATACTTTAAAAAAACTATAATGAACTTGGGGATTGATTTTATTTTTACTGGACCTGATTTAAACCAGGCTTCTCCTCAGCCCTGCGTTGATTTTTGTGAGGCTGACTTCATGAGCACAAATGTGTTTTTGTGACTGCCAATATTATGTAATCTTTTGTATGATCTCAGGGCGAAATCAAAGGAGGCCTTCTGCATTTTTTCCAACATGTGTGTTGAATTATGTGTGTTAATATTTTTCAGTAAAATGTAATATGAAGATGGGAGCGTGCGCTCTCTTTTCAGACATTAGTGTAACCATTCATGTACATTTAAAAAAGTTATTCACCGCTCCATAAAAACACCTCCAGTATCTTATGAGTCACACTCACTTGTGAGGAATAACGTGACAAACATTTGTGTTCTGATTTTTTAAAAGCCACAATGTATTTTTTTTTTTACAATAAAACAAGACAGTCTACTCTCATAATTACCCTTTCAATTGCAGTTCCCTTTCACCAGAAAATTGGCTCAACATTCCCGAAAAACAATAGAAAAATATTTATCGTTCATTTTGATGAAAGGCTCACATTGTTTTATATGCCAAAAAAATGTGGAGGCTCCATGGCAACCCAACCAGTTGCATGGTAGGAAATCCTTCTCAAATTCTGTTGAGTAATGCTGGCAGTGTTGCTAAGAGCTCAAAAAGACAAACAGTGACTCGATCAATAACTAAAAAACAGTTTTGTATCAAACACATTTATTTACTTCTATCAACAGGTATGTACAGATCCAGGTAACAAGTGCCATGCCCCTTCAAAATTCAAACACAAAAGATAATTATTTTAAAATCTACAAATAAACAACAAACATGCTTTGTTTTTTGTCCTTTTTTTAACCTTACCATGTACTTGGTCTTTACATAAATTAAATTATAAAACGTTTACTCCACAAGCATACACACAGTCTAAATTCTTCATCTACTGTACTCTGACAGAAAATCCAAACTGTTATTTATTTGCACCTTTCAGCTTTTGCTACACTCTGTCATACTGCATTTATCCATTTCCAATTCATATTTCACTCTAAAAAATACACATTTAATGATAAACTTTCACAACTTTTACAAGCACACAGTTAGACATGTAATAACACAACACTTCAGGGCAATGACTCACTTTTTAAGAACAGTACATGTATTGTCAAACAAAATGTTTTGTAATATTCACTACCAAAACAGAGTAACATCAGAGGCTCGTACTTGCTGTTTATGTATTTAATACACGATAAAAAGAAATGGAGGACCCTTACTTTGTTAGTATCTGTGTTTAAGTGTTTCTCTGAGGAACACAGTGGTTGCAGTGGTTATATTATAGCTTTCATCAAACACCTCTCACTTCTCCCCAAAAAGCAGCATTCTCTTTGACTGAACACCCATTACTGACGCACATACTAGTTCAAAATCAATTTAAGAGCACGAGGGGAGACCATTGTTGGTTAGGAAGACCCAGTTAGAGAACTGCAGAGCTTTAAGTAGTCCCTTCTTCTCTCTGTTTCGCTCAGACCCTGACGACTGGGGTTGTAGCTGTGAGGGGCGCAGTGGACCCGGTGTCATAGTCAAAGTCAATCATGGTGTGGTTGGAAGTGCCGAGGCTGCTAAGGGAAGTGCCTGTGCCCATCTGTCTGTCCCGCAGACTTTGCAGGTAGCTCTGAGAAGAACAAAACAGGGAGAGATGAGCGAGATACACAACAAAAAGTGACATCAACAAGAATTCCATGGCATTAGTTAGTCCTAGGCCTGTCACGATGTCAACTGCTTTAGTTGGGTGCTATATTGGGCCAAGAATAAATGTGGTTAACAATATTATCGTTTTTTCGTTAGTCATGACAGACCTAGGCTTACTTGTGAGATAAAACTGATGCCATAGAAACAAAACAACTAGTATCTACAGCACACGCCATGTTGGGTGACACTGACCGGTGCCAGTAGATCCCCAGCGTAACGTTTCACTGGGGTGGGTTTACGGCGGTACGTGCCTTCCTGCCCACCTGCCTGCTGTCGCTTCTTGGCGTCCTTCTCTCGAATCCGCATCAGCTGGACTCTCTTCTGTCTCCGACTGATAACCACTACAAGATGAAGGGGAAAATAAAAGGCTGCTTTGAAACATCACATCATCGTTAAAGACAAAAACAGTTTTTAGGAACTGGAACAGTTTTTTTAAGAAATAGGTATGGTTCTAACAAAGTTTAAAAAGGGACAGAGCTAGGATAAATCTTGGTCTCTGATTGGCTGTTCCGGCTCTGTGAATACATGTTACTGCTATATTTTTACACCACCGTTTTTAAGAGCAATTCTTAGAAGTGGACTCAAGCCGACATTAGAACTCAAAGGCACATGATATTTACTCCTTACCCTCAGTGTGCGAGAAGCTGTCATCCGTCAGTTTCCACTGGACCAGTACTCCTATGAGGCTGAGGGCGGGCCAGATGCCCAGAATGACCCAGCTGTACCAGCAAAGAGGTGGCCCGGTTGTAAGGCGCAAGCATTCGTACACGTGCGTCGCCAACACCAGCATCTCCACAAAGTAATCAGCACACACCGTCATGATAGCTGCCCCGAACACCGCCGTGGAGATCATGGTGAAGAGCTTTTGCCACTGCAGTGTCAGCACAGCAAACAGCATGCCCGCCCCCAGAAGTGAACCCAGTGGGACCCAGACTGTGGTTGGAGTGTAGAACTGGTGAGTGACCAGTAGGGCAGCGAGAGCCAATAGGAGGCCCAGAAGCAGGCCGGTCATGAAGAGGCCGACGCTTCGCACCAGCATAGTGACCAGGCCACACAGCAGGCCGATGCCAAGGCCGATACCTGCACTGGCCTCCACACTCAGCTGTGTGTCCAGCACATGCTCCTTGTGACACAGCAAGAAGATGATGATGGAGCCAAACATCAGACCGGACAGGAACATGACAGCCTTGAAACAGCGGTAACCTAGAGGAGGAGAAACCGAGAATAGCCACAATGAGGAATAAGGAGATGTAAAGATCAGAGGATACGCATTCATTCTTTAATATGAATGTGAAAGGTACAAGCTCAACAATGCAACTCAGGCATTTTGATGGTGTTATATCATCCCAAAAACATTTAGTTTGAGCCTCCTTGTATCACAGTGCATGAGCTATAGGGATCCTCACCAAAGAAGCAGTAGATGATGCCGAACAGGCAACACATGGAGCATATGACGGCAGGGATGACATCATACTTCCTCTCTATCTCCAAACTGCAGGCATCGACCTCGACCGTGCCTGTCCCGGCCCCCTCAGTGTTCAGCCCGCTGGGATCTGCCATTATGGAGGATTGCGGGAGGCTGGAGTTCGGGACAAGGGTGAAAGTTCTGGTGACGTTATCTCAGGTCCATCGGAGCAGGTCTGGGGAATGTAAAAGAAGAGGACATGTTTATGAATTACTGAAAAATCAAGGAAGTGTGTGCGGTATCCTGATCAACACAAAAAACTGAAGTTCTCCAGGGTAAATGTGAAGTGTGAAACCTACAGCTCAACTGTGACTTCTTTTCCTCACTGCTCTGTATGCGCAGCTGTCCTACACTCAACACAAAGCTATGCAACCCGGGCACACAAGCAGCTCATTCACTCGCTTTAATCGACGGCACAGGCACCCTGTTGATCTCTGTCCTGTCTTAATAATTAGGGTCATAAACTCTGACAGTCATAAATGGTTTGTTCTCTGAGAAAAGTAATTGGATATACTTTTTTTGCATTTTGTCACAATTAAAATCTACTTGACCATCTTCATTATTAGAAATACACACACATAAAGTATTCCTAAGTTTTCTTTGTAAGTGTAAAAGTCATATATCTCTAAAATGTTGACTTTTTGTACAACAACAACAACAACCCTGTTTTCAGCTCTGTGGAAATGTTTATTAAGCATAAGTAGGAATATTTTTTTCATGAATGAACTAATAGTCTTTCAGTTCATCGTAAAAAAAGAAATATTCCCAAATTTGAGACCCATTGTTTTCACTGAAGAGTAACAAGCTCAAGTAGAGTGTAAAATGTGGCACAATTACGTAACACAATGCCTAAAACATTTTTAGTAGTCCTTTTTAATTTCACCTCAACTGGAACTATAGAAAATCTATATTTGATATTCAGACTGAAGCGAGCCACAGAGCGCTGCAGTAAGAGCTGAGAGCTTGTGGGTGGACAGCTCACTCTGAGGCCTCATGTATGATCTCACCACAGCTGAGATCCGGTTACAGCTCACTCACGTTTTCTGCTTGGGACAAATAGTCAGGAACAGTCCCTCCTGCCTTTATTCTGTGCTTTGTGCCAGATCTTTGTCTTACTTCTCTGTCTATCCACTACCTCTCCTTCAACTGGAATGATCCCCACCTTAAATATGTGTCCTCTTTTACAGTCAAATGTGCCTCATTTGTTACAACTTCTACTTAGACACAGGGCTCTGTAATTTCTATGTCCTGCCTATGAATTACTTAACATGGAAAAAATGAGAGCCCGTTGGAAAGATTTCTTTCCTTCTTCAATGTCTTGCAGATTTTTATAACCTGTCCCTCTCTCTTTCTGCTTTCCATCAGTGACAACTACAATGTCAGATTTCTTTGCTGAAAGAAAAGACCAGATTTAGGATGTGGCTATGTAGAGACTGGACACTATGGATTAGTGGAGGTTATATTATAGTTTAATTTGACTTTGATGATATGTTTAAATAGCTGTAAATAAGATATATGTAGATACTTTACTAAAGCAAGTCAAAAAGTAATATGGATAGAAGCAGACAGATGCAAAATAAAATATTTTCAAACATAAGCTATGTGGAGAGCTCTCAAGACTATAGTCTTCACATCAACTCTCCCCAAATTAAAATGAGGAACCAAACTTTGTAGCAGGAAATAATAAAACTACACACAGGGCAGCATGGCGGTCAGCAGTGTTGCAAGAAGGGTTTAAATATGAAAGCTGTGTTTCCTGTGTAGTTCGCATAAACTCTGTATATCTGTGTGCGAGGACGCTCAAGTTAAACTCTAAACGTGTAAATGTTTTGTGATGGATTGGCTTCCCTTGCCCAATAAGCATGACTCCAGCCCCATGCAACCCGAAACAGGATAAGAGGTTAGAAACTTGATTGACAGACACAGGAAGCTCATTGTTGTGGGCTTTGGTCTCGTTACTGTGATCTTCTTCTCTTCTCATGTTGGGGTTGATTCAGTCAGGGTTGCCTTGTGGAAATGTGTACTTTCACAAAGGTATCTATATTTAAAAAAAACTTGACTTCTTACTGGTTGCTATTGGCTAGCCCTGAAGCACTTTGCCCCAGCTGGCCTTTGTCCAATACGACACGAATGCAGCAAAAGGCCACCTGGTTGGTTTGGATATGAAACACCTGCACCAGCCAGCTTCCTGCAGGGAAGACTTTGAGAGTTTGTGACCTCTTGACGCTTGGTTTGTTTTATAATGAGAGATCTGAATAGTTGTGGAGTAAGGTCAAATTCATCATGTAATTGTTTTTGTTACTGGGTAAATAGAGATCATTCACCTTATCTACACCACTTACATAAGAGAAAAGTATAGGTTATCTATTTGTTCTGTAGTTTTATCTTTAAAAAAGAACACATGTGATTTGATGTCTCATCAAACAGTAGCCCTTTTTTTTTACAATCATTTTGGTTATTGAACACTAACAACATTTTTCCTCAACTTTTTCTTTTGCTTCAAACTTTGAATGAGTGCTTTGTGGTCTGATAATTGATTTCAGTTAAATCCTTATAAGTGGTCAAATGTCAAGAGTCTAATAGAAGTTAATGAAGCTCAATGTCCTCCTTTCTAACACACATATTTGGATGCTGTTTGATCTTCTGTTGCAATTGGTCAAATGACCTTTTTTCGTTTACCAGGACCGCAAAGCACTATGTGTGAACTGGTTTATATTTCATCGCCATTTTAAAAGTAATTAACTTCACACTACAAGCTCACACATTTCTCCATGAGTCTGCCTCATGTTACCTCTCTGTCACAATGGTGTCCTATGTCTAGCAGGCTTGGAAGGCCTTGCTGCAGTGGGAGAATGGAGCCATTATGGGGCAAAACAAAGACTCTGAGGCCCATGCTGTGACCTCTAGTGGCACTCAGAGGAAACCATGCGGACAAAAAAGGAGACCACATAAAGATGGCTGAGAGCACCGAGGCGATTGGTGGATTCCGAGTGTTTGCTGTAAGATGTTTGCCAAGTATTTGCCTTCAGAGCGCTGGTGACTGATGGAGGGAGGGGGTCCTAACTAGAAACAGAACTATCTATCTTAATGACGGAGCTCTCTGGAGGCCCTTCCAACGCTTCTTTTTAGCAGAATTTTCTGCAAGTTGAAGTCGCCTGGCAACTAATTCAATACAACTCAATAAGACTGGGAGTCTTCGCTAGCAGCTCTGTGAGGCTGCCCTTACATAGTTGTAGCTTGATGCCCACATCAGCATGCTAAAAGGCTCACAGTGAGAATGATGAAGTTTTGCAAGACTTTTTTACGTTTCCTATGCTAAAAATGTCAGCACAGCTAAGGCGGCTGGAAAGTTAATTTGTTTTCCAGCTTTACAAAACAAAAAAGTGGACAACATTGAAAACTATACCTCATTATAGTGCTAAATGAAGAGTCAGAGGATCACATTTGTCCTTGAAAGACGTTAAATACAATAGATCTCATGGCAATCAATAAAAATGTTATCAAAAAAGACACCAGATCAAATTCCTTGTATGCGTAAACCTACCTGGCAATAAACATGATTCCGATTCTGAAAGATTTCCCTCAAAAACATTTTGTCATACTCATTATGACGCCAAAGGATCACCAGAGTCAGAGGGATATTTCCACAGGGAAGACCCGTCGGATAGTTGGTGGACCCACTGACCGGTTGAAAAGTTTACAGAGTATTCCATTCCCAGCAAAGACATGCTTGATCAGTAGAGGTTTAAAACTGAACTAAACCCCTTTTCTTGGATTCTAATGGTAAGAACATAGAAAAACAAAACACACAATTGCTAGAAGTATCACTTACGTTTACTTAAGCGGCAGCAGGAGGAACTGTGAATTGACACACAATAAGCATTAGGTGCAAATGAGCTATTGTAATATTATGTTACCCTTCAAACAAAAACTTGCCTAGGAGTATACTCCCCCTGAACAAACACTGCGGGGTGGGGGGACCTGAGTGCTCAGCTGCTGAGGAACAGGCAGGGCTGACTATGAGTTCCCCACATAGCAAATTTGGGTGTGTTTGAAGAAGAGTTGGGTGGGCGTGTGTTTTCAGATCCAAGGATTCTGCAAGTGCTCCTCCAACTTGACGGCTAGGGCCAGCTGAGAAACTGAAAACCTGCCCTATTATGACCTGGCTGTCTGACAACTTCACTCGGAAGAGTCTACCAAGAATGTGAGACGTGGACGAGGTCTGCGCTCTGCAGTCGTAGCCGTAAATCTCACCCCCTTCAGCTGAACACCCCAACCAGCTGAAAGAATGATCAGAACAGGAACCATGGGAATAAAGCTTGTGGTCACAGTGGGGGTTACTAAAACGGCTGCCATAGTGTGATAACAACACTATAAAGGTGGATACATGATACTCATCCTCACAACAACATCTGCTTTAATTCCCATATTGAGCAAGACATTATATGGGCCACAATTGAGCTTCCTGTCTCTCCATAGCAGGAAGCTCAGGACCAGATGAGGAAGTGGAACATCAGCTTTCAGCAGGAACTGTGTTGTGACAGCGGACAGGAACAAAAAGATAAACCATCAACACTGAAACATCACTTCATCTAGGCACTGCCTAGATTTCAAATGAGAATCTGGGACTAGGAATCACGAGGCCTCTGCCTACAGTAGGACTCTTCACTGCCATGGAAGCTAGCATTGGCAACACAAACAGCTAGATGTAAGCAATGTGGTTCTTGTAGGGAAACAGCAGGAATGGCAACCTTGCAATTTAATAAAAAAACAAGCTCTTAATCTGTCTGGCTAACAGACTAATCTTTATAACACTTGCCGTACTGTCTCTGCTTACGCGAGTGAAAATATTGCAGCATGGAGTTGGTGCTTGGTGTGATGCAACAACTTGCATAATGAACAAAGCACCACGTGATAGTAAATGTACTCTATTTGCCAGGCTTTAAATGCTTTCAGGATTTGTAAATGTTATCGATATCCTCTCCATAAATGCATGTAAAATACACAATGATGCATAAAGGTGCATAAATGTTCAAATCAAAACTTAAAACACACCCAAAAATGGATATTTGGGGCTTTAATTTAAGCCCAAGCTCCAAAACTGTGATATAGCATATATATGATATAGCAATTATGTTGTATTTTAACACTGCAAAGTTATGTCAGATACTGTTTCATGCAAAATACTAAAATGAAATCCATCATCCTTTGCATGTGGCAACTGTATCACAGTGCATCTTCAATGTGGGTGTGTTCACAACTTCATTAACAGCTCTGCAGTTCATAACATAATACATCACTAACGTGCCATTAAAGGCCAAATGTAATCCGCCATAACGTCAGAGAAGCTTATTTTTTTGTGCATAGATCTGTGATAAAACTATGATGTATTCATCTTGATCTTTATTCAGGTCTGTTCCCTTCAGAAGCAGCCTTTCAAGTACGTCACATGGTCTTTCCCTACTCATCAGTTGCTAAACCAGAAGACATTTACCAGTACATGGGATTAAAAGCAACTACATGACAAGATGTGATACAAACATATGCACTTGGTTAAAACAGACCTTTATTGAACTAAAATAAAAGGTTTTCAAAATTGGGAATATTATTCCAAAAGATTTGCCTAAAAGTGCTGACTCAATTCTCCCAACTACATTGCTATTGCACACAGCACCGAAAGTGTTTCAACGTCTTCATTACTTTTTAGAGTTATTAACATTTACATAATATTTAAAGAGAAACAATTGGCAGCTGACAACACGTCAGTCGCAATCTTACTGGCAGATAGGTACTGTAGGACTCAAACTGAGGTCTCCTATTTCCCCAAAAAGACCAAGTTCTTAATTCTAAATGCCCAATATTTTGTCATCTAGCCGAGGACCCAAACAATAGTCACTTGTAGCATTATTTAATTAGAAGTAGGCCTATCTGACTTCTTTTTTCCTCATAATCTCTCAATCTCATGCCTGATTAAAGTCTTAACAAAGGAGGCCTTTCAACTAAAAAATGCAGAGAGCTACTTAAAGAGAGGAATGAAAAAACACAATAAGGAGACTTTTCAAGAGTCACATGTTGATGGTGCATGCGTGTAATGTACATTACAAATACATATGGAAATACAACAAGTTAGGACTAATATATCTACAAAGGGTACACTTTATACTGCAGTAAGTTGAATCAGTTATCCAGCAGAAGGAACAGTGTGGAGTGTGTGCAGCTAGGTGGGGCAGCTCCACAACGCTCTATTAGGGTTTGTGGTGGAGAGCAGCATTTAGTAGGCGGCGCGGTGGAGTCCATATGTTAGTGAGGACATGACAGTGTGGCACTGTGTATGAGATAATATATTCTGCCAATGCTAGGTTGGATTAGAGCAGAAGAAAAGAACAACGTCCAACCAGTTACAAGAGAGTGCCGTGTGAAGTCAATCTGGGAAATGTCACAAGGCAATAATGATATTATTATATTAAAACTGGTTTAGTGCTCATCAAACGTGTGTTTTATTTCTTTTTACAGGGTAACATAGTTTCATAGGCTGACTGCCAAAGTAAAGTCCGATAAAAGACCAGTGATTAACTTATAATACTTTGTAGATATAGTTGCTGTAGTGCCAGAGTCAGTAGCGCTTCACTTCAGACCTCCAGGCAGTGCCTATATATGTCTGCAGCTCTATCATTTAGAGCAGCCATTTACCGTCTTTTTCAAATTCCAGTTCAACATAATTGTACCTCCTACAGCGATCTCAAGAGCCTAAAATATCACGTGTGCCCTTTATTTTCCTAGCAAACGTACAACCCTCTCATGTCATAATAACTATAACCTATGTTTAAATGGCTATAAGTAGCCAGTGGATGTTTCAAAATGACTGGAATCAGTTGTTATGTGGTTTCCATGTGACAATGGGGTTTTTCTTGCACCCAGGAGTCTCGGAATCCTTCCCTCTCTGAGTCCAACGCGATATAAGGTCGCTGCTCAGCCATGTTAAATGTTCTTTTAGTTACACTTTAGTTTGTCATTTAAAATGTAATGCAGGAAGACAAAGGGATCATCTGCATTTGCCGATGAAGGGAGATTATACAAAACAGCTCTTCCAGAACTGCTCATATTCATTTTGACAAGCGTAGAGTACCTCCTCAGTACACAATGTGCATGTGTTGTCCATATGGACAGATGAAGGAAGCCTGAGCATGTGGCCTGACTAGGAATGGGATGGCAAGAATTTCATGTCCCGACTATCCAAACATAAGCCAAAATTATTCTGGTATGCTTGTGTGCCATTTTAACAGTTTTAAGCATACCTTGATAAGTAATCAGTATTTCAACTAATAAATAGGTCACTTCAATCTGAAATAAGGACATAATAATCCCTCAGCATAAATAAAGGATAAATAAATAAAACCAAAGCAACATTGTGAACGTCTGTCCTTTCCTACAAGATGATGGCTTTCTTCCGTCCCATCCCTAGTCCTGACAATGTTGGAGTGCTAAGCAAACGATTCTGAAAACCCTTGACGTAAACCCACCTGAAGGCAGTGAAGTCCATATTTCTCAGCTGGCTCAACAACTGAAAAGAAAACTAGTTATTCCAATGTTTTTATTGAGGGCTCTCAGACAGCTTTTGACACAAATATTTGTTTTATTATGTAGAATACAAAGTAAGAATTGTACTGCAAATCACGGAATTGCCCATTCGGCCATTTCAGATACGTTTGGAACTGCTGATGAAGCATCCAGCCAATACCTTAGTGAGAAGAATAAACCTTTGCCTATGGCCTTGTTAACTTAAGGGGGGAAGATTGCTTGTGTTTGAAGAGGAAAGCCGATCCAAACACAGTAATTACCCAACCTTTAAATTAAAGCCGGTTCTCATAAAATGGGAATTCCTACTTTGCGGTACGGGTCAGCTGCTCTTACTGTGCATATATGTGAACATAAGAGAAGTCAGCATAGCATATTTTCACAACAGAACAAGACATAAATTACACTCTTGGGTCCTTGCTAATTGAAAGGCATCATACATAACAACATGTGTAGTCTAACTTTCATTAACCCCTGCACTTTATGCCTTCTTTCCTGCCTTCTCTCTTTCCCAGAGCAGGGAAGGGCTTCCTCTCTGCCTTTTCAAAGGGGTAGCTAAAACCATCTGGTGCAGGCTGGCAGTGAAGTAGATGGGGTGGTGCACTAAGGGGGTGTAACTACAGCCTGCACTCCCCAGTATAGACAGAACATGTAGGCTGTCATCATAAGACAAAAACCCAAAAGGCACTCCCACCTTGGATCACACAGCAGAACCGCAGGGAGAATGCACGCTAATGTGGGCTATAAAGAGATTTATGTCTGCCTTAGAGATGAAGGATGCTTCCATATGCTTATAGACACAATGGTAGACACTACACCAATACACATCTACAAATAAGGTTTCTCTGGGTGTTCAACTTTGCCAAACAATTTTATAACCCATGACTGAATTTAAAACTATGAAAAACTCAAATTAGAATTTAGTTCCACTTCCAATGGCAGCACTTTCATATCCTTAACCTATTCCCAGCCAGTCCTGATGAAAGCCCAGCACTGGGGAATTTTGGTGTACATGTTTGGTTCAGTGCACACCAATAAAGCCACTATTATCCTGGATCATTATGTCCTTGTCCTCAAAGGCTGAAGGATAAATTGCATTATGGGCCTCAAGTGTAAAATGTAAAAGGGGAGCAGCCATGGAAGCAGACAGGCTGGCTACGTGTTATTACAAATATTTCCAGCTGTAGAGTTTGGCACTGATCAGGCAGGATCTGAGGTGGAATCGCTCTACTACAATCAGTCATTAACGGTAAATTTGAAGCGGCTATTGTTTCCAAGGACAGACTGGAGTAAAATGTACTCAAATGTCAACTGGAAGAGAAAAAGTCGCCAGACAAACAAACAAACAAACATGTAAATACACAGAATGATCTAGTCATGTCGAAACCTGAAATAATTTATTACTTCAGAGAAGAAAAAAAAAGCTTAAAAACTTACCACTGAGCCTGGGTGTTTGGCAGTTGTAACTTCTCCCCGACAATCGGCTCTGTCAAACAGGAAAAACTCCCAACCATTCGCGACACAAAAGCGGCGGTAGGGTACCAGGGAAAACCGGTTTTCTCCCAACTTCAGTTCTCCCTAGGCTCTTTCTAAACTTCACTAACTCACACTAAACCGACAACAACGACATCAGTATTGTCCCAACCTTGCCTCAGGCAAACGTTTTGAACGCAAACATGGCTGGGAGTCCAGATGTGAGGAGGACGGTTAGCTGATTTCCATTCTCCCTCACTTCGTGTCTGTTAACCGTTGGAGTTCCCGTCTGTGACTCCACACGCCACACTACTCCCGAGTCCTCCTCTTCTCTGGAAAACTAGCCTCCCTCCCTCACACACCTCCCCTCTCTCATTTCTCGTCGCTGAAGTAAACGGCACTTAAAAAAACAAAGGAGGAAAAGTTTCCCTCCGAGGCAATCCCCCAATCCCCTCTCTCGATCTCCATCCAGCAGCGTCGTCAGAAGCGCCGGGCAGGGGGGGGGGGGGGGGGGTGGGTTATGGGGCTCAGCAACAGATGAGTTGGTCCTTAGCTTTAATGAGCTAGCTGGCTATACACGAGCTCCTGTAATAAATTCCCTTTGATTTTACTTAGATTTTTTGGGGTGTTTGACACAAAATAAATAAAGTCTGTCCATTTACAGAAAAGTCTAGCAGTCTTACTTGTGTTTGTAAGATGTTGTCAAACGTCCCATGATAACACATTTTAGCCAAAGTTATAATTAAGGCCCACACTAATTGAACTCCAGCTGGTTTTTTTTTATTAGGGATAGTCCAAAGTGCTAGCTTTAACAGTACCACTTTCTAATAAAGGCCCCTTTGAAGGATGTATAGGTAATAATTGATAACTGAATCCTTTCTTTTCAGTGTTATTGCTTTTATTTTCGATTTTAGTCCTGTATTGTTATTCTTGTTTTACCCATGTTCATTCCTTTGTGACTTAAAGGTTTTTTGTAAAAATCTAAATACAAGTTTATTAAGCTTATTAAATATTCTTTACCATTAATTAATAACTAATCAAAAATGTGTTGGAGAGAATTAAAACCAAAAAACAATACTTGTTGTTTTGCCGTTTGTCGTCATCCACTAGCTTTGTCTTGATAGTTCTTCAGTTATCAAGTTAGCCACTCAAAAGAAACCATGACCTCTGACCTAATGGAGAAATAATAACAACAACAACAACAACAACAACAATAATAATAATATGTTTATTTAGTATAGCAACATTCACAAAAATAAAATTCCCAAAGTGCTTCACAAGAAAAAAGTTAAAAATAAACGTTTATCAAGTCAATTGAATCTAACACTAACTTGATTTTTTTAGGATAGTCCCCTCTGCATCAATACTGCTTTTTAGGGACTCTTTTAAAACCAGAAAACACAAAAGTCCTTATATATGGATTAAAACTCATTTATGATAGTTATTTAATTATTGCTAAATTACAAGTTAAACCCATTTAAAAGGTTGTCTTTTTTCAGAAAGTTGACAATATATATATAATAAAAAGCAATATATATATATATATATATATATATATATATATAGGTGTTTATGACAGTACAACTGCTTCTTATTTGCATTTGTATTCATATTTCACACTGAAGAGGGTTGGGAGTTTTCTTTATATGAATGAAAATTAAAATGTGAGTTTAGAGAGTAACAAGAGTTTATTGTTTTAAATGTTCAGATTGTTCACAGTCTTCATTTACAGATCATTTTAAGATATGTTCAATCCAATTGTACTCAGTTGAGCAGCTCATACATATTACAGATCCTTACTTGACGTAACCTGAATGTTCCATGGAAAAATCTCATGATCTAAGTTATGGGAACATCATTTCTGGTTGCGACATGAAGCTAAATTCTGCCCGAAGTGAGTGCTGGGAAAAAGGCATAGCCACAAACAAATTAGGTATGTTTTTCACCTCCCAACTAAAAGGACAAGTACATTTCCCTGAGAACTTACCTAAATTAGACTGTGCCCCAAGGTGACCTATGGCAGGAAAATCGCTACATAGCTACAGTAGATATACAAAGATTTAGCAGCCACATTCATTTAGTTAGTTTAAGTTTCCCTTAAGTTCATAAATGCTAAAAATACCTTTTCAATTTAACCCAGGTAATATAATGGATGTAATTTTAGGACATGTCAAGGCAAATGATGATTTTTATGACTTTCTGTAGCTTTAAAAGTAAAAGCCAGATCTTCAATTCGACTTACAATATGGCTTCCATTTACTGAAAGTTAGCATGATTTAATGCCTTTGTAATGCATTGGTTGCCAACATCTATGCAATACAGCCTCCAGGCTTTTTATGTTTTGGTAAAAACAATGAGTCATTCTTGCTCTTCTCTATATTAAATGTACAGCCTGTCAAAGCCTGGTTTGGGTTATCATATGGAGACATATTGAGACAGTCCTCTGTGCAGAAGAGAGATAACTTTAATCTCTAACTTTCATGAATGCACACCCACCCACTGTTGTGCTCACATGTTTTACTCACAGCAGTATCTGTTGGCTGTCAGGTCTGCTTGTGGCTCTGTGGGATGGGGGGAGAGCAGATGCTGTGACAGGAAGTTACTAACATGGTCCAGATGTGGGGACAGGAGACCACCTCCAGCACAGCTGCAAAACGTTGAAGACTACAGGCAGCGACTGCCCTGCACACATACATGATAAGAAAGCTCAAACAAAAGACATTTGTTCATGTCATCTCTGTATAAGTACAAGACAAATATGGATAAACTAAGGTTAACTGTCACTATTCTCATTGAGCCTGGCCTTACTCACTACAGGAGGTATTATATTATTAAAAGTGTTGTTAAAAGAAAACATTTTAAGGGATGTGCAGTAAAGAGTCAAAATTAGATATTCCACATACAGGTATTGAAATATTTTTAAAACTCTTTCACAAAGGTAACAGTTCAGCTCTTAAGTGCCCTCTAGTGTTAGAATGATGTAGTGCAACAAAGTGACAAAACCAAAGCTGCCAGTGAGCCACAGCATTGTTTTTTTATTTTCAAATAGAAATGCATGTTATTGAAATTGAAAATGACTGGAAAGTACAAATACGAAATGCAATTTTAATAAAAATATTGAGAAAATTAACCTTAAACTTTCAGATCAAACACGTTATTATTAAGTTACGAAAACCTGTGATGCAAATCTCTCTCTAACAGCAATATCTATGTTATAATAGATGCTGACAAACAAATGTATCACAACTACAAAAAGGCAACAAGCAAGCTTACCAAAGAAATGACAAAACACTTACTAACATCCATGTATTTACAGGGGCAAGTCTTTAGGGCCTTTTTACTTTGGGTTATTAGGTATTCCATTAATAGAGTTTCCCCTTGTCTGGACTGCAGAGCCTCCAGAGGGCTGTATTCACCGCTGAGTAAAGTGAAGGCCTTTTATCTCTCCCCTGTCTGCAGTTTCTAAAGTCCATTAAAGAAAGTTACTAATCCTCATCGTCATCACTTAAGACCATCTTCCGTCTACGCTTCACGGGAGCAGAAATATCCTCCTTGTCTGAATCTGCATCCCCGTTGGTTTCAATATCCATTGCAGTGGTGGAGTCATTTTCTGTAAAGACAGATCAAATGCAGCAGTTCAGTTTTGAATTAAAGTCAATATTGTCAGAGGCGTATTACTTGTCTTAGACTGCTGTCGAACATTTAAAAATCATTGTGACCAAATCAGTCAGACCATCTCCTTCATTCAAATTTGGT
The DNA here is from genome assembly GCF_036324505.1 of Eleginops maclovinus. Classification (NCBI taxonomy): domain Eukaryota; kingdom Metazoa; phylum Chordata; class Actinopteri; order Perciformes; family Eleginopidae; genus Eleginops; species Eleginops maclovinus. Next base: position 13,574,632 of record NC_086368.1, on the reverse strand, counting down.
TTCCTCTAGGTTTGAATTGTTATACATTTTTAATAATATAACTTAACAATTCATATATAACAAAGCTCTGTGTTTTTTCGACATTTTAAAATCGGAATGTTACAAATTACACCTTTAAACAAAATTAATTTAATTTCAATATAAAAACAAAAAGATACCTTTTTCCTCATCCTCATCATCGTCGTCCAACACTCTGCGTTTGCTTCTCTTAGTTGAGGTATGTTTCTGGGACCTGGTGTGAAGGGGATTAGTTGAAGAATTGAGTGTTTTGCCGATTCAAAAATAGTCTTTCTCTGCTGTGATTTGGCTTTGCTGATTAAGGACAAACAAAGGACTATGCCTCACCTCTCAAGTGCACTGTCTGTATCCTCAGTAGGAGTGAAATCTGACACAGGAGGGATAAAACAACAACAAAGAAGTTCAATAATGAAAGTAAATCATCTTAAAACTTTAACTTTACTTTAATAAGCAGTGGATTTAAGCCAAAATAATTCATCTTTTATAAAACGCTGCACCTTAAATCTAGTGCCCCATTGATGTTCACCAGCCTTGCACTGGCTTTCTTATGCAAACACATCATTGGCTGCTACATGAACCGAAGCAGGCTGTAATATCCATGTAATTTAACACATACCTACTTTACAGAGCTGTAATTAAGAACTGTCAACTGAGACGAGGTGCGCAATCTGGGACACATACCTGTCTGCTCTGAGGTTTGGTGTTTCCTCTTGCGCTTAAGCAGCAGAGCGCTCAGAGCCTCAGCTCTCTGTTCACCTGAGACCTCCTCGTTGTCCATATCTTTTTCCTCCTCTTGCACCCTATCTTTTTCCTTCTCCTCAGATTCCCTGGCTAGACTTCTGGAGCCGTCCTGCTCCTCGCCTCCTTTAGGTTCCTCCTCTCTTGCAGTCAGAGCTGCTGCTGCACTCCGCAGCTGGGACACACCAATCTTTGCTGGGATCCTCCAAAATGTCTCCTGTTTACAGAAAATTAAAATATACGTTTTAGAATTGCCTTTGCAAAATTCAGAAACTGTCTCAAACCAAAGCAGCGATTAGATCAAAATGCTACACTTAGCACGAGGTGAAAAGACACAATAAAACCCACACCTGTTCATTTTCAGGTGCTCGAAGACCCAGTTTACGCAACAGCTTCTGGAAGCTCTTATTGTCCATCGCGTCTTCATTTGCCTCTGTCAGAGGTACGATCGGCACAGGCTGGGACAAACCTGTCAAATTGAAGACGCAATCTCATTATCAGACCAAACAACACCAATTACATTAGGATTTTCACACGTGCTGTTACTCCCCTGAGAGCTACAACCACTTGCAACAGAATAAATAAATCATTTGCAAAACATGTTTCATAGTTTTACTTACCGTCTTCTTCACGGTCATCAGCCGTTTTCATAAGACGACTCTGTAGCCACAACAAGGGAGCAGACATGCCTGGTAATAAAAAACCACCATAATAGAAACACGTTTTACTATTGCAGTTTCACTTTTAACACATACCAGCAGTGTCATACACAGATCTGTTTATTTCAATGATTTTATCTAACCAAAGAGACTCATTTTAATTTGAAGAAATACATATATTAAAATAATCATACTAAATATTTCACATTTTATCATTTGCCAACCTCAATCAACTGAAGAAAGCACAAAGGGCCGGGTCTCACCTTCCTGTTGTAGCGTATTCACCATGCGGCCTACATCAGGTCTCTTTTCCACTGACGAGTTCAGGCTTTGGCTCTTCCTTCCTCTATTTTGTGATGTTTCCCTATCCTGCTCTTCATCTTCCTCGCTGTCTTCAGACTCATCCTCTTCTCATCTTCATCATCTCTGTCCACTGGATCATCTGGGAACCCTTGTGTTAGTTCTTCAAGGAAATCTTCTTCAGTCTATGGCAGAGAAAGAAAGACTCCTAATGTAGATTACATGCATTACTGTCTTTGTTTTTGCATTCTACATAAGCATGTCTAAAGAGTTATGTAAAAGATAAGAAGTACATCTCAAAGACGCTACCATTCTTTTTCCAGAGCTTTTTCCAGAGCTTTTCCCTGGAGCGCCGCGACTCCTCTTCTTATAGAGTTCTCTTCTGTCAGACACTAAGCCCATACTGAGCAGCTTGTCCACCACACGGGCACGGGACCGTTTGGCTGTGAGCTTCTTCAGGATGTTACCCAGCACATCTGCGGGAATACAGTTTCATCACTTGCATCAAGTATTGTTTTTTTCTGCGACCATTGTTGTGAGGTACTACGATAATTTGGTGTCCAGTACCATCAGAGTCTTTGTACTCCTCATGGAGCATCTGCAACTCCTCCTCCTGCTCCTCAGTCCACAGAACAATCTGGGTACCTTTCCTTTTTGGAAGAGCAGAACAAAATTGTAGTGTTTACAACCATCCTGCATCACATTCCCTACAAAGTAGAAAAGGGAGAGTTCACCTCAAAATACCAAATACACATTTCTCCTTATAGGTGTGGTGCTTTCATCATCTTAAATTAGATTAAAAGATGAATTAAAAAACCTTTCTTTTTAATGCTGCCCATCCTGAGATCCTATAATATATTATTGTTTGTTTTGTTTTTAATTACTATGTGTTAAATGCACATGTGAAGCACTTTGAGTTTGCCTGTATCTTAAAATGTGCTATACAAATAAAGTAACCTTGAACCTTGTTGTGTTTCAAAATATAATGGAACACTGTGTCCGAGTGCCATCTTGCAAAAATGTGTATTTATTTATCTGTCCATTGATAATTCACCATATCAGGAAAGTTTTAAAATATATACTTTGGTTTTAGCATCAATATACTACTGATTCTTTCTGGAGTACATACTTCTGTTTCTTCAGTTCTTTAGCATTGGCCACCAGACCCATGTGCACCAGCTGCGTCACCACCTGGCGCCGGGTGCGGTTTCTTTTGCTGAGTAATGGCAGCAGCGCCTCCACTACATCTGGCACTAAACAGAAAGGAACAGTCAATAAAATAATCTAGATCTAGTTAATAGTGTCCAAATCCATCTTTTAACTTATACAACAAACAAAAAGAAAGCAGACCTTCAGAATCACGGTGCTCCTCAAAGAGGATGCGTAACTCCTCTTCCTCCTCTTCAGTCCATGATGGTTTTGTTTCCTCTCTGACATTTAAGACAACAAGATGTGATATTCCAAATTGCACGACCCATTTGGCAATAAATGTCTTCCAAATCTGCATATTTTACCTGTATCTTAACACGGGTCAACTTAAAACGACATGATAGCAGACATTGAAAAACAAGCACTAACCCGTCTTTGCTGTATCCTTCGGTCATCTCACGTACAGCGCCCACATTTTTCCAGAACAGTAGCTCAACATATGCCTTATTGTTTTTTGCTGCCAGGGAAAAGAAACGGTTCAGCACAAACTTGGCAAAGGTCACGAGTTCCTGTGAAGGAGAGAATAAAAGTAAGCCTCTGTCTGATCCACACTTGACTTTTGATCACATAGAACTAGCTTGACAACACTGAATGCTTTGTCATGACTGTACCGTGTAAGCAGCTGCAGCGGGGTCACTCAGGATCTTGTTGAAAATGTTGAAGACTGACAGCTGAAAAAGCTGGGCGTCCATTTTGAGGTCGAAAGCCAGGCGGTGCAGCATTCGGGCGATGCAGTGGTTTGTGTGAGGTGTGTTTTTGGAGTATGTTTTTAATAAGAGGAGGTATGGACGCACAATACTGGGCTGGGAAAACCTGTGAGGGGTGAAGGAAGATTAACACGGCCCATTAGGGAGGTTACAACACCAATATTTAGAATTTGGTGGAAAGGAATGTCACTGTTTTGCTCACCTCTTGATAAAGTCTAGAAAGTCAAACTCTTTTTCAGACACCTGGATGGACTCCATCTCTTCTTCTTCTAGTTCAGCATCATCCTCATACTCCTCTGCCACAGGCTCAGGAGGAGCTGACCCTAAAATCAAGATGAAATACTTGTTTGATGCTGTGATATAACAACATAAAGGAAATCTAAAATATTAATGAAAACTTACTTGGCAGATTCGCAAACAGGATCTGCTTGAGGAGTTCCAGTTCCTCCTCAGGTTCAACGTCAGCTGAACCAAACACATCTCCCTCTGGCCACACCTCCCTGAAAATGACAAGGAGTTGATATATTAATAAATTCCACCTCTGTTATGATTATATTTTAATATGATTTTAGGAAAGTACAGCTGACCCTTCAGTAAAGGAATTGTAAAACAACTCTCTTGTGACAAACTTTGCACAAATAAACCTTGAAACTGTATCCATGTTGAATTGTTTTAGGGAACATACACTCAAAAAAGAAGCTTTTGAGTAGAGGGGGTCTTTAAATAACTAAACATGTATTCTGAGGGGTAAAGGACGTGCCGAGTCTGACTGACCTGGCAGCTCGCAGCATCCCCAGCGCCTCCGGTCCCATGCGACCCAGCATCGCATCCTGCACCCGCACCATGGTCTCCGTCTTCTGGTCCTCGAGTGGAGTTTCAGATGTGGCATCAAATGGCACGATGCTTTCAGTTAAAGTCTCTGACAACTGCTCAAAGAATACAGAAAAGTGGATTTAGTGTTGGTAAATGTGGTCCTTTTTACTGTGAGCCAGGAAAAACTTCAAGTAAGTTATAGCTTTTCAATTTGTCACGTTGTTCTAATTTTTGAGAGCTCCCAGTTTACGCTTGATGGTGAATGTCACACTGACCTTAAAGCCTGAAGCCTTCAGCTCTTCCTCCACAATCTTCCAGGTCTCTGCCAGAGCCTCCGGACTAGTATCTGGTGCCGGGGGCTTTTTTTTACTGTTAGACTTTCTCCGCCTCACTTTCTTTCTCTGCAGAGTTAAAAAGGACAATATTAATATTCTTAGCAACACAAAATTGATAGCCAATAAGAACTTAGCACAAGAACCTACCTGAACCATCAAGTTCTTGCGCCCTTTGCAGAAGCGCTCCAACATGCGCATGAAGAGATGAGTTGACTCCACTAGGTCTATGAGGTAGGAGTGAGGCTGCTTGGTTTCATCATATTTCCTCAGCAGGGTCAGGAAGATCTCCCTGTACTCCATCAGGTAAAATATGTTGCCTAAAGAGCGAAGGTATTATTTAAGTAACATATTCATATACTTGAATGCAATATTAAGCTTTTGTGTTCACTTCTGTTCCAATTGAGCTTCAAGAAAAGGCTACCGTTGAAACTTAAAACGGAAAGGATCTTACTTTTAATAACGCTGGAACTCTGACGGATGCTTTCATCCTGGGAACGGTCCATCTCGTTCACAGTTAGCAGCAGCTCCTGATATGCCTTAAGTGCCAGGTGCATCCTAGAAAGAAGTATTTAATATCAGTCTCAGACTAAAGCTGGTGGACATTTAATCCATCAACCTGATACCTAAGGAGTTTCTTACCTGCGTGACCAGGACGTGGCTTCTTTGCGGTCTGTAAGAAGCATCTCGTAGTAGTTAGTGATGTTTCGCTCAATGTAATGGAAAGCACGGATGGACATGGTCTCAGAAACTAAGTCTGCACGGAAACCGTTGCCGCGGTTGAAAGCCATGAAAAAGCTGAGCGCCCAGAGGTAGTACGTCTCATCGTGTTGCTGAGTTTGCTCTCGATTTAGACTTTCCTGCAGAGGAAAAAGATGAAAAATAAGAGTACTTTAGAGTACTTACAAAGATCCTTGGTAAAAAGAAAGATTACTTGCGAGTCACCTATAGCACATCAACATATTATCCAACCTTGACAAGGTACATGAGGCGATTGTAGCAGTTCTCCAAGAAGTCCACACAGAACTCTCGCAGGAAGAGTCGGACGTTTAGGGCTGAGCGGCGTTTGTCCTTACATTCCCGAGCCTGTCGATTCCTTTTGGGAACACGTCTCACTGCTTTGCCGGTGTCATGAGTATAGTTTTTGAACTAAAAGAGAAAGAGAAGATTCATGTTGAAAATATATTTAAAGCATCACTGCACCAGGAATCTTTAAGTTTCACATATAAGCTACAAGAGTTCACTACTCACATTATGAATATTTCTGTGATAAATCACGTCATTGTCCCCAATCGCCTTGAGGCCTTGCACAACATAGGAGCCTCCAAAGCGAGAGTGTCTGAAAAATAGACAGAAGAATAAAACAAACATTTATTTTTCAAGTTCCAGTAATTCAAACACTTCTTTAACTTTATAGGATAAAAACAAAGCTCTCTTGTAACATATCTGAAAGGGTTCCATGACATATTGCAATGGATATACGAAAAACAATCACATTTTGGCTCTGAAATAAAGATTGTGCTGACTGTTTATGAGCTTAATTGTACCTGGTTCCCCTCTGAAATTTGCGGGAGCGTTTCGCAGCGTGCTCTTTCTGCCTCAGTGCCTCCAGCTCCAGACCGTCTCTCTGCTTCTCCTCTGCTGAGCGAGCCTGACCGGCGCTCACCAAAGCTTCAGGCGTCTGTAAGGAAAGAAGACGAGATCAAACACAGAACAATTGGAAACCTGTATGTGTGCCTCCAAGGGATTCTTTGGTCTTACCTGATCTCTGAACATGAGGGAGATTATTTCTAACACGTGCATACTCCACTGCTGCTCACTCTGGGCCGACGCCAGGAACTTGATGAGGTCATCGAATCCGCTCATGTGAATGGCCCACAGCAGCCTATCGTGGATGCTGGCATCATCATCTACTTTCTACAGGAGGGAAGGGGATTGGAGGAGATGGACATATGAGATGGGGGGTTAAGTGTAATATATATACAGTATGTAGATGCCTCTTATATTATCATGTTGGTATTCAAGTTAAAGTCAGACCTTCTCCTCACAGGGGTCCGCAGGAACATGAAGCACATTTCTGACCAGCAGCAGGATCCTTTCTATCAGCAGGTTATCCTCCTCCTGTCTCTGCTCCCAGTCCTGAAAAAGTAGAAAATGAGTCAATATAGACAGAAATAAACAAATGGAAAAACGCTTGCATTTTTCTGGTATAATTTAGGAAGTGGATAATGGGAAAAGCAACTTTCTTGTTTGCTTTTTTCCAGTAAAACACTCACCAGTTGTAGAAGCGTGTATAATGTCTCACTTAAAATGCCAAACACTGCTTCACTGGCAAATGCCTGAAAATAAATCACAGGACACAAAAAGTTAAGAAGTATTATACTAAATAGTACATTTTAAACATGAATTAAAGTTGTTATTAAAGTTATTGCATATGTTTTGACATGATAAGATCACAGTACCTCTTTACAGGCTTGTAAATGAGCAGTCACTTGCAAAAAGTGATGTCTGAACACTGGGTCATCGGGGACCTTACCGAAGCAAAGCATGGCAGGCTGAGTAAGGTTGACCATGAGCCTAAAAGAAAAATCAGAAGGGTCATTAAATCTAATATCAACGTAAATAAAACAATACTACCATTATGGCAATAATATATCTCTATATTGGGATTATTGTATCAATGAGACTATGATATGGTATTTTAACAAATTGGTTATTTGTCCCCCTGATATTGTAAATATTTATGAGCATATTATTTCACAATTCAAGTTTAATGTTCTGCTTTATACCTGATGCAGGCATCAAATAAGGCCTTGTCTTCTCCATGCTGGACGATCATAGGTAGAAGGTCATTCTGTACAATCTGGCCAGCACCGAGTTGCTGGCGGACGTCACGCGTGTCATCTTCATGGCGTAAATACCTGATCAAGTCTTTCACACTCTCTGCAAAATAGACACAACACAGTCAGAGGAGTAAATGAGGTTTGCATCAATATATCACCATTATACTGTATATCATTAACATACATTTTAGGAGGACATTTAATCATAACAAAAACACTCACCTAAGCAATCAGCTTCCTTGTGATAGGTGTCTCCCTCCAGATAGCCGAGAGCACTGCACGTTGCCAAAAGATCGCAATTCATCCTGACTTAGTCCAAACAACATCAGACAGCCTGCAGAGGAAAGTTCAGTCTGATCAGCCACAAAGTAGGATACAGGAAAACCAGGATCAACAGAGCATAACAAAAATGTATCTACAGTATTATTTTAATGTTTAAGAATAATTAACCACAATTTGCTCAAGGGCTTTATTCTGCACAAATTCAAATATTAAACATTGACACAATGCTTCATATTACACATGACATTTAAACACAACTTAAACTGGCTCGTATGTCACGTGTAGAGAGGATATCAAACCTCTCCATGGTTTATTGATATTACTTAGTTAAATGTTGGATGGATAGATAGATATGACACTCCTTGTGATAGGAACTGTTGTTCATGACAGGTATTTGTTGTTAATATATACATTGTAAGGATCAAGGTGATTAATGATATGAGTAATAACAAAAGTAAAAGAGTAAAATAAAGATAAGTAAAGCGCATAATTGACTGTTAACATAAAAGGTACACTATTCAGGATTTATATCAGAAGCAAGGATACTAGCTAATGTTATGTAGCCAATGTCACTTGACTTCAGTTTATAGCAGTCTGTCATACTAAATCACGGTTTAGAGGAAGAAATACCACACGGGAAAATTTACCAGATCGTTTAAACGCTGTTATTCGACAGGTTCCGTGTTCATCTGCCGGTGTATAAATGTAAATCTTTTTCAGAAGTTATTATTGTTGTTTAGTGGTTTCAGCCCTCTTCTGTCGGACAAGTCTCGCGCCAAGACAGCGAGCGAAAACGTAGAAAGCGGATGTAGAATGTCGTCATCAAGGGCAATTGGCTTCCCTGAGTTATGTATGTCAGGCAGCGCTTTGCCAGGTGTACTTATCGACCTAACCTTACACTGATTTTAATCGATACATTTGCAATGTCTTGGTGAGTGAAAGACGTAAGATAATAACCCGGGCCATGTTTGACGTTAGTATTCGTCAGATTGAGAAATAAATGGAAAATACTTTGAGCTAAAGGTCTGCCTGAGAGGATGTACTTAGGGTGTAGAATGAAGACGTTCTATGAGGAAAGAGACTATTAAAAATGATAATGCAAACTTAATTAAATTGAATTGTAATTCCAAGACAACATTTACACACGTTACTATTATTTGTGTTAACATTTATATGAAATTACAATAATCCAATTTTCAGTTATTTTGATTTCACATTCTAACTTGTTACAACGATTGCCACTTTAAATACAACAAAAAAAATGCAATGCAATATAAACAATGTAACCTAATTCCAATTTTCCAATCTGCTGGAAAATCTGCTTTCATTACAATTCAGGCCATAGAGAAGTGAAGCAGCCCACTTTTTTTATTTTTTTTATTTTTTTATGAACCATGTCATGTAGCCCACTAATAAACCTCATAATAGGTTCTTACTATTTTTTTCTTGGTTTTAATCAATTAAAATAACAGGATGTGTGGTTGAGCGGTTGGTCAATTTTTCACTTTTTGCTTTAAGGGTTTTAACAATGTAATACTGTTTTTTCTATGGAACAAAACAGGACTTTCATTTTCATAACATTCATAACAAGTTATATGGACAGACAAGACAGATTTGCTCCAATTAAGTTTATTTTCAGTTTCTTCATTCACAGCATTGCAAAGCACATTCAGCAAAAGTTGTTTCAGTTTTTCTTCAGGGGTCAACTTTTCCTGTGTTCAACATGTGTATTATCAATCCAGATTTGATTGTTTGCACTATAAGAGGATAGCAAAGCTTCTAAAACAAATGCAATTAGGTTATTTAATCTCAGTTTTTAAGGTGTGTTGACCTAAGGGCAGTGTGTGAAGTTTAAATGTTAATCATATCTTTGACACAAACTAAAATCCTTCATACTTTCTTTTTCAGCCTAATACTCTGTTACAAACGTAAGGTCTTATTCCTCGGGATTGCACTGTAAATCAAGGCCTCAAGTGGTATGTTACTAAAATGGCTTTGCTTAGCCTTACAGATGACTAAAGTCTTTAGCAAAAGTTGGGTGGCTTAAATAGCACCAAAGTGACACCGTCTAAAGGGATTCATTCAACATTGCACCTATACTGAGCGACTCTCTGCTGGACACACAGCTAACGGGAATGAGGACTATATAGACCATGGTTGGTTTTTAAGGGGAGTGGGGGTTATTTCGTTTTTTTCTGTATTTTTTTCTGTCATGGCTCTGGCCTTTCACATTTTCTTATTAGTTATTTTCTACTCCTCATCGTCATCGTCCTTGTCGTTGCGGTCTGAGTCTCTCCCCTTCTCCCTCCTGGACTCCTTCACTACCTGATGGAAAACAAGCAATTTATTTAAAATGCACTTTCATATGGGAAGTGTAAATAACAATATATTAAGCTAGTTATTGATCATTGTACCTCTCCGTCTCTGGTCTCAACTGTCTTGATCACCACAGTCTTCTTGCTTGGGGTGTCTTGGGTTTGCTCATAGTCTGTTACAAGTCAAAGATTTTTACATTCAGAAACATTTGCAATTACAAAATAGAAGCTTTTCTAAATGCATTTTTAAAAGATTAACCTGGTGGATGAATTATAAATATAAAATGTATTGTTATATTTGTAATGTTAGATTTTTGTAAAAAGAGAATTATAGCTTACCTCGCTCACTACGGTGACTGCTCATGCCCATATTGAGGAGGGGAATAGTAATCCTAAACAGGCAATACAGAAAATGTGTGTTAAACAATTCATTTGTTTTAAAAAATAATTGTATTTACCTGATTTAGACCTGCATATTAATTAACAACTATCTATTTTTCAGCATGACCTTAACATTGCAGCCCCATATGATGAGTTGAGGTCCTTTTAGCTATGAGATGACACATATTCAACATACAAAGAGGGAAATCAAAAGGGGTCAAAGAAAGACACTACATTCTCACCGGCTCTCCTCTCCCTCCAGCAATTTACGGTAAGTCGCAATTTCAATGTCCAGAGCCATTTTGACATTGAGGAGGTCCTGGTACTCCCGGAGGTGGCGAGCCATTTCCTCCTTCAGGTGGCGGATCTCATCCTCCAGTCTGCCAACGTTGTCCTGGTAGTTGCCAATCTCATTGCCAAACTGGTCCTCCATTTCACGCATCTGCCTCAGCAGAGATTCATTCTGAAAAACACAGAAGCACATACAATGGGATAAAAGGGAGTAATGTGTATAATGATAGATACATATAAACAAATGCTTTTTGGCCTCACAGTGTTCTTCATTGCATCAACTTCACAGTTGAGTGACTGAATCTGCCTCCTGGATTCATTGGCCTCCTGCTTGGCCTGCCTCAGAGCATCAGTGTTGCGCTTTGCAGACTCTGTCAGATCATTGAACTGCAGAAACAGAAAATAAAGCACAGAATAAACATTTTGAACTTACATGTTCATGTGAGATTGTGAGAGTCTGTCTACTTACCTTGGACTTGTGCCAGTCCTCAGATTCCTGCATGTTCTTTAAGGCAATGGTCTCATACTGGGCCCTGATGTCCCTCAGAGCACCAGTTAGGTCAGGCCTGACGGTGCTTTCCACCTCCATCTTCAGCTGCTGGGTCTGGACACTCACTTGAACGTCCTGGATTTCCTAGTAAAACCAAGATGTAAACATATTGTTAGAAAAACAAAATTCCGATACTAACAATTTAAAAAGCCAGTTTAGCCAAATACACCCCATAGGTATCCTCCAGGGTTCCGTTTTGGGGCCTCACATTTTGTTAAGATAATCTTGTCTTCCAGATATTGATGCTTCTTCTTGTAGACAAGATCTTGCATAGATATTCATTTCAGCTTCATATCAAATGCAGACTAAATTTCCACATTTTCAAAGAATGTCTGAATAGAAAATGTTTTGGTGTTTACACTCTATGTGGTAAAGACCTACTCATTTATTTAACTTAACAAAAGAAAAACATCATATTACAATGTGAACATGCAAAAAATAGGGCTACTATTATCGGTGTCTATATTATTTACTATGATCGCTGACTCCTGTAAAGATAACTTTTACATTTAGCATCACTCACCTCATCATGGAGCTTCTTAAGGAATTCAATCTCATCCATCAGAGACTCAATCTTCCTCTCCAGCTCCAGACGGGACAATGTGGCATCGTCCACATCCTGTTTTAAAAAAAAAATGAAACACAATTTGCATTGCCATTACTGAAATGTCCCTCTTTGATGCAACAACTAATCATCATCAACACCTTAAAATTATATTAAATTCCCTCAAAGAACCAATGAAAACAACTGAAATAGTTAGTTTAGGAGGTAAGATTACAACAAACAAATCCTTTAAAGAAATTCCTAATTTTATTAATTTGTGATTATAGTTCCTAAGGATTTTTCTATGCTTAATTAACCTAAAGAAGAGTTAGATGTGTGGCCTAAGAGGGAAATATTTCAATACAAAACTGCTAAGCAAAAAAGGAATTTGCTCTTATGTGCAGCAGATTCCTGTTATTTAAGATGGATACCCTGTCATTCTATATTGACACTCATGTGGAATAGTTGGAGATACAGCTGTCCATTTGACCTGTTATCTGAGCCTGAGGACATTAATCAATAAGGTTACATGGTGCAGTGAGCTGAGCATTTACCTTGCGGAAGGCAACCAGGTTACCCTCAGCATCTGCCCTCTTCTGGCCTTCTTCCTCCATCCTTAAGGAAAAAAGACAAAGACAAAATGTGTCAAGCAATGTGTTGATTACCTTTAGGCTCTAATAGACCTATTTATGACAAAACGAGTAGAGTGAGTGTGTCAAATTTTGTCCAAGAACAACCTTTCTGTCTAAGGTTGCACCGGGGCATCAGCTGGCAAAAAGCTTTCTGGATCAATTTGTTTAATTCCCTGTCCTGTAAAAAGCTTTTTGGAGTGCACCCAGTGGGAACATCAGCTGTTCCTTTCAACTAATGTGTGTTTACAGTTCAATAAGGTCATCTGCACACACTTAATAAGGTTAGGTACACACACTGTCTGTCTCTTTTGAAGATTTAAACTGTCAATATTGGCTAGTGAACTGTATGATGGGAAAAAAGCGGTGGAGTAGAAATAATTTGAGTGAGATATTTGTGGACAGTCAAAATGTCCTTTGACGCTCCTACAAAAACAAACTTGAGGAAATTAAGTATTGTGTAATGCTTTGGGAAATCCAGTTTCAATCCATGAGTTCTGTAATGAATTATCACAAATTGTATCATATTGTACAAAACATACATCCCCTTTCTCTGACTGATGGGCTCCATCTGTCCTGACAGACAGAAGGCATGTCTAGAGTGGACATAAAGTAGATTAGTGGGGAAAGCATCACATAGTAGAACCGGCTCCCTCATCTTTAATTCATGTAGTTTTACAGGGGTCCTTTTTTCCTAATGGGGTCTCTGGCACCATCCCATAAGCACAGAGGGACACTGAAAAATACACCTAATGGAGTCACTGAGTCACATTGATTTTTCCTAGTGCTGTTCTCCCCACGCCTGATATCCAACCCCTTTCCTCCTTTCACTCTCCCCCCTCCTACTCGTCAGCCAGCCCCACCCTGTAACTGGTCCATCTATTCTCTTCTCAGTCGTTTGTGTGTACAAACACAATGCCCATATTATTATATAAGGGAACACAATCCTTTTATCTAACAAGTACTGTTGATTTTCCGGTGGGTTACTTTTCCGTCACATATGGAGGCTCTTCTTATGGATGAATCCTGCCAGTGCACAAGACATTTCTTTAAAAACTCATACATAGAAAACAATCTCATGCACATGATACAGTCCAGTGTTCTGTATCATGCTGCCGCTCTGTGTTTTCCGGTCTGTAAATGTGCCACGCCCTGCACCACCATCATTCCTTAAGTGTCAAACGCCCAAGGATACTTCACCTTCTCTGTGCTTAAGGGGAACCATGAGCAGTAAATTCTAACAGCGTCAATGAATTAAGTGATGGTGACACTGCCGGAATCGAACAATGATCTGCACACTTTTTTAGAAGCTCGGAGTATATTTAACCGTCCACATTTTTAACTTATTTTTTGAAACTCTAAAATGTTGATCTGACAGAGACCTTTGTCTGATTATTGGTCAAATCCAAGAGACAATGTTTGGCAATTAGATAGAATTTGTATTTTTTGATCCAGGATTATTAAAGTTTCATTTATAGGGACACAGCAGCCCACCTACGGTACAAAATGTAAACGACGGACAACTCTTAAATAAGGAAATATTGAAGTTAAGAGAGACCTTTGACTTGGTTGTGACAATATGGTTTATTAGAATAGGATGCAACTTACTCTGTAGCCAGATGTATCCCCTCTAGCGTCTATCTATCGGTATATCTATCAGTCTATCGGTCTATCTATCTATACTTCATCATATTGTTATTTCTCATCATGTTGGTACCAACCTCTGCCTGAGCTGGACCAGGTCATCAGCCAGGTTGTCCCTCTCCATCAGGTACTGGTCCCTCTCTTTGCCGGTGGCGTCCAGTTGGCGGCGCAGGTCCCTCACCTCCTCCTGGAAGAGCTCGGAGGCTCGGTTGGGCTGACCTTGCTGCTGCTGGCCCTTGAACTGGTTGAGCTCCTGCTGCAGTGAACCATTCTGCTGCTCCAGGTAACGCACCTTCTCGATGAAGCTGGCAAAGCGGTCGTTGAGGTCCTGCAGCTCGGCCTTCTCATTGCTGCGGGTCGTCAGGAACTCCTGGTTTATGGCCTCAGAAAGTGTGAAGTCCACCTTGTCGTAGGAGAGGCGAGGGGGCTGGGCAAGGGAGCGAGAACGCTGTTGTTGGTAGTTGTTGGGGCGGGATGCAACCCCAGGTGACATTGAACGCATATAGCGACCCCCAGAAGCGGGCATACGGGAGTTCACAGGAGAGTAAGAGGACATGGAGATGGGATGTGGGCTCCCAAAGGTGCGCCTGTAGGACGTTGAGGTATGCATTGAAGAGTGGCTCATGGCTGGTCTTGTTCTGTGGCTGCAGAAAGAAGGAAAGCTGGAGACTTAGAGATGCTCTGGAAGCAACAGGACATCAGACTGTAGAGTGCTGCCGGTATTTATGCACAGAGGCAAGCTATCCCATCATCCTCACGCCTCCCCCCTCCCTCATTTCTCCTCACCCCACCCACATGAAGCCATGCTTTCTCAATCAGCATTGGCCACTCCCTACCCTTCAGAGATAGACCCTGCCTCTCTCTGTCTTACTCTCTGTCTTGAGAGCTCCACCCTTTTAACCAGAGACTTGGCAGGAGACCAAACTGACTTCCACATTATGCCGCCTTGATATCTAAAGATGTCTCCTCCGTCCAGCCCCTCCCAGCCTCACCGAAATGCCCTCGTTGACATTCAGTTTTGATTCTCATTTCGTTAAATTATTATATGACTTTGCTCTTACTTGCACATGTGACGTCCTTAACTTTACTATCAAGTATGTGCCTTAATGATTGTGTTACCTAGTTCTCAATAAGAAACTGTGAAATTGTAGCCTAAAATTGAATCAGGTGGATACATTGATTTAATTCTGTCCTCCCCTCCATCCGTCTCCCTTCCTCTCCTCTCTGTCTCTCTCTCCTTTTACAGTAATGGAACACTATTGATATTGGGGAGTCTGGGGCAGAGCCATGACTCTGCAGTTATTCTATCCCTTTCAAATGCACTTGATCCAGTAATCCCTGTTAGCAGAGTAGGAGTTGTCCAATAACTTTGTTAGTATTTCAGGTTAACAGTGGGTTTCTGGCCCGATCTAAATCAGGATTAAAGACAACAGAGGTGAAAGAATATAACAAAAATCCCATTCACCCATTGCACATGATATCCACTTGGAAGATATTATCAAAATATGCATTGTTTGGAGTTGTATTCATTTTTGAAGGCAATTATTTAGTTCCAACCTTATTGCAGCTTTACTTTGAGCCTACTCATGCTGATAGCATAGTTTGTCCTGAAAAGAAGGATGTACAGTATATTACTTGATTATGCCTTTCAGAGTTGAGGTTACATGTGCATTAATACACAAGACATAAGGTATTAAAATGTATCTTTAAAAGCTTTAAAAAAAAACCATTTAGGTCCTACTACCATCCTACAGATTCAAATGGTGGGAGAAAATGTGACATATATTTATGAATTTAAAATGTGTGTGTGTGTGTGTGTGTGTGTGTGTGTGTGTGTGTGTGTGTGTGTGTGTGTGTGTGTGTGTGTGTGTGTGTGTGTGTGTGGTCCAAAGTGATTTTAATTGAGGACTGCAGACAGGCTAGCACTTTCATATAAAGTTGACGTAATTCTGAGCATGCTCTGTGGCGACTGGGTGTGCCACTTTATTTCCTTTGTGTCCCGAGTGATGCTTGGTACCCTAAATCCGGTCCATTAATGCTGTCTTGTATGTAATACAAAACAAAACCTTAAATAACATATCGGGTGATATTTCTTTCTCTTTCATATAAAAATTTACAACCAGCAGGGTTTCTTTAACTTGTACTCATCACTTTTTGTCATTACATTTACCTTTGTGTTTACTCTTGCTGATGGAGCATGTGGAGCTTGCAGTCGTAAAAGTGTAGTCATCTCTTCTCCATTCAAAAACACACACTTAGACACTCGATTATCCTCCCTCTGTGTCTGCATGGCTGCTGCTAGAAAGGCCTGGCTCTTTGCGTTATAAATGGCCCATGTTAGTCTTAGCTTTGTAATCTAATCAACCTGCTCCATGGTCAGTACTCTCTCCTCCTTCCCCCACTGCCTCACCCTCTGCCTCACTCTCTCTGCTTTCTATCCCCACCCCATATCCTGCCCAAGTCCGTCCATCTATCAAGGTTTCTCATCAGTGTTAAGACTATCTACATTTTTACGCTTTAATAAGTAATGATACCTTTATTTATATAGCACTTTTAAATACAGAGTGTAGAGAAAGCCAAAGCAGGATTCAAGGCAATATGACAAATGATGATGAAAGATAAAACTGTAAGAGATGAAAACAATAACTTAAAAGAGCCTTCCGTAAAAGCAAGTCTATAAAAATGTAAAACAGCATTAACAGTGTGTAGGCCAGACAGACAAACGAACACATGTGCAAAAGCATACAGTTGAATGGTTTTGAACTGGACTGTATCAGTAACTAAAACCATCAGCCAGATGTTACCATTGGCGATTGATCCTTCTGGTTCTCGGAGAACACCCTGAGGGGCCATAAATCCTATCACGCTTCTTGGACAATGTCAGGATAGAGTATCATATCTTGCACATATTGAACTCACAGTACATGTATACCGTTTCAAACCTAAACGGGCATATTAATAAGTCAGTTATACATCAAATAAATAAAAGGAACATATTTATTTATCATTTTATATTAGGAGGATTTAAGAAATGTTCATATGTGATGTGATGGGTGTGGTCTCAAATAAGAAATCTAACAAAACAGCAGTCAATAGCACAGAGCACTTCTGCATTTAAAATTGATCTTGCAGCATCGTTTTCCAGCTATCATTGTGTACCTTTTAACCTTGGGAAAAAAAGTAGCAGTATCCCAACTGTAGACCATCCATAATTATACATTTTCCACAAAAGAAAATGTTGTTTTCATTTAGATTTTTGATTTTATATAAATTCCAATTTGCCTTTTACAACATTGGTGCATACAGTATATATCAACCATGGTATACTTAAAGTCATGGAAAGAGGGTGGTAAGTGCAAATACACAATGGTTATGGTATAGTCATGGATTTGGGTTGAGTATTCATTAATCAATAAAGCAGTTATCTAATGTGGCTGCTTGGAGTGCAACTTGCATATTACAGCTTTTCTTTGAACTGCTATTACAAAACAAACGCTTAGTACTGTATTGGTTAATTCAATAATTTAATATGATTCACACATTATTCAATTAGGATGGTTAAAATGTTTGTATTTAGTGTGTGTTGGGTTGAGGTACACTGAGCACCGATAAGTTACATGAGACAAAGGTTGTTAATAATTTCTCCTGCAGCAACACTGATTGCAGTGGTAGGTTTCTGCAGGGTAGAGGACGGACAAAGGAAATTGCATCCCTTTTTAGATCAGTTGCTAGGGAGTGGTGAGCAATAATGAGTCGCGCAAATCAATCAAGTCTATGTATTTGCTTGTGTGACTCATGTTCACATTTAATTTCGAGAGAGAACTTAAGACGAGTAAATGTCTGGCTGGTTTATCCGGTAAATCTAATACCTTGAGCTTTGTTTTAGATCAGCATGTTTGATCGGGAGAGGTGATGAGGATGCTGTGACCTGTTAAAAGCTGCAGGCCTGGCAAGATCCGGGAGAGCTGTCAGGTCCAAGATAAAGATCCTCATATGAAACATGATGTCCTTCCAGCAATGCTGTGGGGCTTGGCTCGGCTGCAGTGCGCTCCGGAGTGAGTTGAGTTGGCTGCACATATTCTGTACATGTGACCGAGAGAAACGTAAAAGGTGGAGGATAATTAAAGGCTTGGCTTTTGTAATTACTGTAATGGAGCACTGCAGTGCTAAACAAGTATGTTGGTAGCAGGGATGTGCATTAGACAGGGCTAATGTTGCTTGAGTAAATTTCGCAGATTAAGGGTTACCATCCAGACATGAACCACGCAAAACAACGCTCTATGTTCTCAGAAAAATCACTTGACCATTTATTTCATTTTTTAAACTGGATTGCTTTTAACTTGGTAACAGACAGTATAAGTTGGCAATGCTTATCAATGTCCTTGGTCCTTAAGATGTAAGGCTATTTGTATTTAGTTAAATTACCATATTTTAAACTATTCATTCAGACATGTTGAAGGGTAATTCGTTTTTTTTAGCATTGGCTACTCAACAAGACAGTGCACATCTCTGGCTTTAAGTAAATGTACCTATATGTAAATAAATATATGCAGATAAAGGATCTTGTTGATCTTGCATGAGTTGAACATCACCAATAGTGGGGATTTCTCTTGATATCCCGAAAAGTATTGCGGATAAAGGTGGAAGGTATGCTGTTTTATGTCATATTTTACTCTCCACATACGTATGTTTCCACACTCAAGCCATATGAAATTAGACAAAACATTTAATTCAGTCAAAACTCACATCAAGACATAAGACAACAGCCTTGTCATATTGGTCCACCTTTGCTTTGATGCTTGAATGCAAACCATCCCTACCTCTCCTCCCTATCACTGCACATCTATGTTTCTGCTGTGTAGGCCAGGCCATGTAGCCCCTTCCATTAAAGATTTTGCTGCATTGACGTCAGCTTTTTTCCTGCACTGCAGTGTGTCATATGATGTGTATGTTACCACCAGCAGCTCTTTGCCAGTTCAATGCATCGATGTATCCTGCGACATCTTAATAAATCTCTTTAATTGAGCAGAGAGCAGAACGTGATGCTGGAATTTTCTTTAGCACACTCAAGTGCTCAGTGTTCCTGTAACCACACCACTTCTTGAATGCATATGAGCCCTTGTAAAACGCTATTGACATGCCTGTACATCTTTTATTCAGTGGTTTCCTGCAGACCAAACAAGGCATCTTTTGTTGTTTTTAAAATATTCAATTGTGTGATGGTGTTTTGTCTAAAAAAGAATATCTCTACTTTCTAATCTAATATTATTTGTGGCTCTATGTAAAATGTGAATCTTATTTCACTAAATTATCTATTTTATGATAATAATAGGTTTATTTATACAGCACATAAAGAGCAGAATTAAGTGCAAAACAACTAAATATCAAATAGCAAGCAAGAGACAAAGCAGAGGCAGAGCTGCTAGGGCAAAAGTTTGGCAGCAGCATTTTGGAACATTTGTAGACGATTTAAGGAGGTTTTGCTGAGGCAGCGAAGATAATTACAGCAGTCAAGCCTGAAGAAAATTCATTTATAATGAGAGTCTTAAATTCTAACTCAGCTGTGCAAAAGGCTCACGTTTAGCAATGTTTCTCAGCTGGTAGAAACAGTTGTGAACCAAAGAATTAACATGCTGGTCAAAGCTCAAAGACTGGTGGTTTAAATAAATTAAGTTCCTCATGCATCTGGCAATTTGTCTATACATCCAGCAGACAGAAATGTATATGCATTCACATTAAGTTCTTTTTCTTGCCATTTAATCAATGTATTTCAAATTATAACTCTTTTTCTAAGCCTATTTTTGTTCTCAACCAACTCGTGTTAGAAATATGTTTGTCTCTGGCAGTGTTACACAGTTAGTTTATCACAGCTATTTTGTTGAAACCAACAGTGTTGAGAGTAAAACCGTGAGTTTAAAGCCTTAAAATACTCTGAAGGGATGAGGTTATAATTCTTATCACCGGAGCTTACCCATTTTTTTTATTACATGTTGTTAGTAATTAGTTTTTAAATGTATTTATTTTTTTGTTTTAAAGTAAATTTAAGGCCTTTAACAATAATACACATTTTGTATATAAATATACATATCAAACATTTAATATTGAATACTTTATTAATCCATTTCTTATCATTCTTGCCACAGTGTTAGATTTATGTTGATTGCTTTCTTATGCTCTTAAATAGTTCAGGTACATCCTGTTTATCATACTGTATGTGCAAGTGAATACAAAATACAACAAAATAGAGAGAATAGAAAAAAAAACGTCATAAAGTTCAACTTTATTCATTTCAGGGTAACAAATATAATAATGTTTTGTGATGTAAACAATTTCAGTTACATTGTCAAGAAAATTAACTGAAATATCTTAACACTGATTTTACAATTGGTATAAGAAGGCCACAAATAAGTTATGGCTTCTATAAACTATCAGTGTCAATTAATACAAAATAATGAAGGTCAAAATAAATACCACTTTCCTCTACAAATGTTTCAACATTCTTATGACATTTCTTACAAACTTTGCTCCTTTCTATTTCTACACACAGTGTTGCACATAGTCAATATTGGAGTATTGGTGTCGATGTTGAGAGCATGAGCTGTTGATGATGATGATGATGATGATGATATTCACACAATCCTCCCCTGAAGCAGTGGACGACTCTCTCCAGGTGACTGACGACTCAACAGGTTCCACAACAACAAAGGCACTGATGTTACCGCAGAGCTGCCTCCATTACTGTCAGTGTCTTCTCTAAGTGGCTGGTACTGCTTGAACCGCCTGTTGAGAAACATGAGGCAAGGAATACTGATGAGAAAAGTTCAATTATGACTAGTCAAACTAAAAATGTGCTTTTCCACAATGAAATATTATAGTTTATCTCGCCTGAAATAAATACGAACATGTCAAAAAGAACCAAAAACCTCAAAAGTAAACCAGACGTTTAAATCGTGGAAATAAATGTTCCCGACTTTTCTTAGGTGCCATTAGGCTTATATACTTATATATACTTATTATGTGTCTTTGTTTGCAACTTACGTATCTTTCATTAATCAAACTTTTAAAGTGTTCTATTTTTAGTCATGTTGGCCTCAAATCAAATCTAAAAATGAAGTTGAAAATGAGCTCCTCACCTGTACATCAAACCAATACAACAGACAACACAGGCGAGAACCATGACCCCGAGGACTGTGGCTGCAGTTCCAGCTGGGGAACCACCGGAGGCTGAAATTGAAACATATCATACCAATGAGAAAATAGTCTAGAGATTGAGTGTGTCATAAATGAACATTTGACTTTCACCCACCTACTATTACACT
This sequence comes from Eleginops maclovinus, assembly GCF_036324505.1. NCBI lineage: Eukaryota > Metazoa > Chordata > Actinopteri > Perciformes > Eleginopidae > Eleginops > Eleginops maclovinus. The sequence goes on along the minus strand of NC_086368.1, from coordinate 13,553,058 downwards.
GACTCTAGCACTTGCAACAGCAAGACTGACATCATTGGTCAATGAGACATTGATGCAAAATACTCCTGAGTCATTGAAGAACTGACGAAGAATCATTTGACAGTCTGGAGAGGGAGTAGCTGCAGTACAGATTGTTTCCACTGGTGTGATGCAGTCAGCGTCTGAAATCACTGTGCAGACCTCACTTGGCAGGCTAAAACAAGAAGAATGAACATGTGGTGATATAGTAACAGGGAGAATATTTACAAGTGGTCATTATTTAGTAAGTGTCTCAATGCAATCGTAGTGTTCATGTGTTGAAATCCAATTGGTGGAAACTATAAACAAACTACACCACTGGTGCATGTCTTCACGGCACCAGCACTTAGTAAAGGAGCTTTCTTGAGTTTGGCCTGATGATGTTTAATTGCCCTGACAACCTTTATTTAGTGATGTGATAGAACAAGACGTAAAAATCTCAAGACAAGGAAACAGGATGTGCATACAGCCTGATTAATTTCTGTGTTTTAGCACTCATTTCAGTGGCAGTGTATAGAGATGATAATGTTACATGCCCACCTTCCCTGGCAGGAGATGGTGACGTCCACAGCGTTCTGATCCAACTGGGTTGCCAGTGCTACCACATTAGTCATCTGTACAATCTCAACACTTTCAATACCCTCTGCAGAGTTGAAAATGTTAGAAAGAGAGATTATACAAAATATTAAATCATGCTGTGTAAAGCAAAATATTATATGTTGAAGTTCAAAGTGTCATGGTTACAAAACTGTATGGACTTACGGATAACATCTACGGATGTGGCGAGGGAGCCATAACGGTAGACCATGCAGTCAGCTGTCAGCTCCGGTGCTTGTCTCTTAGCCAAAATGATGGGAACCTGTGCTGGATCTGTTTCCGCCTCTGCTTGAACCTCAGCTTCAGCTGCAACCGCTGCTTCATCACCTGCTGTTTGCAATAGATATATTATCATCACATTATAATACTTTTGTTAAAAGACCGATTTAAAATGTTGTATTCGTTTTTAGTAAACACTCACCTGCAGGAGCTGTAGTAGCTGCAACTTCGTTCTCAGTTGCCTGTAATTCAGCCTCTGTATCGGCAGCTTGTGCTGCCTCTTCTACAACTGTGGTCTCAGTGGCAGCAGGAGCTACAACGTTATCAGCAGGGGCTTCTGTTTCAGCTGCTACAACGTCTGCAGCAGCAATAACAGCGGCATCAGCGACAACAGCAGCAACGACATCGGCAGCAACAGTAGCCTCAGCAGCAGCATCAGTAGCAGCATCTACAGCAACAGTGGCCTCAGTAGCAGCGTCTACAGCATCAGTGGCCTCAGTAGCAGCATCTACAGCAACAGTGGCCTCAGTAGTAGCAGCAGCAGCAGCAGCAGCATCAAGATCAGCATCAGCAGCCACATCGTCAGCTTCCTGCTCAACTACTTCTGTTGCAGGAGCAACAGTAACAGCAGGCAGCAGCGTCAACTGCAGCTTCTTCTCCCTCTGCAACAGGTGCAACTGAAGCAGCAGCATTGATCACAGCATCATTTTCTTCAGTTGCATCTGTTAACACTGCCGTTTCATCTGCAGCAGCTGCATCGGCATCTGCAACAGCTACATCAGCATCTGCAACAGCTGCATCGGCTGTCTCTTCAGCTGCAGGTGTGACAGGGGCTGCAGTGGCCACCTCACCTGCTGCATCTGCATCTTCAGCTGCAACATCTGCTTCTTCAGCAGCGGCGGCAACAGTGTCCTCTGGAACGACAGCTGCGTCGACTGCAGGTGCAACTGAGGCAACCTCAACTGCCTCCGTGTCTGTATCAACGACTGCATCTCCCTCTTCTGCTTCAGCTGGCTGCACAGAAGCAGGAACATCGAGAGCAATCGCATCTCCTCCTTCTGCTGGTGCTGCTGGGACAGCTTCAGCGGTGGAGGGCACCACAACTACTGCTGGTACTGCAGAGGCATCAATTGGAACAACTGAAAGAAAAATGTAAAGCAGTTTTTAATTCAAACACTTTCAGTGCTTGTGCACATACATTTGTGTATCTGGAGTGCCCCAATTACCCCAAAGAATATGAAACAAGACAACCCAGCGAGTTTTAAATGACAGTACAAAGCTAAAAATGAGCATAATATGTTTGCTTTAAAACAACTAAGCAAAATGTATTTCATACTTATATACATAGAGTATTTATTCCTGAAAACTGTAAAGGTAATAATGAGTAAAGCTTCACCAGCAGTGGGGTTTCCGCAGCCATTGGAAATGCTTGCCATCAAGACCACCTGAGGTTTGAAAGTCCCGACTGCGAGATATGTGTGTGTGACAGTGAGCTCTCTGGAGATCAGAGTGCCGGTGCTGTCACCAAAGTCCCAGCTGAAGCTGACGTCGGCATTGTTAAGGTACTGGCTGGGGTCATGGAGCTTGACAGTGAAGGCAATGGCTCGGTTCTGGATGAAGTTCTGGTCATCCTGGTTTACATCATTGATTTGGGCAAGTGAGATGGTGAAGGGAATCTGGTCTAATGACGGAGTAAAAGATGTAGAACAACTCTTTATTATCGACTTCAATAACAGAAACATGATGATTAATAAAGAAAAAATGATGCTGTAGAATATTTTTTGATCAAGTTAAGTTTTAAATTTTAAGATTGGCCACCTGTGATGGTGAAGACCGTGGAGGCATAGCCAAGAGGGATGAACTTGTCTTTGCCACGGCAGTGATAGATGATAACCTCCATGTTGTACGAGCCCAGGGGGACGTTGTCGGTGCCGATAGAGAGGGAGGAGGACGGCCCATCTGCCACCTGCCAGTAACGTCCTTGAATAGAGGAACATGGTGATTACTTAGAGTGGTCCGTTCATCTTGACAAAATTAAAAACATGCACACATTTTGGAGACATTCCAGGTGTCACTTTCATCAGGAGAACATGAGAAACCAAAAAGGGCCTGTTTTTCATCTGTTGTGAAGACCAACAGATTACATCTTACTTTTTCATTTTTAAATTCTGATGAGGATAAGACTTTTTCTAAGAAATCAGTCTAGAAAGAATGAAATTAAATTTGTGAACAAGTTGGCCTCTTTTCGAGGAGCTCTGCTATTGACTGAATGAATTAAGTTCAACTTCATAACATGTTAACCAGGTAAGCCTGATGATCTACAGTAAATGATAAACTGAGGCTACTGTGCTAAATGAAGATGATACTGATTAAATCCTGCACAAGTTAACAAAAATATAATTTCCTTCAGACAACTGTATTGTTTACTAGGTTGTGTCTTTAAATGTAAAGATGATGTCAGAGATAAGCACAGACCAGGCTTTGTACAAGTAAGACATGGGGCATATGTTTAACTTTAAATTCTCTGCCTGGAGCGAAAATGTCCCGTGTATGCTTTACAGCCCTTTTATTGTCTGCTGATTGTCTCTATGGATATTTTACATGTTAATGTGATCTAGGCATAGCTTCGAAAGATGTCGATGTCCTACTGCAGCATAAATAACAGCTAAGGAGCAGCCTTGGTTATTCACCGATGTAATGTTATAAAATGTATATCTTTACCCCATGTCTTCCACACAAACACATAGTGGGGCTTCTTGTTTTGACTCTTGAAAGGTGTGCCGTCAGGGAAAACTCCTGTGGCCTGGGGGTCCTGGTCTGGATAGACAGGCTGACCCTCCTGGTATTCTCGTCCTGAAAAAGATAACATCATCAATAAAAACAACAGTTGAGATCATCTAAACTATAACACTGCATGTCAATAGGAGTCAGCAATGGGGAATATTATGAGAGTCAATTTTCTTTTTTTTTATCTAAATGAAGTATAACTTCAAAATCACTTTACTTTATGGCTTTGATTAATTGACAATGGTTTAACTGAAAAATCAAAGAAAACATAAATCATTTAAGGCAAGACACAATGGGGAAAAAAACATTGTTTCCTAATGAGCAAGTAGATTTAGAAAGTTTTCCCTTAAAAAACCCTTCTTCTTTCCGACACATTGGGGTGTTTTCCATACTCACACAAAAAAGTAAATTGTGCCTGATTTGTATATTTGAACATAAACTAAAAAATGTTTTCATCTATAATCTAATACTTTGCCCCTTGTTAAAATCAAGTATAAGAAAATCCTACACATTTCTAAAGATGAAAGTCTAAAAGATTAACATTTTTCTAGAAATCACAATACTTGATAATAATTATTTTACTGGAAAGTTTTTACCATTGATGGTGCAGTTTTGCGCCCACACCACCTGCCCATCAGAGAGCATGGTCTGGTTTGGTGGGAAGTTCAGATTAATGTTGAAGGTTGCTCGTGCTCCAGTCAGAGTGGGTGCATCGCTTTTCAGTTCAAAGGTTACTTCACCACCTGGAAATTAGGATTACAAACATCTTTAGATGGGATGGCAGAGAGAATTTAATAACATTTCTGTTTTGAAATATAGATGAAAAAAGGCCTCACCAAACCAACAGTTCCTGAACCTCGGGTCTCCATCTTTCCACACCGGATACATCCGCGAGTTCCATGAGCGGTAACGTGTGAACTGACTTCTAGATTCTGGAAAAAATACCACAAGCTCTTTCAGGAAAAAAGGCCACATCCTGCAATTTACAGTGTTAAATTATTTCAAAAGCTGGGCTTTCCTACCGATTACTACAGGGTAGTTTAACAAGAGCAAAGCTACACTAAGGAGAACTAAATCTAATTTCCGTAGGAAACACAGTTCAAACTCATTTGTAAAAAAACCAAAAATGATATAAGATATAACCCAAAAAATGTATGTACCAGCTAAAAATATCACTCATAAGAACCATGTTTAGCTTTCCTTTTATGGCTCAAACGGTCTAGTAGTCTTAGTAGTAAACTCCACCAAAAAATGGCTAAATAGTAATTGAGCTCCTTGAATCTCTGAAACTGTAAAATGTAGTTAAATCACCCTCACACCTCATAATAATATATTCAATATCAACAACCAACACAAATGATTGAATATATAGAATAATCAAGCAGGTTTTATTCATGATGCTTATGTAACGAGCAGGTCTGTGTGTTTGGAGAAGAGGTGGAGAGTGTCAGGGTTCTTGACGGTGGGAGTCACGCGACCTGCAATCCCCCTCAATCCCTTTCATGTGACTATCAGCTGAGCAACAGCATCAGTAATCCCAGAGAGGAATGAGGGATCCCAGACAACTGGCTCACTGCGGTTGTTGCTTAGCTTGTGTGTGTGTGTGTGTGTGTGTGTGTGTGTGTGTGTGTGTGTGTGTGTGTGTGTGTGTGTGTGTGTGTGTGAAAATGTTTTGCATTAAACTACAAAGTACCACCCAATCGTCTAACAAAAATGTTATTAAATAGTATTAGCGTGGAAAGAAAAGTGGTTAATGAACTATGTTTTTTTTATCAAAGCAGACATTATTAAATACATTTAAATATAAATGGGCATAAAAACCAGCATGATATTGGCATGTAAAAGTTTGCACATCTTGCCTCCCTCAAAGGGAAGGAAATGCATCAGCATGAAATGAGCGTGAAATGATAAGTCAACTTATTTGCTCTTTGAGTCACAGTCCAAACAAAGAAATATTCTAGTGTGTAATTGATGGGAACGCTTCTAGTGTGTAATTGATGGGAACGCTTCTAGTGTGTAATTGATGGGAACGCAGGATGTTTTGGTAGGATTAGATCAGTTGCAGAAAGTTAAAATGTTCCACTTTCCCTGGTGCTGAATTGTGTTTGAGATATTGTCTTCCATCAGACACAGTAACCACTCATAACATTAATTGAGACTTAGTTTTCAAACTAACATTTTTTATTTTTGTTATCGTTTTTGTTTCATTTTTTTGATTCTTTACTGTTTTTATGTTTTCATTTTTAGTTATTGTAATTATATTACAGCAGATCTAGTTCTATGAAAGGTTAAATAGCCTACTAAATACATTGTACTGACTTAAACAAAAGAGAGGAATTTTACTGTACAGGTTTACCGCAAAGTGTCTTCACACAAACAAGGCTTAGCTTGGTGCGTATAGATAAAACACAGTAAGAGAAACTATGATGTTAAACGGAAACAAACTATGCTATTTCTCTTAATGTAGTTATTTTGTGTAAAATTAGATAGACATGTTCAATGAAGTGGCACTAAGCAAATAAAATGACATGGGAAAGAGATGTACTCACTTGTTGCAGTAGCAAATGTAAACGCTGAAACCAACAGCACCAGTGACAGAGTCTTCATCCTGAATCTAGTCGTCTGTCTCCTCTTTCTGAGCCCGATCCTCACCCTGCAGTCCTGAACCCCAACACAACTTCCAGAGAGACTTCAGAAATTTCCTCTCACACTCTTTAAGAGGGCCTCAGAACTGAATTACCATAAAATGTCTTTATAACCTCTGACATCATGGGGAGCTGAGACTGGCACCACCCTCTTTGGTAAGAACAGATATAAGTACTGTTTTGATATCTTTTGTTGTCTTGGAGAATTGATGAGTTACTCACAGTTTTTTACATTACCATCTGTTTTAGTACACTTTATTTTCTGTATCTGAGCATACACCTTTTTTACTTGATATGTGATGTGTATTATTTTGTGAGTCGCATTCCAGCTGAATTATAATTTCTACCTATGATGAATGTGAAATGTACAGTTGCTTAATGCAAACAGATGGATATAGTGAAAGAAGATAATTGACATGAACACAAAGTAACAGGCATCCCTCAAGCATTTTCTGGGTGAAAATCAATGAATGCTTTTTGCACAGTTTGAATTAAAATGTTATACGTGCAGAACAGAATGGACCGTCGGTGAGTACTGTGAGAGCTCGAGTCATGTGTGTTTTTGACGTGTGACCTTAGAGCTATGTGTAGACGGGCATCACAAGAGGAGAGGGTGGGTGGAAAATCAATAGCATCCTTTTATTTCCTCAACCATTTTCTCCGCATCCTGCTGTCCACCTCAGGCTGCCACAGCTCTAGGAGTACAGTATGTGATTGCAGTAAAACAGACACACCCATGCTCAGCTTATGTTACTTCCGACAAAGTTTCTCAGAAGAAGACAAGAATACATTAAAGGAAAGGACCAATTGATCCTGGAACTGATTCAAAAATTTAAGTATTTCCATATTAAACTTTAACATTGTTGAATAAAAATGCTTTTTCTCTTCTCACTTGTTTATACTCCACACTGAATTGTTTGCTTTATGCTGCTGCAATGCGAAAAGATCCCAGTTTGGGATTAATAAAGTACCTCTTATCTTATCTTAATTACATTTGTAAAAGATACCACTTATACCATATTTAACTAACAGAAAGAAAATGTCATCAATACATCTTGAAGGTGTCATTGATACATCACAATAAAGGATTATTGTTATTCTGATTCCCTCAGTTCATGTTCTGCAAAGCTACATTTAAATTTGTAATTTGAAGAAAAACGATGTTTAATCACTCTATCATAAAATCAGAGAGATGTTGTAGACGAGTATATTTGTCGAAATGAACAAGCATTAAAGTCAAATAATAAATAAAGCGTAGTTGCTACAAAAGAGGCCAGCTTGAGGGTTGCCGGTCAGGAAGTTCACTTTAATAAAACACAAGTCAACACAAGGATTTTTATGACAAAGAAAATGTAATAACTCAAAAGGAAAAAATATATAATATTTTGGGAGGTTTATAGTAAAATAGCAAAGTTTAATCATTTACAGTGACCACCTTTTATTCGTCTCTTTCCCAACATATTTAAGTGTTCCTTTTTTTTGCAATTTTATTTTCTTTTAAAAAATGTGTGCAGTCATTTTGATAAACTAATTTAATTAGAATAAATCATTATGTATTCATATTATGTAATCATATATTATGGAAAGAAGGCCGTGTATATATACAGTATGTATATATCTACACAAACATAAAGCTTCATTCTTAAGACGGCGTCAGTGTGTGCTCTAATACAAAGAGGATTGGTGGTTTTCCCACTGGTGTTGTCTCATGTCTGCTCAGGCTGCACTACATGTGACCCCTCATGTGCTAACAGCAGAGTTCAGGAGGAATAAATCCTTCCCACAGAGCACCTGACTCAACATACCACAAATAGTTGGCTGTTAGTCTTTTTGCTCATTAGTTTTCGTTTATTTAGTATCTTAATAGCATTCCTCGGGTTCTGGGAATTTATAGAACTAATGCAAATTTAAAGAGTTGTTTTTCCAGATTTGGGAAGTAATTGGTTAAAAATGTAAATGTCCTTCATTGTTCCAACTGATCAAATCTAGGAATACGCCTTGATGTGTTTTGTGAAGACGGATGACATTTAACTTATTGTGAACGTTTTCTTTACAATAAGTCACAATTAAAAATGGTTAGCATTTATGTAACAGCCTTAAAGTAATGTGACAAGTAATGGAAGGACATCAAATGTTAGCAGGGATGCCATAACATTTTTCAAACACAAAGTCTGCACCCAACCTGGAGTCACACACCGTGAAAAGCTTTCTAATTGCAGGAAATGGGGATTGTGTTTTATTATTGGCCAAAAGCAGATCAATAAGGCCGTCTGGATGCCAATACAAAATCTGACTAGACAGGAAAATAAGTTCATGAATAAAACAAACATAGAAGTCATCCAGTGCCTTCACAAAGCCTAAATCCTCCATCATGTTAGTCAGTGATCTTGATTCCTTTTCTAATGGCTATTTAGTTTTTCTCATGGCAACGAACATCATTACAACATGAGAAATAAATTGCCTAAATTCAGTGCACATTTGTACAAACACAAAGGAGAGTTACCTTTCAGTTATAAACACCAATTACATCACAACAAAAATCTGGTGTAACAACTTCTCAAAAAAGGAACCAGTTGCCTGATTAACAATGTCCACACAGATGTTTTCTTAACTAACTAACCAACACTTTAGGAAGTGCACTAGTAGCAATAGAGGAAAATGGTAAAATTATCTTTGTAAAAAAAGTAAGTTAGACCAAACCGTCAAAAAAGAAAACAACATATACACAAGTATCTAGATTATATAGCAGCATTGAATGCATTTAACTCATTTATAATAATCTCAATCATAAAAGCAAAAGGCGACATTTCACATTTAAAGCTGCTGGGTGGATAAATGTGTAGCCTCTGGGCTTTGACCATGTGCAGTGCTGGTATGAGCTTCTAACAAAGGCTGTTTCTTCCTGCAGAAACAGATGACATCCAATGCCTCATGACCAATCTTTTTTACATAATTCAGATGAATAAAGGCTGCACACATTTTAGGTTGTAATAGCAGGAAAGCACAGGTATGACCTAAATACATAAACAATGGTTTTGTTTTGTTAAAGTGTCCCTCTAATGAATGACATTGTGACAGTGAACCAGCATTCACAACCCCAGGAACCTGGAACCAAGCAGCTAAAGGGAATTCTGCAATCATTAATTTTATTGTTTACACCTGTACTTTTTCTGTTGTTACATGTGAGTTTGATTGTGACTGAGGATCTTTGTTGCACGTTGCCCTGGGGAGTTTCAGAGAGGCCCAGCAGCTCCAGGGCTCTGTGACTGGTTAATCTGAGCCCTGGAGGCGCAGTCAGCTATTGAATAAGGAGCATGATCAGAAGGAAACACGTGAGGTGAAAGGTGAAAATATATATTTCTTGTGTGATTATCACAAATAATCTTGAGACTCCAAAACACAGGTGTGACATAGTTGCAACATGTTGTAATTTCTGGTAAAAACGACATCATAAATGTTATTTGTTCCTCCAGTGCTTTTACCTGCTACAACAAGCTAACATTTCCGCAGTGAAAAAGGTGTATAAACCTTGTTTGTTTAGGAATAATATATATTTTTTCAATTATAACAGCAGTGTGAAATAGCTCTAAACCAGTGAGTGTGGGCACAGCTACTGCCACTAGAGGGAGCAACTGTATTTCCCTTTCATTCTCCACTGTTCATAAAACCTATTTTAGAACATTAAAATGTACATGATTTAAAAATAATTTTAAAAAATAAATGTTTTCAGCATTTGACCCATCCTAGTGTTTAGGAGCAGTGGGCTGCCATATGTACGGCACCCGGGGAGCAGTGGAACGGTTCCGTGCTCAGGGACACCACCACGGTCGCACTTGGGCTGTGTTCGAAACCGCATACTCCATACTCCATACTCATCGTTTACACTGCAGCATACTACATGATAACCCACAATGCACTGCGCTCCTACCCGAGCTGAAATCAACAGGCTGAAGCTGATTTCATTTTAGCTCTAAACTCTTTAAATATATCACTTTATCGACATTTCAAACATTTTTAGGCGAGAAAGTAGCCGTTTAGATCCCCAGTTATCGTTAATTTGTCTAAATACCAGCTGTTTACAATTTTGTTCGGACGAATTCGGAGCTACTCAAGCTAACCGTAGTGAGTAACGCACTTTCGGTCATTTTCACAAAAATAAAACACCCGTTGCCCTTTATTATCCGGAAAACCATAACGACAGAATCTGTGCTTTTACTTTGAAAACGGGAAGCGAACCTACCCTCGATGTAGCTAGCTTGAAACCGCCGTTTACCTTTTTAATCAACTATAAATCCAAAGACAGATAGCTAATGGGACATAATATACAACATAATATAACATACCTCAGCCTGAAAATTGGAGGGAAAAATTATATCCGTTATATTTTCAATCGCTAGGTACATTTACATCATTGAGCAACAAAGTCGTTGTGAATTTAATAATTTCATAAAGTGTAATAAAGAATCTCATTTAAAAACTATACTTAGGGTTAAAAACTTATTTAATTTATTAATTAAATAATTGTTCCTAAAAATGCTTAAAAGTTCAATACATAGATAGTCTGACAAATTCATATTAAATTGTTTTACAGGTGGCTTCAAGAGGGCCATATTGCAGAGTGAATCCCCATGTTCCTCTGTTGCGCCTCTATTTTAATGGAGATGACACCAGGAAGGACTTCCGTGTGTCCCGAGAGTCCCTGGAGAGCCTCATCCAGCTCGTGGCAGACATGGGGGAAATCCTTTGAGGTCCTGGTGTTTCTCTACTGGTTGGCCTGTGGAACGTCCTACCATGTCACGTCACCGACGTCACATTGCATTGCATCTTGGGTAATTTGAGTATGAGTAGCAAGCTCGTCATGCATACATACTCAACATTATGGCAAATCTAGTATGCCATCCGGGAACTTCTCGCATACTCAAACTCGCATACTACGCAGAGTTAGTATGAGTAGGCAAGTATGCGGTTTCGAACACAGCCTTGGTCTTTTGGGGACTTGAACTGGTGACTTTGCCACCACCACCACTTACACTTCAAGTACATTTCCTTCATTTCATTTCTTAATTTCCTTACCTGTTTATTGCATTAATTTTATGCACAAAACACTTGTGCATAGAAGTATCCAAATATGTGAAAAACTGATGTATGAAGCTGAATAATAACGCCTATTCATGTGTTGTATACTGTGTTGGTATTTAATGTCCTTGTGTTGTGTGGCACCAATTCAAAAACATTGTTTAATTGACAAAAATATTTTTCTATAAACCAAAGAGCTGTGAGTGTTTTTATGCAATTTTCCTATTTTTTGTAACATACTTTAAATATACTTTGTACTTGTTGTATGGTACAAAAAGTTTGAAAAGGTTATTTTGTTATAACGACAAAATAAGAGAAAATACCACTTCCGTCCGCGACGTTGACGACTTAAAAACGTCATCGTTGTGTCAAGATGAGGTTTGTTTTCTGGACGATTGATTCCTGTTCCGGTACAACACGATCCCCTCTACCGAAGTGAACCGAATGACAATAAAACCAATTAAACTCAACTGACGTCTTTCTATAAAGAAACATTTTAGAAACGTGTCTTTAACCAGCGTCCTTCACGTCGATTCACAAGGAAGGCTCTTTTTTGAGCAGTTAACTGGAAACCCTTTCTAACACCGCCCGGCTAAATTAGTGTTGAACACAAAAACTAACGCTCCCGATGTAACGCGGGAAACACTACTGTGTTGTTTCTACAGAGAGGAAGAGCCGCCACGCTAATTCACATATTTAGGGATATTATCATCACCAGGGACAACAACTGACGTGATCCCACGGACTTTAGCTCTGATTTGAGGAAGTTAATGATAGAGAGAACCGCCGACTGTGTCTTGTTTCCGGACCGTTTGAACCCGGAGCAGCCGTTAATTATATGTCGGTCCGCGCGCTGCCCATTAACGTCTTTCTGTGTAGCCACCGAGCAGTTGTTAGCTCCGACACAAAGAGGGAGTCCTGCTAACGAGCTAAACAACACACGAACATCCTCCACTCTTGACCTGTAAACATGGATACGTTTCAGAAGGTGGAGAAGATAGGCGAAGGGACGTATGGGGTGGTTTACAAAGCCAAGAACAAAGTCACAGGAGAAACTGTTGCTCTGAAGAAAATCCGCCTCGACACGTAAGTGAACTCCTCAGTGTTGTTTGTTATCATCTGCAGGAGCTAACGTTACTGAAGCTAACGCTACTTTTACTTAAAATGTGATGGAAATGTTTTACTCAAAATTCAAAATGTGTTTTTGGCAGGACAAACAGTCATTTATGCAAGGCTGTCATCATCAGGTTGTGACAGTCAGAGTAAAGTTGCAAAGCTTTTTTGAATTTACAAGGATGGTTTCAAAATGTGCAGCTAAACAATAGTAGGACATAGAGGAAATATAAAGGTGATACAAATTATGTTACATTTGAAGAGTATAACACGAGAAAATACATTATTAATATTTAGTGCCTAATTTCTGAAAAGCCTGGTACTAATAGTGATTTAAGTAGATGATTCAGTTCAAGGATACACGATTTAGCTAATCTCTATATTGAGAATAAATCAATGGTTTATAGAATAATGAAGTAAATCATATCTTTATGTGCGTCATCATCTGGACTATCATTTAAGCAAATAACTTTACATTTTTAAGGTAAAAAAATAGTATAAATATCATACATTTAATGGTTTCACAATTTGAAAAAATAGATGAGAAATAGCAGGGTATATTTTAGCTCCGTTTTAAAATGGTGCTTTACTAGCCTTGTTGGAAATCCAGCAGTGGCGGCTGGTGGAGTTTTCTCCAGGGGGGGCTATAACTCCAAAATGTATATTTAAAAAAAGCATGTACTAAGGTATCAAACGAGTGTATTTACATAAATGAAAACAACAAAAACAACATTATAGATAGATAGAAGTGCAAAGAGAAACAAGTGCGATATATAGAGTATGTACAGATGCAGTTAAGAGTGATTATGTAAAGATAAGGGCAGTATAAAGAGGTGGGAATAATTGGCATAGTATAAACAGATGTAGTATGAACAAATATACAGATGTGCTATATTACTATACAGAGGGCCAATATACATATATAATAAATATCTATCAATCTATCTCTCTATCTATTTCTAGATCTATCTCTATATATTTAAATAATATATATCATATACAGTGGGGCAAAAAAGTATTTAGTCAGCCACCAATTGTGCAAGTTCTCCCATTTAAAAAGATGAGAGATGCCTGTAATTTTTTATCATAGGTATACCTCAACTATGAGAGACAGAATGGGGGAAACGATCCAGGAAATCACATTGTAGGATTTTTAATGAATTAATTGGTAAATTCCTCGGTAAAATAAGTATTTGGTCACCTACAAACAAGCAAGATTTCTGGCTCTCACAGACCTGTAACTTCTTCTTTAAGAGGCTCCTCTGTCCTCCACTCGTTACCTGTATTAATGGCACCTTTTTGAACTCGTTATCAGTATAAAAGACACCTGTCCACAACCTCAAACAGTCATACTCCAAACTCCACTATGGCCAAGACCAAAGAGCTGTCAAAGGAGACCAGAGACAAAATTGTAGACCTGCACCAGGCTGGGAAAACTGAATCTGCAATAGGTAAGCAGCTTGGTGTGAAGAAATCAACTGTGGGAGCAATTATTAGAAAATGGAAGACATACAAGACCACTGCTAATCTCCCTCCATCTGGGGCTCCACGCAAGATCTCACCCCGTGGGGTCAAAATGATCACAAGAACGGTGAGCAAAAATCCCAGAACCACACGGGGGGACCTAGTGAATGACCTGCAGAGAGCTGGGACCAAAGTAACAGAGGCTACCATCAGTAACACACTACGCCGCCAGGGACTTAAATCCTGCAGTTCCAGACGTGTCCCCCTGCTTAAGCCAGTACATGTCCAGGCCCGTCTGAAGTTTGCTAGAGGGCATTTGGATGATCCAGAAGAGGATTGGGAGAATGTCATATGGTCAGATGAAACCAAAATAGTACTTTTTGGTAAAAACTCAACTCGTCGTGTTTGGAGGAGAAAGAATGCAGAGTTGCATCCAAAGAACACCATACCTACTGTGAAGCATGCGAGTGGAAACATCATGCTTTGGGGCTGTTTTTCTGCAAAGGGACCAGGACGACTGATCCGTGTAAAGGAAAGAATGAATGGGGCCATGTATCGTGAGATTTAGAGTGAAAACCTCCTTCCATCAGCAAGGGCACTGAAGATGAAGCGTGGCTGGGTCTTTCAGCATGACAATGATCCCAAACACACCGCCAGGGCAATGAAGGAAGTGGCTTCGTAAGAAGCATTTCAAGGTCCTGGAGTGGCCTAGCCAGTCTCCAGATCTCAACCCCATAGAAAATCTTTGGAGGGAGTTGAAAGTCCGTGTTGCCCAGCGACAGCCCCAAAACATCACTGCTTTAGAGGAGATCTGCATGGAGCAATGGGCCAAAATACCAGCAACAGTGTGTGAAAACCTTGTGAAGACTTACAGAAAACGTTTGACCTCTGTCATTGCCAACAAAGGGTATATAACAAAGTATTGAGATGAACTTTTGTTATTGACCAAATACTTATTTTCCACAATCATTTGAAAATAAATTCATTAAAAATCCTACAATGTGATTTCCTGGATTTTTCATTCTGTCTCATAGTTGAGTGTACCTATGATAAAAATTACAGGCCTCTCTCATCTTTTTAAATGGGAGTACTTGCACAATTGGTGGCTGACTAAATACTTTTTTGCCCCACTGTATAACATGGACAATACATACAGATATATATATACAGATGTGCTATATATATGCAGATGTACAGAATGTAATGAAAGAGATGTAGTATGAATATGTAGATGTAGTATGAACAAATATAGAGATATACAGATTATAATGTCATGTAGTGTTCTACTTTTTGTACATACATTTTGCCCTTCTATCCTTGACAGCAGCACATTTCTCAATGACTCTTTGGTTGAAGTCAGGGATGGTTTTGACAAGATTCTTCTCCATAGAGAGCATGGCCAATGCATTAAGACGATACTGTGACATTGTGTTCCTGAGGAAGGTCTTGATTCTCTTCAGTGTTGAGAAGCACCTCTCAGACTCAGCTGTGGTCATAGGAGTTGTGATGAGGATCTTCAGCAGTGCCACAGTCTCTGAGAAGGTGTCCTGAAGATTGTTCCCCATGAAGAGCTGGTACAGAGCCACAGCACCACTGCAGCTCTTGAACTCATCGTTGCTGTAGATGAGAGCCAGTTCAGTTTTCAGCTTGTTCTTGTTCAGCAGTGGGTAAGCCTCCATGGTGGTGTTCAGTGCTGCTTCAGGGAACTGGCTGCGGTACTGCTGGAATCTGTCTGCCTGCAGTAGTGTAGCACTGATCAGATGCTTTGTGAAGGCAAATCTGTGTTTTGCATGGCCCAAGATAGTGTCACAAACCTAAAAAATGAATGCACCAGTTTAATACAATATGGAGATGGCTATTAGTCAGCTTTTCTAATTATTTAAAATATAAAAACGATTAATTTTTTGAATATATGTGTTCATTTAATAGTAACAATGCAAATTAACATTGCACCTCTATAAAACTAGACTATTATATTATATTCATGGGTTTCATGTGACGTCACACATGAATCGCAGCGCCATCTTGAGGACCGTTTACTACGCTAAAGTAAACAATGCCATCTATCTGCTGTGCTGTGGGCTGCAATAACAGCAAGTCAAATAAAGATGGACACACATTTTATAACATTCCCAAGAACACAGAAAGGAGACAGAAATGGATAGCTGCAATTAAAAGGGATCAATGGACGCCAACAGAACACTCCAGGCTGTGCAATGAGCATTTTATTTCGGGTGAGTTGACTTGAAATGACGTTAGGTAGCCTAGCTAGCATGGGTGGAAATTAGCACCAGCCAAATACTGGTATCATCCTCCAGCAGCCTCACAAACCCTCCAGCTTCTCTCACAGTGATAGGATCAAACTCTCCTGAGTCCCTGATGGTTTCAAAACACTGGAGCAGGTCTTCTTTGTGCTCAAAAACAGTGTTCACAGTTCGGCTATGAAAGTTCCACCTCACTGTGCTTGCTCTTGGGAGTCTGTGGGCCACCACTCTATCGAGCACGCTGGTTCTCTTTGGAGATCTTGAAAAAAAACTAGAGAGTCCAGCCAGGTCTGAGAAGAAATTACTCACTTTTGGGATATGGGAAGTCACCTGCTGCATGATGAGGTTAAGTTGGTGAGCATAGCAATGGACATAGTGTGCATTCACATACACGTCTTGGACCTTCTTCTGTACACCACCTTTGGCTCCTCTCATGACACTTGCACCATCATATGCTTGGGAAATGAGCTTGCTCTTCTGGTCATCAGGGAGAATGGAGCTCAACCTATCCAGAAGTGCTGTGGTGATGGAATCAGCTGTGGCACTTTGGAGAGGTATGAACTCAAAAAACCTCTCTTGGACATGATGGGCTTTGTCAATGTAGCGGATCACATGCACCAGCTGACACTGAGTGGAAATGACCACAGAACTTGCCTGTTTTTGTCAACCTCCTCATTGTGCTTACGGATCCCTACCCTGTAGCCTTCATCAAGCTGAGATGAAATGTTTATTTTCCCAAACATGGCTAGTCGCAGTGTATTTTCCATGTGGATCCCAGTTAATTCATGTTTCTTTGCCTTTTCTGAAAAGTGCTTCAAATCAGTCATACCTGTCTTAATCCATGCTGGGTCAGATCCTGACGTTTGAAAAAGGAGGCAGGGAAAGCAGAATAAAGCAGTAGCCTCGCTACACGCAGTTAGCCAAGCCTTGTTGCTAAATCAGGTCCTGGAAAAACAACGAGTATATTGTCTCCCTCTGTCTTTTGACTGCTGATGAATCGCGATGTACGGCTGATCAGGTCCGAGCTCTTTCACGTTGAGCTTCTCCTGATATGTTCTCCTCTCAAAAGGTGTTCTCTGAGGTGACTTCACTGAATTATTTAATATATCTTTCTCCATTTTGCATCTCTGTCCGATCGTCTCCAACTCAAGTCGCGGGAGTTGGAGACGATCGGATCGGCTGTGACGTCAGCCCCGCCGCCGTATCAATGGCGGGACGGTGGTACGTAAATCCAGCTCGGGGCGCAGGAGAGGTGCGCCCCAACATCGTCCTATCTCTTGTATTGAAGAGGAGCTACTGCGCATGTACAACTTTTAACGAGAGTCTATTCGCCTTATTCACCTGGCGGCCATTTTGAAACTCGAACGAGGCTGAGGGGTACACAAACCCGGAAGTTTGACTCCGACGCATACGATCTATGGAAGATTCAGCAGCACCAGCAATGGAAACTCCAGTGTGGACCACCAACCTTTCTTGTTTGCCAGAATTAACAATTCAAAATGTGGAGCAGTGGGCCAGTACCGACTGCAACATCCCCCGGGTTGCTTTTCACAAGGCAGTCTTGGAGGAAATGCTCCGAACACACTTTTGTGTATGTGTTTATCTGCATCAGTTAATAAAATGTAATCATACAAACATTTTAACATGTATAATTTCATTGATCAGACTCAATGTGACTCCTACATCCTCATCCTAGCTAGGAAAACTGATGTGATGTGTTTCCTAGGTTAGCTTGTGACTAGAAGCTAATACAAACAATACACTCAGAATATGCTTATACTAGTGAATTTGTGGTGGTAGATTTTAATAACATACTACTAATGGACTAGACTGTATATTTCAACAACCTGGCTCTCCGCCTTAATCTATCTACTAAAACTTGCGAGTTCAAGCTAGCAGTAGCCTGGCTAGCTGCTAGCGATACAAGCTAGTTATGGAGCCGGCTCAGCCTCACAGCAGCAGACATATAAAACTCAATAAAACTTACCTTAAAATTACGACCAGGATCCCTTCTGATTTTTACTATCCATTGCCGACATAGTCCATGATCGATGGGGAAACGGTGAAAAGTTTGTCCTTGGTTAGATTTTTTCCTTTTTGATGATGTGCATTGGGGAACACAGCAGTGAGGCGCCATTGAAATCGCGTTGTGAGAACTCCCGGAAGTGGTAAGTGTACCCCTCAGGCTCGGTGGAACGTTCGAGGTGAATAAGGCGAATCGGCAAATATTGCTGCGCCCCAGGGCGGAAATACGTCACCAATCAGACAATGTCAAGGAACGAAACAACTTTACTCATCATTAACTATAAAATATTTATCTTGCACATCTAAAAAAATATATACATATATTTCGAAATATTTTTATTTTATTGTTTCATTTTAATTTAATTTTTTTTATGTCTTATTCAAGGAAATGTGGTGAGGTGAGTGGTGGGGCGGCGCCCTAGCGCCCTCTATTGGCCAGCCGCCACTGAAATCCAGTACTTGAAGTGTGAAATAAAAGCTCTGCTCCATTTTATGTTGGCAAAGGTAGACTTCCAGAAGAGCACCTTGAAGACCTGCTTCCAATCACCAGTGTCTGATGACCTATACAATTAAAAGTAAACCAGGGAAATGTATTTCAGCCACCAGCCTTCATGCTGTTAGTGCTAAGAACACAACTTTGGGATTTAAAGTGCTTGTGTGTTGAATGGATATTGCTCCATTGCAGGATGTGTAATTACAATTCATTATTTCAGGCACTACTCGTATAATTCCCTACACATTAAAGACGTTTCAGATATGTAAACATTGTTTCGCAGACTTCAGCCGGTGGAATCATTGACTCCTTTTATCAGTTTTCTGACATTTGTGACTTCAGTAAGCCAATGCTGTGATTTCCTTTTTAAGTTATTTTTTAGAGAAAATCTAAGTGCTTGAATACAATTAATTGAAACCATTCTAAAATAATCAAACGTGCAATTGAAAAGAAAGAGCTAAAGTTAAAATGGCAACATTATCAAAGCTGGCATTAATGAATGAACTTCAGTAACAAAACTTGTTCTTTTATTTAATTCAGGGAAACAGAGGGTGTACCAAGCACTGCCATCCGAGAGATTTCACTCCTCAAAGAACTCAGTCACCCCAATATTGTCAAGTAAGTCCCAGTTATGTTCCAGCTTTAAGTGAAATCTCAAGATTCTCTGGTTACTTGTTTCTGTCAGTTTTAAGCCAACCTGTGGGTTGACATGTTTCAGGTTGCGAGATGTCATCCACACCGAGAACAAGCTCTACCTTGTGTTTGAGTTCCTTCATCAGGATCTAAAGAAGTTCATGGACTCCTTCACAGTCGCTGGTATCCCACTGCCTCTGGTTAAGGTAAATGCCCGCTACTTTTTGCAAAGCCTCAATTTCTACAAGAAATCAAAGGTAATTTGACTAACTTGTGTGTTTTATATATTTTTTGTTTGCTTTTAGAGTTATCTTTTCCAGCTGCTGCAAGGCCTGGCCTTCTGCCACTCTCACAGGGTTCTTCATCGAGACCTTAAGCCCCAGAATCTCCTCATCAACGCCCAGGGGGAGATCAAGCTTGCTGACTTTGGTCTGGCAAGAGCCTTTGGGGTGCCTGTCCGCACATACACACACGAGGTAATGTGCTCGGCTGCCCTGTTCATGCATGTCAACATGCTCCTTCCAGTCATATGGTTTAAAGTGTATTTCCAAAACTAGATAAGCACAGACTGACATTTTCTTGGCAGATCTTCTTTCTTTCAATGGACTGACAATGATTCACCACATCAAATAATATTTTTGTCGCGTTTCATTAATAGAGATTTCATTTGTTGGTTCAGAGGTGTAAGAGAAGAATCAATGAAACGATTATTCCATAGGCCTATGTAAGGACACATATTTGTATCATTTGTTGTAGCTTACACTATGTATTTTTTTCTTCTTATTTATACAAAAGTATTTATGAATCAGTATCTATTTATAAGAATGTTAAGGTGTGTGTATTGTTCAATTATATTTGTGTATTTGGCATAGAATCGGCCTTTTGTACTACTTTATAACAAAATCAGCTGATAACCAGTCACAGCTGATCGATCAGTACATTTCTATTATTGCCATACCCAGCAGGAATGGGCTCTTGATCATGTGTTAAACAAAACTGTTACATGGTGTTTCTTTAGTTTCTGACAATGTATTTTGGTTAAGAAGAAATCGTGATTTCCTAAATACACACATGCTTCTGTGATATTTTTCAGGTGGTAACACTTTGGTACAGAGCACCAGAAATTCTTCTGGGCTGTAAATACTACTCCACAGCTGTCGACATCTGGAGTCTGGGCTGCATCTTTGCTGAAATGGTAATTGAAATGCATGAAGCCTACGCATGACGCATAATGGACCATATGTAATATCCAGCTAACAGGCTCGTCTCACTGTCCTCCGTTGTGCAGCTCACCAAGAAGGCCTTGTTACCCGGAGACTCAGAGATCGATCAGATATTCAGAATCTTCCGCACTTTGGGCACGCCTGATGAGACTGTCTGGCCTGGAGTCACATTGATGCCTGACTACAAACCCTCTTTCCCTAAGTGGGCCCGGCAGGATTTAGCCAAAGTGGTGCCGATTCTTGATGAAGATGGAAGAGAACTGCTCGGAGTGAGAACATTTCTAATTCATTCATTCATATGTTACTTTAGACCAGATTACCTCTGTAAAGGTAGTTGCTTTTGTGTATTTGGTTTTGTAAATGCACCTGAATGCAGCAAAGTCATGTCCCAAGACACTTCGTCCCTCTCACACTCAAGCATACCGCTATAGGACACCCTTATAGTAAATCTGCAACAACTGGCTGATTAATTGATTCAGTGTGATTTGTTTAAATATCTTGTTTTGTCAAATTGAAAACCTAAATGTATTTAGTATAATATAAAACAAAACTGAGAAAAGCAAGGAATCTCCATTTTTGTGAGGCTTAAAACAGCATTTTCCCAAAACTTTGTAAAAAAACGTGTTAAAACATGAATTGATTATCAAAACAGTTGGTGTTTATTTTACTGTTGTTCCACTAGTTGATTTATTTATTCAGACTAAAAAAAACTCAATTAACAAGTCATCAGTCACAGCCTGCTTCAGAGACACAGCGTTTGACTGTATTTCTGTTTTTGTTCTTCCAGGAAATGCTGAGTTACGATCCAAACAAAAGGATATCTGCCAAAAACGCCCTTGTACATCGATACTTCCGCGACGTCACCATGCCAATTCCTCATCTGAGACTCTGAGCAGAGCAGGGTGTGAGTCTGTTTTAATGCCAACAATGTCTGAGCAATAAGGACCTCCTCTCCTCATTTCCACCAGTGGAAGACATAAAGTGGACACTACGGGACACGTTGGATCCTTTCATGGACGTCACACTTAAAACCAGCTTTCTAAGACGGTTGACCTCCCGAGAGTTTCGCTGTGTTTTCAGCCACAATGTTCTAATAGTTACAAACATTTAACTGTAATTTTCAATTTCAATATTCTGCATATTTTTGTGCAACTGCCATTTCTGATGTTAGTGTTATTTGTGATTGGGAAAGTCCCCTGATTGATTCTCGAAAACTGCCATTGCATTTCCCTATTTTAGGATGTCAATTCATATAATCTATTAGTTAGAGTAATTAAGTTTGGGATGGTGCAAGATACAAACGTCAAGCTCTTTGAGACTGAGCAGCAGCAGCAGCTGAATGACAGATGTGAGTGACCGTTGCATCGTCAGCTAATCTAAAACCGTTGGTGCTGAAAAACTACAAACGTACTCTTTAAGGTTGATTTTCGTGCAGCTAAATTCTTTAAAGTTGGTTCTGAAGTATCTTGAAGTGATTTTCTAACAGCACCTTTAGTTGTTTATCACACACACATGTTTGTTGGTCGTTCAGGTTTGCTTGCAGGATTACAAAACTGAAGTTCTCAGCGTTGTACATAGTTGTCCCTGTTGTCATTCAGATTTAACAGAATTGAATGTGCTGTTGCCTCTTTCTTACTCTAGATTTTATTCAAATGTAATGCATTGTTTTTTATGGATATTGTTTATTTACAGTTTTAAAAAAATAAACTTGTTTAAACAGCTGTTACAGTTTGTGCTTGTTGAAGGTATTTTTAGTCTGAAGGTCTGCAGAGTACGTCACAGTTCAAGTGAACAATATTTTCTTCAGCTCTGGAGCCAAGTGAAATGATTACACTAAAAGCTTTGAGAGACTCAAATACCAGTTGTCTTTGTTAAATGACATGAATGTTACACTGTAGTATGTTACCACTACTACAGTTGACATCTCGACAGACACATTAAAGAAGCACGTCACCCACAAAAGGATTGTATACCTTGAAGATAAATATTTTTTCTCCACTGCGTCCAGGTTGAGCACAGAATTAAGAAAAACAGCCAAAGTCTTGAGTTGAATCAAATGGGGGCTGCGTTTAACAACAGTCGAGGCCAGTGAGATAATGTTCCTCAAGAATTTGAGGTAGCTGGGTGAGTAATATGTTAATAATAATGGCCGTTCTGCAGGTTCAATATTTATTTGATAGTCTGGAGTGTGCTGTGATTGTTTAGCTGGCCAGCTCTGTTGTGATTGGTCAACCGCCCCTTAGCCTATTACATACAATGTGCTTTGATGTCACTATGTCACGGAAGTAAATAAAGGATCCAATTGAGTTGTTTCAGGCATGGGGGGGAGAGTGTGGGAGAGAAACTCCCTCTGGAGGAACTTTGGGATTTAAGCCTTTGCAGACCATTAACATGCACAACATTTGGTTATAACAAAATATGAAATGACCTTAGTGTTTTATATTTATCGTGCTATGCAAACTTTTTTTTTTATTGTCACTTAGTACAAGTACTAAGGCAACGAAATGCACTTAGCATCTCACCAGAAGAACAAAACAGTAATCAAGTGCGGAGTGAAGTCAATGAAATACATGAAATAACTATTATTATCTGTCGTATTTAGAAGCCATAATAGTCAATGCAGGTCCCCTTCAGTAGAGAAAGTTACCTTGGAAAATCTGACTCAGAGATACATGCAAACAATGCATTGCTGTAGGCCATAGTGTCTTCTCTCACATCACCACTGAGGGGCCCCAAAGTCTAAAAGGCCTTTTCAGTTTGGATCTGCTCACAGAATATGACAGACTCACTTTGTTAATTGGTGTAGTTGCAATTTATTTTCTCAATGTCCAATATTAAGGAGGAAATAAAAATACATGATACTAGGAAAATATCATATTGTAAGCAAACAGTATAAAATAGATATGTTATAAATTAATAAACAATCGCATTACATGAGGCATAATTCAAATAGTGGTGGTCTTTGTCAATTTTGTCGAATTTATTTAAAGCAAACGCCACAAAATACCTATGTGCTCCACTAATTCAAAAACTGAAATACAACAGCACTAGCCAGCTAGCTGTTTCTTGCATGTATCATAATGACAACACCAGGGATATTTTGACCAGGATAGTTCTTGATTTCTTTTAAACTAGCTTTAACCTAAAAGTTTAAAGACTGATGTCTTAATAAAGCTGTAAAATGAAATACGACCCATAACTAAATGTACATTTGTAATGCTACATTCTGAACCAAGCATTGCCTGTTATACAGTATGTGATTCAGAATACAGAAATGCAGTGAAGTCTGATAAGAAGTCAGCTCAATAGATCACCTATAGGTATCACCATGATATCTTTCAGGTGTGGCACTATGACTACAATTCTCATAAGTAAACATTTCAGGGAATACTTAAAGTAATTGCAAAGATTTTGGACTCAAAGCCACTACTGGTGCATGTTTAGCCAAACATACACAATCATGAATCACTGCTGACCATTTTGCCTAATTTGTGTTGGCAACTTTGTTGTTGTTCTTTTGCTTGAATTGTCAATGTGCACTATATTTTGGAAAATGTTAAATGTTAAACCAATTAAGAATTAAATTATTTAACTATTTCCAAATAGCACAACTGGTAAAAATAGGATTAACCAGATCATGGTTGTAGTCGTCATCAACTGGTCAAATTTGTTTTCTTTATCATTTTACCAGACATTGTTTAAAATTGTCATGATTAGCGTACCCTTGAACCCCAAATTGAAATCAGTTCATCCTTGAGACAAAGTGTCAAATTGGAATAAATCCCCTCAAGGTGTTTTTGAGATTTGTCATTCACAAAAATTGGACACAAATAGGAAATAAAGCATCAGCATAGTCTGCAGTAATACAAAGTACACATGATTTGTAGTTAAGGACCTACACACTTGGTAACACAGTTGTGTTAGTGTGTTTGTGGAAGATTTGGAAGGATGGTTTAAAATATTATTTAGCTCAGATTTCTAGTTTCTTTTTCATGATAAGCTTGTAGAGGATCTGGTAGCCATCGTCCCAGGCGTAGAGTAGCTGCTCCTGAGGGTTGTATTTCAGACTGGAGTGAGCTCCGTAACGCTTTGGAAAGTAAACCAGTGGTGCTTCTTCGTTGGTCACCATGTCATTGACGTCAAACACACACTGGATACGTGAGCGCCCTGGCTGCTTGGTGTTGTAGACCACATACAAAGTGCCACAGATGACAAAAGCCGCCTCTGCGTTCTCCCTCTGACAGTTTGTTTCCCACATTTGCTCAATGTCAAGCGAGTTGGCGTCCATTTTGGCCATAGAGATGTACCTCTCGTTCTGCCGCGTGGCGTAAATGGCCCACAAACCTTCCTCGTCCACAGCCAGGTCCATCACTGTCTCTGGGGTCAGGCCATATACGGGGAGATGATCCTGCACTGGAAACACAGCGCTGTCCGTCACAGAGCCGTTCTTCATGTCATATTTAACCACCATCATCTCTTCTACCTGGTTTATATAGTATGCGTAATTGTTTAAGACAACATGTCCTGTTCCCTTCCAGGCGGACGGCAGCTTCAGGTTCTTGGACAGAGACATCCCAAGTGAGCGAGCAAAGTCCTGAATGGAGGAGAATTCATGGATGGTGTCTTCATCTGTCCCATTAAAGATGAAGACCTTTCCAGAGCCCCGGCCCGTGTCTTTGGTCCACATACCCTTTGGCCCTCCAACTCGCTTCAAGATCTTCATGGCCTTTATGCTAGAGATCATGTCACTGCAGTCTGAAAGAGAGAGCGCAACAGACTTTATTTGACAAGTGACAACTGGCAGACATGCTGACATTGTTCACAGTTTATAAGCAGTTAAACATCTCATGACTTCTTTTAAAGGAATAATGTATAGGTTAATAAATGTACCAGTATGAGCACTAAATTGGTTAAAGGTCTTAAAAGTTGAACCAGTCACCAATATAGCATACTGAACAGGAAGTTTCCATGAAAAGTCCAGCATTTAAAACCATACCCTGTAGTTTTCAGTCTTCAGTTTTTGTGACACATGTAGAAAAATAGATCCCAAGTAGACTGCAGCATTTAGGCTTCTTTTTCCTATCCCAGGCAATCACTTAAAGTTTGTCTTTATTCCTGACATTTTGACTTCAGTCTCGTATCCCAAAACGGAGAAAATGTTGCCTTCTTCCTTTATCCCCTCTTACACCTGGCCCTAATACTCTTCTGTAATCATAATTACTGTTTTGATAATCTGCAAAGTGACCCATTTAAATGACCAGAAACTTGAAAATGTGCTTGTTTTTAGTACTTTTAGTTGTTTATAGTTGTTTGTTCTGATTAACAGATCCCACTTCACCTCAAACCTCACCTGATAGTTTTGAGTACTTAGCCTTCTGCTTCTCCTTCACCAACGTCACCTGCTGCTCTATCAGCTTGTCGTCGACGTCTACACACGGCTGAGCGCCATTCTGTGTCTCCAGGTAGTCCAGCTCTCGCTCCACACGGTCCACCCTCGTCCCCACGCCGTCCAGATTCACCCTCAGAAACTCTTCTCTTTATCTAGGCTCTCCAGCTGGGACACCATCTGTTGCTTCAGCTCCCGCAGCTCCGAGGCGTAGCGGGCGGTCTGCTCATGCCACAAAGAGATCCGGTCCTGTTTTCAAACAAGGTGACAGAATATTTGTTATTATTATACAAGCTGTCACACTTGTTTCTATCCAACCTGGATGTACTGTAGTAATGTGACCCATACACAGTCTTTCATTTCACAGGAACTGTAAATACATCTTTGACAAAACCATAATTCTATGTTTTTTCCAGGCTGAATAAATAGACTGAAGTTGAAAGGCATAATAAGTAGGACGCTCATCCTTCAAACAACCAGGTTCAGACCACACGTGGCATGTTTCCTCCCTACTCAAATGTGTTTTTAGCAAAACACTGAATCATATACCAGCTCTCTCCCCAGCAGACCCGGACCTCTGACCTGCAGAGCAGGAAAAGGAAATGAGATTTTCTCTAGAGGTCTCAACTGTGAAAACAGTCATGTTTGTGTGGAAAACAGGAAGCTGGACTTTGTTCTCAATGTTGTGTTGTTACTAGAGAAGTTTTTCAAACTGAAGCTCACAATGAACCATTGGAAGAAAGTGAACTGACAACATGTTAAAGATAAAACACTCATTGTTGTACTTCATATACGACAATTTGACCTAGTTAATTTGTGATAGCCCTGTTTTATGTTTGTATTTTTTATGTATTTTTACTTTTGATTTCGATCTTGCTCATTTTAAGCAGACCATTTTAATGTGTAATACATCTAAAGATATGTTGTTTGTTTGAGTTTTATTTATTGAACTATGTAAGAATGACGCTCTACATGAGAACAGAACATGTTTTATTCTGTTGATTTTAACAAAAGCATAACCTTAGGGGAACACCTGGGAACAGAATAACAGAATGACGAGATCCCCATAGAGAGCTATTACCTGGTTCTTAAGCGGATATTTCAAACACTATGAGAGACATTTGTAAATGTGACATTAGAAAATATGCAATGCAAATATGGACTCTTCTAAGTCCTAAACTGTTTATCTCAGTCTCTGAACACAGACAAGAAGCTCACAGAGCTGCATTTTCCTCAGGATTTGCCCACATCTGCGTTTCATTGCCAATGCCCTGTCCCTGGAAGTTTCCCCTCAGAGGGACTCTGGAGCGCAGGGCTCGACAGGGAGGTAAAAGGATTCTTACCTCAATAGCGAGCAGCCTCCGCTCCAAGTAGTCAATCAGTGCTTGGTGCTGAGCGCTGGCAAAGCACACCAAAGTAACCAATACAACAAGTCCTCTCATTTTTCTCAGCCCGGTGTGTCCTCAGCTCCTGGAGAAGTTTTGACCGGAGCGGAGAGAGAGTGTGTGGAGGAGCCAGCAGATTCCCAGAGGTGGGCTGGAATGTTTTAGTAAGCTGTCTGGGAGGAGCCAGAAACATCTGGGAAAGATGGAGGAACACAGGCCCTCAGTGAGACAAGACACTGCTTTTAATTTTCACTTGACCTGATTGACTGATCCCATCGCTCCAGGCTTCCCATCCCTCTTGTTTGTTTTTTCCCTCATGAATACACAAAATAAATCCTCTATAACTGACCAAACCTCGTACAGTTTTATCTTTTTTTGGTGCTTGTGATAGTTTCAGATAAATAAATGGTTTCTGCTGCAGGGCCTTGTACTGCCTCCTGTATTTGTCATGGTTTGAGATTTCGGCCATGGCAAATGTTTGTAGGTATATATGGTTCTGAGGGGAAGGCTGTTTTTTCCATAAAACAGAGGACATCAAAGTTACATAGGAGGAGGAAGCGTAATGTGAGTGGAGGCAGGAGTCATAGAAACACTGAACCTCTGTGGTATAAGAAAGACTATATTTACTGTCTACATTAAACTCGTTAGCAGCGCAAAAATGAAAGATTCGGTGCAATAGAATATGAACAATTCTATTCAATAAATTTCTAAGATTTTGTGTCAAAAAGTATCTTATTTTTGAATGGGGAATTTTATTATGTGGCTCATTTTGACAGGAGCAGGCATATCTTGTGTCTGATTGTGTTTAAGTTTGCTGAGGTCATTGCTTTCGGTCCTTTATTCATGCTCTCGTTTGTGACGTTATGCAAATGTGTTAAATGGACTTTGCAAATCAAAATTGTATTGTTTTTGCTCTTTACAAACTGTGATGCAATAGTTTTCAATTCTAACATTTTCAGCATCCCTGCAGGATGACTTTAAGCACACAGCCCATTGGCACTATTTTTAAAGCATGGTGGTTTTTATCCTGGTTATATCACTGATGCAATCAGAGCGGGAACTGTGACTCATAACATCTGCTCTGTAGTGCTCAGTTCATCTTACCTCTCCAAAAACACCGTCCTCTAGATGAAGAAATATTTAAAGGCTTTAAGAAATTACAAAGTGAGTTTCTGAAGCTTTGACATCATGGATAAAAAACTTTAAACATAACAGAAGTGTGAGAAGTACTCAGATCTTGCACTTAAGTAAAAGTACAAGTACCAGATTGAACAAATACTCTGTTACAAGTAAAAGTCCTGCAATCAAAATGTTACTCAAGTAAAAGTACAAAAGTGAATTTACTCCCGGTGTAACTAAAATCGTATTTAAGTGTTGATTATATTTCACATCATTAATCTATATTTGTGAAGTAACTAAAGGTAGTGGAGTAAAAGTACACAGTTAAGTAGGAGTGGAAGTAGATGAAAATACTCAAGTAAAGCACAAGTATCTCAAAATTGTAACTAAGTAGAGTACTTGTGTAAATGTACTTAGTTACTTCCCACCTCTGAACAAGACTACAATGACAACAACATTGTTAATAATTAAAAAATTAAAAAATTGGTTCATCAAAAATAATTCTGCCAGACAGCTGTCAGGCCACCTCAACTTCATACACAGGAATGAAAGCACCTCTGATGGTTCGGTTGGAGGATGCTGCAACCAAGCGTCCTTTGTATTTGGCATCCTTTATAATATGGTAATTGTTATTCGTGGTAGTGCATGGCATGTGTATGATTTCTTTACCCCACGCTGTACCGTCATTTGGTTTGTTTGTACAAGGATGTGCTTATTTGAATATACACCCTTTTTATTATTCATTAAGGTTACATTAACAGCTGGGTCGAAACTGTGTGTGTGTGTGTGTGTGTGTGTGTGTGTGTGTGTGTGTGTGTGTGTGTGTGTGTGTGTGTGTGTGTGTGTGTGTGTGTGTGTGTGTGTGTGTGTGTGTGTGTGTGTGTGTGTGTGTGTGTGTGTGTGTGTGTGTGTGTGTTATTCATGTGCTGTGTATGAAAATGATTCTGAGGAATGAGATCGTGTTGGTTTAGGATAACGAAACAAACATGTTGAAATTGCAAAGTGTGTTGACATGCACGCAATGAAGTAACTTTCATATTATTAGTTATTGAACTATTTATTATTTATAAGTTAGTAAAAACATATTTTCCTCATTCCTTTTCTATTTGGATCCCAAATTACCAACGATGAAGCTTGGCCACTTCTACTCTCACTTCTGTCTAACTGCACAACCTGAGATTGTTTTATTTTTTGTACTCTTCAGACCTTCATACTTAAAGCTCACCATTGTTTAGTCTACAGTCTTTTTACACTATATGTTACCATAGAAACCCATCTCAATGATTGGTCCCAACAGTATCAGCTATTCTCATTATTATGACATTCCTAGCAGGCACAGTGGTTATATAATATTACAGAAAAGCTTTTACTGCTGCTGTCATTGCTGCTAATACCACTATTATCAAAACAATCTAAAATAACTATTGGTTTCCTGCTCAGAGCTCATGTATTAAAATAAACCATTCCTCCAAAAGCTTATTAACACAAATGTCTTATTACAGACAGTATTTCTACTCATAGCTGTGCATAAGTTCATAACATGGTGGTACAGGGCCGAGTGGGTTGTAAAATATACAGACAAGATGGCAGGGGTCAGAGTGACAGTGTGTGTTTGTGCATTTGAATATGACTCAATCCTTTTTTTTCCAGAACATTTGCCTACAGGATTTTGTTCCTTGCTCAGTGATTGGACAGAATACCGTGTGAGGACCTGAAACATGCAAAACACAGGCAAATGATTTAAAGGCAGTGAGGGGAAGAGGACTGAGGGCTTTTTGTTATCAGATAGAAGATCAGCTGTTGGCACATCATACAGCATCAAGGGAGGGGATCCAATAAGAGTACCAGGTTTTTTTTGATAATATATATACATATATATTAAACATGATCGCTTGATGTTAGTTTGATAGAAACCCTATTATGTGCAGTTTTTGTTAACATTTGTGTTCTCAAGGAAATTGTATTTAATGGACCAAAAACTGTATGTTTTCATAATGATTTCCTCTTCCAGAATAAGAAAATCAAGCATCAAAAGTCTACATTATCACTCGACCTGAGTGCATCCGAGCAACATGGAGTACACATTCAGGGCAGTAACTCGCAGCACGGGGATTATAATATGGAGAGTTGAGGTAATATCATTTTATGGTAAATGGTTCAAAAGTGATGTGTAGTCTAACGTTTTTATCAGCTGTCCGGTTTCAAGGTAAAGAAGTCTGCTTCCCCAGGAGGAAATGACCAAAACAGCAGCGATGATTTGTAGGAAGTTTGCTGGTAACCTGAAATCTAGATTTTTCCTCTGTGTGTGTGTGTGTGTGTGTGTGTGTGTGTGTGTGTGTGTGTGTGTGTGTGTGTGTGTGTGTGTGTGTGTGTGTGTGTGTGTGTGTGTGTGTGTGTGTGTGTGTGTGTGTGTGTGTGCAACAGAATATGGAGCTGGTTCAAATCCCAGAGAAATCTTATGGAAACTTTTACGAGGGTGACTGCTACATACTTCTGTCTGTAAGTCTGAGAAGGTGACACATTGTGGTTTTAGAAGATATGACTGCTTATTTGTTTAGTAAAGCCTGCTGTTGTATTTGCAGACTTATCAGTCTCAATCATTTTGCATTGATTGACAATACGTATGCAGTCACAATGTGGGATTCTGTTTCTCCTAAGTTATGTTTCTTTTTGCTCTAGAAAAAAATGAAAAGGTTAATTTTTCAGTGTAAATAAAAAAATGGATACAACACAAATCATTATTTTAAAAACCTATTTTAAATTGTAATCTGGGTTGATTATAGTTACTCATTTTCGGCAATGTGATCCCATTATATCCTGATTAAATGTAATCTGTTACTAGCCCTGATCATCAGACCTGGTCCACTCACACTGCTCTCTCCCCACAGACTCAGAAGGTAGGCAGCTCTCTTGCTTATGACATCCATTACTGGATCGGCTCGCAGTCCTCTCAAGATGAACAGGGTGCAGCTGCTCTTTACACCGTCCAGCTTGATGAGTTCCTGGGCTCCACTCCAGTCCAGCACCGCGAGGTTCAGGGCCACGAGTCTGATGCCTTCAAGGGCTACTTCAAACAAGGAGTAATGTAAGTCAGACTGCCAGAACAGTAGGCCAATTTTAAAAATAGAGTGAAAGAAATAACAATATCTAATTTTCTCTCTCGTCTAGCTATAAGAAAGGTGGAGTTGCATCAGGAATGAGGCACACTGAAACCAACACCTACGATGTGAAGAGACTGCTTCATGTCAAAGGGAAGAAAAGAGTGATTGCAAAAGAGGTAGGCAGTTGTCTTACACGGTTATAAATGTAATAGCCTTAATTATGTGTTGTTCTAATAAACTCACAAGACAGACATTTGTCATGAGTATTTACAGAGTTTCGGACTAATACAATGCTGATTCAACTACCTATTGTTCAAATGTCATCCAGACTGCTCAGAGGATCTCATGCAGAGAGAGTGCTCTATGTTTATATTTGTTTCAGGTGGAGATGAGCTGGACCAGCTTCAACCTTGGAGATGTGTTTTTGTTGGACATTGGGAAGACCATTGTTCAGTGGAACGGACCCAAGTGTAACAAACAAGAAAAGCTTAAAGTAAGATTTGTTTGTGACCATGTGGGTTCCTGTATTCCACTATTTGCTGCAGAGCCATATCAAAACATATAGATATACTGAGGCAAAATATGTACTCTTCACTTTTTCAATAATAAATAAGATAATGTAAAAAGTGATTGTCCTTTCACGTTAAAAGGTGTCTTACATTTACAATTAACCAAATAAAATTGACACCTCCAGCACCTATCAATAAGACATGATGATATGCCTTAAACATGACAGAAATCAAGCTTACATGTGAACACATTTGCAACTCTATTTTCCTAAGTACAGAAACATAGTTAGAATGAATCTACCTTGTTTACTATAAATATATATATATATATATATATATATATATATATATATATATATATACACATGTTTGAAACCAGTACTTATTCTTCAAGGCTTTCTATTTGCGTCATACTTTCTACATGATACAAATTTGTAGCACAGATGCTGAAACAAGGCTTTTTCCATGCTGCCCTCTGCAGATCTAAATATAATCGTTAGGCCAGTATGGAAAAGTTTGGGAGTGTGACGTCAAAGCTCATTTCCTGCTTCCAGTTAAGAGGCCTGAGGCTCTGAATGATGCATTCAGTTCAAACATTCTTAACAGCAAAGCAGTATTGACTAAAACTTACAGGTCATTTATATTCATATTCTAGGTGACATCATTTTGTTAACACCTCACACTTCTGTCTATACAGTATTTAGCCATTAGTTTGCTAGTTTGCAAATAGTATTACACATAACAGGTAGTGTGACATATACAAGTAGTGATTTAAAATACAACAACATGAAAGAATAGACAAGAACTAGAATATAGACAAAGCAAATGCAACAGGTCCAAGATGTCCAAAACTAATAGAAAAGTACAATTCCTATTTAATCATCTTAAAAATTCAGTAGTAAATCTATTTTTTATGGAATCTCAGAAAGACAGAAATCTGACTGATAAACGTGTGCATATATCATTTGTTTTGTTAGATGTATATGGCTATGACAATGGTGTAGTGAAAATCAGATATAGTGACAGTTTGAAGTCTGAGGTTCTGCATTGTGTAATTTCTTTGTGTTGTGCTCCTGGTCTTCAGGGCATGTTGTTGGCCAAAGACATCCGGGACAGAGAGAGAGGAGGCCGGGCAGAGATCCGCGTGATTGAGGGGGACGCAGAGAGCAACTCTCCTCAGAACATGGAGGTCCTGGAGGGCAGTCTTGGCAAAAGAAGCTCCCAGCTGAAGGATGGACCTACAGATGAAACCGCTGACCAGGAACAGAAAGCAAAACTCACTCTTTACCAGTGAGCTGCTCCACCTCTGTGACATCCCATGATCCATACATGTGTTTTATTTCAAGTTAAGGTGATATGCCCTTCTTCTTTTTATTTTTAGGGTGACGGATGCTGATGGTCAGATGAAGGTCACAGAAGTTGCTTCTACACCTCTGGTTCAGGATCTCCTCAGCCATGATGTGAGTTTGTCATCAAATAAAGAGTGCAAACATTTTATAGTATGGCCACGTCCAGAAGGGTGTCAATAGAGCAATAACAATTTGAATGGTTTTCAAACTTATGAGAAAGGTTGTCAAAGTGGGAGGCTCCAGACTTTTTAGGGGGGAGGCTCAGTGAATGGGATTTAAAAAATATTCCGTCATATATCAAATAAAGATGAATTATAATATCCTAAATGTGTGGGATCAGAGAGACCAAATAAATAGTGTTTTGGGGACTATTTAAAACTAGAAAGTTAAAACCTAATACATACGTATCTTAGGATACCCCTCTTTCATGTAATTGATCGTCTCAATTTTTAACTATCTATTGAAATAACCGATATGATGATCATCCTATAGTCTTTCAGGACTTGGGTTCATCCAAGAATTCATACTGAGAGGAGTTAGGAGGCGTTTTTTTAAGGTTAGTCTTATGGGATCTAGTGTGACATTTCTCCAATTCCTGTACAGCTAAGGGCTTAACTCTACTGTTTAGACTGAAATGACTCGTACAAATTGTAACAAATTATTTTGTCATGAATATTTATTGATTAGGATTGCTACATCCTGGATCAAGGAGGAACAAAGATTTTTGTATGGAAGGGGAAAAAAGCAAACAAAGCTGAGAGGCAGGTTGCTATGTCCAGAGCTTTGGTGAGTGACGTCCACATGAATCCTAACTATAATGCATTATCATGAAATAGCCCTGTAATCATTTCTTCTTGATTGTGTTTCTTATTATGTTGTCTGGCTGTTACAGGACTTCATCAAAGCGAAAAACTACCCGGTCACTACAAATGTGGAGACGGTGAATGATGGGGCTGAGTCAGCTCTCTTTAAGCAGTTGTTCCAGAGGTGGACCGTGAAGGACCAGACTCAAGGTCTGGGAAACGTGCAGACAAGAGGGAAAGTGGGTATGTGTGTTCTTAAATTAACCCAAACACAAGCACAGACTAAAATAACTTATTACTTTTGATATATAAACATAGAAAAGCTAAGTTTTTTTGTTTTTCGACCATACTTTGCTTAAGCTCACATCACACAGGAGAAGTTTGACGCCTCTCTGATGCACGCCATGCCAGAGGTCGCTGCACAGGAGCGCATGGTGGACAATGGCTCAGGTGAAATGGAGGTATCTGTGACTCTTTAATCTTTTCAAAAAACGTATGCTTGAATAATATCAGCTTTAGCAGTACAATGTGCAGACGCCCTGAGAGGCCAGTCAGGAAAACAGTGTTTTGTCTGGTCTGAACTGTTTTCTTTCTTGTTTTTGTGATTATGAAAAAAGACATAACAATAACATTACTTCCTCAGAATCAATACATGAACTTGTGTTTGGAGTGCAATGAGAAATTCACTCTTAACTGGAAGAAACCATGAATGCTTTTAGTACTATTAAGGACATTGTGGTTACTTCAGTATCTTATGGCCAATATAAATATTTCAACAGAAAACAGTGATCCTGACACATCCCCAAAATGCCCCTGCCTGAAATGTTCTGTAACATGTCCTCTGAAGGACAACATATTCGATACAAATTTAATTTTACATATCTGAGCAAGAAAAGATAAATCTGAGATGTCACAAAATGAATGCTTTGTATTACTTGAGGTTTCTTCCTATAAGTAATAAACATGATCACATCATGGAGCAGTAGCACACTTACAGTCATTGAATGCATCTCTGTGGTAATTCACCTCTATGATGTGTCCAGGTGTGGAGGATTGAAGACCTGGAGCTTGTCGCTGTGGACCCTCAATGGTACGGGTACTTTTATGGAGGAGATTGCTACCTGATCCTGTATACCTATTTGGTTAACAACAAGAAGAGTTACCTGCTTTACATATGGCAGGTGAGAATTTGCTCTGTCACCCAATGTCTTACACAATAACACTCAGTCCTGATCATACATTGACACTTTATCATTTCCTACAAAGTTCCATACAAGAAAGACTGTCCCCGCCTTAACATTTTACTTATTTTCACTGTATTAAATGATGAAACTACTTTATTGTTTCAGGGGCGTCATGCAACACAGGATGAAGTGGCAGCCTCAGCATTTCAGGCAGTGAACTTGGATCAGAAGTATGGTGATGAGCCAGTCCAAGTCCGAATAACAATGGGAAAGGAACCAAGACACTTTATGGCAATGTTCAAGGGAAAAATGGTCATCTATGAGGTACGACTGAATTTAAATAATTTATTTAGATACATTTTTGTGGATAACGTTTCTTATAACAATACAGAATAAAATATTTTTGATGTTAGGGCGGCACATCTAGAAAAGGGTCCGCTGACCCAGAGCCACCCATTAGGTTGTTCCAGGTTCACGGTTCTGACCCGTCCAACACAAAAGCCATGGAGGTTCCTGCACTGGCCAGTTCTCTCAACTCCAATGATGTGTTTCTACTTAAGAGCCAATCAGGAATCCACCTGTGGTGTGGAAAGGTAAGGAAAGAGGTGAAATATTCATCTAGAGAAACTAATAATTCACCGACCTGCAGCAGCAGGGTGAGCAAACATTAATGATGATACTTTTCATAACATTGTTCATTTGTTTCTTGTATGAAATGTATTTGTTCACATTTGTGAATCTGTAGTTACATAAAGGTAACAATATAACTTGAATGGCACTTTATGAGTGCACAAATCTGCTAGTGCCAAATACTCTACAGCAGTGTTTGAATAATGAAAGTTTCTTCTGGTCCAAAATGCATGTGTTCTTTTATGGCCGATGCTAAAGCATTCGCACAAGTTTGAGGCTAAATTGGGCTAGACGTTTTTCTGTAATCCTGCCTTAAAAAATATAACCCGTAGTGGAAACAAAACCACCTTGACAGAGGCAAAGATACTAAAGCCAAAAGGTTACAGTAGAAGTACAAATTAGATTATACTTTAGAGGACAGTTTGTCTCTAACATTGTGACAACAGTCTGGAGAAAGTGTTTATGGACAAAGTCAGGTCTAGGACTATAATGCCTACTGTGAGACGGGCCTTATCGCCCAACTCATGCTATCATAAACACAGGATTTTTTAAAAGTCTAAGAATGATGCAGAATGTTATCAAAGCTGCAGGTTAATACCCATTGATCTGAGTGATGTAATCCAGAATCACATTTGGTGTTAATGATATTTGGATGTCCATATAATGTCAGCCATAAAGAGTACTCGATCAAAGTAACTGAGAGTTTTTCACCAGGGATCCAGCGGAGACGAGAGAGCCATGGCTAAGGAGGTGAGCTCTGTGATTGGCCAGAACTCAAAGCAAGGCTCTGAGGAGATTGTGGCAGAGGGTCAGGAGCCCTTTGAATTCTGGGAGTTGGTTGGAGGGAAAGCTCCCTATGCTAATGACAAGAGGTGATGGTGACACAAATACAGTACTGGTATTTGCAAATAGACACGTGAAGAGTTTGGGTGAAAAGTTTATTTTCTGTTATATTTGACATATTGTTGATTATAGATTACAGGAGACGGTTTTGGACCACCAGCCGCGCCTGTTTGAATGCTCCAATAAGACGGGACGCTTCATCTTGAACGAAGTGATGCAGTTCACACAGGACGACCTCAACGAGGACGATGTCATGCTGTTGGACACATGGGACCAGGTATGAGGCGACAATGATTTATACTTCAAATGTACCTTAGGCTGTAAGCATGCAGCTTCCTAATACAAAGTTGAAAGATCTTTCTTAAGAAATGTCCTTACATTTTAGACAAAATCCTGTCAAAGCAAGTAAATATAACTCAACATGTGAATAGGCTACAGCCTTTGTTTTCAAACATTTTGAAGGCCACTGTTAACTGTGCCTCAGCATTCATAATTACACATTGTATTAATAGACACTAAATTATATGATAAGGCTGTTGATCAATTGATCCCACCTTTGTGTATAAAACATACATGTGTGTTATTGCTAGCAACAGGGCCAACGACACCTCAAAAACATTCATCCTCTCCTTGCTCAGAGACATTTTCCTTAACCACGTCTGAGTTAGGAGTTAGGACATTTTATTTGCTGCAACACGTAAGCAACCCCATAATGTTTTTTTGCACAGTGCTAGGTGGGGAAATATAATATGAGCCTTTGCTTATCGTTGGTCTCAGGTGGTCCTCTGGATCGGTAAAGAAGCTAATGAGGTGGAGCGTAAAGAAGCAGTGGTGACCAGCAGAGAGTACCTGCGCACACACCCCGGCGCCAGAGACCCAGACACCCCCATCGTCCTGATCAAGCAGGGCTTTGAGCCACCCACATTCACAGGGTGGTTCACAGCCTGGGACCCCTCCAAGTGGAGTGTGAGTGGTTCTGAACTGAAATGGAGCATCACAAATGAATGTGTAAAGAAACAAACATTTAACCTAAAATATCTTTCTTTTAGGGAGGAAAGAGCTATGAGGAGTTGAAGAAGGAGTTGGGGGATGAAATATCACCTGTAAATGTTACAATTGTATGTAAAGTTTTTCTATAGGTCTTCATTTTTAACATA
Source organism: Eleginops maclovinus (assembly GCF_036324505.1). NCBI lineage: Eukaryota > Metazoa > Chordata > Actinopteri > Perciformes > Eleginopidae > Eleginops > Eleginops maclovinus. Next base: position 13,515,035 of record NC_086368.1, on the reverse strand, counting down.
TTAAGCTGTCAAACCTTGAATATGTACAAGAGTTATGTGAAAAAAAAATCAAATTTAGCCTATTTATCTACCACCATTTGAATTTATGCATGCTATTAATCTATTTATCCTAACCTGAACCTTACTGTGAGTTTCAGGAGCAGAACTGCGTGGAAAGTGAGAAAAACTTTCAGTGTTTTCCACTTGACGACTTGGTCAACAAGCTCGCCAACGAGCTGCCTGAAGGTGTTGACCCAACCCAGAAAGAGGTGTGTGTGTGTGTGTGTGTGTGTGTGTGTGTGTGTGTGTGTGTGTGTGTGTGTGTGTGTGTGTGTGTGTGTGTGTGTGTGTGTGTGTGTGTGTAATAGTAACACCTTGAAGGGCCTTTTTCTTACAAAGAAAAGCAACTACAATGTTTTTTCATTATTATTATAAAGTAAAATAATAACAGCACCGTAGAGTGTTTGCAATAACTTTGCACATGTTCTGATGAAAAGATGGATGGCACTGTACACAAACTCAGCTTTTTATTTGAACCTTTACACATTTAATTAAAAAGTGCAAATGTAAGCTGACTTTAAACACATTTCAAATGTTTTCATGTTCAGCTGAGATTGCTGTCTCTTTTTCACATACAATATATTTTTTTAAGAAACTTCTTCTGACATAATTAGGAAATTACGGCCCTGTAAATCAAAACTACATGTTAATATAAAACTGTGCAGAGCATAGTTCAATACATTATGTTTTGTTATTTTAGTTCCTGATGTTTAAAGTTACACGCACCCTGTTTTAAGATGTAAATAGCATTGCCGATATTCTGTCATTTTTTTAACTTAAATTTGGGAATTGCTTTTCAGAAGCATCTGTCCGACTCTGACTTCAACGACATTTTTGGGATCACCAAAGATGACTTTGCCAGCATGCCACAGTGGAAACAACTGAAAACGAAGAAAGAAGTGGGGATGTTTTGATCAGATTCCTATCTATATCTGTTTTGTGTCAGCCCCTCCTGCTCTATAACTAGCAACTCTGTTACTTTCCACTTTAGCTCAATCTGAATTTGGAGTACATTTGAATGTGTATATTCATCTTTTTATATTGTAATTCATTGTTTCAAATCAATGTAATAACATGGGTTTTTTATCCTGTGTTGATGTACAATCAACAGTTTAATTGTTTGTGTGATTAATTGAACTCTCAGTTTGTAAAACCTATCAACTGTATTGCTTACTCTTTTGTGTGTGTAACTGAAAACATATAAGATTAGAAGAATTTCAATGCAGATGAAAACACAAGATATAAGATAAAATGTACACATAAAAACTACACATTTAAATGATGTTTTCTTTAAAAATAACAGTAAAACAGTTACAGTTTACAGCCAGAATAGTAGAAATAGAAGTTGTTAACAAGTTTAAATGATCAACCTCATTTCATTAAAATAAATTATATAAATTGTGTTAATTATGAGTTTCCCCCTGAACAACAAATCAAATGTAAGGAGGCTCTGACTCCTACATGTACTAGAGGTCTGCTCTGCCATCTGTTGGACAAACGTCAGGCTTAAATAATCCAGAAAATAAAAGAAAAACTTAATTTTAAAAGTGACTTCCAATGTGATGTGAACATTTGTCACTTCTGATGAGCTTGTGGTTCCTTGTGCGGCAGTCACCTTGTGTTGGAAAACAGCTTTGAGTGTTTGCAAAAACTTACTGATCTAATTATCATGTCAAGAATCCGTAAGTAAAACAATAATCAGCTTCAGCATTGTTCACCTTTTTTATTTTGATATGTCTCAAACGTGATTCCCAATACAAGTATACATTGTTGTAACTTACTGATACATCAAAGCTCAGGACAAGTCGAAAATATATAGAGCCATAAAATGCACCAAATTACAGTAAGAACATTTGTTTTTGCACCAATGTCACCACAAGAGTCTGTTTGCTCACGATGCTGAACAGCGCTATATATGGAAATGAAGAACATTTAAAAATGATGATTGATCAGATTAAAAAAGTCAAAGTAACATAACTTTATTGGTTTATTACAACAAAGCAAATCCTTTGACCTGGACAAAAATCATTGGTAACATAAAATATAATTGTTGACAAAAACAATCAATGATTGTGTGTTCATGTAAAACCATCTGACCTGATCAACAACTGACTGCAGTGCCAACACACAGCACCACAGTAACATCTGACTCCCACCACAAAGTACTCTGAGCCGCTTGTGCATCATGGCAGCCAACATAACCGGTAATCAAGTATTCTCATGTGAACCAGCATTATGTGAAATAAGACTGTGATAAAAGCAGTAAAAAAGATTGAATACAAATATTACAAACCCACAAAATGATAAGCAGCTAAATTCTGCAAACATTCGACCCATTTTTTAAATGACTAAAAATCTTGTTCCACTTTTGTTTTCCTCGTAACACTTTCAGATATCAAATTGAGATTTATTTTAAGATTAGTAGTGTTATGTGAATTTTTCCCCTTTAAGTAAACAATTTGTTAGTTAAATGACAGTGATACATTTGCAACAAAAAAAAGTCCCTTCAAAATCTTTGCAGTTTACACCTTAGATCAAAGCATGATTTAATTTAAGTGTACTGCGTGCAAAAGCACTAATAAATGGCGGATCAATTCATGTGCAGTTTGGAAATTGATGTACATTCTTAGGTGCTCATGCAAAAATGATCACAAATGAGGTGAAAGGGTCTACTTTGATTTAAGCTTTTAGGAAATGTAACATCACATAAACACAAAATTAAAAAATTGCGATTAAATACAAAGTGTTTACAGCAATCAGACATACAAAGAGACTAGTTTCAGCAAGTTTCACTGCAAATGTGCAAACGTACAGTGTTACCACGCAGGCAGCCTGCTGCAGGTCAGCTGATTCATTCTCGCTGACGTGTTTGGTTACTTAGGGAATGTTGCTTCTAATGTAATCGGACACATTTATGCCACAATACAAGAACTTTAGAAAGTGCAAATGCAGCCAAATCAATTTCCCTAATTTCAACCTAAACACAGGAAAAAGGGACGGTTATAAAAAAGATAAAAAAATAAATCTTCTTTTAAAGATTAGCAAGGCAGCAAAAAGATGGCATTTTCCCTTAATTTAATTTGTATCTTATATCCCTCCAAACAACTGCCTTTGATTACCTGTAGCTGCTCTGAGCTTCCAAAAATGGATAAACATGTCCTACACTTTCTGTACAGTGAGCTCTGCAGCTGGAAACAGTAACAACAAATATCTTTAAATGCATTTAATAACTGCGTGTCTGAAAAATCATCCAACTCGGATTTATAAATGTGATTGGAGAAAACATCCACTGTCCCTGTCCAGGTACTCACAGAGCTCACTGTGTTTTGTCTACAGGTAAATCCGGATTGTGTGTCCTGGCAGCTGTTAGTTTACAACAAAGCTTATTTAAAGATTAAGAAAGAGGTAAAAGGTCAAAGCAGCATGGACTTTTGTTCCATGTCAATCAATGTATTACAAAGAAAAGGTAAGACAGATATTACAAATAAACAATTGGCAATTAATATTAAGTAGTCTTTAGTGGAGCTGGTGAAACCTGAGTTTTTTTAAACAGAAACTTACAGTGTGTTACAACAAGGGCTGCCACTAGCCATTAATTTCATTATCAATTAAGCGAAGGATTCATTCTTTATTAAGTTATAAAATGACAGAATAGTTAAAAATGACCTCTTGGTCTTTGTTGAGGTTTTCAAACTCCCAAAGATTAACTTTGACTTTTTAGAATCTAAAAATAACTTATAAAAATAATAACTTTTTTTTTTGCTAAATTTCCTTCTGAAACTATAAATAGATTGTTTGATTAGTTGCAGATACATTTTCTATTGATCAACTTGTTAGTTAGGACTTAATTAAGACTTTCAAAATGTTAGCTTTGACCTCAAAGTTATCCAAGAATAAAAATATTGATGTTGGTAAATTTTAAATAAAAGAGCTTTCGAATTGCACCCAATGATTAATAATCAATAACCTTTGACCTTTTGCCCAGCATTAAATCAAACAGATTAAGACACAACACAAGCTTCAGGGTTTTTGGGGTCACTGGGCTCCCCATTATTGACCAGAGCGTTGTTAGAAGAACTTTCCTCTGAATCATGAGGCAGATCAAATACGCCCTCTTCACCCAGACACTTCCTATCCTGCTCTGGAGTCTCGGCAGAGGCATCTTCGTAGGCACTTATGCTGTCTGAATCCCGTCCTTCCTCCGCACCGTTTTCGTAAGGCCTCTGCAGGACCCCGTCTATAGAGAACGGGTTGTCCACTGCAAGAGAGGGCATGTGGCCCAGGGGCTTATTGACAATCATACGTAGCTTCATCAGAACGCTTTCTTCCTCTTCCCCGTCGCTCTCTACCACTTCGTCTGACACATTACCTCTGCTCTCGTGGCTGTGAGGTTCACACAGCGAGGAGTCTTTCATCAATTCCTTTGAATCATCTTTCACTTCTTCCCTTGGTCTTATTTTCTGGTCCACATCGTCCACACCTTCATGTGTGTTCTCTGGAGCAGAGGGATGGTTATTCCTCTCCTGCGAAGACAGATTCAATTGGATGCAAGTCAATTAAGATACTTTAAGATAAAACTAAATACAGTTTTATTTGCTATTTGTTTTTCTTATCAATATGGCAGCAAAGAATAGCCATTCATTTCTTATTTACTAGGTGACTGAATACATGATTAGGAAATGTTATCTCTACTGGATACTAAATGAATAACAGACATCACTTCTAAATAATATCAGGTCTTATTTTCTGTCCAGTAAATACATTTGTCATGATCAAGTTTAATACTGCATGACTTTAGTGTACCTTTACAGTACTTGATGCACTGCCATGGCTAGCAATATAGACAGTAACTTGTACAAGTTGGTAGAGAAAGGGAATTACTACAAGATATTCACATGGAAAACAATGCTCCCTTATTCATGTTAAATAAGAAACAATCTTACTCCTAAAAAACTGTAACATAACGTTAACTGTCCCATTACCTCTTTTAGTCTCTCCACCTCTTGCATCAGAGAGCTGACCATGCTCTCCAGTTTCCTCTTGGCCTCCCTTTCTCGTCCCAACTCCTAAAAATGGAGAGGAAAAACAGCTTATAGATCTGATACAAGGAACAAAAAATAAACTTTCCATAGGATAGGATGGAGCCATATATATTTTGCTGTAGTACATTTTTTTTGTATTAAGCAACAACTCAGAGTTTTGGAGCGTACCGCACTAGCCTCTCCAGCTTCCCTATGGGCTTCAGCCAGCAGCTCCTCTACACCCTCCAGCGTGTCCTGCAGGACGTCCACCTGGAACAACAGAGTCTCTCTCTCAACCTCCATCCCACGCATCTCCTGCACCACCTCGTCATAGCTGGCCTGCAGCTCCAGCTACACCACAGACACAGAAACAGATCAGTGTGGGCAACTTTAGGGAAAAAATGCCAGTCAGTGGGTGGACAAGTGTTTAATGGGCTTTCATGGCTATCAGTGGGAGGACTCATCTGGAAGCACAACAATCCCATAATATGTAAAGGAATACGCATCACTGATGTATTAAACCTGATAGAACTTTAAACAATACTTGAAATAGTAATATTGAAATAAATACTCACCATTTCTGGTAGTCCCATGTAGATGTCCTGGTCAGAGTGCTGAAAGCAAAACAAACATTGTATGTGTAAACAATGTTTTTCATATTAAATTGATTAAATACATGAATGATCTCAAAGACATAGATCTTCTCTTTTGCTTCTCTAGTTCACACATAAAGACTATAATATGACCTGAACAATAAATAACTAAAAATGTATTGCAATTTATATGAGCATAAATCCTTAGTGTTATTAGTGCTTCTCCTAAAAAGTTACATTTTAGCTTTGAAACAGGGCTATTAGTTTTCAGATAAGACACGTTTTTTGACAGGGACCAAAAGAGATTGGATGTTTTACATCTGTTACATTAGATCATCATCCTTATTTTTCCACTGTAAGTGAGAACCCTAAAAGCCAACCTTAAAACATAGTTTGTTTTGTATGCCTTCATGATAAGAAAGGGTCAAACGTTTAAAGCTATCAGTCTGTCTTAAGTGCACTAACACTCTTACAGAGCCAACCCTTTGTTTTATCTTTGTGTAGTTCATTCTCTAGCATCACAGAATCTGACGATCACCGAAAAAGCAGCTGTCAAAAGTTGTGACCTCATCTCAATACTGCCCTGCACCTGTTAGATAACAGCTATCAAAAAGTCAACAACATGGGATTAAGTACGATTGAAAAAAAACCATAAAATATTTGCAGTAGCGATATAACTGACATTTCTATTCAGGTCATGCAATATCACATTGGACAGAATTTGGTGTAACACCAGCTTATGAGGATTTATAGCCATCATTGCCATCGATAGTAGTTTACATCAATTCTGGTTAAGGTAGAAAACAGAAAAGAATGCCAAAAAAAACATTATGTTCAATGTTCAAGGAGAATATTTATCTGACTTAAGCTGTCAGGTCAAACGTAATAAAGCAAAATGACCACTACGTCCCTCTAGAGATCAAAAGGGTATTTAACTAGAGGTGTTTTGATTTGCCTGTTCACTTCTGGCTCCTTTTCATGGTATCTGGCTCCTACCTGGCTGTCGGTTCTCCTCTTCAGGGTGCCTGCTCGGCTGTCGCTTCGTGTTAGACGCCTGGACGAACTCTCGGTCTGAAAGAACGAAAAACACACCCTAAGTATGAGAAAGAGCCTAGCATCACAGGACGTTAGTCAGAACCACAACAAGCTAATGTTAGCTAAGGAAGTGAAGTAAAGCTGGAGGCCTGACGGTTTATTTGAGCCGTGGGATAGTCAGTCTTAAACCGATAATAAAATAGATTCGAAATGTTCTACTTTGTTAACGGCAAATGTTTTTTAAAGTAGACAGACCATCTAAACAGTAGCTTTAGCTCTGAACAAAAAGTCGGTAACGTCGCCGTGATTTCTCACCTCTTTTATAATGCTACGGAGAGACTCATCTTCGCTAAGTCCCCGCGATATTGTCCGTTTCCTTGGCGAACCATTGCTGTCCAGCGTGACTGAATGCATTTTTTGTATGTTTTATATTAGGTTTATGTAAGAGACACCTCCGAGCTCTCTGTGGGTGAAGAGGCGTTTGTTGTTCCCTACGCAGCAGCAGTGAGTGAACTGCCGACGCCCAGGCCGTGATCTACGGAGAGCGGGTGGGACCAAACTCTGTTAAACACAACGCCCGCAATCCGCCCACGGAGGAGTCAAAGGTCAGGGTTTTGAAACTGTGGGCCGGCATTTTAATGTAAATTGTTGGATTTAAGATAACCTCAAGCACCGTGGCGCTTGTCAAGTCCTGAAATAATCGATGACATCAAGTCTTAGCAGGTTTTTCAGATGAGACTGATGGTGTATTAGTCTATGTGTAATTTGTCAAAACTTGAAGTAGCCTAGCATAGATGAGGACAGGGTGCATGGGTACAATAACAAAACAAATTCTCATCTTCTTTCCTGCTAATCCTCATGCATTTATAGTGTTATCAAAATCATCACAAAAGCAAGTTCTATAGCCAAGCACGGATCATACCCTGGACCAAACCCCAAAGATACCCATGGCTGAAGATAAGATATCACTTTCAAACCTGTTTCACTTTTCAGGTATCTGTGCTTTTTGTGAGCTAGTGTATATTTTTGATTTAAGCCAACAGTTAAACAAAACTATCTCAAATAATATAACTTCTAGGTCGAGCAGAGATGTCTAATCTGTAGCATGAGGCCCCAACACACGCTCCTTTTTTTGTCAGGGTGCACAAGAACAAAAACATTGAACTAGTCTTTCATACAAAAGAAACCTGTGGTATCTACAAGAAACAGCTGCTTACCACAACATTTCTACCACTCAATTTCAGTACAAGTATAGTATCTTTGCCATTCCTTTTATATAAAGTGTCACCATCTTCATCACAAAAGCAAGTTGGATAGCCACCCATTATGTATGCCAATATATATGCAACCAATATGGCGAAGATAAATCAACATAAGACAAGATTCAACTTGAAGGTAATATAATTATATTTTAAAACTGTGGTATTACTGCTCTTACTTCGGTTAAGGATCGGAGTGTGTCCACCACCGCTTGAGAGCTGTAAGTTTGATTGAATTTATTCCAGTGAAAGGGTTGGATGAGCTGCTTCGCATTTCTCTCCTTGTTCCATAGCATATCATGATACGATGAGTTTCTTGATAATCGTGATTCGTGACAGACAAAAGCTCAGCATCACAGGTCAGAAGGTCACTTCCTGATGCCATTGATCTGAGGCTAAAAAATGAGGCTTCCTTTTCTGGGAAGATGGTTTTGGTGCCATGGTCTTAAGAATTTGTTATGTGCTGAGGTGGATTTTTGGTTAATATTCGTGCATATCTATAAGCACATGTAAACAACATAACTGTTTTTGCATCTGTTCAACAAACATACAGAATTTGATGCTAAACATGTACCATGCAAAACAAGACTTAAGACTTAATAACATATTTAATTGCTTGTGAAGATTAGAAGAATAATACAACTCGTATGGGTTTTTTCTTGATTGTGATACGCAACTTTTATTCTATAAAACTATTTAATAATGACCACCCTTTGCTTCAAAGATAACTCAAGTTGTTTTTATTATTTTGCTGAAGGTGGATTTAATATATTAATTCACTTGTAATTTTGTCACTTGCTATCAAACATGCATTTCAGACAGTGGTGGAAGACTTATAACAGAACATGATCTTTTCTGCAGGTGCAACTGTGTTTTCCTCCAGCAGGTGACAGTAGTGGGTCAGTGATGTTTCACTGAAGGCAGGAGATAACTGGTCCAGGGAAGTACGATTTGTACATTAACAAATCAGTTCCAGAAATACCACAACTTTTATTTAGCAGATATAAAGTCATGAATACAGCCTCTCTAAATGGATTGTTGGGCTACATTCTGGTCTGATTCTATGACATTTTAACATGGATATAGTGGGAGTCAAAGAAGAGTTATTTATTATTCACAATTAAAAAAATTAAAGTGTGAAATTTTCGCAAGAATTATAACAACTACACTATAAAATAACTGTCACCTAGCTAATCATACATTTTACAATATTTTAGAGTTAAGCAGACTTGCTGCTACTAAATAACTTTAATCAATATATAAATAGCTATAGACAGTTAAACGTAATTTCTAATATTAGCATAAGAAGCAACGTTTTTAAAGGACATTTGCATTTTATAGGGCATGATTTAGAATCAAGAAGCCAGTAATTACTTAACTGGTTTACACGGACACTTGGACACTCAGTCATGCATCAGATAGGCACGTGCAACTTCTAAATAATTTGCATCTAGTATGGGTCTATGGACAATACCCATTAGTCGGTTTCTTGTTAAAATGCTCCGTAATAGTAAGATTTGTGTGATTTACGAGAGGCTGTGCAGCATTCGGGTTGAATCCATTAAGCTTTTTTCCTAATTGTACACCATAATAAACCTTTTTTAACAACAGGCGCAATGACCCATAGTTTTCGTCATCATCATAATAACCTAATTGGGCAATATCTCTAATGTGAGACATTGTTTGTGCACTGTAAAAACATTTATACTCTCATAACAGTGCGTGCACCCTCCCTTCGCTCTGTCCCTCTTGACTTGGTGACAGACCTAAAAGCCTTTTGTTGCAATCTTAGCCAATGGAGACGGATTACGACACCGGGCAGCTGAGATATATAAAGAGCCCCTTTTTGACCGCACTTGCACATTTTTCAGTGACACTTCTGAACATACACACCTCCATGGACTAAATTGTACAGAAGACCCCAAAACAACAATTATACAACACGTGAGCGGGCTATGCATTTAACATGCAGATAATTTGTTCACTTTCAATCAAGACAGCCTGAACCGAGAATACACTGGGACGTACTTTTTCTTTTTTTTAAATTGATTGCAAATCTTATTTATCGCAAAAACTTCGGGGTGATCGTATTGGATTAGATGCATGCCACTGATACCCTGCCTTTTGTAGGATAAGGCAAAGAGCGGCGCACATCCGAGAGAGGGGATATAACGGGATAGAGCGAGTGAATAGACACAAAAAAGAAAGAAAAAAGTTGCATTGCCTGGTGTCCACGCATCGTCATGCCGAGGTACAACTTCTTACTGTGCTTGATGGTGCTCATCTCCCTGGGACAGTCGGGGAGCGATGAGCCCAATCTGCTGCTGCCTTCGGCCAGCGAGACGCCCACGGATGCCGGGCTGTCCCTGCTGGACGAGGACGCCGGTTCTCACGAGTGCTCCGCCTGTGTTTGGAGAGAGCAGAGCAAAGTGCTGAGACTGGAGACCATCAAGTCCCAGATCTTGAGCAAGCTGCGGCTGAAGCAGGCGCCCAACATCAGCCGGGAGGTGGTCAATCAGCTGCTGCCCAAGGCGCCTCCGCTCCAGCAGCTGCTGGACCATCACGACTTCCAGGGAGACGCGTCGTCCCAGGATGAGTTTATGGAGGAGGATGAGTACCATGCCACTACGGAGTCCGTGATCACCATGGCCTCTGAGCGTGAGTAATAGTTTACAACCCAACAATATTGTCTCCAAATGCGTCATGCGCTTAATTGGGGATAAGTTAGGATCAAATGACTCAGGCCTGCTGCGTGGACAGTGGAGCCAATGCTGCTAATTCAAATAACTGACCTACCCTACTTTTTATTTTAGATTGGGCCTCTATACTGTGTTTATAATGCAGACTTATAATATTAGACTAATAACTGTGGACAGCTGCTGTCAAAATAGGGATTTCGTGTGAAGCTGATAAATCAATAATCAGCAGTTGCCTATAGAGAGGCACTCTGAAATGGGAAACTCCAATATGGCCTGATGAACTTTTGTTGCAATGGTGAGGATGTTTGTGATTATAGAGGGATGAGTCCTGTTGGGGCAGCAGTCTAATATTAAGCTTGTCAGTCCACCTGAAGTCATGTTCAAACTTTCCCTCTTTCGAATGATGTTTCTGTGTTTGACGGGGAGATAAAGCACAACAGAGCCCTGTGAATGTCAAGTGCATTAATGATTAATGATAATGCAGCATTTGGCCAGCAGTTGCCCCACTTTATCCTTTATGTCTTTATTTTTGCATAAAGGCCCTAAATTCTGGAGTTATGATCACCTCGTGAGGCCCTCTGATTATTGCCCCTCTAACAATTTGCTCACCCTCTTATAGTTTCCCATAAATCCACTGATAAACCGCAGGCAGGCCCCTTGGAGACATTTTATAAAATTACTGTTGAACCCTGGCAGCTGTGCTCTATCGGTCTTTTATAGGAGGCTCTACCGGTTTCCCTGCTGTTCATCGCAGTGAGAAAAAGTGTGTCCAAAAAGCTGCTATTGTTCCCCTCATGCAGCAGCCCCCCTTGGCCGCACTTGCCTTTTTAAATGCGAAGTTTATGGGCGCAGCTCGCTTTTTTTCCTCCACCACGGGTACACAAAGACAGAGAATCACTTAGGGTCGAGGGGAGTGTGTGACCTTTCCCTAGCGAATCGTGGGGTTCAACAACATTAACACACGTAATATATTCTGCACAAGGCGGATAAAACACACTCCTAATAATCTTTTTTTTTAACTCTGAGAGAACAAAGATATGCCTGTGTGCTGGAGCGTTCCTCCTTATGTGCAGTATGACATTATGAAATGCTCATTATCCTATCTATGTATCTATCCATCTATCTATCTATCTATCTATCTATCTATCTATCTATCTATCTATCTATCTATCTATCTATCTATCTATCTATCTATCTATCTATCTATCTATCTATCTATCTATCTATCTGCCAATATGTTGACAGTCCTTCCTATCTTTCTGATAAAAGCAAATCAACCTTCACTTACAACTGCTGGCTCTTCATGTTATCTGAAATTAGTCTCCATGTCCCACCAATCTTTATCTACTCTATTCACTTTTTGTTTTTTAAGTATCACTTGCAAACATCTCTGTTCACCCTATTATTGTTTCCTCTGAGAGTTGTTTCTCCTCAGGACAGATGTAAACAATGCAGTTCATTCACTCGAATGGAGAATGGTGCACAGCTACATCTAACAGGTGAATTGAAATGCATCGTAAAGCCTTTTGACATTTCATTTGTCAACTGTTTGCTTTATCTATTGGCTATTTGAGGAATATTTAAACTAAATAATTGCGTTAGTGCTTCAAGCTCTAATGCTGATCCTCCTCAATCTTCCTCTGTTTCTATTTTCATTACTTGCTCAGAAACACATAAATGCTATGCATGCTGACAATGAAGATTATGTGTAATTTCTTATCGCTCTGATTTGCAGATTAACCCTACATTGTGTTATCCCCTCCCCACCTGTGCAGATAAATGAAACTGCATGCTTAACACACTTAATCTGCACATTACAAGATAAATCTAACATCTCCTCAATGTGAATTATGCTCTTTGCTTCCCACACTCACACACAACACACCATGCAAAGTGATATGACACCACCTCAAGCCAGAAAAAGACATTATGCATGACGCTGGCTAATTGCATATTTTCTAACGGCCTCATGCAGAGCCAGAGGAGCTAATGACTGACATTACCGCTATATCTGTCATGTTACAGCACTTCCTCTTCTGTATTGTTTGCCTCATCTCTTCACGTCAGCTGCAGTTTTTATCATCTGCTCCTTCTCTCCATCTCCCTCTCATTGCCTCCCCTCACCCCTCCCTCCCTCCCTCTACCCCCCCACCTTCCTCCCTGTTAGCCGCCCGCTCTCTCCTTCCTCTTCTTTTCCTTCGGTACTCGTGGAAGAGTTGAGAGAATGAGTGCATCTCTTTTCGCCTGTGGCGCCTTAGTGATCCCACAGGATTAAAAGTGCCTTTTCTGTCTCTCTGATAGAAGGAGGACTTCAAACACTATTCCCTGCGCACCTCAAACCCAATCACCCTTTTTCATGGTGGTGCACACTGCCTTTGATGGGCCATGTGGGTTCACACAGTACATACTGAACTGGACCTGTGCCAGAGTTGCTTCTTAGTATTCACTCAAGGTACGTGGGTGTCGCAGTGGGGGTTGAGATGGTCCATGCTTCCTGGTCTCTAATTACTATGAAATTTCATGGAAAAGTACAGCTATTTATATCATAGTGCAGCACTAAAACATCTCCCTCCGTATGGTGTTGAGTAGGTAACTGCTCCGCTCCCTATATATAAAAAATGAGTCAGTTTGGAGCAACAGAGTTCTTTTCTAGCGCAGCATCATGAATGAGTGTTGATTTTTATTAACAAATGTTATTGCATTTACGTATGATCCGTTTGTTTGCAGTTGTTTTGTGTTTGTTATTGTGTGTGCATATGTGTGTATTTTGGACTCAGTTTTGCCTGAGGTGGGGTGACAATTTGACCCCAGTAGTCTCTCATTTGTCACCTGTCCACATTAAGGCCAGACCTTCCTCTCCCAACAGTGACCTTCTCCTTTTATTCTGCCCGTCTCTGTATGCATGTGGTGATGCCGATAAACGGACTCTCAGTATTCAACTGTTCTGTTTAATATGAAGAATCAGGAACAAATATTTTAAGGAAATACTTCTCATGGTTATGACTTAGTTTGGTTTGTTTAGGAAAAGCTTTATTTTTGATCATGTCTTTCCTTGAGTAAACTTGTATTTGTGCTGTGATATAATGAGTAATGTTGAGATTGCCCAGTAAGAGAGAATCCAGCAGAGAGCAGCAGGCACTTACCCTCCCTCTGAGCCTTATTCCACATTTATATATTTATACGTTTTATTATATCCAAAGCATATGAAATCAGAAATGGTCTCGAGAAACACTTTACCCTTTCAAAGGATTGAAAGAGCAGTTTAAGATATAAAGAAAATCACATGTGAAACATTAATAATGACCACTCAGCTAATCCTGCTTTATGCAATCTTTTTAACTTGATAACCAGATGTTTTATCTTTCCTTCATTACTTTCTGTAAACTTACATTAGGATGGCTGTACTGGGATGTTATGTAATCCTGTTGATAAGTGACTCTTTCAGTTTAAGCACAGGCTTAGACAACTCTTGAGTTGAAAAACGAACATCTACATGTAAAGGTACGAATGTACACATTTCCACATGTGCACACTTGTGAAGACACATGAGGATGCTCTCTCTCGCACACACACACACACACACACACACACACACACACACACACACTCACACACATACTCCAGAGAAAAGTTCTCCTATTGACAAAAAGGGTCACAGAGTTCACAGCTATGTGATATATTGGAAGAGGAGACTATTAACCTCATCGGGTCTCTTTCTTTGGCAGCAAAGACGAACCGGTAGTAACTTGAACACTTATCCCCCACCACCTACACACACACACACACACACACACACACACACACACACACACACACACACACACACACACACACACACACACACACACACACACACACACACACACACACTCATCCTCTAACCACTCCCACAAAAAAACAAGTCTTTTATAGTGTTGACCCTATAAAAGGGTCATTTCCTGAAGGTGCAGGAACCATAAAAATTAAGAGGGAGAGCGCTAAAAGGACAGAGCAGCAGAAGCCGGACTGTCTTCAACTAACTGGCCAGTGTTTGCTATAAGTTGATGACTATGTGAGGTTTTTATAGATTTATTTATTCCGTTGAGGTCTCAGTTTGATGATGACACCTGTTCTCCCTGTGTAGTTGTTGCCATCAATTGAGGAAAAGTAGACTTTGTGTTGAATTGTTTGGACACTTGGGGGCACAACCGGTTTGTTTAAAAAGAAGTAAAATCTTAAGAAAAAAAGGTCTGTAGAAATTGCACAACATACTGTCAACTTTATGGCTAATAAAATTTCAAAGGGACCAAAGTCTATTAATACAGGGACAAAATTTCCCCAGGACCTAAGGAATCTCACTCCTTCCCCTATTCCCACGCTCCTGTGTACCAGTCCCTGCAGCCGGTCTTCTCTCCTGCCTTTTTAAAATATGTTGCTGAAGAATTGTATGCATGCCTTACCAAAAATACAACCCTGAGAAGTTGGGATACTGGATGAAGGAGTGCACAGATGTCACTTTGGAGGCATGGCTGTGCATGAATATTTTTTGTTTCCTCATTAAAAAAATAAGACAATATTGCTTTCGCTGCCTGCGAGATACTCGTTGCGTCTTTAAAGGATTTCAGAGAGTTGGGTGCACCATGGCTCACACAGCAGGTATGAATGGGGGCGGGGGGAGGGAGGGAGTCCACAGGGAGCCAGAAGCATCCCAGTCCCATCCTAAAGGGACAGAAATCATGCAAGGGTTTTATAGGTACAATTAAAAAGACCTGAAACAGATGTTACGTTTCACTAATAAAGGAAATAATTACTTCACACCAGTAATTAAGCCCTGTGTTGGGACATGAATGAGTAGGAGGAGGGGAGTGAAAAGATAAAATGGAGATCATTGAGGGGATTATTGTTGATGGATGCTCCAAGGCTCTGTGTGGTCGTGTGCGAGGAGCTGCTGAGGATCAGTTTATAGAAGAGTCCATTAAATCTAAGAGGCATTTAAGCAAAGAGAATGCTGCATTGGCATAATGCTTGATCCCTTGAGGGATTCACTGTGTCGGATAGAAGCACAATTAACAGTGGATTACCTCTTGATTACCTACATGAAAATTTAATTAACCTCTTTTCTTAGGCAAGGGAGAGCATCTTCTCTCTGTATTTATCACCTGTGGTTGTATTTTTGCAGCCATACCCGCATCACCCCAGGAAGTTCATTATGGAAAATGCACAGTCGAAGTGATTTCTTTAGGGACAGGAGCCAAGTTTGATTTATATGCTGTGCAACACAGCTCATAAAGGGAACGAAAGGTTCACTTTGCTTTGGAAATCTCAAGGAAGCTGTATAGAAGAGGAAGCTTCCTAGGGGGAGGGTTGGTCACACTTCTGTTGTCTGTTGGCCCAGATTGATAGTTTTGGGATACTTCAGGGATTGTGTTAAAATAGAAAAACCTCCAGGGAGAGATATGGCACTTTTTTGAGCAATAAGAGTGATGAAACAAATCATAATAGTCCACATGTGTATTCATGTAAGAACAAGAGAATACACAAACCTTTGAGCTCGAGATTACTTTTGATTGAACAACGATAAATACAGTCCCCCCCATTTCATAGTGACATGCATGTTTATGATTTATTTTTGCTGAGTTCAATGAATTGTTTTGCAAGAGAGCAAAGAAGCTCAGAAAAGTTTGTGGAATTAAATCATCATTAATTGAAATTACAAAAATGGTGTCAGTGTAGATGATGGTGAGCAAATTTATATGGAATTGCTTCAAGAGGTTAACTTTATTGTCTGACCTATTGTGGTAGTTAAGTCCAGCTACATGGAGTGTGAAAAATAAATTGGGAGATTGACTCCCAATAACTAAATAAATGGGTGATATATTTGAAATCTGAAAAAAACTATAATTTCAAGAGTTCTCATTGATTAAGATAAAACTAAAATGCACAAACGTATAACAAAGGCATTTAATAAAAGACTAAGACCCCAACAAAGTGACTGTACACTCGATAATGTGTGGTATTTGATAATGTAAGAAGATTTTAGATACATATGGTTTGTAGAAGTTTGCTTCATCAAACAAGGCAACAAAATCAACAGTCAGCAGAAGAAGTCTTCCATTTTCAAATTATAACTCTTCTACCAAAGGTTTTTGCAATACTACTGAGATAAACAAAGTGCAGAACCGGTTGTTTTATATATTGATTTTCTTCCACGATATGAACTCTTTCATTGTTTTGTATTCTACAAATGTTGTTGCAGGGCTTGTGTGTTAGGTTAGCTGTGCTAGTTACTTTGAGCAATAGTTAATATGCAAGTAGAAAAATACCTTAAATTGTGAAAAAAAATATAAACCTGTTGAAGGCATGCAGATTTCCTTGGTAACACCATTCCTTGTTTCTATTGTATGTAATGGAAACTGGTTATTTAAAGGAGGCAGGTTTGTGTGGATTGTTTTGTGTCTTGCAAGTGAAGATAGTTAATTTTCTCTCTGACCAATCAGTGGTCTGCAGTGTTTTGACTCCTTCTTTTAGTAAAAGCTCACCTCACTTGGATCCTTGACCGAGGTAGAACTAATAAAAGTACAAGTTAAAACTTTTGCAAGTTGAAAACCACTGCAGTGGACACGCGTCATTAGTTTACAGTACAGCATCTTCACAACCAGCAGTAGGGGCAGGTTTTGTCTTTGATATATCCCACACACCCTGTTCTGTGACATATTTTGTGTATTTTAAGTTTCTATCATCTAAGTGGCGGAAATGTTTCCCGCCTCTGGAGTATTTACTCCACTCCCTCCGTTTCCTATCAGTCACCTCTACGTCCCTGCTGAAGCCATCGCCTCAGGCTGCAGTTGTTTCTGAAACGATAATCTCTCAGGGGTCACTGCCAAATTGAAAGCCATACACACTTGGGTAAACTAATACAACCTTTAGTTTCAGCACACTTCAATTCACTAAGAAATACATTTCGAACAACACATTTTAGTTTGCAGTACATTTTGGTCAACACTTTAACCCTGTTGACTCAAAGATGAAATCCATTAAACACAATATAAACATTTTAGAAGAAATTTCCACCTCAGGACTTCATCATACCACACTCTGCATCTTCTACTTTAATGATATAACATGTTAGAATAAAGATTTTCTCTATACTTTTAAATACACTGCCTGGCCAAAAAAAAGGTCACACACTCTAATATTCGTTGGACCGCCTTTAGCTTTGATTACGGCATGCATTCGCTGTGGCATCGTTTCCACAAGCTTCTGCAATGTCACAACATTTATTTCTGTCCAGATTTGCATTAATTTTTTCGCCAAGATCTTGTATTGATGACGGGAGATTCGGACCACTGCGCAAAGTCTTCTCCAGCACATCCCAAAGATTCTCAATCGGGTTCAGGTCTGGACTCTGTGGTGGCCAATCCATGTATGAAAATGATGTCTCATGCTCCCTGAACCACTCTTTCACAATTTGAGCCCGATGGATCCTGGCATTGTCATCTTGGAACATGCCCGTGCCATCAGGGAAGAAAGAATCCATTGATGGAATAACCTGGTCCTTCAGTATATTCAGGTAGTCTGCTGACCTCATCCTTTGGGCACATAACGTTGCTGAACCTAGACCAGACCAACTGCAGCAACCCCAGCTCATAGCACTGCCCCCCACAGGCTTGTGACTTTTTTTTGGCCGGGCAGTATACATGACATGGGTAAACTGCAAAGCATGGTCTACATTATAGTCTGTTAACTGCTGTGTTAGATTGTCAACCTTGCAGTGGTGTTTACTTCAAATACAGTAGCAAAAACAAAATTCATATATAATAGGATTCACTTATAATGTGAGTTCCAAGCATCAACAATAAAAACACATCATGCAATTAAGTGAAAATGGTCTTTCTGTCTTGACCTATTCAGATATCTGCTTTATGCAAAATGTTTTAAAAACAAAGTTTTGATTTAACTTTTTTAAACGTCATTGTCCTTGAACGTTAACGTCTTACATGTATGTGTGGATGCACACAAACACAAGTGGTGAGACCCCAGCATGCTTCCTGCTGTCCAGCTGTCCATCTTATCACAGTTCACTGCACGCTCGATCTTTTCAACCTCCGTCCCCATCCAGACGTCCGCAGCCGCCCCCCTCATAATACTAACACATACAACCCCACCAAAAACAATAAGTCTGTATGCTAAAGACGGTCAGTTTGGATGTGTTTGTGTGTATTTATTTGTAGTTGATTGTGTGTGTGTGTGTGTGTGTGTGTGTGTGTGTGTGTGTGTGTGTGTGTGTGTGTGTGTGTGTGTGTGTGTGTGTGTGTGTGTGTGTGTGTGTGTGTGTGCCTGTGTGTATGTGTGTGTGTTCACTGAGCTAGAACAGGGAGCATTAGGAGGTGTCTTTTGTTGCTCCTGGGGGGCTACTGTGCTCAGTCCTAATAGGAGTCTTGTGCCTGCCGTTGTCTCAAGGGAGGGCTTCTGAATGAGGGGGTCTAACTTCACACACACACACCCCCTCCTCTCTATCCCTAGCTCGAGCCAGGCCTCCCCCACCACCCTCTCCCGTCCCTTGGGACTGACCGAGAGACAAAGAGGGAGTGGGGCTGGTGTGGGATGGGATGTTTGGGGGGGTGCACTGTGGCCCCTGTCTTATTAGAAGGGTCGTGAACGTGTCACGATGATTAATATGCCGAGGTGCGTGGGGATACCCTAGAGTCACATTTATTCAACATGAGGGCTCCCAAACACACACTCAACACAAAATAACACATTTGCATTTCCCATTAACAAAAAAAATATAGATATAAATGCAAATGAAACTCCTATCTAGGGTTATACCATTTTGCATTATCAATTCGGACATCAACAATAGATGACCATTTCTTTCCCACCTTATTTTAGTTGCAGATTTTCACCTGATTCGCACATGTTACGTCATATGTACACAACATGCACACAGTCCCCTTTCAAGAGTTTGGATGAGGAAGTGATCCTCAAAAATATGATTTTATGAGAAAGGTGTCAATTTTTTAATTTAAATTCAGAAACATTTTGAAATGAAACATGGTTTATTTATAAAATCCTGCCTAACTGACACCGTTCATTGTGAAATAATTTGCTTTTGGTGCCTCACATTTAACAAAAGAAAATTCAATAATTAAAATGTCGTAAACTTACTTTCTGGTGTATTTTATCATGTTATGATCACTGTTTCTCTTCCATGGTAATCAAAGATAGAAAAATATCCATTTGACTAGAGTCTACCATTTATACTGCCAGCGTTCAGCCCCCTCACTTGTAACATGTGTTAACTATTCAGTATAACTACATCTTAACTCTCCCTCCCCATCTGTTTTTTAACTGTTTAACTGGCTCAACATTGCTGCATTTAATTATTAAAAGCATTTAACTTTGAAACAGGCTTCGGTCATATTAAAATGGACAGATGGCATGCTGAATAAACCCTTATATACTATATGTTTCCCCATAACATGCACGTATAGGAGGCTCAGGGCTTACTATGGGACACAGGTACCCAGGGAGCCCACCAGATGTTTGATAGGCTCACCTGCAGGCCTGCTGTGTGCTGGCAGTAAAATTCATGCGCTGCATATGCTGCAATTATACCACAGGGAAATAAGCTGCTGTAATAATGAAGTAGGCTGGAAACATGAGAAGGAAAAGAAAACAACCCTGTTTCTTTGGAAAAACACAGCCTCTGTCCATACTTCACCTAACTTGTCTTTTGCTTTTTAAATAAAATACGTTTTTTACTGTATAGGGACATCTTTCTCTCTGCATCTTCGGTTTGGCTAAGAAGAGAGGTGTCGTTGCTCCAGTAGGTGGTGCTGAATGCAAAATCAGAATTCATGTCCTTACTGCAGGATTGAAATCAGTTGAAGGATAACTTAGCAAATTGTTCAGGAAATTAGCCATAAAATCAGTCCTGCAGTTGCAGTAAAAACATGAGCTCTCTAAGCAATATTGTGTTATGGCAGCAGGAGATGAGGTAGTTCAGGTAGAAGCTTTAAATGTCCCACTGGTTTTATTATCTTTACAAGCTAGCTCTGCTCGTGTTGCAGAAGTGGAACGTTCTGCCAAGACGTATGGTGTAATTAAGCTGCAGGCATTCATCCTACATGGTTTGCCTCTTACTTGTAACTTACAGGATCTATAAAGGCCCAAATTGATTTCACCTATCAATGCAGTCATTGTTTAACATGACGTAGCTCATATGTTGTGCATGTGTGTTTAATAACCCAGGTCCTAACAGGATCACGGTGTATGGGCCGGGCTTCTCAGATTACTCCTTAAGAAAAGGTCTCTGCTTGTGAAGCTGGACCCTTTCAGCTCTGCTGTGTTTAGTGGTTTGTCTCTTTTTTTCGCCTGAAAGCCGAACAAAAGCAATACAAACAGTTTGCAAAGAACGAGCTGGTGTGTGTCAGTCCCCATCTGCAGCGATTAAAAACAACAAAAAGTAGTAAACACAAGTAAACCCCAAACAAACTGCAGAATGATTCATTCCCAGTTTTGTGCTGATGAGCAAACACAACACCATCCACGTTAATTGCTGTGACCCCAGCAACCCACCAAAAGGAACATTGACATATTGTTTGTCCAGCGTGAGACACTGTATAATTTACACTCACTAATGACTGTCCCTGGAAATACAGGCTGAAGGACCATGTCTGTCCCCGGCTTGGCCCTTATTCAACGCTCGCCCCGGACTCTTCTAATGGATAGTCCATCTGTACCTCGGTGAATTCATATCCCTCAATGCATGACCATAATTCAATTACAACACTTGTTTGGTGTAAAAGAAACAAAAACAAAAAAACAGCCGGGTGCAGTGTTCTCTCCCGGTCAATTGAGGTTTGATAAACAATTCACTATTGGCTGGAGAATCTCCACCCTAATCAAAACAAAAACAAACTGTGGCTGAGTTTGCGCTGATGTATCTCTTGGGTTTTTATATGTTTCTCTGGTTGAAAAAAAAAAAAAGCGTTTTGTAAAGAAAAACGTATTACCATTGCCATGGGGTCGACCTTGACCTTCAAACTCAATCTGGCTATTAGGGCTGCCCCTCCCCAGCACCCCTGAGATGTAAAGAGGCTGACGGTTTTGACCCCTGATCCCATTTCTTAACTAGGCTGAGGTGCCAAATAACCTTTTGACCCAGGAAGCATTTGCAGGTTGCCTGAGCAACCTCAGATTTAGCAATGATTGACAGGTCCGAACTGTTTTTTATCTGCTTTTTTCAGGAGGAGAAACAACCACACTCCTCTACAAGATAATTGACAAAAAAAGGTGAAATGTTTATTTTTGCACAAATCTAGATTTGTGATATGTCAAAGATGCTCAGAGAAATTGGGCAGATTAGATATTCTATTGTATTCAGTTGGCACATTATTATGCCAGATAGATGCAGAATAAATTTCCCTTCATAAATGAACGCTTTACATGGAAATGAATGTATGAATGCAATGGATGGATGTCATTATATCAGATGGAAGTATATGTAAATGAACCATGAGCAGATTTGACATGTGGTGCAAATCACAGAAACTCCAGAGCCGAGGATCATGACAGGAATAAATCTGCCTATTTTAGGAGACGGCTAGTGTTCTTTGACATAACCCTTAATCCACACCCCAAATATATTTTCAGCAAGTGCGAGCCAATAAAATAACTCAAGATATTTTAATTTTGCCAGTTGTGATGTGGGGTGGACCATTTCATTACGATTGACCCAGGGGAATCTAAGGTTACCATCTGGCCACTGGCCACCATTACTGATCCTTGTTTTAATATGCAAATAGAACTGTTCTTCAACTTTGATGTGATCACAAATGTAACTTCACTGAATGGACCAATCAAAACCAGCATGTGCTCATGAGATAACAGACCGACTTAATGCAGACATAGCTTAAATCAGGAGTTAGACTGAGTATGGCAGTGAAAATAAACATTGAGTTTGGCCTGTAAGTTATAATAACTACTTTGAACACTGTCTCTCATCTCATGCAGGATATTGAATTTGTTTATCATGATGTACATCATATTTATTTGTTAGTAGTGTTTGAGGAAAAAGTTTGCACTTCAATAAAAAAAGTGTGTGGAAACTTATGGAAGCTTTGCAAAAAAGTATGGTTCTTAAAACTGCTTAATGATTCTTCGTGCCCCTTGGAGTATCAATGTATTATTGTAGTCTTAACACATTCTTCATACATGAATGAAGAGAGTAATGGTTTGCTAGAATGATTAAGCATAATTGCAACTGTATGTTATATCTGTGCTTGTGATCTAAAATGTGTATTTCTTAACCCCTCAGTCAGGATTCTTGTGTTTTTCATTCCATGATTTGTGACTTGAAAATGTACATTGAGTGCATGAAAGATTAGTAAGAGATAGATACTTGATTGATCCCAATAATTATTTTTGTTTCAGCAGCAGTGTCTTATTCATTTGCTCTTCAAAACACAGTGCTTTGGACCGCTCTGACGCACAGTGTGATGATCATGGATAGATTCAAAAAAGCACAACCTAGAAAAAATTCCAAATTCAATTAACAGAAACTCTGTGGAAAACATTGCAGCCTTAATGTTTATTACCAAAGAGCAAAACTATGTTAATAAGAAAAAAACGTGTTAATACAAATATTTTGAAGCAAAATGCATGTTGTGTTAAAGTTGACTTTTTAACATTACTTTTCAGGGGGGTTCGTATTCCTTTGAAAGAGGTAATACGACAGGAATTGAGAGGATTGGGAATGACGTTATAGAAACAGTTCTCAGTGCTATTTCATGATCTCAATGACATTTTATGAAGTATTCTGCTTAAAGATGTATAAATGTGTCCTCTTGTCCACAGCGGAGCCGCTGGTGCAGGTGAACGGGAAGCCAAGCTGCTGCTTTTTTAAGTTCAGCCCCAAGCTGATGTTCACCAAGGTGCTGAAGGCCCAGCTGTGGGTTTACCTGCGGCCGCTGCAGCAGACCTCCACCGTGTACCTGCAGATCCTCCGGCTGAAGCCCGTCACGGATCAGGGCAGCCGCCACATCCGCATCCGCTCCCTGAAGATAGAGCTCAACTCTAGGGTTGGCCACTGGCAAAGTATTGACTTTAAGCACGTTCTGCAGAACTGGTTCAAACAGCCCCACACCAACTGGGGAATCGACATCAACGCCTTTGATGAGAGCGGCAATGACCTGGCAGTTACCTCGCTGCGACCCGGGGAGGAGGGGCTGGTAAGCACCATCAGACCTGTCCCTGGGGCAGGAGGGGGGGTTACTTCTCTTTTAGCTAGATTGTACATCTTGCATAAAATTCACTTAAACAAATATTCATAAAAATAGAATGAGGACATAAACTCATCTCATCTTTTTGTTATTGTCTTAAAAAACTCAAGTTAGTTTTAATATTAACACAGAATTGCTATCAGTCGCTCTCAATTTATGATGAAATACAGGATGCCGAACTGATGTAAAACTATTGTCCTACAATATTCTTGCATGCCAAAGCCTTATGCTTTTTCAGAAAGTTCCGAACCATTTCTGTAAAGTTTATAGATTTCTGAAAAATGTGATTCATGAATAGAACCTGTATGTACAACCTATATAACACACTACAGGAAAGGGAAAGCTTAAAAAAGCAGAGAACATCTCCACCTTATTTTAGAGGTTCACCTCAAACAAAAACACAAAACAAAACACACACACACACAAGTGTGTTGTGTCAGTTAAAAACCTTGATTTGTAAAGTTGGCATGAAATAGAAGGGATCTGTTGAAGGCTGGACTCAAACTCTTAAATTTCATAACTACTAGATGAATTGGTCTTAGAAGTCAAATCTTTAGTTTGTGGTTGTTTTTGGGGTTTTTTTTGTTGCAAACTTGAGTGTTGAACATTAATTTTTGGGAATAATTCCATCATCTGTAACAACCCAGCTTTGCTTCAACTGGTTTCCCAGTTACAATATTACAATGTAAGCCAACAGCTATGATTTGTGTCAAAAGTGGGGATAATTCATTACAATCATATCCATACCACTAAATGGAGGATTTGACAAAAACGAAATGAAATTTAAAGTACGGTATTTATTAAAGCAACATGTACTTTTGACCCTAAATACGGCACCACCGCAGTCTTGAACATGTCACTCAAGACAATGCTATATTTAGTTCAGTCCAGAGAAAACACAGAGGCTTTGTGTGGATCTGACTTCACCATTCACCATCCATCCGTCCTCTACCTCTTTACACCATTCACATATTCTTCATACTTTCCTTTTAAAAATGGAAGCCCAAAAAAATAGGGAATAGAAAAGATGTTTGAAAAATGTGAAAGCATTGTAAACTAATGTTTTTCTGAATAGTTTAGACACTCCTTTTAAGATTTGACCATGAACCATTGAGCCTCATGTTAAAGAAATCCTCTTGGGCATCAAGCCCTAAAAACAGGATTTTTACATCTATTTATTTTTTAATTGACTGTGTTTATGTCTTCAATAGAAAGAATCGGAGGATGAACCCCTCTTTATTAGTCACATACATGCACACAGCAGAGCACACACAGTTAAATTTGTGCTCTGCATTTAACCCATCCTAGTGCTAGGAGCAGTGGGCAGCTATTGTGCAGTGGCCGGGGAAAATGAAACGCCCAACGTGGGGCTTATGGAATAGACTCATTGGCGTTGAACATGGGTTCAAACTTCAGTCTGAAAGCAACAAAAACACCTGTAAATCATTAATGTTAGTAATCCCAGAGTTACTGCTTCTGACAGAACGCAGATACATACAACAGTTATGTTGAATTATGTAGGCCACTCATCCCTGTTAAGCAAAACCAAATATTTACCAAGTGGTCATTTGGGTCATGTCTTCACAACACATATCAGAGGTCAGCTCTGGTGTCTTGGCCAATAAGTCCATGCCCTCTGAGCACACAGCAGTGTGCAATATTATTCTTAAATTTAAAAAAAAGGGAACAGATCAAAAACACAGGCAAGCGTACCAAAATAAAACAAAACACAACAAGCAAAGAAAGACTGAAGCTCTGCTTCTCCCTGTTCTCGGGGTCTTTTTTCTACAACAAAAGCTCTAAAGGCCAAGCTGACATGGTCTCACCCCAATGGCCTTTCAGCTTATTTCCTCTTTTGAATGCGTCACAAAAACTGTGCTCGGGCCCAGCTGGAATCACTGTGGGGAGTGGAAGGCTTTGTAAAACAAACATGATGGAGTAAAATATTTGATCTGCTTGCTTTGCCTAAAGGTCAAGGTTATGGTAGCCTGCAGATGACCTCCTGGGTCATGGATCAAACCAGAGTCATCCATGGATAGTTCCTGTCAATGCTCTTTGAAACGCTGCTCATATGTGACATTGTGTTTCGTACTATAAAAAAGACAAGTTCATTTATATGATCGTGTAAACCATCAGAGGAGTCGATTTTTACCCTTTTAGGCTGACAAAAGATATCAAATTCTTTGTCACTTTCGGCTTCTGATTCATATAATTTGTCACTTTCGGATCCTTTCTGGGCTTCCAAGTGTCAATGTTATTGTTTGGAGAAAAAGAAGTAGGTATTAGTGACTGCTAGTTATGTTAATGTATATTACAAAGTACATTTTATATTGTATTGCCCTGTTTTAATGTTTAATCTTGTAACGTCTTAGTTGAGGGTTTTACCACAGTTTGCAACACATGGCCTTTTTCCTGTTAATGGCCAGCTGTGTGCGTTGCACAAACCAACTACAGATATGTGTGGTGGTACTATGGCATCTTAAGTCAATACTTCAGCGTTTAACGCTATCAGAAGAAGTTTGTGGCTGTGGTCCAGTTCCTCTGAGGTTATAGGATAGCTGACACATGGACACATGCAGATGTCAAATGATTTTGTCTGAGTTCTTGTCTTTGCTTGAGAAACAAACAGAAAATAAGAACTTTACACAGCTATTTGTCATATTCCACCTGTCAAAGAAAGGATGAATTTGAGTTGCAGAAAAAGCACAGATGGAAGTACCTTCATTAACAATAGCTTTGAACCACCATGCTCAACCTTTTTAAATAACCCTGTTCACTCTTCCCTCTCTTCTTGTATCACTATTGTTCAGATTATAAACCATTCAGGTCTGCCAAAGAATTGTAATTGGTTTTACATCTATGTCAGAAATTAAATGACTAATTCCACTTTTGGGGAAACGCACAAGAGATGAAAAGATCGATACCGCTCATGTCTGTGTGTTTAATATGTAGCAAAAGCTTGTTGAGCATTAGCATAAAGTTTGGAAACAGTAAAAACAGTTAGCCCAGCTTTGTTCAAAATCTGCCTGCCAGTACCTTTTCAAAGCTTTTTGTTTAATCTGTGCACAAACTGATCTGTAAACACAGCATTCTGAGGTTTTAAGGAAACTTGCATGCTGTAACAATTTCTTGGCAAACAGCTGCAGGGAGATGTTACTACCCAGAGGCTTGTGGTAGCCGTGAGGTTGCCAGGCAACCAGCAAAGACACAAAGGGGGGAGGATAAACGCTTGACCGTCAGGAAATAGTTACAGTAAGACCGTAACTCCCCCTTTAAACTTTAAGTACTTTAACCACTAATGTTCTGTTCATGAAACAATTACTCAGAAAGGCGGCAATTAATCTAAAACATGAACTGTCCTCCCAAAAATACAATTCACGATTAATTAAAATAATGATTAACAAATGAATGCGATAATGTATGTCACTGAAATCTCTCCTTTACATTACACAACACATAATACATAAATACATACCAGTTCTGTTTTCAGGGTTTACATGCTTTAATGTTCAAAAAGGATTTATTTTTGTTGCAGCAACTCTCTCTGAAACCAGAGCCCAGTCTGCTCTGATTGGTTATCTGGTCGGCTCTGTTATGATTGGTTACCATTTAAAGAGGTGTTGGAGGGCTAGCCAATAGAAGCACGAGTGCTACCTTGTGATATCACTATGTCACGGAAGTAAACAAAGGAATCCAATGGAGGTGTTTGAGGCAGGGGTGGAGTGTGTTGGATAGAAACTTCCTCTGGGGGGATGTTCACCTTTGCAGACCATTTACATGCACAAAAACCTATATAACACACTGCAGGAAAAGGAAAACCCCAAAAAGCTTAATAGGGCCTCTTTAAGGATCCTTTCAACATGAGAAAATTGCCTTTTCTTTAAAGGCAAATATGAAAAATATGTGAATGGTGAAGGCGGGTCTAAATAAATCAGCTGTGTTTACTTTGGACTGGACTAAATAAAGAGTTTATTTCATTTATTTACCAACGTTCTTACTTACTCAGCTCCAACCTTCCCATCCTCCACTCCTAAGGCTTCCAGTAATCGCACCCGAATGGGCCTTTATGCTAAGCTAAGCTAATAGACTCCCATGTGTATGTCCTGAAACACACTAAGAAGTGTACTGATATTCTCATGTAACTCTTGAAAAAAAACAAAACATAAATAAATCACTTTAATAAATCAGGTGAACATTGGCATTAAGTAGTGATGTCTTATACTATAGATGTTTTGTATTTGGGTTGCAGAAAAAATCCGTAACTTCTTGTCAAGTAAATACATTTTCCTCAACTGCTAACAGCTGTGTTGTTCTCTTATAACCACCTCTTTCTCTCTGTCCTGCCTCTCCTCCCCCTGATTCCAGCAGCCGTTCCTGGAAGTGAAGGTTCTTGAGACGACCAAACGCTCTAGGAGAAACCTCGGCCTGGACTGCGATGAGCACTCCACCGAGTCTCGCTGCTGTCGCTACCCTCTGACTGTGGATTTCGAGGCTTTTGGCTGGGACTGGATCATTGCCCCCAAACGATACAAAGCCAACTATTGCTCCGGCCAGTGCGAGTACATGTTCATGCAGAAATACCCGCACACCCACCTGGTGCAGCACGCCAACCCCCGAGGCTCCGCAGGGCCTTGCTGCACCCCAACTAAGATGTCCCCCATTAACATGCTCTACTTCAATGACAAGCAGCAGATCATTCACGGCAAAATCCCGGGGATGGTGGTGGATAGATGTGGCTGCTCTTAGGCTGCAGGAGAAACACAAATGTGTACAGCCACCATCGCTTCAAAACACCCGAAACCCTTACGGAGTCTCCCTTGTCACCAGAACCCACTCCTCGGCACCAGATTTCACGTTTGCACAGCAACAAAATCATCCCACTGGGTTTCCATTTTTCCAGTAATTAAATTGATTCCAACCGTTTAAAATAGAAAGAAAAAAGTTATAGTTTAAACATGAATCAACAAAGGACTGAAGTAAGGTACATCCTGAATTATTTAAAGAGGTTGTCTTTGTGAAGCAGCTTCAGAAAACGGTAAATGAGACACAACTATTTTATAGAGTGTGTGTTAGTTTTGTGGGTTTTTCAAAATTGATTTTTTTAACGGCATCTTTGTGAAATGTCCAGGTTAGTGGGTCGAGATGACAGGAGACTTAAGCATTTACAATATTTTAAAAGTAATTTCAGTCCTAAGGTGAGTTTGGAAAGAACTTAATTATACAGATACATTTACTTGAGGGTGATGTTTTATCCACAAAAATGTTTGCAAGGGGGCATGATCAGAATTATTTTGCAATCTTTCACTTTAACAAAGAGAAATGAATCCCCACGTATGTGAGGAGGGTTTACCTTTAGAAATACTGTTAGTATAAATCCAAAATCTTGTTTACAGATGTTTAGAAATGTGTTCTTGAGATTTAAGTGTTAAAGGAGATCCGAAACCAAACCTATACCCTCTATTAATGTATAACACCCCAGTGTGACATTCTCGAGTGTCCACTAAACCTTTCCCAGTTACTTTGATCTTTTTTATTTGCAGTCTTGTAAAACTCAAAAAGAAAAAAGGGAGAAAAGAGCTTGAGCTATTTGAATTCTATCTTTCAAAGTGAATAAATGGAGCCAGTGTAGCTATTTCTGAATTCCCTGCGAAGTAGATAAGACATCAATTTAGGTTTACTTCCACACTAAAGTCTCAAACTAAGAACTGTAATGTAGAGGCACTCTGAAGTTATTCAGCCTGGGAGAGGAGGAGGAGCAGGATCCCGCAGGATGACGAGAACCCGACACATTTTCTTTCTTCTACGTGACAAAGGGAAAATACCCATCACACCTTCAACTTTTGCCTGAATGAGATGCAAATGCACTGTTTCATAACTTGCAGAGGGTTGGGAGTGAGAGTTATACGACAAACAGAGGGCAAAAATCCTTAAATCCCCTGAAAGAAAAACAGAGTGACTGTAATGTGCCGCCTGCTGTGAACTATTGAGCTGGAAATGGTTCAAACAGGATTACATAAATATAACTTGAACTTTTCACACTCATACTTACAGAAGTTTTTGCATCCGTTAAAATTAATTTAAATTTAGAAAGTGCAGTACCTCCATAACTCAAATCATCAACACAGTTAATTAACCTTTCTCTATACTAGTTTCAAAAAAGATGGAAATAAAAACACAAAATCCTCTAACTCTAGTACTGTACTCGGAAATAATAGCTTTTATAAATCACAAAAAACCACATAACACAAGCAAATCAAGAGAATGTAACTCAAGCGCAGACTTTAGATTAGAAAACATTTGATTGTTTTTTAAAATGCTCACCTACACCTCAACGGTTTTGTCTTCATAAAATATTGTTAGTGCTTGAACACAGAGTAGATTAGAAACGCTTAAAGTCTGTCTTTGTCTCCTGGATGTCAAAGCAAAGATATCCTTTTGTTGTAAACGAAAGCACTATGCTGTTGGATAAAGGAAGAGCCTTCTGACATTATATATAAATGATATATGTATATATTAAAAAAAGGGGTACAAAAACCTTTTTTGGGGCACTCTACCTTACCAACAATAAATTTTGCACTATGGGACGTTCATGGCGTGAGGAGGTAAAGTGTTGTTTGTGTTTTACAAAGCACAAGAGAGCTTGTACAGTATAGCATAAAAAAGAAAAAAAATATTCAAGCTTCGGGTGATAAACCATGAACTAGAGAGGTTATCACTTCTTTTTGATACCATCACGCTTTCCTGACTTTTGTCTGAAGCGGGGGCCTGTCCATACACTCACACACTTTTATCCAATCTGGAACCTGGACGTAGCGTACCAGCGGCCTTAAAGGCCTCCTTTCCCACTTTGGGTGATAAGTCATGTGTAAATTAAGTGTCTGGATCAATGAAAATAGAATGCTTTAACTGGAAATGGCCCGCCCACAAACTTTAATTTGTTACCATGTTAGAGAGACTACGTCGTTTTGACATAAACAATGTTTTGACTGTCTTGCATAGACATGTTTTTGCCTTTGTGTGTATTTTAAGTGAAAGCACCCATGCAAGAATGGGAGGTGTATCCAGGGATTGTTAGCCAAAGTAGAGGATGACATGTTGTGTGCTGTAACTTTTGTGATCGCAGGAATATGCTAGAACATTTCAAAGGGAGGAAAAAGCTGGTTTAGGGGCAGTGGTTGGAAATAATTCAACTGGTCAATTATCTATTTATTAATAATAATTACAATGCATTTCAAAGTCTGTCTACCTCACTCTAGCCTCCTAAAAACCTTGCTTTTTTAAATTTGTCATCAAATAATCTGTGCAGACATTTAACCTATAAGAAAGCCCCCAAAAATGTAGACGAAAACCACAGGGTCCCCTTGCTCTCAGGTTCAGATTGAGTTATTGACAGAGTGACTGATGGTAGCGGCTCTGGTAATGTGTGGTCAAAAGATATAATTAGCTGTGCCCACATCTATGGCTTGTTGAGAAGTTGCATTTCGAATTTTAGTGTTTGTATACTGGTATGTGTGAGAGTGTTTTCATATAGATATATGAGAGTAAGAAATCTCTATGTAAATACCTACCCAAATGTTGACATTTATGATGCTTTGGACAGGTTCGCCGCTTCTAATGTTTTTCTCACTTTCCCCGTCATTCCTCCGTTCTTTGTGTAGTTTTAAAAAAAGAAATCACCCCAACTTTGTAGTTTAATGGTGTGCATATGAATAACTGTTCAATTGTTATTTTTGCCTTTTTGTTGTTTATTTACTGTCATTTTTCTTTTGTACAATAAATCATTTATTTAGCTTATCGGATTTGTTGTTTATTTCTAAAACTAATTGTACACTCTGGTGGACAAAGTGGAGTTTGTAACTTTTTTGAGTGTCGGGCTTTCAAAATAAGAGATTTAAGGACATCAACATGGACTTTGCGAAACTGGGATGGACTGTTCCTTATTTTCAGACATTTTATAGACCAAAGGAAAAGTCTGCAGTACAAAAAAATGTAAGCCTACAAAAAAAGAAAAGAAATGTTGATTTTAATTAAATGTACTATGTCAACAGATGTCACACAACTGCATTAGGTTAGTTGAAAGCAATAATCCATCCATCCATCCATCCATCTTCTCCCACTTTTCCGTCAGGGTCGCGGAGGTAACAGCTCCAGCAGAGAGTCCCAAACTTCTCTTTCCCTGGCCACATCAACCAGCTCTGACTGGGGGATTCCAAGACGTTCCAAGGCCAGCGAAGAGATATAATCCCTCCACCTGGTCCTACGTCTACCCCTCGGTCTCTTCCCAGCTGGACGTGCCTGGAACACCTCCCTAGGGAGGCGCCCAGGTGGCATCCTCATTAGGTGCTCGAACCACCTCAACTGGCTCCTTTCAACGCGAAGGCAATAATATTAGGTTTAAATAAAAAGTATTAGGTTCAACTTAATATTATTGCTTTCAACTAACCCAATACCTAATATTATGTGAAATTTCTTGACATAATACTCTTGATTAAAGTCAACGTTTCAGTTTTTTCCCTGTAAATGCTGTTTCTCCATTGCTGCTACACTGCAAAAATATAGTAACCAAAATTAATGCACACTTCTGTCCTGCTGCAACCTACTTGAGCTACCCCTGGCAGTTACTGGGTGGAATAGAAATAATACACAACTACATTGTGTTGTTTTATGGCGACACCTATGGTAATATGCAGTTATTGCATTTATCAAATCTCTCTTCCCTGGGAGCACTGGTTTGGATTTTCCAGAGAATAATGCCCCAGAAACCCAGTTCATATTACTGCAAATATTGCAATACTTCATCATAGGCTAAATCGTCATTGTTATCTCATGTGGCGATAGATTTGACTTAATGGAAATATATTATAAATATAACAATATGTGTGCAGATATATACTTTCTGTAAATCATGAGTATTGTTTTGAAGCTTTTATTTTTTTGTATTTTATCGTAAAAGTAATCAAATTCAAACAGTGAATCACTGGATTCAGTTTTTGGATATCAAATATGAATTTGTTTTATTGAAGAATGTAAACTCCCCCCAGGTTTCTCTGACACCTTCGGAGGCACACACACACACACACACACACACACACACACACTTAGGCCACCGATGGCATCCTGATTCTTAGAAAACAGTAGCCTAACGGGCAGCAGAGGTGGCAGGAAGCAGATTCACCGCGAGGCTAATTGGTGGAAGAGAGCGTTCAGGGGACAAAGGTTTAGTCTTGGGGTTCGGGTTGCCATTATTTGGATGTCATATAAGATCCAGCCTGACCCAATTAATATGCCACCTGATAGGAGGGCCTCTCATCAACCTAATTTAGAGAATCAATAGGGGACAAATGAGAGTGAGAACGAAGCTCTTTACGGATGCGAACACACAAAGACCACCCAGTACAAGCTCGAGGAGACTGATGCCAGCAATGACATAAACCTTTTGACAAATCCTCACTTGACATAAACAAACATTCACACAGTCCCCTGCCCCTCAAGTGCATCAATTTGCCGTACACATCATCAGTCATACCCAACCTACATAGACAAGGGAGGACATTGATGGATGTTTTTATTGTTTTGGCACATAAGGAGTAGTTGTACAAGTTAGACATGAAGTGTTAGAGGCTGAATGCTGCACCCAAAGCTGTAAGACCGCTAACATGATGAACTCTGACACAACTTCATAAAATAAAGACCACACTATGCAATGGAAGAACTTGTGGAAGAAAAAAAGTACACTATAATGGGAATATGGAACATTTTACAAAGCCCACAAAAAAGGCAGACGGGGGCTGGGAGGATTTGGGAGGAGCTTTATGGCAATTATAGCCATAAAGTTAAGAAAGAAGTTGAATTGGGGGCAGCTCTCAATAGCTTAAATTGCTGGACACAGTCATCAGTAACACCTTTTCGTCAAGCTCAGTGACCGGCTGTGTTTAGAGAGGGGACTCGGAGATGAAAGAATCTCACATGACAATAAAATAGACAGGGGAGACACAAGATTTAAGTATTGAGAATCCAAATCTTCAACAAGGAATAATAGTGGAGTGTGTGGTTCATTGCTCATTTGATTAATGGGTTTATTTTACCTTCTCAAAGTTGACATAATATCATGTTTTGGGGTAATAAAGACAACATTATCAACCTATTTCTTAAAACAGCGTCTGACTTTTTTTTTAATTCAAAACATTCAACAGACAACATGTTACAAGTATTTTGTTGTGACTTTAGCTTGAAATCCGATACAATTAACTGTGATTTGAAAAGATTAGCATTTTACTCTGAGAAAACAGGCTTCTTGAGAGAAATCTAATTCATGTTGATCCTTCTTCATTGTGTTTCACTCTGGTTAATCAGTGTAGGTGGAGTTTCCTGCAGAGTTTCAGAGTCTCAGTGAATGACAGCTGTCACTCTTTTGTGCTCCCAGCGCACCATCTGGTTTGAAGCTGACTCTGCTGTAGATGCTGTTGAGGGGCTGCATGTCTCTGCGCCGTCCCCCAGATCTGAAAGTACACCTGGGGACAGGACGCCCACCGCTACCCTGGAGAATTTCCTTTCTCACAGTCAGAGCCTAATTATACTCACATCTGTACATCCTGTTGTAGTTTTGAAGTTTCTATTCAGTGGGGCATGCAACAACATTAAAAGTTCACCAGTACACATGATACTCTTGATAGATGGACAACAGTGATGAATAAACTGATTTATTTCAAAATAAGAGAGTTGTTTATTTAAGGATAGAGGGAAATTATATCTGAAAATAATTAAAGGGAAATGACATAAAGGAACAGTGAATATTTACCAGTTAAATCCTTACCACAGAGGCCCGAGATTTGATCTGACATCAAGACCGTTGCTGCATTTCCTGTCTCTCTACAGCTGCCCCATAAATATTGATTCTATCAACATCCGACAGAAATGATAAAATGCGAGAAAAAAATATCAAAAAAGCCCCAACATGTTTTTGTTTTTGTTTCTGTGCCTTAAAACATCATGAATGTATTCACATTAGATGTGTCTACAATGAACTACATATGTAAAGTAAGTGTAGATATTATCAAGACAAATCCCAATACTTGGATATTACAGCAAAACCCACAGAGCTCATTAAGTTGAAGCACCTTATCAAAATATTTCATGCAGGAGGGCACATGAAGGTGAGCAATGAACTTTCTGTGTGTTTGCACAGGTACAACATCTTAATGATGACTGAAAACACGAGGCCGCTTTTCCTCTGCCAATACTCAGCAATCTGCACATTCCGTCCACTTATTTTGAATGCTCCTCACAGCAGTGTGTGATTACTTGAAAGTCAGTCGGACATCTCTCTTTTGGCAACAACAGGAATCAGCCGAGAGTGAAAAACAAAACCTTTTGTCCCATGCTGTCGTCCTGCAGCCCTGGTAATAATCCTAAATCTGACGTGTTTTTGGAACAACATATTCAATCTGTAGCATACTAAATGTAGTGCAGTTAATATTACAGATGTAGGGTGGGGACACAAAGGTAATAACAAAATACAAAAACTTCAATGTGCTATTTCTCTATAAAGTAAAGTATTGTTAAACCTGTTAATTATTCTCAGATGAATGTATCTCCTAAAGAATGTATGGGTTTGATATAATACAAATTGAGAAGGTTATACGAGGACACAGCTGCACTCCCTCTCTCATGGGCAGGACACACTGAAATAATCCAGGTCACTGATCAAACCTCCAAAAACACAACCCTTGATCAAGTGAGCTTCAACCCCCCTTCACAGACCTCAGTTTTCTTCATGTGAGAAAAATGACGAAAACATTCAAAAAGGAACAATTAACTTTGATTTTAACATGTTTTATTTCATGTTAATAAAGTTTATGTTTATTGTTGTTATGTTGATTTCTTGTCTAATTTTAGGAAGCTTTTATATTTATTTTTCAATATTTGCATTTTCCTATTGGTTTTAAATACAAGATACATTTGTTCG
The DNA here is from genome assembly GCF_036324505.1 of Eleginops maclovinus. Taxonomy (NCBI): domain Eukaryota; kingdom Metazoa; phylum Chordata; class Actinopteri; order Perciformes; family Eleginopidae; genus Eleginops; species Eleginops maclovinus. Next base: position 13,479,159 of record NC_086368.1, on the reverse strand, counting down.
AAAATACAAGGTACATTTATTATTAAGAATTATTATTATTGGTGTGTTTACATTTTCTCCTCATTTAAATTTAAAAATGTTCTTTAAAGAATTTATTTTTCTGTAAAGTACATGTAAAGTATGAATTGTTCTATTTCAATAAATGTGCCTTTGCAGACCCTAAACATTCCAATTATAAGAATGATTGAAGAGAAATGCAGAACTAATGCTCTATTGCTCACATTTATAGTTCATATTGTTTGTTCTGATTCACATGCCTCACAGATTGTGGTCCCAGTTGTGCAGATTGTGAGGCTTTAATGCAACATGGCAGCAAAAACAGCAATAACGAGTTGCCAAAATATAGAGCTCGGGGCAGAGATGCTGTCGGTTACAGTGCTGGCCAATAAAAAGGGGCTGTGCATTTCTTTGAGGCCTGAGCAGTCAGTGAAAGGCACTGTGGGGTCTCCATAGTTCACATGGCAAACTCTCAAACACCCACGGGGGGGTTGCGCTCCCTCCCTCCCCTGTCATGCCTTAACTGAGGCTAGTGTTGACACAGTGCTGGCCAATCTAATTTTGATTGTCAGGAGCAAGGAATGGTGATCCTCCCCCCGCCCCCCTGAGATCATCAAGTTCATTTCTCTGGCTGCATAGGGATTTTTTTCCTTTCGGCCCCCCCCTCCATCTCCCCATCTCCCCACCACTAGAACAATATTCAGCCGTTCCTGGGCCTCTCAGAGTGAGCTCACTGGAGTTAATCTCTCAGGCCTCTCTCCTCTCTATTGCTGCCTCTCTCTCACTCGCACTCTCTCCCTCTCTTTCTATTCAAAAAGCCATTCGAGAACAGCTTGAATTAGTGACAGTTATTATTCAGACTAATGAGTAAAATCTCAAAGGCAACAAAAGTGGACTGTGACATCGGCTATAACAGCATTCATAAATCATTCATTCTTGGCAAGAGAGATTTATTAATAAGTGGGTGACAAATATATATTTCTGCAACTTATAAGATTTTAATTGATCAAAGACAACAGCGGTGAGGAAAACAGCAGATATCTGTGTGTTTGAAGTGTGAAGTGTTTAGAGGGAAATCTGTGAAATATCACGAGGCCTTCATTGTTTTCCAGATCTGTACCATCAGAAAAGACAGATGGCCCTCTGCACCTTTGTTTGTGGGTGCGTGTGTGACTGAGTGTGTGTGTGTGTGTGTGTGTGTGTGTGTGTGTGTGTGTGTGTGTGTGTGTGTGTGTGTGTGTGTGTGTGTGTGTGTGTGTGTGTGTGTGTGTGTGTGTGTGTGTGTGTGTGTGTGTGTCTCAGAGACCATGGGAGTAAAGAAGGTCAGGCTTATTGTCAATATTAGTTCCAACTTAAAAAGCAATTTATTACCTCAATTCTTAACAATTCACACAACCCTTAATTTTTAGGCCCACTGACCATAGCTGTGATTTCATTCATTATTCATGCATTTTCTGATTTGGACACTCCTTTAGTTCAACGCTTTCCATCATTTTGGATTTAAGTATGCATGATGAGTTCATCCAATAAAGGGTAACTCAATGTCTTTTGTGTATTGCAGAACGAGGGGGAAACTGCCCGGTGACAAACTATGACATTTGGTGTGGGCCTCTGAGTCACAGTAATCAAATTCAAGCAGTCACTGACACTAAGACAGACATTAATTTTCTCAATGAATTCCCAGCCAATGAGACACAGTGACAGTCCAGCAGTGTGTGGCTTTGTGCTGTAATTGAAACTGAGATGTAATAACAGAGAAGAAATTAGGGATCAGTTGACATGAATGGATCAGTCAAGCTACCTGAATAAAAAGCCGGCATGGAAGAATAATGGAGATGATCAATCATAATAGTTTTAACCAAGGCATTGTGGGATGCTTGCATTTAAATAATAGATATATTAGCTATCCATAAAACAGATACGGCACTTCAAATGAAAATGTTTAATTGATATTTGTCTCTTTTACCAAAGTACTTCTCAATAATGCACAACGTATCAGGGATACAACTTTAACTGTGACTTGCAGGAAGTGTGCCTGTACAATTTCTAATGCAGTATGACAATTTGGCCAGATGGGGGCACTACATCTAAAGGTCAAAGTTTAAATTTGTCCCAAACACTCTTTGCATCCTGCCCTCAAATCCCTAATCTTAAACTATTTAAATAATAAGAACATTTAAACATGTATTTTGTTGGCTAATGCTTCAGAATAAACAGGAACAAAACTCGTCTCTGCCCAGTCGAATATCCAAAACAGTTACAAAAGTTCATCAAAAGATCAACATTGAGTTTGTGCACAAAAATATTCAAATGAAATCACTGGGGTATTCATGAGCAACCAGGAACAGCTTGGCAGAGAGTGTACAGAGACATTCTTGTCAATAAAAACATTGATTTATTTATTTAAAATTAAACAAATAACTTAAGGTTGAACAATTGCACTATTACTTTAAATTTGACTTAATTTTCAGCATGTTAGCAAGTATTATGCAAAAACTCAATGTTTTTTTCAAATTTTAATCCCGGTAAATATTATCCTCTCAATAGCAATTTTAAAATAATGCACAAGATCAGCTAACGTTATACTTTAAAACCTTAAAACAGCAATTCCTCAACCTTCAGACTCCCGTTCTCAAAATTGGCAAAAAACAGTTTGCACGAGCTGCGGGCCCCAACTGCAGATTATCAGAACAGAAGTAATCTTGACATTACAGAAAACAATTTCAAATCGAAAGATCAAAGGTGAAAGGTCGAAATTATTCTGTCAAGGGTGTTGGGTTCACTGAGGGGGAAAACTGACCAAACCAGAGGGCCCCACATTAAAAAAACGCACAAACACAAAACTAGATTAGATACACATGTATATCTCTCCGAAACAGTTACACATGGATCCTTAGTTAAATAAATGCATGTTTAAAAACTAGAGACGGGGTGAGATTTAAAGAGGGGGCAGGGTGTGTTGGCGTAGGTGCATGATTTGCATGCTGTCAGATGACAGCCTTGCGGATGAAGAGCAGTAGCCCCCCACTCTCTGTCCGGAGCTTGGTGCTCCCCACCCCCTCACTCAAACACCTCTCCATACCCCATGGGAGGAGGTCTGTTGCGCTGCGGCCACACTAAATCAACATCGTCCTAATGAGGTGTCACACTTGACCCCCAGCAGCCTCAGCCCCTCACATGGGTGTCAGAGCCACAATGAGCAGCCCTCCATCTCCAGCGCCTGGCTGACACATTTTGATTCATGAGAGAGCCTGGGCCCTGTCAGGTCAAAATTACCCCAATCAAAATGCCACCATCAACACATTCATCAACCCTTCCTCTTAAGCCACCCATTTTTGTTTCTCTTAAAAACAACAAACAATACTTTTCTGAAAATCAACAATGCGTTCTTGTTCCTGCTCTGCATGCACCGTTTCTTCTGAGCCACACATTTGCACACAATGGTGAACACCTTACACACAAATGCATGTTCTCACTGCTGACCTCCTATTGCAGCCAGAAGTGATACGCCTGCTGTCATTGGTTGGGGTTCAGCCTTTCTGCTCCTAATGGCTCTCTGAGCGATGAACTCTGTCCCCCAGGTGTTGGTAAGCCTGTCCTCTGACCTACTGACCCAAAACAGTCCTAATGTGAACAGGTCCTCACAGCTAATAACAAACTGAGAATGAAATCTGTGAGGACTGCCCCACTGAGTCAAAACAAAGTGAGAAGCTCACTCATAGCAGGAGGTGAGACATTATCTTCGCTTGGTTGTGCGGGCGGATCAATCAGCTTGTGGTGCCCAAAGATGAGACAAGTAAAACTGTTTCCGATGGTGGTAACAAGGCCAAGAAATACACTCCTGAAAACACACATACAACTACAAAGATGAGTATTGACTATAGAGGGAACCTGCCTGCCCCTCTTCCCCTGGAGATCAGCTCCTTCATTGTGAACACAGCTGAGACTTTCACCTTCCTGGGATCAACCCGGGACCAGATCATCTCCTGATCTCCTAATCAGCCCGGCGGCAGCAGATGTTCTTCTCGACTCAAATGAGGAGGATCAATGTCAGCCACCAAGTCCAGCCCCGCTTTGAAATCAATAAACTTACATTTTTTTCCATCATTGTTCGTTTACAGTTTCATACAACCTTGTTTTTTGCTTTACAAGGACAAGCTGTAAAATAATGGCCCCTTGCTGAGAAGATCATTTACTGTCAGCTGACACTCAATGCTGCCCACTGAGGCAGCCATCTGCTCCAAAAACTTTCCCCTGGGATGCAAGGGTAGTCCAGTCACACCAGAATACCTGACGGGTCAAGTCTGCAGCCTCTACAAATGTCTGTGATATCCTTGTCATTATGTTTTCAAAAAGAGGATGTCACTTTGTATTACTCAAACTATCAACTAGCTTCATAGGATTTTACCAAAGTGTTATAATGCATGATGCACACACAAGGCTTGACATTATTGTGTCGAGTTAACAAACTCTCTGCATCATAAAACAACAAGAAAATGAAGGCAGTTGTATTAACTTAACGTTATGCCTCTAATGAAGCTCAGATGTTAAGACTGCTATAAACTGTAATTGATACAAATTGTTAATGTAAAGTAATAAAGCTGTCTTTGTTACAACCCTACTCCCACCAGTGTCCAGATTTAGAAAGTTAATTGTAATGGCATGATAATAAGGCCGATCTTGAATTTATAACATGGTTGTGGTAATTGAAACAGAGTCTGGATTCTGGGATAAATTGCAGTTCAGATTTAAGACTACTTTAATGGTTAAATCTAAATGAGGTGTGTTTTTGAGATGTGAGCTGCTGGTATCTGTAGCTGACTGAGTTGATGTTTTGGGCCTTGTTTTGACATCAGTGAATGTGATCTGGCTCACAAAAGACCTTTGTATAGGATTTATTGCCATATAGCAGTGATGATGTAGATTGCAATGTTGCTCCGCTTACCCCTCCCTTTCCAATTGTGTCAGAACACCTCATAAGGCTTCAGGTAACCAAAAACATTAAAGGCCCTTGTTGAGCCACAGTTTGGTTTGTCTGAGGAATATGGCTACCTATGTAGATACAAAGGGCTCATTCAGCAAAAGAAAACACATTTATTCATAATCTCAGATGATTATCAAACATGGTTATGAATATTATATTATATTTCTGTAAATAAATTGCCCAAATCCTACACACTCCTACTTTAAGCCTTAGGTCCTCTTTAATTGCTGTATAATGCAATTACTGCTCCATAATACCTGCATACCTTCTAACACAATTTGCAGCTTGAAAAAACAGATTTCAAACCTTAATATATGCAGGACAGTGTCATATCACAAACATATAATGCAATGCTTTTTCAGATGATCCACCTCTTCCATGTATCAGCTTAGGTTTCCTGGTCTTTCACACTCCTGTCACCAGCTGCCAGCAGTGCTAGTGCAATAATGATTTTCCTACTTAATGATTTAGCCATTATAGTCTCCCCTCCACACAAACCTGATCCCGCCGCAGGGCCAACAGGCTTCTCCTGTCTTCTCTCAAAGCTGCTCATTAAGTTCTCAGCAGCAGATGAAACATGACTCCTCTTTGAGTAGTTAAGCCGTGTTTACTGAATGCTCTGACGGATAACCTGCACTCAGAGGGACACATTTAGACAGAAAGCCTCCAGTTTTTGTCACGAAAAATTCTATTAGTAAATAATGCATCAGAATCAAACAGCAACTCAAGAAAATGTAATATAAATACGAAAGAAATCTGAAAGCATATGGAAAACAAAAGGATCAAATGTTAATGCTGCTTCATAGTTTTGAAAAGAAAGAGGACAGCTAGAACTAATTTAGTCTTAGTCTTAGCGGCAAACTTAAAATTATAGTAGGTCTTAGTCACATTTTAGTCAGGATGTAGTCAGTGGAACTCAATGCATAACTCGGCAGCAGTCAGTGATGATGCAAATAACGATAACAAGAAAGAGTCCAAAATCTCATTTAATGCTAAGTCAATGTGAAAAAAAAGCAAATTGTTGATGGCAGACATTAACCACCTAGTTAAAAATTTGAAAAAACACACCAAACATCTTAGCAACCACTTGACAGCCTCTATGTAAGTCCCCAGAAAAGTTAAATGGTAGCCGAAATCTTAATGAAGCCATATCATCTTGGTAAGAGATAATAAACTAAAATCTGAAAATGCTCGCTCATCGATATCAATTTTTTGTTTTGGCTACTCAAATTGGACTTTGCCTATATGTTCAAACTGACAAACTGTGACAAATTCATCATTCTTCTTTAACTCTTTGTACTCTTACATTTCTTTTTTTGTGTGTGTTAAAATATGAAGTTTTGTTTTTTTAACAACAGGAACAGTTAAACGCCCCTCCTCACTTAAAATGACACATAATGGAGGCCTGAGGGTGCAGTCCTTTGTGTTGAAGGAACTTTTGATTCAGTTAAACAGCTAAAACAAGAACCTTTCACGCCTAAACAATGGACTCCATTTTTAAACTTAGCACTCGACAAGTGAGGAGCAAATTGTATGTGTGTGTGTGTGTGTGTGATGTGTGTGAGTGTGTATACGAGTGCGCACGTCTGTGCATGTGACCCCCCTATGTCTAACAATCACCCTGACGCATACCACCCTTTCTCTCCTCAAATAAAAACAGAGTAAAAGGAAAAGAGAAATAATCCACTGTTGAAGTACTTTACGAGATCGTCCTCTCAACAGAAAAAGGACTGAGTATCCATGGGAATCTTAGCACGTTAGGGAGGCCTTTCTCCCTTCCTCTCATCCGCTCTCCCCCGCTGCACCCATGGACCAATGCAATTGTTTATTTTCTCCTATTGAGGCTGCTCCATTCACTGGCTCTCACATTTACTCTGCTCAATTGGAGTGAGACAGCACTTATTCGAGCAGAGGAATGTAGTGTTCCACTGACAGGGCAGCAAGAATGCAGAAGAAATAATTAAAACTTTTTAAAGGAAAAAGGTACAGCTGAGCATGAGGGGGAACATCGTCAAACAGAACAAAGCGGGACTGACAGGATTTTCTGCCGTGATGAGTATATCCACACATCACCTTGACACTACAAAGAGTATTTGAATTACGCACAATGCTAGAAAGTGGAGCAGGGATCCTATAAGGAGGTCTTTCATTCACTTTGCTTTCTTAACTGAACCTCTCCTGCAGAACAATAAGGCATTCTCCAGCCTGTTGTAAGATGTTGCCTGTCCTCCAACATCACTGCTAATGGCCTCAGCACAATAGCTGACAGCTGGACTACAGAGTTAATATCTCCTGAGGTCTGCTCTGTCTTGAGGAAGTAGTCACGATGACAGTTTCCTTCCCTGTAACAGTGGTTGCTAAAGCCTTCTCTGTTATCTTTCATCAGGGTGAATCTTAGAGGCATTGAGCAGCTGGTTGAATCATACCATCCAGACTGACTGACTTGGTAAAGATTATCTGCCCACGAACAATGCCTCGGCAAGCAGTTTGAGGTTGCTTCATCTTTGTTTTTGTGTTTGTGACACAACTATCCCGGCAGCTGATTACAAACAACAGCTTTATCTTTACGATCAAGTTATCAAAAATGATGCCTGCTGCTTCCGAACAGGTGCATGAAACATAGTTTTGATGTTTGTCATTTTCAGGTTTTTGCAACGTGGCAGTGAGTTGTAAATCTTATTTCCATGTTTTTTTAAAATATAATTTGTACTTCATATTACTTTCACTTCACATAAGAAAAAACCTAAGAGACATGTGGGGTATAGAAAAAACAAACATTACAATGGTAATACTTCACTATAGAGAACAGAATGAGATATATTAATAACCTTTTGACTTGTGCACAGCAGAAAGCAGTTTGCTATGTAATTATTGGTCAAAATCACACTTTCTCTAAACAATAATTTATGCTGAGTCGGTGCTAAAACTGGCCTCTACACAAAGTTGGTAACAGAGTGAACGTGAAAACAAAGCAATTCAAATCGAGACACTGAAAGTAAAAGTTTAAATAAGACAGTATAGGTGCTGGTTCTTGATCAGCATTTGAAATTCAATATCTGCATATTTCAAATGTCACCAATGTGTGTGTGTGTGTGTGTGTGTGTGTGTGTGTGTGTGTGTGTGTGTGTGTGTGTGTGTGTGTGTGTGTGTGTGTGTGTGTGTGTGTGTGTGTGTGTGTGTGTGCATGTGTGTGTGTGTTTTGAATGTGAGCAGCCAAGGGATTGCTGATTTGCTTTGAACTAACTTTGTTTGTATAATTTGTGTCTTCTTGTATACAGTCTATATTTTGCACAGGGACACCATGTAGTAATTCCCTTTAATCAGAACAACATGCTGAATGTTACTTTTGTAACTGTGTAATTCTTGTATATATTTTTGTATCTTGGGTGTAATATTAAGCAGTCTTTGGCTTTTTTTGCTGTAACTAATGAGAAGTTCCCCTCTGTGGGAAGAATAAAGGTATTCTGATTCTGACTTTAATACAGTCTGAAGTGATAACATTATGTGGATCTACAGTTTAGAGGGCCTATCGCAATAATTATTGAGGGCGCTTTCTCTGTACCTTAAGAAAAACATTTAGGTAAGGTGATAACGATTGAAAGTGAACGGAGCCTGCACACAACTACATTTGTTGCGTGTTGAATTTGTGTGAAATACAATAGGAGGATATATTGTCTTCCTAATCTTCCTGTGTATTCACAGCTTGAACTGGAAGTATCTTTTCACAAATAAAAGGGAAATTTGCAGAGGAACAAAAGATTTGTTCTGCAGAAGATCAGTGACATTTGTTTCCGAACCCCAGGAAGGCAGGAGGTCGCACACATGAAACACAAGTAAATCTTACCTGCCCTCTACTGGTTACACACATCCAATACACTGTGATTAAAGAAAAAAACTTTTGGTGGTAGTTAGTTCACACTCATAAAATAAGTAGTGTTACTTAAACATAAATACATTTTTAAGGTAACTTAAACATAACTTTATATACTGAAAGTATTTCCATGTTATGCTACTTTGGGTACTACCCAATTACATTACAGAGGATACTTTATCTGACAGTTTAAGGAGATTAAGAAGATTCAGATTCACAGATTCTCATTTCTTACCAGCTGTAACTTTAATTGAAGAACATAATGCATCAATACGTTTTATTCAATAATATTTTGATGCAAATAAATTGTACATTTACTTGAGTAAAAGGCTTTTAGTGTAACTTAATTTACTTTAGCAAAAGAACATAATAGTGTTATAGTAAAAGTACAAATAACCTTTTACTTAAAAAAGAAAAAAACTGATTACGTCTTCAACCTCTGGTCCTCTTCTGTATTAGGCAGATGTGACATTTGATATGGGCACACACACACACACACACACACACACACACACACACACACACACACACACACACACACACACACACACACACACACACACACACTATTGGAGAATATGTTACCATAACGAGGTCAAACCGCTGCAACTGTAAATTGAGACCTTTATGAGATAAAGCAAAAGGTTGCAAGTTCTACCTTTTAGCCAATCACAAGGGAAAATGTAATGTAGAGGAAGTTATCACAGACAGAGGGGTAAGAGCTGAAAAGGGATTTATTTTTCTCTGTGGTTTTTCATGTAATACCTAGTAGCTGCTTGTTGCATAGACTAACCACCCTGCCACACAACAGCAGCTGCAGAGCCTCTCTGTGATCTCTCAGGATGGACGCCTACACCGAGTATTATGATTACTACAATTTTGATGACGTGGATTGTCCCAGTTTACACATGCGTGGCTCCAACATCTACCTGCCCATACTGTATTACCTGATATTCCTCACAGGCATCCTTGGCAACCTCTTTGTGATCTCAGTGGTGGGCAGCAAAGGTAGGAAAGGTGGGCGTCTGGTGGACACCTTTGTTGTCAACCTGGCCTTGGCAGACCTCGTCTTCGTCCTCACCCTGCCTCTGTGGGCCATCTCTGCAAGCAGTGGCCACTGGGACTTTGGGGCGGCTGGAGACCTTCTGTGTAAACTGAGCAGCTACATTATAGCTGTGAACCGCATCTCCAACATCTTCTTCCTTACTTGCATGAGTGTGGATCGTTACCTGGCAGTGGTGAAGCTGATGGATGCAAGGTATCTCAGGAACAGCAGGTGCGTCCGGGCTACATGTGCTGCAGTGTGGTTGATTTCTTTGATGCTGGGTATCCCATCTCTCCTCTACCGCAGAGTAGAGTCCTCAGGGGATGCACTCTGGTGTGTGGAAGAAAACAACTCGCCTTTTTTTCTGGGCCTGAGCCTCGCCATGGCTTTACTCACTTTTGTTATACCTGTGTTGATCCTCGTGGTCTGCTATGGCACCATAGTGATGCATCTCAATCAGCACTGTGCTGCCAATCCTCGGGCTGAAGCACGGTACAGACACTCCCTGAAGATGGTCTTCTCCATCATATTGGCCTTCGTGGTGTCCTGGCTCCCGTTTAACATCTTCAAAGTCATCATTATCAGCGCGAAGCTCTCCAACGCCAACCTGAGTTGTGATGCTGAGTTGTGGCAGAATAACGGACTCCTCTTGTCGGGTTGCCTGGCCTTCTTCAACAGCTGTGTGAATCCGGCCATTTACTTTTTCCTGGACCATCACTTCAGACGAAGTGCTGAGAACTTGTACAAGAGTTGTACAGGGAAGCAGAAAATCCTGAAAAGCCACAACTCTTCAGCCTCAATCACCAATTTTGGCACTTCAGAGAGCAATGGGCCAGTCAGTGGGAGAACACAGCAACAGATGTGTGAGTAGGAGGAAAGGACATTTAACGTAATTTCCTTTTGAAGGGAGAAAAGTTATTGTGCTTTATCATAAAATGTGTCGTGCTCATCAGAATAGTGAGAGACTTTGTGCAGATTTTTCTCAAGGGATGTTTGAATACAAAGTTAAACCAGATACATGATTGCTTTTTTTGAGTAAACACTTTTGTGAATTTGCTCCGTCATATATCTTCTTTATTCTTATTTTCTACAAATATTGAATATGCTGTTTATATTGCTTATGGTGCACCATGCAGTAGTTTAGATTTATGAGTCAGTAATTGATATCTCATTGTTTTTATGAACAACCTTAAAGACATTCTTTCATTAGTAGACGTTTTAATTAAGAGGTTTAAATATAGTCTTAAAATGTGTAGCATAACTGAAGTTGCGTCACTTTTTTGATGTATCAAAGGCAGAGTGTATGAAGTTGCATTCAAAAATAAAAGCTGAAAAAATAATGACTATTTATAACTGACTGAGTTTTGACTTTGGACACCTTGGTATATTTTGTTGCAAGTTTTGCAATAACATAATAAAATAAAATAAATGTTTGATCAGTTAATAAACCTTCCGCAAAATAATTGTAAATTCAGGATGAAAGAATAAGATCATGATTCAAATTTGTTTTAATGTAAAAAAAGAGATGTTAGTAGTAAATTACAAGTTATTCCTCCAACAAAAACAAGAAAGATGTTAGTTTCACTGCAGTCATCAGCATATAGAGATGAGAGCGCTGCGGCTTTAAACCGTGGCATGCGCTGTCAAGACAATGATGTTTTGTCAGAATATATATAATTGAATTATGTTATGAATTGAATTATGAACATTATTAACACATTTTTTGTTAAAAACATTTGTTATAAACATGTTTGGAGCTTTGCAGAATTGTTCAAATAAATGTTGTCATAACCATTCAGTTGTAGTTCCTTGTACTTACATTCCCTAATAACAAATAAAATATGTATATATGTTTGCCTTTGTAAAGCTAACTAGCAGTTGTTTTTTTGCAATTTGAAGTAATACAATGCAGCCATGTACATTTTTTTCTGCAGTTCCTTACTGAGATGTAAATTTGATTTATTGTATGTTTTAAAGCAATAATTTGCAGATTGTGCAGAAATTCTCAATACTAATTCAATCATCTAACTCCAAGTCAACATTATTGTCAATTCCTCTATTTGGGTTATACAGACAGAGGGATCAAAATCATTTTTCTCACCATCACAGAGAATAAAAATAAATATATATATATATACTTATTGTAAGTCACTTTGGGTAAAAATAATGCACCAAATAAGTATCAGCATTGGCTATTAAGGTTTGTTTCGTTGTTTTTAGTTGTAATTAATAAAAGATTGTAGCGTATAAGAACTTTTGCATCTGCCAACAAATCACTGAGACACTGCCAAATGTAACTTCTCGTAAATCAAAGGTGTTCACATGAGTGTTAACGCCCGAGTCGAGTATATGAAAGTTCAAATGTTCATGTGTGCCAACTTTTTTTCTCTATTTGTGTAATTTCAAATGTGAAAAAGAGTCGTTGGTGCATGGCGGCAGAAATTTTCCCTCAACAAAATACCCAAATGTGTCTGGTATCAAGATGAACAGCAGTACAGAATTGTATTGTTGTTTAACATATGCTCATGCTTTTGAAAAACTACAGAACAGGATATATTCTAATGTGGCCGACAAATTCAATTGGTATAGGAATTAAGAATTATTTGTCAATACTTTACTTTTAGATTTTATTTTGTATTTAAAATAATTTGATGAAAACCCTGCATGACCATAACTGTGATGGATTTTGATCCCCAGTTCTTTATCCTGTTTCCCTGTAAACATGTTTTTTTACAAGTTAAAATAGATTTTAATTAAATGAATTGATGGGATATGAAGAGCAAAACTGTTAATAGACACACTTTTTTACAAGGTATTTGAATTAAATCCACAACTGTAATTTAAAGGTTTTAATCTATGAGTTCAGAAGTTACCTGTTGTGGTTTCAATGTCCCTCAGCATGCTTAAAAAATCTACTTTTGATTTGTTAGAAGTGTAATGTGTTATTTCTTCTTCTTACAGTTCTGTAAGATAGATAGTCTGGCATCAAAGTCTAGTAAACCAGGTTGAATAGAAACCATTTCATGAACTGAGTGACTTATTCTGCCAGACTGGTACACACAAAATGAAAGGTCTCACCTTGGCACAGTGGGCGAGCTGTCAGTCAGTTCCTCATCACAGAAATAAAAGACTCTCAGTTCTCACAGTGCAGCAGTAGTGCTATTTTTCTGTGGTTGTCAGACTCTCATTGCAACACTCATATTTTCAAAACTTCACTCATGCACTTCGATAAGTGAACTTTTCTTCAACTTGTCTAGTGAGTATAACTATTAAATCATGGGACCATTAAATCGGTGTAAGATGTTTCAATGATGATCAAAAAACAAAAATAGTAGCCTTTCATATTAAAATAAAGGTTCACCTGGAGCTGGCTGGTGTATTGACGTAAATGAAAGCACTTCCAGTCTTTGCGCCCCCTTAAAGGTGTTTACATATGTAAGTCAGCATTCACCTATAGAGAGGCAGAGGCTGCCAGGTGTCACATCCATTTAGAGATAAATGATTTCACATGGCAACCCTCTAATCATGTGATTTACTGTGGGTTTCTTGCTCCTTAAAAAATAATGTCAATATGAAACTCTATGATCAGTACAGAATCAGCTTTCTGAGATAATCTAATTTTGTCATGTGTGAACATGTGACCTGTGAACACAGAAAACCACAGAGACAGATGTGGTTAAATGTTGTTCTTGCACAAGAAAAAAAAGGGAGGCTACTGATTTAAAAAAGTGACTTTGTTTTTTCTTTGGATGAGGACTTTATTCTGTGTTCAGTCAATGTATGTCTACAGTAGTCTGATATCTAATACAATCACCTTTCTACACCCATCATCCAGCCACATTTTGGCCTAAGATCATTTTGGGCCAAATCAACAGCACCACAGATATATTTTTTAATAATAAATAAAAATTGTTATATTGGGCTATGTAATTCAACTTTGATTGATTGTTTCATACCATACAAAGCTACATCCTTGTCGCTTATGTGTTCTCTTTAACGAGAACACAACCATGTTTCCTCGATTATACACAAAAACTTTAGTCATGCCAGATAAATACTTGTGGATTTGACGTCAAAATCTGCTGAATAACACAAATCATCATCAAAAGGTGGTGACTACCGGTAAACCGCCCACATAGGATGACCCATGCGGAGTTCACAAGCACGTTCTTTAGCTGGTGATTTCAAGACTTAAGGTTTTAGTTTAACTTCCAGCCATGTTAACGTCCACTAAATAAAAATCAACCAATCTGCCCATACGAAATCTGAATTTTATATTGTGGTTATTCATTCATTTTAGCAATCAAGGGACAACACTGCAGAGTGGAGGGACACAACAATGACAGTATCCTTAAATAACACTTAAAAGTAATCATTAATAAGCCGTATTGACTTATTCTGAGCACTTTCTCCGTTATGATAATTATCTTGATTTGGTGACTCGGTATGAACTCCCGTTTGTAAACTACTTTGCTCATTGAAAACGCGGTTACCATGGTAAATACAATGTGTTGTTGCGTTGTTCGGGTTTTTCGACGGCACCTGAATGCAGCACAGCTATGCTTTACTTATCTGGTCTGTAGAAGTAGAAGTTGCTTCTCCAACAAAAGTAAAGTTTAGGGAGAAAATATTATTTGAACGTTTCTGCTATATTGCAGTGACTCGTTTAGTTTAGAGAAACGTACATTTGAGAGCTCGGTGTTGTTTCCCTCTGTTCCTTTCTCAGTGTAAATAGGAGATATAATTCCAGCTCAACTCTGGGATACTGGGAGCCGATGGAGCGTAGTTTGTATGGATACAGATGAGGCACGATGCTAGGCTAACTAACTAGCTACCAAGGTAAGAGCAAAAATGCGATGAAGTTAAACTTTTTGTTGAAAAATCTTTGCATGCATATACGAAATGCATTATTTATTAACGCTACTAAACTCATTGTTTCTTTGAAAAGTTACTGTGTATGTGAGTAAAATGTTTGCGAAATGCTCATACCTAAAGCGTCTTTGGAAACTTTGAGAAACTTTCTGCAGCTGAGGCCCTGCAGCTTTATGAAGCTGTGTTGGGGGATGGAAAAACAAGATAACTTTAGATTGATCTTTTCTCCATATAGGTTCCTGTACCTGACTCTTATTTCTCTAAAGATGTCCACACTAAAATCAAGCTTGTTTTTATAATTTGAAGTTATTGTGTAACTCTACCTGCATTTATATTGTATTCAGATTGACTTTACATATTTATTATGTCATTATTATCATTTCCCCAGTATTGTTCAGCTCAAATATGAAAGTAAACCTCTTAAACATATATTTTTATTTCAAAAATATTTCTATAGTTATAACGTTTTGTGAGATCATTTTTATTATATTATAAGCCTGTATTTTATGGACAGTCAGTCCCAGCTATTTTATGAATGTAACTGTTCTGTGTAAAAAAGAACCAAAGTGAAACATTTCACCATATACCTAATAAATACGCCTGACTAAACTGACCATACATGAGTTAACTTTTAAAGTCTTTTAAAAGAAACTCACATCATTTTAAAGAATACATACCTCGGAGGGGCAATGGAAATGGTTTCCGGGGTATATATTGTAAATCTGATGATATTGTTTTGTTTAAATCTTCTGTAAAGGTTTTTTTCTGCCTCTGAGCAGTGTCATCTGTTAGTAGTGTTGGGATTTCTGTGCATTGAAACATTTCTGCTGCCTACACATTCCTGAGCATTGGCCCGGGGCAAGAGGACAGAAGTGGCTTAACCCCTGAAACCTCAGTGACCTGCTGGTGGGTCAGTCATTACAAACTCTAGCTGTGCAGCCATACTTTGTAAAACAATTTTTTTTAAAAACACTTATCTTTATTTTATACATCTAGTGAAGCAGCTTAGGTTTCATATAATAAAAAATAGGTCAGATAAAACGTAGTAGAAAGTAGATCATTAGAGCATCACAAAGTAGTTAAAATATGTTAATTAAATGTAACACAGACATAGAAAACTTGTTGGCTTTTGGGTTAGAATATTTCACTCAGTGTAAACATCAGTGTGCTTCAACAAAGAGTTTGAACTAGCTGATATGGAAAATGTAAACAGTATAGATTCACAGTTAAGTACCAACATGATCTATAAGCTACTTAATGGAAGCTTTATATATAAATGTCTCTATTTAATGGTTTTGATTTGTTTAGGCTTGTTCCCTCTCACAGTGTAGGGCTTGGCCAACATTTAGAATAGACCTTGATTTACGTTGTGGTGAGCAAACTTCTAATTCAGCTATCCACAAAAGGCACACCCTATCTGCAGGCTTCCTCATTTGAGATACACATGGTATTTTTTCAATCTTTATTACAGTCAATTATAGCCTTTAGGCAACATAAAACTTGAAACTGACTTCAGGCAGGAAGAGGCGTGAGGGAACCCAGCAGTTCCAAGAGTTGCTTTGTTTGTTTTTCTAAAGTTTAAAGGTTTGTGGTGCGTTACTGTGACTTGACTTTATGACAATACCTTACAGCAAAATGACCTGTTTGCACCTGGTGGAAGAGCCATGCTGTAAAATATTAAGGGGAAAATGGGAAATCCCTGGCAGCTGATGGCTCTACGAACTGGCAACGGTAGTCTAGCCTTACACTTATAAAAGGACTCGAGAATATTTAAAGAATTTGTTTGGCCAGCTGCTGTGTTGCCTACACAAAGCTCTCTCTCTCTGTCTCTTGGGGACCCCTGGTTTATATAAACTACCCATGACATCCACCAACTGGCTACTTTAACACAGGACGAGTGTCTGTGGTGCAGACACGTTGTTTAACTAGTCCTCAGATCCAGCATGATGAACTGTTAACTTGTTCATGCATTATTTAAAGAAATCTATTTGTGATAGGACTCATTTCCTGTGTCACTTTTAGGAATAGGAAGATATATTAATTTAGTGTCACAATAATTCTAGTCAAAAAATTGCAATTCAGGATATTATCCCTAAAATGGAATCACATTAGATTACATTTTGTACAGAAAATAATATGTATAACAACAATATGACACATACATACAAATATATGTTCCCGCTGAATAAATAAACAATCACTACAACATACATAAAGAAAACAACATGGGGTGAGTCTGTTTCTTTTAATATGAAACAAGGCTTTTTTTCACATCTCTACAACAATTGTGGATATTCCCGACAATGATAAAGGCAATTCACCATAATCCTCTTATTGTGAGTGTTTTACATTGGGAGACTGAATACAATCCATTTATAATCCCTTTCCTAGTTACAAAGCAAGTCTGTTATCAGGAGTGTTGCTATAGCCTCTTAACTGTAGTTTCCCATGAACATGATTGTTTTTCTTTTCTGTGACATCACTTCCTTTTTTTCTGATTTTAGGTTATCAAACTGCTTGGTATGCTGCCTGTTTACACAAGACGCTGCTGCTGCTCTTTTATTTTATTAACCATACAGGCGCTGGTAGCAATTATACTTTCATGATTGTTGAACCAAGAAGTGCACTGGGCAGGACATTTACAGTTGAAGATTAACATTTTCAATACTAATCTATAGCGTTTGTAACTGAAGGGTGGTGAACAGTGTCATTTTCAGATTTACACAAATGTGCCACATGATGGTATTATGTCCACACAAAGGAACAGACAGTAGCGCCACTGCCACACACACAAGTAATGCATGTTGATGTAGACGTTTTTCAGCACGAGTGTAGAAGAAGTTAAGAACTGCCATGTGCAAGTAAAAAAAAACAGTGAAGTTGTTTTTATCCAGGCGCAGATATTGGTATTAAAGTTAATTACCATTTAATGTGTTATTATTAACATACAAAGTCATTTTTATTCCATGAAAACATTTTTGTGTATGCTGTCAATTATAGTTTAAGAAAGAGCACAATGTGCATTAGTAGGTCAGACTTCAAAATCAGAGATAGTGATCAGCCCAAAAAATTGCAATCAGTGCATCTCTAATTTCCCCTTCTTTTGATGGATAAACTTAAGGGTTTTGTCTAAACTGGGTAACAGGGGCGCTGCGCCCTCTTACTTTTGGTGTAAGCCCTCATACCAAAATGCAGATTTTCAACCTAAAATGTTAAAGTGACGCGAGAAAACAATATTTCTGTTTGACGGTAATGACTCCAAAAGTATGAAAATCATGTCAAATAGGCCGTCAGACAGCATTGTTGTTAACGTCGGCGGCACTCTTTTGTATACGAGCGTCATGTTCTCGAGAGAATATATATGTTATTTACAATTCAGCGCACGTTATTGCCCTCATACTATATTTTTCTAGAAAAAACCCAGAACTATAAAATGGTTTCGCTGTTCATTTTTGGAATTCTATTTCATGTAATAAATATGTAAATCCAACCTGGCTCATTTGAGTGTCAACTCTTATAGAACAAATGCGCTATAGCTAGTATTTAGTCATAGGCTGCTGGTGCCTACAAAAATGTTGTCAACTTGTCATTGATCTGTGACATTGGCCTGTCTAATATTTCACTACATTGTCAAAGCAAACGTGAAAGAATGTGTGAATTCCCCCTGTTGGAGTTCACACTATGAAACCTAAATGTAGAAGTTACCAAACCAAATAACTTATGCTTCCCTCGGTGCCATGTCATTTGAGAACTGATTCTTCAGTGTCTGGGAATTGCTGGACCTTTTCTCAGCATGTCTGTGCACTAACATTCCTGGAAAGCCAAAATGAATATTGAGATTCAGATGAATGTGAGCCATGCAGAAAGCGAGCAGGTGTCTCTGTAAATCATGTGGACTATCCCACCACCATGTGTTTCCCTCTTTTTTAAGTGAAGGCAAAAATGTCATTCCACAAATGGGCCTCTGCATTAGTAGCCCTGAAGTAAGAACATGAGTGGTGAAGTTTGGAAGACTATTTGCTAATATAAGCTAGTAAATTAAGTTCATAATTTGTTATCCATTTTCACTGACCCCTTTAAACTTCCAGGAGATGGCAGTAGAAATGCACTGATCAGATATCTGAGCCTTGTACATGCAGAGCTGAATTGAATTGTGTTTATTGGGGGAAAAAATAACAAGGTTAAAATTCATCAACAGTTAATAATCAAGTCATAAAGTCACCTATTGCCAGTGAGGAAATCATGATGTGTGGCTTTGAAGAATCTGAAGAACCATGTATGTTGTCCCACAAACCTAGAGACAGAGATTTACAAAGTTCAACAGTTAGGCATGCCCTTTGACAGCATGTGTTGACTGACATCATGTAGATAAACTGACTGAGGCTGCAAACCTATGAACGTTTTTATTAATTCATCCGTCAAATACAAAACTTGGAAGGTGAGGTTTACAACCAACTGTTCTATCATACATCATAAAGAGAAACCAAATATTGTTTTGGCCTTTTGCTGAAAAATAAATCAACAAATTATTAATTGACAAATCACTTCGGCTCTTAAACTGATACTATACTTAAGTGGTTGTTGAGTTTTTTTGGTATATATTTTTTATCTTGAGCCCATTGATGTCCTGTCGGCTTTTTATAGTAATGGTGCTTTTGGACTGGGACACATGTTTCAGCCAGGTTGCACCACCTTCAATAGATGCTGATAAGAGGGTAAAGCCAAGTGTAATGTGCCTCTACATTGTCATTGTTGTTGACACAGTTTCAAGCTCAGACGGGAGCACTGACTAAGTTATATGATACTGACTCAAGTTTTCAGCCCTCTGTATGTGGCCACTCCTCTTCAGCAGGCAGCGCTTTCTTAGTGGGCGAGTCTCTCATTCCTCACCGGACTCCACTCAGCTCAGGTTTTCTGCATTTCCATTCAAGTCGGGAATACTGAGGGAAGGTTTTTACTCTTTGGATTTTGACAGTTTTTTAAGTTTTTCATAAAGTAAGTGGATTTTTTATACGTTGTCTCATTTTCTTAATCTATTGTCCTCTTGGGGATGTAAATGGGATTAATGTGGAATAGCTGTCCCTGTGTTAATATAAGTATTGTTGAGTTAATATTTCTAATTGTGACATTGATGCTATCAGTGTGGTGTAATTGTTGTATCTCTAAAACTTATACTGACAATTCAAATAATGAGGAGCATTGCCTTCAGCTAGAGTTTTTTCAGTTCAGCACAGATTCTCAGCACCTTCAGGGTAGGGACAACTCCTTACCTGTTAGTGTGTGTTCTTCTTCCTTCTCAAACTTTACCAAAGAAATGCCAAGAGTGTACTTGAGATTGGCAATAGTCTATCCAATTGAAAAATGTCACAGATTGCTTTCTATATCAACATGTCATCATATTGTATATTTGACTTCTGGATACTACACATCTACAGAGCATCAAGTACTTCAGTAGTTTTGGTTTCTTCCTTGTGGGATTGAGGGATGAGTGTCTGCTGGTGTTTCATGGATTTTCTTTGGTTGGCACATCTTTAACTAGTGATATGGAATCTGAAAATGGAAAATATTTAAAGGCAGATGACTTGACTCCCCCAGATTTCAACTTTTTTTTGCCTTTTATTGGATGAAATTCACTTTTTGATGTAAAACTGTGGTAGTTCATAATATTTTGGTGATATTAGTTCTGAAACAATTACTTGGGACTAACAGGACTGAAAAACACTTAAAGGTATCTTGAGAATTTAAGTCATGCAAAAATGTCAAATATATGTCATCAGATTTAGACAATTGGTTCATCCATTGTGCGTTTAGTTCTCTTAACTATTTGTTTTTGCTCGTGTCAAACTGCTGCAAGTAGTTATGTAAAAAGTGTCAGTAGATACCAAGTCTTGTATATTGTTGAGAACATTTTGTCTAAAATTAGCTTGTTTCCCCTTATTTTTTAACAGCACTGTAGGTCGTGTTGTGATGTAAGTGTCTTGTTTTAAGCCGTTCCAGATTAATTCAGCAAACACAGCAGCCAATTGTTGGTTATATGGAGGAGTGAAGACTCTAGTCACAATCATGTGAGCTGTTCAGAAGCTGTCTCATGTTTATATCATGTTTAGGGTGATAATGGGATATATATTCTATGGTTCGCTGAACGTCGCCTTGAGGATGGACATGAAATATGTTCGAAATAACTCTAGCATGTTGTCATGACTTCACCATATCTATTCCTTCCACAAATGAATTCCTACTGGGAAGCTTCCTGCCCCAAGCTGTGACAGATCTCCCCTGTGTGTTGGTATGCACCATATATTCTTTTAGTTAATAATCTAACCAACAAGTTTTTTTGTTTTTTTTTGACACCAGCCGAATTTATTGCTCATACGTCCTGAGTCTTATCTAAGGGAGTGAGATTATGGCGATCATATGACATCAGAGACTAACAAACAGGCCGCCGCACGAAACTCCCTAAACTTGGCAACATGCGTGTGTGCTCATGCTGTGGGAGACTATGACTACACCTGACTGTAAGGTCAAGAAGCCCAGTCACACCTTGAATCACTCAATCAACAGGTCATAGTATTAAGTAATGTTTCTTGGAAAGCCTCTCTTAATGCTGTTTGGCTTAGACGTGGGTTCACATTTTGACTCCTCTAGTGCTTGTAGCCTAATCGCTTGTAGTCAATTTATTTGATATACTCAGTTGTTTTTTTCCCCTTATGGACTCCCAGAGGATGCAGGCTTAAACACTGCGCAGATTTTCTTTGGGCAGAATTGTCACAGTTTGTCCTTCCTCAAGCTTTGTATTACACCAAACAGCCGTTTTAATGTTTGAACACTGACACAAATGATCCCTGTTTTCTATTAGATTTAAGCTAGACTTAAAACCTTGAAAATTGTCATGGATGCTAAATCTGAAATACTACTTTTTAGGAAATGGTGAGCATCGACCTTATGCAGTGAAGAATACTAACAGGAAGTTGATCCACTGACATGGAGGGCAACGGAGAGATCAGTGACACTGACAGCGGCATCATCCTTCACTCAGGTAAATCGTGTTATTTTTTGTTTGTTGTATTTGGGAATTATACAGCAGCACAACTGTCTTAATCACAAAAAATAATGAGAACATGAAAGAATACACATGTAAAGCAGTTAATAAACTATTCAATCGTGAAATATATACTGTCAAAGTTGTGAAATGCTTGATTGATTTAAATTACAAATTGATTTATAAAACAAAGAATCAGTCTCTTTCAGCCAGTAGACCCTTGCTAGATGAACACATGTTCAAACTAAGACACACCTTAGTTCAGCCCATGGTAATCTTATCACTGCACCTGCTTTTAAATGACCTGAACCTAAAGATACATGAAAAATTCCATATAACTAACTCTCATGCTGATAGCTTTCTGCCAAAGAAACACTTTACTTCAGACTCTTTATGCTCTAGTTCACCGCTGTTAAAATGAAAGTCGTTGGTAACGTAAATGTTCTCCAGACACACAAGGTCGCCTTTTTTTATTGCTAGGTCATTATTGTATACGTCACAATTGTGCTTCACCAAATTTTAAGCAACATGACATCCTTTCAGAGAATACCACATCGCAGATTTCAAGGAGTTAGCAACTAATGCTACAATTGTCTTAGCAGAAGACTCAATTTTGTACTCTTATAATCTACATTCTTAAATCAACTCCACACTTGAGCACACAGCAGATTTATATTTGGGGTTATTCCTGCAAGTTTAAAAACAAGTCATCCATATTGTTAAAGAGAACCAGTTGTGAAAACTCGAGCAGGCACTAAAACGCATGTTGTACATTGTGACTATATCAGATTAGTGTCTGTGTCCTGAACAACAAGAAGGACGTATTGCAAGTGATCCACATTAAAAGAGCACTTCAAATTTAAGGATTGCCCTCTAACATTATCTATATACTGTAAATGGATCATTTATTTGAAAATGTTAATGTTATATCGTGTTTTTTAATCTATTCATTCATCTTTATTTTGAAAAACTTGGTGCCTGAACTGATCACTGTGCAACATGAGCTAATGTAGCTGCTAGCCGCTAGCCTACAGCAGAAGTGAAGAGCAGGTTACAGAGGTTTCATTCTTCACACTCAACTGACTCAACATATATTTTACACAACTCCCTCATTCCTTTTAAGCAAAAATGACAAAAATTCTCTAGCTCCAGCTTATAAATCATGAAAAATGTTCTTTTTTTGTCTAATTAAATTTCATATATTTGCATTTTGAAAAGTTAGAAGACAAATAGATTTAACGGGTGCAACTCTAGGGAATATGTTGATCTTTGTATTTCCAAAGTTGTATCGTATTTTGGGTTGCAACAGTCAATAAGGAAGTCAACCAATATGGTCATCTACGTAGTTCCCGAAGTCCCATATGTTGACAATAACAAATAATTACCAGCAAACTTTGACAGACTTGTTTTTGCTACGCCCAGCAGTGTCCACCGATTAGTAATGGCCTTTCTGACATTCCTTGCGCCTTAATTGAGCCACGTGATGTCTACCCTATACAATGAAAAAGGGTCAACCTACGAAGAATGGGGGGATTGTCACTCTAGGAAGAGGAATTCTTTGCCCTATTGTAGTGCTGTCACACTTCTTTCCTGTCGCAGCTCAGATGTTTGTCAGTACCTGCAGGGATTCTGTTAATAATCTCTGTAGGTATGTGGCACTCAATGCATTTGGCCTGAAGCCACTCCCACAGCCCTGAAACTAATCTTAATGTCATTAGTCATCGTGGCTACAGACAGCACCAGCCGAACACTCAGACTGTGTTTATAGTTACGAAGATATTGGCATGCAGAATGGCTGGCAATATCCAGCCATTCTGCATGCCAATAAAAAAACAACGATAACAACAAAAAGTTACGTTCTGTTGAATGAAACCATTGTGATGTCTGTAGTGGCATCCAGATTTAATCTGAAGCTGTAAAATAACAGTGATGATGTGATGATGGCAGCATAATATAAGCAATAGCATGCCAGAATACTTACACAGCAACATAAACCAAGTAAAGATGCATTAAAGTAGAACAGGCATGAACATGAAAGACATGGATTCATTCATTTTATATTTTAATACTGAATTTTTTTAACATTTAAGTAATTTTATTGCTCAATTATTGGAATGACATGGAACATATGACTGATTGAAGAATAAATGCAGTTTAAACTCTAAAATATATTAATATGCTTGTTTCTTGTTGTATTACTCAGGCTCTGACAGCCCAATGACACACACAAAGGATGTGACCACGCACACACGGGCCATGAAGCTCAAACACCAGGATCTCCAAGAACGACTGGAGATCTGCCTACTGGAGCTGAAGAAAGTCTGCATCCGAGAAGCTGTAAGTACAATTAATCTGCAAATCAACTGGGGGTGGGGTAAAGATAATTGATACAGCTCTATCTGATAAAGTCAACAGGATTGGAAGAAACTGGTCAAATCACAGATGGCGACACCGGAAAAAGAAATCTGAAATGCGCCAAATCTTTTATCCTATTTGATAAAACAAACGTTGACAAACTGCATGATTTACAATTGAAAACGGTGCCTCTGTTGCCCTAGCATCAGAACGTTTAAATGGTTTCAAAAATAAGGAGGCTGCAAAAAACAACTATCTGAAAAAACATGTGACAGATGATTCACTTAACCATGATACTTTTAAGCTACATAAAATCTTCAAAAACATTTCTAGTACACCTAATATAAAGTAAAACTCCAGACAAGTGTTACGTAATGAGGCAAGCATTCCTTTTTATGAAGGATTAAGTAGGTGGGGTAGTTTGGTACAGGATGTTTGATGACGCATTTTACTGCAGGTGAACAAAGTAACCTGCAAGAGCGACATGAGCGTGGATAAGTTAGAAAATTGGGTCCGAAAATTTTGTGTCCACACTTATGATGCTTTAAGGTCTGTAGTTTTTGTTTTAGCCAACATTTTAGTGGTTTAAAAACACTAACTTTGATGTCCAACAATTTGATACATCTTCTAAATGCGTTTGCCTCAGCTTCCAAATGTCACAGTCATGGTCTACTGAGAGGAATCACAAGCTCTTTTCATCCATCCTCCTTTATGACATTATTATTTAGGCTCTCACCACTGAGCAGAATGCAAACATCATCCTTTTCTTTCAGACAATGCCATGTGGCTACAGTGAGATTGTTTTTAATATATCACAGCCTTTGAAGAGGTTTTCTGGTGGTTAAGTTAAGCTATTTCAATATTCCCATGACAGCTTGGATTTAAATCCAGCATGAACTATTGGTCACGTAACCTCTCCATTGTCAATATTTCAGCTTTTCTTTCTCCTTCTGCAGGAAAATATCCAAATAAGACTATTGCCACATCGAGTCATTTTAACATATATTCCTTTGAAAGTTTCTCTGACATGCGTCGGTGCTGTGGGGTAAAATCCCAGAACAGATCATTCTTTCCTGTTGACACTCGGGCTGGGCATTCCTGTTGGGACATGCTCAGGTGAACTAATGGGAGCCATGATGCCTCTCCCTTCTTTTAGTGACAAAAGAACAGGCTTACGTGTTTGTTTGTCTGCAAAAGTGGCTGGTTAGGAGTGACTCAAAATAACAGTTTCTGTGACTCTTATCTAATGAAATCAGTAATGGTGCGCTGTCATGCTCTGGGATCAGTTGGACACATACACTTGATACAGTGAGAAAGTGAGACCTAAAGAATGTGTTGTGAAAGGAAATCTCTGCAAATGCTGAATTGTGCAACATATTCCTTCAAAACAATATGTGCCTCAACATGTAAAGAGTGCTGAATGTGATACATCATTTCAAAACTGCCACAGACAATGTTCAATGGACTGTCAAGAGATGTGCTTATCTTTATTCAAACAGCTAAACTGAAAGGATTAAAAGCATTCGTTTGCATCCTTAAAAACACTTATTAATAGTTATACTTCATTTGTACAACTCAACTGAAAGGATTTATAAGCATTGATAAACTACTTAACCAAGCCAGAGGATCTGTCATCGTTCCAGTTTTAGTTTTATTCAAATGTTTCTTTGTGGACATTTGGATTTGTAATATTTTTTGTGTGGTTTAGGAGTTGACAGGTCGTCTGTCAGATGACTACCCGCTGCTGCCAGGAGAGAAGCCTCCGCAGATCCGCAGACGTATTGGAGCTGCGTTCAAGTTTGATGAACAAAGCTTCCCTCGAGGAGCAGAGGTAAAGCAGCATTTAGAAAACCAAGTACAAAAAATAATGTAATTTAAAAAGAATGCATAAACATCAAGGAAAAACAATGTTTCAAAAGTCTCACTTGTTGTCTCTCCCTCCTCATTCCCTCATTTTACAGGAGTCAGAACTGAGCTTTGTTGATGCTGAGTTGGCGCTTCAGATGAAGATATATGAGGCGGCGCGCAAGCTCTGTGAGGAGGTTCACCCAAGTAAGGCTGTTAAGAAAAGCCGCTTACAGCAGTGCAGGAGAGAAGAGAAGAAACTGAAACGCCTGCAAGAGACGGCATTCCAGCTACGTCTAGAGCATGGCCGTTCATCACCACTTCCTGCTTTTAATATTGCACAACTCGGTGAGAGCCGCCTGGCCAGACAAGAAAATAGTTTTCTGTCAAAAAATGAGTAAATTGATCATGATTGAATTAAAGAGCCCTTCTTCATACATTTATAGAAATGTATTATTTGATACATCTGAGTCAATGCATTTGTTTCTGTTTTTCAGATGTGGGTACATCTGATGACAGCTCTCTGTCTGATTCTGTAGTGCAAGATGAAGGTAAGATTTACCTCTAGTGCTGCAACAAACAATTATTTTACTTATTGATTCATCTTAGATCTTTCAGATTAATCAATTATTTCAGAATGTTAGAATATAGTACAGAAAAATGTTTTTTAAATCCAAGAGGATGTTTTTGAGTGTCTTGTTTTGTCCGTCCAAACCCCAGTCTGGTTCAGTTTAGTATGAAATAAAACAGAAAAACAGGAAATCTCTATATTTGAAATTTTCAAGTCTGTCGATGAGAATTACAGCAACACGAACTTTTTTTATGGTTTAAAGGCTGGAAGTTGCCACACATCCATTACCTGTAAAACATTAAATTGTGAGCAGAGTCCAGTAAACAATTCTCTGAAATACTGCGGTCCTCGTGGTGCCTATTAATAAGAGATATTTTTCAAAGGATACAGAAAGAATCTTTGGAGGAAATCAGTTGTATTCACACTTAATAGTTTCTGCAGGTATAATACATCATGTATTTTGTTTTTTTTTCCCCTAGAAGTGACAAGTCAGTCATCACAGCTGTCTTCAGTACTCCCTGATCCAGGAGAGACGGATCCTCCCCCGCCTCCCACTGTGTCCTCACAGTCCTTCACAAACGGCTCCTACATGTCTCCATCTGCGGCTCCACAAAACCTGCAGCAGACTCCTAGCCAGTCTCCCCATCCAAGCCTGGAGTCTATGCCGAGTTTCAGCTCAAGCCCCGCAAGTGACCTACCTCCCATCCAACACTCCCCGTGGACAGAGTCTAGTCTCGACCAACCTTACCAGAAGAACAGGAAGTCGCGCTCTTCCAACAAGTCAAGGTAACACCAACCATCCATCATGTCTCCATTCCTGTTCATCAACTTTTTAGAACTAGGGAGAACAAAGTGTGGTTTGTGTTACTTGGTAAACTGTGTGAAATGCAGATTTAGTGGCTACTAGTAGCATTAGCAAGCTTGTGAGTGAAGCGACTCTGGTTGGATTCTTTGGAAACTCTAGGGAAAAACCCAAGTTGATGAAAGTGAAACAAATCTGCATCAATTAAAGAAATCAGTTATACCTCAATATAGGATTATAGTGCTAATCCAGTAAAAAAAAGCACAATTCGTTGTGGTGATTTCATTCCAGCATCGATATACAGTATTTGTGAATATGGGCCATAACACAATCTCTAGCTCTAGTGTTTGTCGAGGAGTTGAAAATACAGTTTCGTTATTTATTAGTACACTGAAATCTTATAATGTATGATTGTGAACCCGATTTAAAAAAGATTGTTCACTAAAAAAGATGTGTACTACATTTTAAGCAATGAAAATATTTGTTCATTTAGAAAAATGTTGATGATCCTCCGGATAAATATGATAACTTTAAGTGCAGTTACAATAGCCGCAATAATCAGAATGTGAATGTTTCATTTTGCCCAACACCTAACTCCCATGGCTATGAGGGCACCATGATTCATGACTCGAGGTGTGGTCAGGCTGCTTCGTATTCCCCTGTTGTTAGTGTCCGTTCATATATGACAATATCCAGCAGCAAGAATACACTTTTCTTTTTAATAATGCTGGACAAAAGCTCATCTAGCAATTTTATATTTTGTGCAAACTCATTTGTTCATTTTATAATAGAGGAAATGACATTGGTTCATATATGAGCAACACCGCCATCTGCTTTTGCTTTGGTGCAAAAGCAGCCAAAGAGAGAAACTCATTTCTATACATCCGGTTTTAAAATGACACATTGACGAAGAGGAAGTAAACCTTGGCTTTATGGTCTACTAGTAAATTCCTGTTTTAAAACTCCATATTAGGATAATTGTATTCTTCTTTGTCCAGGTAATAGATAACTGTTGTTCCACATGGCTGAGGCCAAACAGTTGTAATACTAAAAGACTCAACTTCAATTATTAAATTATCTTTATTTTTATTATCTTTGGGATTTCCAATTTTGATGTCATTATGAAAAAAAATTGATAAACAAAGAAACTTAATATAACATGTTTCTTATGTGTTCAACAGTTCAGCCAAAACTGAGTTGTTACCCCCCCTGGAGGCAGTTTTTGCTTCCCACCTGAAGCTGGGCCGCAGCCAGTCAAACAGCACACCCTCCACACCAGAGATGCGAGTCCACAGACAGCTGTCCCTCAGGTAGCCCCACCTCATTCATTCACATCCACAGTACTGTTCACAACTTTATTCAGTGCTGGGTATATTAAACTGAAATGGTACTTAAGTAAAATTACTGTTACCATACAATTATATTGACTCAGATAGATATAAGCATAGTGTGAACAAGTGTCTGATAAAAAATTGCTCAAGTATTGAGTGACTTCATTACATGCAATTAATTACCTCAATTATACTATTAGGCTTGTTCGAACAGGTAATAACAAAGCTTGGACGCCGTTTTTTGGGTGTGTTTTTGTACGGGCTGCTTTTCTTTCTTGCAGTTGGACAATCCCTGTTGTGCGTGTGAGTTTAGCTGGATGTAAGAAGTAGCAAGAAATGTGTAGCCCAATGTTATGACGTAGAAGTAGAAACATTTGGTCACTTATTTACTTGAGTACTGGTAAAGTATTCGGCAAAACAACTACTTCTTAGTAGCACAATTTGTTTATAAAAGGACTCGACTTGTGTAATGCCCACTACTTACCACTACCTACTGTATGCTTAAACAGTGACTGTGAGATGTGCATTTATGAAAAAAACCTTTTTCCTGAGTATCCATATTAATGCACTTTCTCCTTTCACAGAATACCCAACCCTGAGTCTCCTTTTGAAAGGGAGCGTGGTCGCACCAGAAGTGCAAGGAGGCGACTGACAGAATATGCTATAACCTTACCGGACACCCCTCTTCCTGCTGTGAACTACGCAAACCATGTCAACTCTGAGGATAGCAACTCGGAACACTCGTTTTCATCTTACAACAGCTCCCCGTGTCAGGAGATGCTCTGTGATTCACCCAAACAGTATCAGTCTGCATACGCGCACTCTGGCCCCGGGAGCAGCTGTGGACCTCAAGGCTTCCCGAGCCCTGGCATTTACCATAAGCCCCGGTATCAGTCCAGCCCCGGGTTTCCTAAATCCTATTACACTGAAGAAACAGCCTACCGACCTGAACTGGACTTGGCACGGAGCTATTACACCCAGCAGGCTCCCTGTCCTCCCAACAGATACGAATATTACTATAAAGACGCTGCTGTGCTCCACCAGAGAGCACAGAGGCCTCTACCTCCTAATATCAGACTCTCCCCCTCCCCGGCTCAGTGGGAGCATCCGCAGTACTGCCCCAATGGCCTCCCAAAACAAGTAGTGAACGAGCAGCTGAAGTCGTGGCACCGCCGCAGTCAGCTGAAGTCCCCCAGGTCCCACTCTCTTGACAGACAGGGAGCCGTCAGAGTTAAAAACATCTCCACTCGGGAGGTCGCCTTACACCAAAACCAGATGTACCATGAGCAGGTAAGCAGACAAAAATCTGTCAAGATTACTTAAAAGTGTTGGGCTAAAAATACTGAAATAATAAGTATTAACCAAATTATGATTATTTCAACACCTTTTTTATGACAGGAAAAAAATACATATTCACCTACTCACTACAATAAGTGAACAAAAAATAAATTCTGGCTTAAGAGGCATTTGATCAGATACCTGTGGGTGAACTCATGCTGTAAAAGAACATTGTTTCCAAAATGTACTTATATTGTTTCTTTTTCTGTTGTTGCTGTCTCTCAGGTTATCCAGAGAAGGGCTCGTCAGAGAGATGAGACTCGCTGGGTTGTAGATGATGGCTCTCACTTTATAAGTCAAGTTTAAACCAAGGACCGCACACTGAGACGCGACTGCATTCATTACCAAATAACCAAAGTGGAGTGTTCAGAAAAAATCAACTTTTTAAGCACCTAGGAAGTTCTTGTTCTTGTTTATCTGTCTGCTTGCATTAAAGCATAAAAACAAATGCATCTTACACTACAATCTAATACAAAAATAACTATGGTTACTAAGATGACTATAAAAATAACCTCTAACAGTAAAGTCGGTTGCTTGGCAGTTGGATTTGGATCCATAAAGTGTACCTATTGTTTTTGTCCACTCCTTATGAATTTAATGCTTGTTAAATGTTACTGAGAGCTGTTTGAACCTGC
Source organism: Eleginops maclovinus (assembly GCF_036324505.1). Lineage (NCBI taxonomy): Eukaryota > Metazoa > Chordata > Actinopteri > Perciformes > Eleginopidae > Eleginops > Eleginops maclovinus. The sequence goes on along the minus strand of NC_086368.1, from coordinate 13,448,474 downwards.
CATAGTTCAAAAGTCATATTTAAGTTTATCAAACATAACCACAGAGTTTCTGCATCTTTAAACACAGGGTTAGTTTTATATGTGAATTGACTATGATATGACATAATGAAATGAAAATTGACAGCTAACCCTAGCTCTAACACAATTTTACATTGCTGCCAGATTGGGGAAAATGTATGTTTTTAAAAAGTAATATTTCACATTTAACTAACATTAAGGTCTTTGTTGAAGTTAATCTCACAAGAACTACCATCAATTAATCATGTCATTTCTTTACCTACTTAGTTATACAACAGAGTGTTACATTAGATGTGGCAATCTGTAGGGCAGGGATCCAACTTCAATTGAGGAAGTGTTCCAGACAGAGAAGTTGACTTTTTGCTTTGTGGTAAATGGGGTGCTCGGTTTCTAGCTGTACAAATACATTGAATTGTAAAATAATGTAAATCAGTAACATATCCTTTTTAGCTACATTTTGTGTGTAATGTTGCCATGATTTTTTTTTTCCAACTTTAAGAGGATTTAAGAGGACTTGTTTTTCTACTTATTGTGTCTGTAGATCTGCCAGTTAACTTTAATTACTTATAGACTTAATGAATTAGTTGAAACTAAATATTAACTTACTCAAATGAGCTAAAAAGTAGCAAATTTAACAAAAGAGTGTTGATGTTAGGCAGCTATTAAAGTGTTCAAATGAATTGAAATGTCCCTAGCTTAAACAGATATTTATCAGTTCTGTTTTGTAACCACTGACAATGTGTGATTCACAATCATGTCTCACAATCAAACACGCTTTCAATGGTATATTTGAATGAGAGCAACCTTCTGCAAATACAGCTTCACACTGACGGGTCCCTTACAGTGATCTATTTATGTGTTTATTTATTGTGACGTGCACCATTCGACTTATGGAAAGTCAGACTTGAAATAGAAAAAAATAAATGGACCTGAGTTTGCGAAATACAGCAGCAGTAAAGACTGTTTTGAGGTGTATATAGAAAAACTGAACACAATCATGTAACCCTGTGTGCCTCTTTTTTACTGTATTTTTTATTATTTATCAGTAAGGTAAGGTAAGTAGTTTAAGTGAACCTAATAATACTGTGTTTTGTTGCTGATGATAAATCTGTGAAGTGTTTACCCTGTGGAAGAAAATAAAGACTAATGTTTGCATAGTGTTGAGAATCATTTACTTATTTTACTTTTTCCAAAGCAGAAATGTTGTCACGTCACAGTAGAAAAGCACAGGTGTAAATAATAAAGATTATGTAACTACTACATCCCATTTAGGGTCCTGATATTGTGCATGCTGGTATTCACTTTCACGCCTTTCCGGACACTTACTAATAAAAACCTTTTTCTTCTATGACAATATGAAATGTCTGCATATAGGGACTATTAGTCATCCTGAGCTCTTGCAATGTGTGCCAACAGAGAGTTGTAAGTATTTATTAGAGCTTAAACAAGCAATTATTTACATTAATAATCTGTCCAATATTTTCTCAGTTAATTTTTGCCAATGAAAATAAAAAATAAAATGTTCATTCCCCCTTTTCAATGTCTAAGTCTAATGCCAATGTCTAATCTGTAAAAAACAATTGTCAGTAAAAAAAAAACCCACACTTTAATAATACAGAAAAGAAGGAAATTTGCATATTTTAGGGCTAAAAACAGCATTTTTTATACTTAATTGATTAAGCAGTTAGATATTCCCATGGCAAACTGTAAGTTAAAAGCAAAGAAATATTTTAAAACATTGTCTGTCTTTTTCTCTTATTCGTAAAAACTATTTATTGCTTGCAAACAAGAGCCTGCATCTGCGCCCTGGGAAGAGCACAGATAGGCAACAGAAGAAGACCAATTGGTAACATTGAACATTATTATTATTATTATTATTATTATTATTATTATTATTATTATTATTATTATTCATGACTTCTTTATTAATTCATGTATTAATCCACAGGGCCCAGAAGGTGTTACAGAACGAAAAATGTGGTTGGTTTATGGTTTAAAATACACGCTCTCATAATTATTATTATACTAAAAGGGGAATGTTGGCATAGCTTATCACTTTTTTGTAATACTTATAATAGATATTATAATTAAAAGAGCATGACTATCAATCATGTAAGAGCACAGGCAGCATCCCCCTCCCTGGCATGCTGATTATAATATTCTTCTTAATGCATTTTACATAATGAAGATGTATTTTGAAGAAGATATTTCATTACATTATTTCTGTGTTAACATATTGTAAATGCATCAACTAAAATGAATGCTTTTGGTGAACAAAGTATGTGAACATATTTGTTTTTCTGGGTTTTTTCTAATTGTTCTTCGGGGCTTTTATTTTGGAAAAAACGGAGAGGGCTACGGTTGAGTTTACGGAAGAGCTCTCAACTTCCGGAAAGGATTGTGTTTTCGCATATCGATAAATAATTCACCTTCCTGGTTTGAAGATTACCTTGTCAGGTAACTTGTGTCCATTACACTCAATTGCAATAAGGGATGTTAGTACAGTAGTCTATCTAGATCTGGTTATACGTTGTGTCGTCGTGAAGACTTTTACCTCGCTGCTGGTTCACGAGTATTCACAAACCAGTGTCGCCTGCTCGACTGGTTAGCATCCGCTCGGCGCTAGCTTAAAGGTAACGTTAGCAACACGGTATAAGCGATCCATGATCTGATACCTTATTCACCTATCAGGGTTTTTTTTATTTATTAAAATGTCGTACCTCCCCTTGCTATGAAGCGTTCACAACCGTATAATTACAATGGATCCACGTAAAGTGGTCGGTGTGTTGCGGTTGTTTACATTTTGTACTCCATGTTCCGTCTGACGCTGCTAATCACCAGCCGTCTGGCAGGCTCTCCTAAACGCTTTGTTTGTGTTGTCAGCCGTGTATCAAATGCCAGTTTTCTGTGTTATAGCTACAGTATTGTCACCACTACGACTGTCGAGCGAAATGTGTTCCTGTTGACATTGATCTGAATAAGTTCGTCCGCTCCTTTGTTCTGCCGTTGTCTGATCGATGTAACACGGATTTTACATGCGACCCAGATTAAATATCAGCCATTTTATTTCAGGATTTAGATACATGTTTAGGTAAGTTAGTGATCTGCAATATCTTGTAATACTAAATCACCAAGCTGCACTATAATACTTTGCAATTTACATAAAACTACATCATGACTACGTAATACCGTTTCACCGTTGTATGTAGGGCTATGCTGACTGTATGTGCTGTTCTGTATGCATCAATATGCTCACAGATACCTCACTGTATACAAAGTAATTAAGTGTTGCTCCAATAAATGATTTCAAGACCAACCCGTTTATTGAGGCTGATCCCAATACATAAGCCATGATATTATACTTATCTTGCAGTTGCAATAAGATTAGATAATGGCAAACATTTGTGATTGCTATGCTATACAGCATTCGTGGTTCATAGACTTAAGGACTTTCCATGACCTTATATTCTTATTGATGAGCATTTATAGCCATAGACGGTCTAAAAATGCTATTTTTTCACTTAATTACAACAGATGTTGAAATCCCTTGTCTCCAGCTTAGTACAATATGAATAAGGATCATATTTCATTATTATTATTATTATGAATAGACCACATATATAACATGCATATCTACTTGTTATCTATGACATAGCTGTTCCATTTTTTTCTGTTGAAATTAACTTGAGCACACAATCTGTATCTAGAAAAATTAGTTGTATGACAGCGTGTGTGAACATTCAGAGCATAACACTGGATTTAAATCCCATGTATTTGCATATGCTTGCTTGGCCTTTACATCTCATTCTGCTTGTGTATAATTGTGATCATGTTGGCTTATTTTGATGTAGTTGTGTTTATTTTTCTTTTTTTAGTTCCATGTTTTTATTATAATAGTCTGGAGTCATATTTCTTCTTGTTTATGTCTTTTATATGTCAACAATAGCCAGTCATTTTGGTTGTTGTTGCTTAGGAGGAAACTGAAGTGTACCTTCTGAAGCAGAATACAGAGGCTGTGAGTGGGTCATCAGGCAGTCTCCCTATGTCAGGCCGAAACGGGTCTGCAAGTGATGCAGACTGTCGGATCTCTGAGGACTGCAATGTCCCAGATGTGGAGCTGATGGAGCTCGGGCCACTGTTGGAGGAGGGAGGGGGGCGGCCTGCAGCATCTAAAGGCGTCCACTCAGAGGTAGGGCTATTTCACAAAGTACCCCAGAGAAAAGTTGTCATGGCTCAATTGCTTCAGTGTTCTCTTGTTATTTTATTAAAGGGAGCCACAATGCTTGCTGATGAGGAAGAGGAGGATGATGAGGTGGGAGAAGTCCTGACCTTACCACTTCAGGCTCACCATGCCATGGAGAAGATGGAGGAGTTTGTACATAAGGTATAATGTCTTTATGCAATAAACAATATTCAGTTGGTACCGATTCAGGTTACAGCACCAATCCATCAAAGTTCCATCAAACCAATCTGCCCGTCGACGGTTTATACTAACGTTTAACTCTTAGGAATGGTTTGCCTTTTATGTCAGCACAAAATCATTTAGATGTCAATAAAGCACAATTATAACCTTTTGTTTGAAAGCTTAATAAACTAACAACAAGTGTTTATGGTATAAATATATAAGTTATCTCGGATTCTTTCAAAAATAGATTCAGCTCAAACTGAAAAACGTGATGGTGATTGTTAAATGTTGGATGGTAAACCTTCCTATGTGGCATAATAAGTCTATTTTAATAACTCATGACATTACACGATATGTCTCCCCGCATTAATATCTTAACAGCCAAATAAAAGAAGCTGAAACTCAACACCCAGTTCATCTCAGAGCTGTAAACCAGGTGTAGAACAATGTTCCTGAATACCTGAGGCCCCCTGAAACTCATTAAAATAAGAAATAAAAAAAATAATGTTAAGTGCGGCTTTCCAAAAACGACATACTTTTTAGTGTTTCTATTTATTTACCAGCTTTCACTTTTTCAAAATAAAACTTCGTTCTAAATTCTTACTTAGTATTTATTTGCTTTGATCATGTTTTATTGTTGTTTAAGTGCAATAGAAATGTTTGATTAAGCTCTTATTTTTAATATATTTAATATTATAATTATTTGTTTGCGCCTTTAAATCACCTGTACAAATATGATGTAGATCAGCAGAGGTTAATGGGCACACGGTTGCAGATCTGGGTGAACAGCAACAACCTGGGATTAAGCTATAACTGCTGTGTAGTGAGTCATGCTGTATGTGTGTTTGGGGAGGTGTTGTTATTCCACATCAGACACATGTTGTGTGTGGTATAAAATGCAGTCAAATCTCCATGGGAGACTAGTGTCAGCTTACAACAGCCTATTTGTCCATGAAATACCAGCAAAACACATCATCAGAACACTTATCAAAAAGATCTGACTAACCGGTTATATGAATACAGAAATTATGCTGGCTTCAGTGAGATATGAATTACTTGTATATACTACATTTAAAATAATGGTATGTTGCAAAATTGTAGTCACTGCAGTATCCTCAAATCATTGTGAGAAATGAATGTGTCTCTGAGTGATACCTTTTTCTTACTTTCAGGTTTGGGAGGGGCGCTGGAGGGTCATCCCTTTCCATGTCCTGCCAGAGTGGCTAAAGGACAACGATTACCTCCTGCATGGACATCGGCCCCCGATGCCCTCCTTCCGGGCGTGTTTCGGAAGTATCTTTAGAATTCACACTGAGACAGGAAACATCTGGACTCACCTGTTAGGTAAGATTAAAACACGTTGGTAACATTACTAAAAGTGTTGAACAGGTTTAAGCAACACGTTCTGACTCTTAATGTTACTTCAGTCACACATCTTTACCCTGGATATCTGTGGTCTCTTCTCCTGGCAACTCTTAAGTAAAACTGGCATCTTTTTTCCCTCAGGGCTGATTTTATTCATTTGTCTGGGCACGTTAACCATGCTGCGGCCCAACATGTATTTTATGGCCCCTCTGCAAGAGAAAGTGGTGTTCGGGATGTTTTTCCTAGGAGCTGTGCTCTGCCTCAGCTTCTCCTGGCTTTTTCATACCGTCTACTGCCACTCTGAGAAAGTGTCCCGCACCTTCTCCAAGTAAGATCTCTTCCTTACACGGCTTCTCACACTCACCTTGCATTTGTTAAGGGTCTCATTTGTAACTGTTGAAGTGTTTAACTGTTAGACACACTGCTCTTGGAGTAAACAGGTTTCTAATTTTAAAACAACAGTATGTTTCTTCATACCCTACAGGTCTTGCCAACAAAAGGGGCACACCCACCATCACTATTTGAGTTTAAATTGGTCCATAATTTAGTCAAAATCAACATGAAGGACAAAGGACATTAATCAACATTCAAAGAACTGTAAATTTAACTGAGTTAGCTTAAAGGTTTTCTATCAGCAGTCTTTTAAGTCTGATTGGGCGTCCTAGAGTAATACGCATAATACAATATGTATAATCGTTAAAAACATACTTTTCTTGTAGCTGTTTGTGTCAATGCACTGTCCTCGATGAACACGGAGTACTACAACTTAAATTTGTAACTCTTTAAAATAAAGAGCATATTGATATTGCTCTAAAAATGTAAAATCAAAAACTCCACAGCAGAGTTTTAGGAAATAAACATGTGTTTAAAAAAATGAGAAACATCAGCTGAGTCTCTGTGTCTCCCCTCTCTTCAGGCTTGACTACTCGGGCATTGCCCTCCTGATCATGGGCTCCTTTGTGCCCTGGCTGTACTACTCCTTCTATTGTTCCCCTCAGCCTCGACTTATCTACCTCACCATTGTTTGTGTCCTCGGCATTGCCGCCATCATAGTGGCCCAGTGGGACCGCTTCTCTACACCTCGCCACAGACCTACAAGAGCAGGTGCTTACCACTTAAAGATATTGTAGATTTTGATTAAAGAGCTTTGCATTTTTTAGGAGTTTTAATTGTAGGTAACTGGATTTCATGCTTCTATTAGGTGTGTTTATGGGTCTTGGATTAAGCGGCATTGTCCCCACCATGCACTTCACAATCGAGGAGGGCTTTGTTAAGGCCACCACAGTGGGCCAGATGGGCTGGTTCTACCTGATGGGCGCCATGTACATCACTGGTGCAGGCCTGTATGCAGCCAGGATCCCTGAACGCTACTTCCCTGGGAAGTGTGACATCTGGGTTAGTAATTGATGATTTTACATTACATTACAGAACTTTAAAAGTTGCACAGATATTTTAGTTTCCTACCAACAAATAACAATTATAATATGCTTCATTCACCATAACTTGGGGGAAATCGGCTATCTTTACACATGGCCTTATATAAATAATCAGATCTTTTCTTAAGTAAAAGTAAAAAGACCACAGTGTAAAATACTTTCTAGTTGAAAAATCCTACAATTAATATTCTACATGGGTAAATGTACTAAAGTATTACAAGCTAAGTGTACTTTAAATATAAAAGATCTAACTATGAAAACAGGCCCCTTTCAGAGTGTTACATATGTCTTGAAGGTCCTAAAATAGATGCTCAGATGCTCTGTTGGTTTTGTTGCAGTGAAATCTACAACTTCATCGTTTTAAAAGTACATGACCTCACAAAAACTGCTAGTACATCCCTGAGTATATATTATCAGCTTAATAACTGAAAACTCCTGTGGGGGTCTGTGGAGCCTTTAATATATATCATAAGTTAATCATATAGTTTGCATGTAAAAGAAGTATAAAGTACAATAATTGGACTGACTGAAGCGAAGAACAAGTTCCTTAAAATAAGTACAGTACTTGTTACTTTGCACTGCTAGAAATGTCTGACTACAGACAAAGGGGACGCTTCAGTCCCAACTGTGGTCGAAATAGGTGTCTTTCTTTTCTTTGCTCAAACACAGGTAATTGATAATAAATGAAACTTTTTAAATAGACATTTCTTCCTCTCCTTCTAGTTCCACTCCCATCAGATCTTTCATGTTCTGGTCGTGGCTGCAGCGTTTGTCCATTTCTACGGGGTTTCCAACCTGCAGGAGTTTCGTTACGGACTCGAGGGAGGATGCACAGATGACACTCTACTCTGAGAGGCCTGACTGTGACTTACTCATACTTTTCTTTATAGTCCCACAATCACACACATGCACACACACACACACAAAAACATTCACAATCACTTAAAATGCTGCTGGAATTGAATATAGTCTCACTTGTTACTCCTTCTGTACTTCTGATTTGCTAACATCTTGTTTGGGTTGTGGTGGTCTTCTTTCTGTTTGGCTCTTTTTTGCTCCAATAAAGTAGCATTAACTAGTCATTGAACTACGGATGGAATCTTCAACAGGCACCACTTCTTCAATAATTATGAAACTTGAAGTCTACATTTTCAAGTAAGGTCAAAATGGGATTTCAACCAAAATCATATATATATATATATATATATTCCTGTAACTGATGGTCATTTCTTAGAAGCTCATTAGTACCCCAGCCTTTTCATAATCTGTTACGATTGCACAGAGGGCACAGAGAGTATGATTTGTGCTGTAGCAGAGGGCACATACTGTAAACCATTCCTATCCTCCCTCCCAGTTTCCATGCAGGTTAGAGGATGAATGTACTGTCCACCAGGAGTGAGTTGTAGAGCAGTCCCCAGCCATTTATGTGCTTGGGGGTCTGCACACACATTTGTACTAAGATAAAATTATACACATACATTGTGTATGGATGCCATCAGATGTTTTCTTACTGTGCTGACACTGATTGTGCGGCGGTGTGTCAAAACTCGGAGGAGTGCTACAAACCCACCCATGCCCACTCTGCAATAAAAAAAACTGTACTCTAAAGGCCCAGTCAATCTTAAATTGTATAAATAAAAAACGACATTATTTAGAAAGGAACATAGAGGCAAAATCCTAAAAGTATGATCTATAGCTGTATCTAACACAAGGTTTGATGCTCATCAAAATTATTGCCAAAATTTAAGGAGAACAATAAAGAGGTTGAAAACTGATATTTTCATTGATGTTCTCTGCATTGTTATAATTGAAATTAGACCCAAACCAATGCTTTTTCAAATGTCATGGCATACAAAAGCTACAACTGTGCAAAAATCTATCTGCTCAATTGTATTTAGATTAAAATGCTAAAAATGTATAAGTCGAAAGAACTTCCCTGCCATCAGTCAGACAACACAATTACTAATTTCTAGAGTAATAGTTCCTGGGCGACGCACAATGTACAGATCTGGATTGGTCAAATTGTGTTTTTGTCTGCTAAAGATATTTCTTTTATGATTGATTCAAATGCAATGAGAGGTGTAAATATCTAATGCACCTTAGTGTATACTATTAAATTCAAAACTTTAAATCACCATATGGGATTTAAAACGTGTTATGTATGATTGATATAAACTTTTAGTATTCCTGTGCCTTAGGCCAACGGAAATGTTTTTAAATAAAACGGCCTATCTTAACAGTCAAGGGAGCTTCAAGGATTTCCAGATGTTGACTTTTCTTGTTTTCCTTGCCATATATACAATCGAATCATTATTGAACTTACAACTACATGGATAGGTTGTATCAACTGCTGTTTAAGACTCCTTTTTCTAGATCAACTTATTCGAGCTTTATTACAACGACTAAAACAATGTGTATTCTTGACTTTGTGTAATGTCCTGTGTAGAAAGTGATAAATCATACATTTCACTGAAATGTAAACATAAATATTTATTAATGGTAATCTTGGAAAATTATTGTAATAAATTCTTTTCCACATGTGAAAAAAACATGGTGTCCTATTGTCATTTGTCTCTTACAATGTAGTCCTGTGACAATTACAAGTGTTATATCAACAGTAAGTCAACTGTGAAGACAACAGGATTCATGGTCTACAGCTCATCACATCTGGATACCATACACAGTGTGTCTACATCAGAGTATCAAAAATACTGTTCTCAACAGTTTTGGCCAATTATAGAGATCAACAGTAACCATGTTTTAATCACATAAACCATTGTTAAAAACAATGTTTCTTATTGTTTGATGTCCCTCATCTGTTGGTATCAGCTGCTGGTCGGAGATCACTTGTATGTATGGGATGGGACCACAGCTGTAATAATGTCCATCACGAATACATGCTTTTCTTTTTGCTTGAATAAATAGATCCTTTATTGAATTTGATTATAAATAAAGCCATACTATCAGGACTTAAAATCTAAACAAATAATTAGAAATGGCACATGCCTCCTTCAATGCGTTATAATTTGAATGTTTTTTTGTTTTAAAGTTGGGAGAAAAAAAGTTTACTCGTTTTTTTTGTAGGTTCTATGCATATTATAGGATACTTATACAACACCGTTTAATGCACGTAAAAAGTATCTGTTTGCATCTTGTATTGTGCTCAACTACCACTGATTTACTCATCTTCCATGCTCTGTTGATGGATAATTGTTCAGCCTCTCACTGTAGTGTGATGTAACAGTTGATAGTTGTAGTGGCTCATTTAGGTTTTTGCCTAAGCCAAAACAAGCATTCACCTTGCCCAAACTCTCCCGATGCTGCTGTCAACACATTAAGGTTGAGTGTAACGGAAGCATCAGTTTAGGCGAGCAAAGTATGAAACTACACTGCTTCCTCAAACTGGCAGCCAGGATTTTTTCTTTTTATGCTATTTTATACTTGTACTTCACTAAATAAGTGATCATGTGCCTTTTACATTTATTTTAAAACTATAATTCAATGAAAAGCTGTTTACAGAAGAGTATTACAACACCTTTTATCATTATTTCATTTATTAAGTTATGGATGTGTTGTTATATTGTTTTATCCCGGCTGACATATATTTATTTCAATATTCGAAAATGAACAATAACATTAGTTTTTGGTTTGTCTTGCATTGTTAAAGTTAAGTAACATTGAAATTGTAACAATAATTACTTCATGACTTACATAATTGCGTTTCATTTAGGTTTTTCATGATCCATTTCACTCTATTCAAGGTATCTTCTGAGTTATTGTTAAAAGAAACCATTCCACCATCAATTTTAACTTTGCATTTATTTTCAAACGTTGCCATATTATTATTATTATTATTATTATTATTATTATTATTATTATTATTATTATTATTATTAACAACAGAAGTTATACATTCTATCGTAATTAAAAAGTATTATAACGTCTCAGAAATAGAAGAATATATCACCATGCTTGAGGTACCAAAGAACAAACTTGTGTTTCTGAACGGGAGCATTTAGTGGCTGGTATACTTCAGGAACAGCTAGTATGCTAGCCTAGTTTAAGCTTACCTGTCTGTTTTACGATATTATTGTAATACCTAACACTTTATTTACTTCAGTATTCAGGTAAGCATTGTTTTAAGTTTATTAAAGTGTGTGTATTTTTTCTGGATATGTAATGTGGTTATGTATACTAAGTCTGTTGAATTCAGTGTTAGCATGGATGTTAGCATAAATGCCAGGGGTGGGGTTTGCAGTTAACGCTGATTTGATAGGTTTTTTAAATAAGCAATCATCCGACTAGCCTTTTAACACACATATCTTAGACTGGGGTTCAGCGTTATGATTGCTACTATACAGATAATGTGCAGGATGAAAAACGTAAATATTAGAGAGTTTCTTTGTCACGGACTTCCGCACTACAGTGGTTCGGAGTATTTGTAGTTCTGGTCCTACGAGTGTGCGCCCCATCTTTTTTTCCTAGCAGTCTAATTTAACACAAACCATTCATCAGTAATTACAGTTACTGTCCCAGGCCTTACGGACATTTACATCAAAGTGAATCTGCTGTTTGTGTTTACAGTCAGAGATGGAGAACAATCAGGAGTCCAAAGAAAGCACGGAACGGTCCGACCTGGTTTCTGAGGACGGCAAGAACATCAAGGATGTGGTGTGTCAGCGCTGCGGATCTAAGGTGTTGTGCCCCGGGATGGCTGTGTTTGCAGAGAAGGAGGTAAGCTGTCTGAAAGTAGGTGATAGAGCAAAGCAGTGGGCTCAGATATTGCTTTTTTGGTGGGTGTTTAGTCTGTCAGTCTCAGGTAATATATTTGATCTGTACTACACTTGTTAGGTACAGACCTTGAGCTGAGAGTTTCTATTTTCAGAACAGTTTCAGTTCAAATACTATCATAACACATAATGGAGTGAAATAACACACCCTGAGAAACTTTCTGAGACTGGAGAATAGGGCCCATATACTAAGACAATTAAATTTGACTGTTGCCCTAAATATCAAATAAATACAAGATGATTAAAAACATCAACCATTAATACTGATGTCATGCAAACACTTGTAAAGTTGTAAAATCATGAAACAATACAAAAACACTATCTGCAAATGATCAATTGTTACTACATATTAATAATACATGCAATTCAACTGGCAGACCATTCTGTTAGATAATAAATTATACATGCACTTACACCAGCCTTTAGGAACTTTGAAGGAATAAAAAGGACATAGTGTGGCTTGTGACTTTTGAGAACTGCAGGGTTTATACACTGCAAGCACAATATAACCAGATGCCTTTATAGCTTTAGGTATCAGGAAGCCTTTCTAGCTTTGTATACCAGGAAGAGGATCTTGAAAAGCAACAGGTAGCCAGGGCAGCTGCAAGAATTGGTCACTTGATAGAATAACAATCGCAAACCTTTTTTATATTCGTTGAGATAAAAAGTGATGCATGTCTTTGTTCAAACAAGTTCTAACTCTAAATAAAGAAGGAGTACGTGGTAGTATGTGGATGTATATGCCAATTCCAAAACTCTGTTCTTTTGTTTGTGTTTTGATGTCATCTGAGGCTGTGTTTTTCCCCCAACAGCTGTTCCTCCCATCCATGCGGAAAAAGAGCGGCCTCAGCACCACAGAGGGCTCAGTGGACGGGGACACTCTGACCACCCACTGGTTTGTGGACGACATGTACACTTTTGAGAATGTGGGCTTCACTAAGGATGTGGGGAGAATCAAGTATCTCATCTGTGCAGATTGTGAGATTGGTCCAATCGGCTGGCACTCTTTGGATGACAAGAAGAGTTTCTATGTCGCTTTGGAAAGGGTGAATCATGTATAGTCTAAAATGCATATGAGCACACATGAACTTTAAAAATGTGCTGGCAAGCTATTCATTTTCATGGATGTAATCTATTACACAAACTCACTTATATACACTGGTGTGTGTACATTGTTTATGATTACTGATGGTGACACTATCATTATCCTCAATCACACTTGACAGTGTGATTATCTTGTTCTAATAAAGATGTTTTCGGCAAGCTGTTATTGAATACCATCCTGCAGCTGTTTCGTAGATAATGGCATATAATTTGTTTCATTTCAGCATCTTTCAATCAAAATCTCAGTTTGCGTTAAATGTATGTGGGGCTCTGTAAACCTGTGTTGGGAACTTTCTCCATTCTTTTTACATGTAAATACATTCAATCATTTTCGATACTTTATTTAATCCATAGAAAAAAGAATAAATGCATGGATTCACAACAAGTATCCAAAAAGGAAGGTCCACATCAATTAAACTAGTCTTCAAGATAATCTTTTGGTCAAATGCGGAGGATTCTATTTTAATAGAATAATAATGAATCTATGAAAATATTTTTAAAGATTACACTCAAATAAATATTAAACCTTTGGCAATGGGGTATAAAGAGCGGAAACCTTATAATGGTTAACGTTACAGTAACCTGCACTGGAGAATTAGTTCGACACAGTTCACACCATAGGTTACATTGCCCTTATAAAACCTCCACTACTTTAAGGTGTAGTTCTGCAGGTTGCCACTAGATTTCGTTTTATTTTTGACACATTTATTATTTAATGGCAGCCAGCAGATCTATAATGTGGTGATTGTTGTGTTTTGTGTGTGATGCACACCTATCAACTAAGGCTCTGATCCCATCCTGTCAGCTGAACCCCACCGGATCAGTGGCAGTGATAGTAATCAGCAGAATACAGTGTGAGTGACAGTGGTGAAGCTGTTTGCTTTGATTTGTGCATTTTCAAACATAAAAATAAACATTATGGATGTAGAGTATTATATTTTTGATTAAAAATGGGCATTCAAAATAAAATGACCCTGAGAGTCCAGGATGATGGTCTGCAAATATTTAATGGCCTCCTTTCTAATGTCACTCAAAGCTATTATGTTAGTGTTGAATCACTGTATTGCTGCTTATTCTTGGCAAGGTCTCCCTTGTAAAAAAACACATTTGATCCCAAACAGACAAACAACTTAAAGCTAATATACATACTTTACAGCACATTGTACAAATGTGCATCACCAGGCTGTGTAAGTGTATGCAAAATTACGCTCTTTGTAATACTCAAGTTAGTAATACTCACACACAAATAGTAAGTCCAAAATAGGTGATTACATTTTTTTTTTGTGAGTGATCCTAATTACCTTTAAATATGTACACTTGGCCTTGAAAGACACCTGCCATACGTGGCTGTTATAGTCTGTCCAAAATCAACCAAGAGGAATTTTAGACGGAACAGGGACATTCAAATCAGTCTCATACACCGAGTGAAACAACTGAAGTGGTAAAGCATACTTTTATAAGCAGAACACACAACTGTTGCTCAAATAAGAAAAACATATGTGAAGAATAACTGAATTAATTGAGTTGTTTACAGCTGAAGTATTAACATATGACTGTCGTCTCTACCAATCAACGTGCTCCTCTAGACCATTTAAAAACAAAGTTCCGGTTGGCGCGCATCGATCTAGTGGGTGTGTTTGATTAGGAAACCCTATGTACCGTCTGATACGTCTACTATATCGGTTTAGCCGGGCGGGGTAGGGAAAGGGCGAATACGTATAATCCCTTCTTTTGTGAAACTCAAACTGTACACCTCCGTGCCAGCAGGGTGAACGAATCAAACTCACCCAAAGGAGGGCAATCATCTGATAGGAGACCACGGAACCAATACACTATAATAATCCGTATTTTAAGTATTGTGCTCACAAAGTATTGTCTTTGAAAGGGCTAACTCTACTGCACTAATGAGAATGACATTTAAGTAGATTTAAATTACGTTCAAATAGTTTTCTCAACAGTAACACAACACTGTATGCATTTAACTCCCCCAAACATATACAAATGAGCTGCATTGGTGTAGTAAAAATCAGTTTACATCAAATCATCATAAGGCTTAGAAATGATGCATAAACACTATGTTTGCGTGCTATAAAACCACACACTGGGTGTAAAATGACAGTAGATTTTGTGTGTCTACTTTTTTGAGCGGATGAACACAGTCTCCGGCTGTCACCTCTCGTCTCCAACTAGATAATTCGTCTTTGAGTTGAATGAGTGGAGAGTGGACATGACCTGAAAGACAAGAAATTAATAGCTAGCATATATCAGGTGCTTTTTGGAAACATTTTAGCTTACAGTCATAACAAAGATGCAACGATGACTCAACCACAGCTAAATGAGTTCATTCCCCCTCCGGAGTGCCCTGTTTTTGAGCCCAGCTGGGAGGAATTTGCCGACCCTTTTGCGTACATCAACAAAATACGACCCATTGCAGAGAAAACTGGCATCTGCAAAGTGCGCCCGCCACCGGTGAGTGTTTACACATTTTTACAGTTATTACACTTGTTCTGGCTTTGTGTTTTGCTCTCAGCTGCGGTGGACAATTTAGCAGGCAAAGTTGTGTTTTTAGACAGCTTTCAACATGGCGGATTGCGGCTCCGAGTTAACAGCTAGCCGGAGCTCGGACTGTTGTGTTTCAAACAACGATAGTGAGGCACTCTCCTACTAATAATTCCGATCAAGTTTCGAACATCCGAGAAGACATACATATATTTAGTTAAACAGCCATATTTCAGGGTACTATTTAAAAATAAATTCAAACGCTGAAGTTTGGCTGTATGTAAATATAATGGAAAGTGTTTACGTTAGTATCAAATGCTTCCTGGACTGGGCGCACGGAAATTGGCTCACCAAGATTCAAACTAATAATTTACCGACTGCTTTTTAACAGTTTGTTAAATGTAAACCTAACTTTACAAACAGGATTTGATGGATTTAGCCAGTATTAGGTGACCTAGCTATCGTTAATCAGGCCTCTTATAAAGCTGCAGTTGTCTAACGTCACGTACGTGCACGGTGACCCTCTGTTTATGGAGAGACGCTTTGGGCTCAACGGACACTGTGGTTCTTTTAGCTTCATCCCGTGAGAAAACACACTTTAAATGCGGTTATTTTACTCTATTGACAACGTTGTTTTGCTAGCTAACTTTCAGAAGAACCTCATATTATGAAAAACCTCCCAGACTTTTTATATGTTTATATTTTTTTCCCAATTGAAGCATTATTTTTTGCCACATCTCCCTACAACGAGTAAGTAAATTAATTTAATTTAATCTCCTTATTTCCGATATTGATGGGAAAGGGAAGATGCTAGTTCAAGGGTGTGTCCAAGCTTCCACGCAAATTAGATAAAGGGCAAATTATATAGAATTAAATTATATAACAGATAATACTTTATTGTTTAATTTTATCTTAGGTTTGATGTACAAAGTCTTTCTTTAAAAAATAAAAATAATGATGCATATCCAGAGAGGAACATTAAAATACATGAAAATACAATACACAATGAGAGCTATTTTAAAATGAGCACAGTGTAATTGCCATGACTGTTATCATATTTGCTAGCAATGGTTCCGTTTTAAAACATTGAGGTCCTGGATGGAGACTGCAGAGTTAAACTGAAATATAACTCAACAAATGATAGGTCGGGGGACTGCTTGCTGTTTGCTTTTCCAAAAGGAAAACCTGCATTTAAAGGCATGACTGAAAATGTGCAGCTAATGTAAACAAAAGATGGCTGTGGCAAAGGCTTTGAGCAAAGACTGGAGCTGATAGTCGCTTCACATGGGATAGACCAGGGGGCTGCTGGTTTCCTATTTGTTGAACTGTTTTGGCCAGTGCAATATCTCCTTAATAATACATTTCTATCATGAAGATGTGTTTGAGTGACAGTGTTATAGCCTACTACTCTACTAGCCTGAAGAGCTTTAAAGCCATCTCTGCAAGTCGTTTCTGTTTAATGGTGTCTTTATGAGGGGTTTTAAAATGCAGGTTTTTCAACTTAATACCATATGGTAAAAGGCAGCATGACCCAACAGTTCAAGCCTACTGCTGCTTCTTCTCCCTTTTCTTCTTTAATGTTTATACTGGTATTAAAAACAACATGTATCAAAAGAAAATCACAATTTAAAGCCAAACTCCAGCATTTGTCCCACACTGTGTAAGCACCATTGTTTGCAGGCCCGTGTCATGCACCAGCATTTTCTACTGAACATTCAGACCAACATTTGGCTGCAGGGTGGTGTGTGGGCCAAACGAAACCATTAAAGGATCTTAAATCCTTCAGCAATGTGAATGTGGGAGCATGAGAGTGGATTCTAGTATAGCAAGTTTTTAGGTGATTGAGTTTGTTTTGTGTTTTTATAAAGAGGAGGCTGGAGGCTTGTATGGAAAGGTACACACAGTGTCCATATAACATCCTCTGTGTTTTAGATATGATCTGGCCTCAGATCTCACTTTCTTTGTTTCCCTTTTCGCTAGCATAAACAAAAACTGTTTTTTTTAAAAAGGGAAGAAGACATTGCACCACAATCTGTCTTTGATCAGTGATTTCTGCGCTCTCAGACTGCACAGTATTTCCTTCAAGGTTTTGCACGGGTCGCATTTCGACTGTAGATGTTAGTAGCAAATGTTTTTCATCTTAGAGCTGTTTTTGGTTCTCTTACACACCATCAACACAATCGCAATTGTACTTTTAACTACGTGGTCATGCTTATGTTTGAAGAATAGTAAAAAAAAGAATGCATTTCCACATGTTTCAAAGTGATTGTTTTTCTTTTGTGGCTGGCATTTGTGGTTCTAATCCAGCTTTGTCAACAGATGATAAGGTTGTGTTAATGCGGCTATTGTTGTTCCTACTTTGACCAGCATTTCCATCCTAGTGAGAAAAAAAGCCTGACCAGGCCCAGTAAATCTTGTGTGCAACATTTTATGGTGCTAATCCCACACTAACTTGGCATGCAGCAGGTGGTCTGTTATAAGAACATGTTGAGTTTAAACAAAGAAAGAGCTATATGCCCACACTATGTGTGTCCATTAATATACACTGTGATGGTTCAACTCTGAGTGAGATTCAGAGCTGTAGCCCCCTGATTTTGAGGCCACCTCAGTCACATGATCAGTTTAAACATCTCACATGCCAATTTGGCTCGTTCACTTCTCAACACAATGTAATGTCAGTTGGAGTTTGGCTCTAAGATGTGAGCTTGGTGATTTTCAATGAAAACTTAAAGACATTACTTGGTTATTATACACATGTAATAACACGTTAGTTAATCCCCTTAAATTACTCTGAATTAAGAGTCAATGAAAGCTTTAAAATGTAATAATCTAATAAAATGTTTTTCTCATAAAAATTGTAGATAAATGTTGTAGTTATTGCTTTTGATAAATAATCTAATAGAAAGTATGCACTTTGCCAACATAGTGGATACAAGCCACTTCAGGTAATCTTATTTAGATTGGTATTTACAATGTGGCCTGGTTTCTTCTTGAGCCCACAATCTGAGCCATTAAATAACCAAACGTTCACTGGAAGGATATTTACTAGTCTATTTAGAGTTTTGTGTTTTTGAACACATATGAAACCGTGTGAAAACTGGCTAATGCTCCGTCAGCTGAGAATGATTCTTACACGCTGGTTGAAGGGCGAATCTGAAACCTGAAACTTATCTCTGAGATTAACATTTCTGTCTGTCCCAGTGTCAGAAACCACTCTGTGATGTTGGGGATCTCTGAAGAAATAATTGGATTATTCTGCCTTTACAGGTTTAGAGTTGTGTTTATACAAATAATAACTGTTTAGCTACCAAAGGAAAAGTATAACTATATCAGTCAGGGTCAATGTTAACCATTATCAACTTCCTGACGAGGACACATCCTCACAAGTTGTTTTTAATTAATCTCACTGGTGACCCATCTGCAGGAATGTGGTGTCACACATTTTCTGATTGTAAAACTGATATGATCTTTTGGCCTCTTGGCCCCCGGATGCTAGCTAGTGTTGCTGGAAGTAGTGTGAGTTGGTTTGTGTTCATATATTGTGCAAGTGTTTTTACATCAGACCTGTTGGTGTTTAGTATGTCAGTACAACAGATGGTGGGGCTACATAGGTGTGGTAAGCTCCTTTACATAAGATCGTCTGCAATAGAAAAAAATGGAATTCATGGAATTGTACATGTGTTGATAAATAGGGCAGTTTTATTGAAACAGTTGGGTGTGTGCAAACCAATTATCAACATTTAATCAACCATTTTTAGATTAGTAATATTGACCAACATGATTCCCTGTGCACAGCAGGTTTGCACAGACACGCATGTTTGCACAGACACGCGACGACTTCCTGTACGTCTGCCTTTAATAAGTGTCTGTTAGTTTACTAGAATAACTGCAGTCTCTTGGGTGTGCAGACTGTGTATGGTCTGTTAGGTTTTTTTTTTTATAACACCTAAGCAACAGCCCAAATATGTTTGTGTAGATAAAAAGAAAAGCCTAGTAGTCTGAATGGTTTTATATTTATTAAGGAATGGGGTTTCATGGGATAGTTTAATAAAAACAAAGGACTATAATAATACCACGCTGATCTCTGAAGGAGGTTTGTTTTGAGTGCTTTTAATTAAACCAAGCAGCATTTCCTTGGGGCCTTGTATCACATGATATTATGTTGATGAACAAATTAAATTACAAAGACTTCTGTTTAACGATTTGGTGTCATTTTCACTTAATACAATGTTGTTTACCTTTTTGTTTTCTTCTAGCAATGGCAGCCACCATTTGCCTGTGATGTTGACCGACTGAAGTTTACACCAAGGATACAAAGACTTAATGAATTGGAGGTAAATTCATTTTTTACATTATATTTTATCTCCATAAAATGCAGTAAATGGAACTGTTGTTGAATAAAAATGAAAAGATATTTCAACAGTGTTACTGTTGTTGTATTACATTTCCATTGTTTAAGGGAAAATGAACAGAAAAAGACATCTGATAAGTATTTGATAAGCTGTATGGATATGGTGTTGTCCTTGTTGAGAACTAACTAAGGACAGGTTCAATACGCAATCTTAACTTTTCTTTTTCACTGCTTTTAGGCTCAGACCAGAGTAAAGCTCAACTTCCTGGATCAAATTGCAAAGTTCTGGGAGCTTCAAGGATGCACCCTGAAAATCCCTCATGTGGAGAGAAAGATTTTGGATCTTTACCAGCTGAATAGGGTGAATGCAAATCTTGGCTGTGTTTGTGAATCAGGACTTTATAAAGGTGTATTTGTGTATGTAATCACAATGTGTGTTCACATGTGGATATAAAACCACGTCTCCCACAACGAGACTAAATGGTTCATTTCTATTTTTTTCAAAGCTGGTGAATGAGGAAGGCGGCTTCGATGCTGTCTGCAGAGAGCGGCGCTGGACTAAGATATCCGTCAAGATGGGCTTTGCTCCGGGCAAGGCTATCGGCTCTCACCTGCGGGCCCACTATGAGAGGATCCTCTACCCATACAACCTGTTCCAGACTGGAGACAATCAGCCTGTACGTCCAATATCACTCTGTTGTGATCTCCAACTGTTTCTCTACCAGCTCTATACACTCAGTATTGTTAAAGTCGACATAGTTATACAACATTTCATTCCATCTTAACTAGCCAAAACGTGAACTAGATTATTTCTCCTCAGCCCTGTCATTGCAATAGTTGCCTTTGACTTAAGTCACTTACTCTGAGTTCTCTTGAATGTGCACATTTTTTGCTGCTGGTTTTCCTGACGATGCACCCAAAGCACAGAAAGCGAAATAGTTGCAATAGGGAAAATATTTCTTGTAATTCTTTAGTTTTTTTAAACTGCATTTCAGTCTCACATGGAAAATGAGTTTGTTGACCAGTATATTTGAGGGAATGGTAGGAAGAGATCATGTTATGTTTTTGTTCGTTCGATTTAACAGCCGGATAATAAAGTTTCACATCCACCTTTTTCTCCTTGCAGAGAGCCACCCTGACCAATGACACTAAAGATAAGGAGTACACCCCTCACGACCTGCCGCAGCGGCAGTCTGTTCAGCCCCAGGAGACCTGCAGCATCGCTCGCAGAGCCAAGCGCATGAGATCAGAAGTGAGTATGATCTCTCTGACACTGTAACTAATGCCATATCATCTGGAGTGTATGATATGCAAATGTATGTTTTAAATCTGGATGTTTAGGAAAGGCACAACTGTTATTCTCTCTGTCTGTGCTTCTCTCTGACTCTCACTGTGACTCCGACAGAGAGGTTGTGTTAAAACCGAACCAGGGGAAGTTTGTGAGAATCGTCCTAATCTCAGGAGGAGGATGGGAACATATGCTGGCAAACACGAACCTGGTGAGAACAAAATGAGCCGCAATGCTTGGTGTATAAAGGAAAAGAGGAATCTTGTTACAGACTTCATTGAAGAATTTTAAAGCCTTCATTAAGCCGTCCTCTGTGTTTCAGTGCGAATGGCAGTCCCTGAGGTGAAACAGGAGCCCATTAAATATGAGGATCCAACAGTTTACGGAGAAACTGTATTAGATAATAAACCTCCTTCAAGTAAAGTAAGTGCATCGTTTGGCTTACACTCCTATAAATCCATTATTGTTCCATTAGCAGTCTGCTGTAAAATAATCGTATCAAATGCAATTGCACATCACACAATTAAAGCTTTGATCACAATGATGCTGTCTCCTCAGGTGGATCAGTACATGTGCATGGTTTGTGGCAATGATACTGCTGAGGACCGGCTGCTGCTGTGTGACGGCTGCGATGACAGCTATCATATCTTCTGTCTGATCCCCCCCCTCCACGACGTTCCCAAAGGAGACTGGCGATGCCCCAAGTGCCTGGCTCAGGTGAGCTGCAGCCCAGACGGAACAAAATCCTGGCAGAGATGCTCATAATTGGGACCAAGAGAATAATCATCTGCGAGTTCTTCCCAAATACTGTACAACTCCCAAGTGTTTTAATATTTTCCGGTTGTCTGTAAGCCATATTCTTGTGGAAGTGATATCTCAGGAACAAACCTGGAGGGATTTCTTTCAAATTCAGAAGGACTGATTAGGTTTCAGTGGTTAAAGGTCGTCTCACATTAGTGATCTCGCATAATGTTTTTAGAACTGAATTATTCATATTCTAATTTTTGTCTGATAGTAAGGACACTTTGGACAGACATTGATGTGAACTGATTGACTGTTTAGTCATAGCGCAGACATTTTTGTTTAACTTTATTCTTCTTTTTTCACAGGAATGTGGCAAACCTCCTGTCGCTTTTGGCTTCGAGCAGGCCAGCAGGAGCTACACCCTCCAGTCTTTTGGAGACATGGCAGATTCCTTCAAGTCGGATTATTTCAACATGCCAGTTCATGTGAGTTTGCGTCACTGGTTAATCGATATCCAATTAGTTTAAATTCTTTTTAGTAATTTAAAGGGCAGGTTGTGGAAGATCTTTGAGGAAAACAGTCCTTAACTCTCCTTGTGTTCTGTTTTTTATTACCAAAGAATGCTTTGATAACACAGAGTCCTGTTGGTCTTATCTGACACACACACACACACACACACACACACACACACACACACACACACACACGCGCACACACACGCACCCTGTGAATAAACTATTACTGCACAAAGAGAGTGTAAGAAATGAAAGGGATAGAGATCTGATTTAAGGGGGCACAGAGACAATGAGCAACACGTTTAAGTAGATTTTTTGTCCAGCCAAATTCCTGAATGCAACACTAAAGGAAAAAAAGGAATCATAAATGCTGCTTGGTGAAAAAGATGACATTGTTGTTAATCCCAGCAGATGTATTCTGCTGTGTTGCAGCGATAAAGCTGAAACACTTTCTTTGATCTTGTGATGAAACCAGCTTTCGGTTCTGGACTAGTTCTCACAATCACACCATGTCTTCTCCCTGTGTGTTCCAGATGGTTCCCACTGAGCTGGTGGAGAAGGAGTTCTGGCGTCTGGTCAGCACCATCGAGGACGATGTGACTGTGGAGTACGGTGCAGACATCGCCTCCAAGGAGTTTGGGAGTGGTTTCCCTTTGACCACCAGCCATTTCGAAGTCTCTCCTGAAGATAAGGTACAATCTGTCTGCTGCTACAGGCATAATGATTCAAATGTGTTTTTAGGTCAGAATTAGTAAATGATTAGTCATTTGGTGTCTTTAACTTAATTCATTAACCATCACTGGAAATTAAGAACATATCATTATGAACTTCGTTATTGGGTTATAAAGGGGAACGTTTGTATAAATGATACATGCCTATCCCCAACCAGTGGTGTGCTGTAACTTTTACATTTGTCAGTGCAAATTATTAATAATAAATGATGATATATTTATATAGGTTAAGCTACTTTTGGTACTTTAACTGTATTTTGTTATAATACCTTTGTACTTTTACTTAAGTAACATTCTTAATGAACTACTTAAACTTCTAATAAAATGTTCTTTTTTAACGAAGGACAATGATTGGAATCATTCCCCAGCACTGCCTACACAAATATCAACCATAAAAGCAAAAGTAACATTGAAACCGTGTTGGGTTTTATTAGTAGGTTCTTGTGTGGTTGCTTGGAAACTTAACAACAATAGGACCAGTTTTACCAGTGATAATCACTGTGGTGCCCGCTGGAGAAAGTTACATTTAAATAAGAATAGAAGTGGATATTGAGACCTGTGTGTGACCCGCAGCATTACCTGAGCAGCGGTTGGAACCTGAACAACATGCCGGTGCTGGATTCCTCCGTGTTGACTCACATTACAGCTGACATCTGTGGCATGAAGTTACCCTGGCTGTATGTGGGCATGTGCTTCTCCTCCTTCTGCTGGCACATCGAGGACCACTGGAGCTACTCCATAAACTACCTCCACTGGTAGAGTGCACTCTATTGTAGTCGTTTTAATGTAGAAGTTCTCTTTTGGGGAGCATTTTGATACTTTCACAATAAATTCAAATTTGTATATTTATTACATTTTCCAAGAACTGTGTGTGTCGATGCTTTTGAAGGGTTTTTTAAGCAATTTGACCGTATTTGCAGGGGGGAGCCGAAGACGTGGTATGGGGCTCCTGGTTACGCCGCAGAGCACCTGGAGTCGGTCATGAAGAACCTGGCACCGGAGCTGTTTGAATCGCAGCCCGACCTCCTTCACCAGCTGGTCACCATCATGAATCCCAACACGCTGATGAACAACGGCGTCCCGGTAAACGGCTCTCACTGTTACTCATTTATTATTCATCACATGTCTGAAACAAAGCAAGATCTTTACCTGCTAAGAACTAAAGAACTAAAAACTAAGGATATTTTAAACACTTGGACTGTCAAACACTTATGTTTTGTCTTTGCTCTTTTTGCCTTATTAATACGAATAGATCTATCGGACCAACCAGTGTGCAGGAGAGTTTGTCATCACCTTCCCCAGAGCGTACCACAGTGGGTTCAACCAGGGCTTCAACTTCGCTGAAGCTGTTAACTTCTGCACCATGGACTGGGTAAAATAAAATAGTTTTATTTGTTTTCAAAATACCAGAAATGTTGTTTATACTTCTGCAAAGTCATGGTGATGTATTTAATGCTTTTAATTAATTAAGAAATATGTATTTTCTATTGCAGTAATATAACGTATGCTAATAATGATTATAAAACAAAGTGTTGAAAAAGTTGTAAATGTATGATTTTATTGGTGTAGCACCTTCCATGTAGAGGTGCAGCCTAAAGTGCTTTAAATAACAGTATTAAAATCTATTTTATAGACTCACCAGGTTTTGAAGTTAGGACTAAACTCACTCGTCTCTGTATATCCTGACAGATGCCCATCGGCCGTGAGTGTGTGTCTCACTATCGAGACCTGAGCAGGTACTGCGTCTTCTCGCACGACGAGATGGTTTGTAACATGGCCTGCAAAGCAGACACGATGGATGTGGAGCTGGCGTCGGCGGTGCAGAAGGAGATGATCGTGATGGTCCGAGAGGAAGAACAACTAAGAGGGAAGATTGACAAGATGGTAAGCAGTTGATTTCTCATGACCCATTGTTACAGTTGAACATAGATACAGGATCCA
Organism: Eleginops maclovinus; assembly: GCF_036324505.1. Taxonomy (NCBI): domain Eukaryota; kingdom Metazoa; phylum Chordata; class Actinopteri; order Perciformes; family Eleginopidae; genus Eleginops; species Eleginops maclovinus. The sequence continues at coordinate 13,423,287 of NC_086368.1, read as the reverse complement.
TTAGAGAAAGCATTCAACTTTTGAATAAGGTTTTTTTTTTGTCTGCACAGCTGTCTCATGTAGTTCCTCACTCTGCTCTGCAGCTTTAATGACTTTGATCTCTTTTCCCAAGGGTGTGGTGCAGTCTCAACAGGTGGATTATGAAGTGCTCCCAGATGAGGAGCGGCAGTGCTGCAAATGTCGGACCACCTGCTTCCTGTCTGGCATCACCTGTGCCTGCAGTCCTGGCAAGATGGTCTGTCTGCACCACGCCCGGCACCTCTGCGGCTGTCCTCATAGCAACATGACACTCCAGTGAGTCTCCAGTAACCACGACAACTAAACACACTCACTGCTGAACTTGTTTTGTTTGTGTTATCTCTATTTTTATGAATTATCTGCATCAGCTAAGCTAAGTGTTGCATGCTAAAGGCTACTTGTATCAGGTTATTTCCAAATGTATTCCTTTTGTATTTTGTAAACATTTTAAATGAAGTATTTCAGGTAGAGAAATCTAACAGAATAACAGCTGCTTTATATTTCTGACATTTATTCATAAATATATCATCAACCTCAACAATCTTAAGAAAATCCAACATGAAATGGACAGCTTTGCTGAGATGGTGCTCATAAAGAGTTGTTCCATGAAACCAAATAGGCGTTTTGATTACACTTTGATCTAAATATAACGTTTAAAACAACCTTATCCTGATAGCTCGTACGGTTCAAATTGTGTTTTCTAAATCCATCCTTGTCTATCCCCTCCCTGGTTTTGTCTTTGCCTGCAGTTACAAGTTCAAACTGGATGAGCTGTATTCCATGAAGGCCTCAGTGACGCAGCGTGCAGAGTCCTATAAAGAGTGGCTCTGTTGTGTGCGGGAAATCCTGGAGAACAAAGGAGAGAAGAAACGAGGTAAGACATTAAATATTCGGTTTAACAAAGCTCACTTATCCTGAGTATGTCTATCTAATTTTAAAGGTATTATGTGTAAGATTTCCAATCGAAAATGTCTAAAAACGACTACACCTATGTTATATAGTTGTTGAATTGTGTATTAATATTATCCCAAATGCTTCAAACCATTTATTTAAACCTAGTGTGAGCCAGCCACGCTGATGTATGACCTCACCTTATATTTGATGTTATTTAAAAGTTTGGTTCTCTTTCTGGTTAGGTTTGGAAGAGCTTCATGGCCTGGTGGAGCAGGCAGAAACGAAGGCGTTCCCACAGATCAGCCTCGTGGAGCAGCTGCGCGTGGTCGCCTCAGAAGCTGATAAAGTTGCTGCGATGGCCCAACAGCTTCTTAATGGAAAGAGGCAGACAAGGTACGACATTGAGAGAATTGACGTTCTTCTCATAATGCATTACAGTCCACATTGTTTAATCGAATAATGATGAACCAGTCGAGTGATCTTTTAAGTTACTCCTCTGTATTTTTCAATTTTTTGTATTACTGTATTATTGCAAATACTGTATTCAATCATTGTATGAGGTTCTCTGTCTGTATTTTAAGGTTCCACCATTCTAGTTTGCACATAATCATGTCGTTTTGATGATGGTTTTATAGATTTGTTTTTTTCATTTTTATTTTACGTCAGGTATCGTTCTGGAGGAGGAAGGTCTCAAAGCCAAAATGAATTGACTGTTGAGGAGCTGAGGTCTTTTGTCCGACAGTTCGACAGCCTGCCCTGCAGCATCCGACAGGCTCCTTTACTGAAGGTTAGTCAACTTGGATTGGACACATTAATGTGTATGACTTTTAAATATCAATAATGTTGAATTGAGGCTTGTCTAAGCAGTCAAATATCTATCTTAATGCCTCTTAAATGTGACTTTCAGGACCTGTTGACCCGGGTGGATGACTTCCAGCAGCGCAGCGAGTGTCTCCTCTCTGATGAGTCTCCCAGTCCGGCGGAGCTGCAGGACCTGCTGGACGTGAGCCTGGGCCTGGACGTGGAGCTGCCTCAGCTTCCCCTCCTCAGGGAGAGACTGGAGCAGGCCCGCTGGCTGGAGGCCGTGCAGACAGCCAGCAGCCGGCCAGAAAGCCTCTGCCTGGACACCATGAGGAGGCTGATCGACCAGGGTGTGGGCTTGGCACCTCACAGCTCTGTGGAGAGAGCCATGGCTCGTCTGCAGGAGCTGCTCACTGTGTCGGAGCAGTGGGAGGAGCGGGTGCTCAGCCTCATGGAAGCCAGGTGAGGACAAAAAGGGGGACTTTAACATAAATGTTGTGAAAAGAGCAAGATAAGAACAGAGAAGAGAAACTAAAAACCGGCAGGGATGCAAACATTTTGACACACTTGTATTGGTTCTTAAGTGCTAATAGGAGGAACTTGGAGATGCTACGGTTTTGTAAATTTAGGATTTTCTTAAAAGAATGGCGTCAGATGTCAAGTGAAACATGAAGTAAGCTTTAATGTGAAATTGGCCAAGTCTGCAAAACTGGATTTTGGTGAATTAATTAAAGAGCCTCATTGTGTTGACAGGGCTTAACCCACGCAGACAAATGTGTAGCACCAGACTCTGGCATATCAAGCTGTACTTAAACCCATCGAAGCTGCCCTATTTTTAAACTAAGAATCACAACTGCAACACAAGAGTAATGATAAATATAAATTATAAAAAGTATCACTCCCGCATCAGATATTGTAAAGAACCTGGACATGTGCTAATGTCTCTTCACAGACCGTGTCACAGCTTGGAAACGCTCGAGGATGCCCTTCAAGAAGTAGAAAACATCCCTGCATATCTGCCCAACTGTCTGCAGCTGAAGGACGTCGTCACCAAGGCCAAGAAATGGCTTCATGAAGCTGAAGCACTCCAGGTAAAATATATACTCCAAGAGCCCCTTCACTCAAAAATGGGGGGTGAGGCCAAACTAGAGATAGAGTAGATAACTTTGCTAGCAAACTGATGTTAAACTAAATATACATTATAGCAGAGTATTTTAAAATACTTTAAAAATAGAGGGTTGAGTTTGGATCTTAACTCTTTTGTGTGCACGCTTGCAGCTCGGGGGTCGTATTCCTGTGGTGGACAGCCTCTCTGAGCTGCTTCTCCGAGCAGAGGGCATCCCAGCGAGGCTCAACCCGCTGAGTCGGCTGGAGGCCCTCGTCACTGATGTTCAGACCTGGAAGGAGAGCGCAGCCAAGACATTCCTACTGAAAAACTCACCTTTCTCTCTCCTGGAGGTACAAACAGATATTAGTATTTTCTAGTCATTCAAATCTGTCCTCTAATTCTAACAGGACTAATAAATATTGTTGGCTTTCATGTTTCCAGGTGCTCTGTCCGAGGTGTGATGTAGGAACCGTACATCAAAAGTCGAGGACTAAAAAAGTAGCTAAGGAAGCTGCACCGATCAGTAAGAAATCGTCAACAAAACTGGAGTCCCTGTGTGACGTGGAGAGAGCGCTCTCTGAGAGCAAGGACTCTGCCTCTGCTGTGAGTGGGGCTGTAGTTGTTCTGTGTTACTGTTAGATTAACTGAATATTACATTTAAAACTCACTGCATCATGATACTGTGTTGGAAGTGTTCTAAATTTGCAAGAAGCCTTACCATCTTAAAATTCTTCCTGAATTATGCTGATAAAAGGTGACTTTAACTTCATGAAGTTCGGGGCTCTTGAGTCAGCTCATTTTAATGCCTACCACACTTCAGTTAGAATTTCAACCTTAATACAGGGGCTTAAATTATTTTATTAATCCAAACTGACCCTAAATGACCTTAATATAGGATATTTCTCTCTGGGGCAGAGAGCTTAAAGAGGAATGTTACCGGTTCAATTCATCACATCGCCTCTCTCCCCTTTTACTAATCAATTCAAGCTGTAAAAGCTGTGAAGCTAATATTTTACCTGTTTTGCTGCCTGTTGGACAGCATCTACTCCCCCTTAAAAACTATCAAACAGCCTAGGGGGCCAGAAATCCCTTTTGTTGACCTTTATGTAAGCCACAAAGCCACAAAAGGCAGGCTGGACTCCTCACTAAATGAACAGTGAAAATAGTTTTGCTTTAAATCATTGAAACTATTCCAACACAGTGTGGTGATATAACCTTGAGAGCCTTTCCTTATTTTCCTGTGTTTTATATCTTATTACACTGAATATCTTTGGGATTTGAGAATGGCCAACAAGATATTAAAAGACATTTAGAGACCTTTAGTAAATGGCTTTTTTTTAAAAGCGAATAATCTAAAATATAACTTGCAATCAACGAATGAATGATAATGTTGGTTGTAGTCATGAGTGTAAAGTGAGAGAAGTGATTTTCTATATAATAAGTTGCCTTTACTTTCTTTACAGATGGCCACTCTTGCTGATGTTCGCCAGAGGGAGATGGAGATCCTGTTGTCTCTGCGTACTTCCAATGAGTTCAAGTTCGTTCCTGCTGAAAACTGTAGTGCACTTAGTGTTTGCGTTTGCCAAAAGGCCCCTTCAGGAGCCATGATGCAGTGTGAGCTCTGTCGAGAAGTTTTCCACTGCGACTGCGTATCAACATCCCCCGACCTCGAGTTCGGCCAGGCCTGGCTCTGCCCGCTATGCCAGCGGTCGAGGAAACCGCCTCTGGACAAAGTGCTGCCGCTGCTGGCCTCACTGCAGAGGATCCGGGTTCGGCTGCCGGAAGGGGACGCCCTGCGCTTCCTCATCGAGAGGACGGTGCGATGGCAGCACAAAGTTCAGCAGGCCTGCACAGAGGGAGCGCTGGAGAAAGTGTCCAAGACGGTCAGTTGTTAAAACCCTTTTTGTAAATGTATTTGAATAAAAAAGACACTCGGCATACTAAAGGGGATTGATCTGTGTTTCAGGGGAGAGCTGGACCTGCAGTATCTTCACATCTGACTCAGGAAATAAACGGTTCATTTCTCCACACGGATCATCAATCTGTTCCACTCCAGGGTCAGTGTTAAACTTCAAGCTCTTTCCATCTTTTTATACTTTATTATTTTGTTAATTTCACCTCTAAACTCTTCGATCTCTGTCACAGGTCTCGGTCCGGAACTGGAGGAGCTGATGGTGGAGGGATTCCTGCTACAGGTCACTCTCCCTGAAACCGAGCAGCTGTACAGATACCTGCTGTACAAACTGGCCCCCCCGCCCTCACACAGCCCCCCCTGTGGGACCAACACAGAACCGGACCAACCTCCTCAGAAAGGGAGCCCCCAACACAACAAGGTAACGACAAATAGAGCAGAATTTGTTGCCCGGCTTCCTGTTCTGAATCACACACTAGTGTTTGTGATATTTATCCTGCTGAGACCTGGATTTAAAAGGGTTTTAATATTTTGATTTGAGTAAATTGGGATACAAGAAACATATCGCAAAGAATGTTTCCATCAATGATGTTATTGTTTTTTATTTGCCTATATATCTTTCTAATCAAATCCTTCTCATTAAAGGAATATCTGACAGCTGTATATCTGGCTCTTTCTCAAAATGATTAACAACATCTTGACCGCGTCGCTCGGGTTCCTAAAGAAGACTATTGTTAATAGTTATATTTACTGAAAAAGAGAAAGAGCAAGTCCCACTGTCTGCCACAAAACACATGACTCAAATAACGGCTTACATTTTAAATACATTAAAAACCTAATTCAATAAAGTTAAGAAAAATAACATCTCTACTAAGAACAGAAACTATCCATATTTCTTTATTAAATAGACCACTTAACCATACTTCCTTAAAAATTCAAATGTGCTGCAATTCCCCACAGTTTAAAAAAAGGCAGAAGAGGTTTTCTGTTGGCCGCATCCCAATGTGTGTAAAACTACAAATCCCAGGATGTGCTTCTCACTGTACAGCAGGAGTCAAAACTAACAAAATGCATGCATGGCGTTTAAAACACAGGCCTCAGTGTTGAACAGGGTCTCATCATTTCTATGTTTTCTCACAGAATGGAGTTCCCAGTGTAAAAAAGGAGTTGCTGAACAGTCAGAGCAAAAGGACCAAGCGACGTAAGGACAGCTCCGACTCGCAGCACAGCGAGAAGGCCAAGAAGTTCCGCAAAAAGAAATCCAAGAAGAGCAAAGAGAGGAGCGAAGACACCACGCGGACGTGCTCTCCCACACACACCATGTCCGACCACGCTAATTCAGACTCGGAGGAGGACTTCTCACTGTGTGCTGCACCATGGTGCAGAGAGCCAGAGGGGGATGAGGTTTGTTTTATATCAGTCAGATACATATACTGAAAGCACGTAGACCTGTCACAAGTTTATGGTATTGACTTATTGTAAAATATAGACATGACCTTAATATTGCCCGTTATGGTAACGTGTGTGTTTTTACATACCTGTCATTATTCAGACCAACATGACAGTGGAATAAAAAGCAGGGTTTTCCTACCATGATATGACTTGGGCATTATGCGGACATTGCGTTTTGGCATTAAATCTTCTAAAAGTGAAAATGTCGTTTATCGCAATGATGTGTCTGAACATACATTATACACACAACTGTATCTATTGTGATCGGCCTACTCACAGGGTTTAATGGTGGGTGTCTTTAACTGATTTTATGTTCTTGTTTTGTTGATCTTTTTTTCTCCTTATTTTGCTTTTAGGTAAACTGGGTCCAGTGTGACGGCAGCTGCAATCAGTGGTTCCACCAGGTTTGTGTTGGAGTTTCTGCTGAGCGAGCAGAGAAAGAGGACTATGTTTGCATAAGCTGCACACAGCCAGAGTACGACAGAGGGAAATGAAGACCAAAAAGTGACTTTGAAGGATCAGCAGTTTTTGTTGCAAGCCACAGCACTTAACGTTCACACCTGGACTCTGTGTGCTCCTGTTGCTTCTCCCCTTTACCTTCTGGCTTGCCCTTAATGAACTTAGTGAACCTGGTGCTATTTACTGTTTTTAATTTTCTCCAGAGTTACAAAAGACTTCTGTCACTGTTTTTCTTCACATGGCTGATTTTTCAGCCAATCAACTAATCCTTTCTGAAACTTTCCAAGACTCGATGCAGATGTACAAAACAGCAAAATGTTTCAAAAGCGCAGGGATTTTTCAACCAAAAACAAAATGACAATTTGACGTCACATTTTAGAACTGCTTTTTTATTTTACATACATCTGAACAATGTGAAACGTATTTTTCTCTTGTAGAGTAAATATTATTTATCCAAGCAATAACTGAACTGATGAATTGAGGTTTGGTTTTCACCAGAGATATATTTGTGCTCAGAAATTCTTCGAGAGAATCCCTTCTTGAAGCGAAAACCCTGAAGAATTCACTTTACGAATCCTATGATACTACACAGGTAACAACGGAACTTGAAATCAGAAACTTGAGCATCTGTTTGTCCGAGATTGTATATCTAATACTTTCCAAAGTAAGCACCTAACTATTTGCCCATATCCCTTAATAAGTCATTGACAAGAATATAAAGTCTGGTTCCGTATTGCGCTGTCTGCAGAGGGAAACAAGAATCTTGGCGCCGGGTGAGCCTGCGATTATGTTCACAAATTAATAATGAACTGTCCGACATCAAAGGAATGTACATTTTATTTTAGGGTGGTTTTTCCCTTTATGGTTTAGATGAAAATATTGTGTTGGACTTAGATTTAACACACTGTGTGATTAATTGCCACGGGTATATGACCTTTTTCTGCTCCTTTCGGTAAATAATATAATTCATATGTTGCAGTTTGCATTATAAAATAAATAAAAATATTTGTTCCCAAATGCCTGGACTCGTTCATCACCTGGGTACTGAATGTCATAAAATGTGAATGTAAAATGATTTGACTGTAGATTTTGGTGATTTGATTTTGAATTCCTCTGAGACTCACAGCATCTTTAAAAAACGTAAAACAACAGCAGGAAACACCTGCGCCTGTAGCCTGTGTGTATGAGGAAATACATTTTGTGTTTATCAGTTATACAATTGAGAATAATACATGCGACAAAACATACTCATAATGAAATAAAACAATGCTTTTTTTGTGTGTGTGTATTCATACATACATACATACATACATATACAACTAAAGAAATGTATACATCTTTGGTTTTGAATGAAGATGTTATGGCACCATACTACAATCTAGTACAAATTAGAACAGGTTTCACCGTTTTGAACCTTTTTTTTATTGAGTATTGACAACATTTCAGTTTTCCGGGCACATAAAACCAGTTAAAATCACTACAAAGACACCTTCAGGCATCAAAAGTAAATCCGTAAACTAAATCTAAGGCATATCAAAAGTGTATTGTATATATTGTGTTTGTTTTGAAATTGTAAACAATTGGTACCTGTAAATGAAAAAGAAACGTTACATTATATCACTAACATAGTCATTATAAAAAACTTCGCATTAAAAAAGATCCCTCCCCTCTATGGAAAAAATATAATCCTCCTATTCTAAATTCACCTTTATATTTCCAACCCCTACACCTTTGGCTTTAATAATCTACGGTTGTATTGTTCTGGTTTTGTTTTAATCCTGATCCTCCCCAAAAAGTTGGATAGATAGATAGTAATTGTTTAACATTAACAAAAGCCCAGCCTGAGGTACCTTTAGACTGAACTCAGGGAAGAAAACACAGGCTACTGCGGGGGGCGTGGCCTGCTGCTCACTGACTCGCCATTTTCCTCCTGTTGTTGTTAGCTTGCTAGCTAAACAAGCTAGCATTATCCGCGGTAAAATAAAGTCTTGAAAAACTTACTGCTGGGTTATTGTAGGTAGTTAAACGCTACTTCTCCCCCGTCAGCATGGACGAGGAATACTACAGCGGCGGTGGCAGAGACTGGGAGGGCACGGGGGAGGCTCCCATGGTGAGACTTGTTGCTGATCAGAGAGCACAGCTACTAAGCTAACATTAGCTCAGCAGCATTAGCTTCTCTGCTGCTGCACACGCTAGTGGTTTGTTGTGACAACGCTAAAATACCGGTCAGCTAACACAAAAGTGATGTGTAAAAAGATATGTCCACACAGATGCACTCATTAGATGTAACGCAGCTCTGTTAGCCGGCTACAGGCTAACTAACATTACACTAACTTTTGAAAAATGTATCTAAAGTTGCAGGTTAATTGTGGCACAGATCATTTATCATGTTTCTTACTACATGAACTATTGTGCGTAACATTATATGGTATTTGGGTTGTACAGATAAACATAATAGTCTGCAGCAAAAGCTTGAATAACCAATTAACAATTGGTTAATATCCCCCTGGAATTTGAGAGACTGGGATGGAGACTTTTCACTATTTTCTGACATTTTAGAGGGCAAACAATTTATGAAGTAAGCATTATCAGATTAATTGATCATTCAAATGATTGTCAGTTGCTGCCCTTGTTTAATGTTGCACCTGCACATCCAACAATAAAAGACAAGACCAACATGAAGTACCTCATTTAGATTCTTACGTAAAGTCCCCTTTTTTTGTGGACGTTAAGTAAACGTTTACCCTTCATTGAGCTCATCAAAAGAGTAGAAGTTTTCAACAATATTTTAGTGTGATTTGAACCTGATGATACTCAGACAGTATATATAATGTATAGTGTTTTTTATGTGGCACTGGTGAATCTTTCTCTGATATTTCAGTGTTGTTACCGATTTAAATGTTTTTGTTAGAGCCAATATTAAAGCATAAACTCATGTATCGATTTTAATTTGTGAAGGAATATGTGGAAGGGGAAAATGATGGGAAAATCCAGGAAGACTGCCTGCAGAAATTCTCCAGTAGGGATTACATCATGGAGCCTGCCGTCTTCAACACTCTCAAAACGTAAGCACATTTGCACATATTTCATTGTGTTGTTCTTCTATTCTATGTTTGATTCTTGATTTTTCAAAACGTGCTTTACTCTTTAAGTATTTTTTGTATTCATAGCTCCAAAACACGGAGTCTTCCTGGCTATAAACCAAATTCTAACCTTCTACTACTTTAAAATGAGAACACAAAGTAACTTAACACTGCACAGGAGTAATGCTGAGTTTGTAATTTAAGAGCACAGTAAACCCTAAAGACACACTGAGATTATAACGATTGAAATCATTATTTTTTTTCAGATATTTCCAGTCTGGCGGCTCTCCAGAACACGTCATCCAGCTTCTCTCTGAAAATTACTCTGCTGTGGCTCAGACCGTCAACCTGCTGGCAGAGTGGCTCATCCAGATGGGTAGGTGTCAGGCTACCTGATCCAGCAGCATTTTCTGGGAAATAAAAAACATCCTCTTCCTCCTCTGATTGTTACTTTCTTTGTCAATGATTACCGTTCATTAATATGTCATTTCTTTATTTTGACTGCAGGTGTAGAGCCAGCTCAGGTCCAAGAGCGAGTAGAAAATCACCTCAAGAGTCTCCTGATAAAACACTTTGACCCTCAGAAAGCTGATTCTATTTTCACTGTTGAGGGAGAGGTGAGATTTCTCAAGTGATCACAAACCCTGAAGATGTTGTGTTTCCTAATATTTTATTTTTGTGTATTTGCATCTGCATATTGTCACTTGTAATGATCTGTTCAGTTTTGTTCTGTAAAGGACTACCTTTATAAATAGGCCTTTTTGTAAACTATGACATGTTTACATCTAGTCTTTTTAGACTGTTGTTAATAAACATTCTCTGTTGCTAACAAATAAATAGCACATACAAGTTCAGCTTTAAAGAACCAAACCAATCCAGTCTCTTGTGTTTTCAGACTCCAGCTTGGCTCGAGCAGATGATAGCTCACACTACGTGGAGAGATCTTTTCTATAAGCTGGCAGAGGCGCACCCAGACTGCCTGATGCTTAACTTCACTGTAAAGGTATGATAATGTTAGTATCAGTAAAGCAGGTTCTGGCCCATGTTTAGTGCCGATGATGTATGTATTATCATGTATTATTTTAATTAAATCTTCCAGAATTATACTAATTTCAAGTTTTTCTAAAGAAAGATGATATTATCACCCTAAATGTTTTCCTCTTTGAACATTTTTTAATGGAAATTTGTATGCTGGCAGCTTTAGATGATTACTGATCAATTATTCAGTCTTTCGGACTAAACTATATTTTAATGAATTGATAAATAAAATGTATTGATAGTTCAACGCTGTAAAGGATCAATATGTTCAGCTGTCACTAAAGTCACTGTGTTAATACCTGTTATTAATGTTGAACTGTTGTTTGTTTTTACGCCTAATGCCTGAAAATACTTTTCCGAAGCGTCTGTATTTGACGTCATGTGTTTGTGTTTAGCTTATTTCAGACGCAGGATATCAGGGTGAGATCACCAGTGTGTCCACAGCGTGTCAGCAGCTGGAGGTTTTCTCTCGGGTGTTGAGGACATCTTTGGCCACGCTGATGGATGGAGGAGAAGAAAACCTGGAGAAGAACCTGCCAGAATTTGCTGTGAGGCTGCTAAATTTAAATTCCTATTCGTCTGTTTGCTGCATGTGACGACCTTTGGTGAGTATTTCGCTCCTCTCTCCTGCAGAAGATGGTTTGTCACGGCGAGCACACCTACCTGTTTGCCCAGGCGATGATGTCCATCCTCTCTCAGGAGGAGCAGGGCGGGTCGGCTGTTCGCAGGATCGGACAGGAGGTGCAGAAGTCGGCGCATGAGCGGTACCTTTGTGTCTTTTTCATCTGCTTTCTATTGTTTCAGGGAGTGTAACTGATAGATATTCGGATCATTTTGCTGAATATAACCAGGAACCTGCTCACTCTGGATATTAATTCTGAGTTTGTGACACAGGGGTCACGATGCCAGTCAGATTACCCTCGCACTCGGGACAGCAGCAGCGTACCCTCGGGCCTGCCAGGCGCTGGGCGCCATGCTGTCTAAAGGAGCCCTGAATCCTGCAGATATCACCGTTCTGTTCAAGATGTTCAGCAGCATGGACCCGCCTCCTGTGGAGCTGGTGAGGACGGAGCTCCTTTTACCCTGTATGTTCCCACTACCTGCTCTTCAAGATGCTGCCATGTTTATTCTTCTTCCTCTATAGATCCGAGTGCCTGCCTTTCTGGACCTGTTTATGCAGTCACTGTTTAAGCCCGGATCAAAGATCAACCAAGACCATAAACACAAATACATCCACATCCTGGCCTACGCTGCCAGTGTAGTCGAAACGTGGAAAAAGGTACAGAGAACGGGGATGACTGCTGCGGTGTCTGTGTGTTGGTAGAACATGATCGACTAAATTCAGACTGAAGGCTAAAGAAAACAAATCTGATCTGGAACATGGAATCAGATATTTTCACTCTTATTTGAGTTCCTAATAATAAGATCCAGGTTGGATTTCTTTGCAAGGCAACCTCAGTTTGCGACCTGCACATCACTCTTGATCCATGTCAGTTACATTTTGCACTCGTGGGAGTCTAGTTGAGGGGAACTGCCACATTAAAATAAGTAAAGCGGTACCTTCGTGTTCTAACTTTGTTTTTGTTCTGTGAACATGCGGCTCAGTTCAAGGCTGTGACCACTTCACAGTGCAATCTGATATTGGTCACAGACAAACAAAATTAGTTGCTTTATTTAATAAGATTAACTGGCTAGTGTAGTTTATTTGAAGTTACTTATTTCCTTTCAGAATTCTCATTTATGCTCTTTTTGGACCTATTTTTCTGTTTAACTTCAGAACAAGCGAGTCAACATCAATAAAGACGAGCTGAAGTCGACTTCTAAAGCCATCGAGACTGTGCACAACCTGTGCTGCAACGAGAATAAAGGAGCCACAGAGCTGGTGGCTGAACTCGGCACGCTATACCAGTGCATCCGGTGAGTAGACCGCTGAACGCCTGCCACGTGTTATTATTGTAAAACAGGGAGGGAGGGGTTATATAAGAGGCAACACATTTATAATGATTGCTTTGGGAGAAGAAATCTGTGAGGATTTCAGTCGTGGTGGGGTAAACAAATTGAAGATTAAAGTTCATGAGGGACTGAATGAGAAATATTGAAGGTGTTTGACCCCAGATATTATTAATTGACTTGCTTAAAGGCTGATATGACTATATGAGTCTTGGTACTATTTCAAAAGATATCTTTATTTAATCATTTGATTTATAAACATTTTCCTCTGCAAAACCAGAAAATGAGACAGCTGTGCGGGAATTTTGCCTAGAAATAACTAGTAAAAATAAGGTTGTAAATCCTTTGTGTGATTTAGATCAGGAAATTCATTATCTCCTAGGAATTCAGTGACAGCTTTTACCACAGCTTGTCTATGCTTATCACTAAAACAATTTGTATAAAAAATAATGACTATGTTGGCTGGGCCATTCTCACACCATGTTTGTGTGTCCAGGTTTCCAGTAGTTGCTATGGGAGTTTTGAAATGGGTGGACTGGACCGTGTCTGAGCCGCGGTACTTCCAGCTGCAGACAGACCACACCCCAGTGCATTTGGCCCTACTGGACGAGGTACAACATCACCACCATACACTTCCACATTTTATCTTTCAGAAAGCAGCTAAATTAAAAATGAATGCTTCCTCCACACAGATCTGCACGTGTCACCAGCTGCTGCACCCGCAGGTCCTCCAGCTGCTCATCAAGCTCTTTGAGACGGAGCACTCGCAGCTGGATGTCATGGAGCAGGTCAGTTAGTGTCACTACAACCGTCATGAAGTAAACCGAAACGTGGAAAAATATTGTTATAAAAATGATATCCTTTAGGTGAAACTAATAGTGTCTGCTTAAATAAGATATTATGTTTATGGTGATTTTTTTCTGCTATATCAGTACAGAAAATAGGGGGACGCCATTCCAAGAGATGCCGCAATTTCTTCACTATTAATCTCTGTTTTGTTTTCGGGTTGCCAGTGCTTCTTACTGCTGTATGTTGTAACTGTGAATGTATCCTCCCTCAGCTGGAGTTGAAGAAGACACTGCTGGACCGAATGGTTCATCTGCTGAGCCGTGGCTACGTGCTGCCTGTAGTGGGTTACATTCGCAAATGTCTTGAGAAACTCAACACGGACATCTCCCTCATTAGATATTTTGTCACTGAGGTAAAGACTGCTCTCTCATTTGTGTCTTCAAATAAAACGCCTTTTTTTTAAATGCTACTTGTGCGTTCAAACAAACCAACTGATTGTACTCAAATGTTTCTCTGTGAAGGTGCTGGATGTGATCGCGCCTCCCTACACGTCAGACTTCGTTCAGCTCTTCCTGCCCATCCTGGAGAACGACAGCATCGCAGGGACAATCCGCACAGAGGGGGAGCACGACCCCGTGGCAGAGTTCATAGGTGAGTCGCCTGCTAACATTTTAATTCAAATCTGAAGAAGTGAGGACGACACGATCAACAGCTTTGAAAGTACACAAAAATAATACGGTGGTTTTCACACAAACAGTAAAACTAGGAAGTAAAATAACGTCTGTTTATCTTCCTATTGAAGTACAGATATGTACAGTACATGTAGTGAGTGACTTTCCTGTTTTTCAGCTCACTGCAAGTCAAACTTCATCATGATAAACTGATGCGGAGAGGATCCTGTTGGGGACTGAAGCAGAAAGACCAAAAAAGGAGATCTGTGCACCCCTAATGTTCTGCTGGATGTTGAAGCACAAAGCTCAGAGACTGACTGCTCAGTTTGACCCAGTAGAATGATTTGTTTCTATCGTGGCAACAAACTGGAAGTGTCACTAAGCTGACGGAAAACAGCAGCAGTAAAACAGACGGTTTGAAGGACAAGCCTCTGAAGATGCAGCTAAACGTTTTATTTTTCACCTGTATATTTGATTTTTCTATATTTTATGTTGCCTTAAGTAGTTTTAAAAATAAAATCTTAAATATGTCCTTTCTTTCGTGATGGTTTTTTTCCAGTTTTATAATTAACATCACATTGGACAACACAAATAGAGCTGCAGACAGACGAGACTAAAGGTTTCACAGCAGTTCCCTAACCCGGCTCCACAGATTCAGAGGACAAATAAAGACCGATAATAATGACATCCAAGCAACTGTAATAAAATCACCACAGGACACTTTTTACAGACATGTTTACTTCAGGTTAGGTGAGGAATGTCAGTTTGAAAGAAAAACAAAGATGTCCTTTTTTCCAACATTTTTAATGTTTAGTTTGTGTGAAAACAGAAAGAAATGACATCAACATTATTCTTAACTGCCAGTGCATGTAAGGCACACTTTAAACACCACACACTTAAAACAGTTGGTGTCGGAGCAAGGCAGGACAAATTATAAGCAGTGTTCTTTGGCTGAGTCAGTTTGCATTATCTTATCTAAAAATAAATAAGGCTTTTCAGCATGCTGTGCTTGAATTTAGCAGAAATTAGCAATGAAGTGTTTCAGTTCTCCTGATACATTTATATTTCTAATCACTGTCTGACACAAATTGGAAAATCTGCATTGATTCAAGCAGGTCTGATATCCAGCTGGAAGACCATGGCACTGAGCTGTGACCCCCTGATTAAAGTGTAAAAAATAGGTCTCATGAAACAAATCTAAACGCATTCCCTTTACAACTTTTACACATAAAAGCATTCCCTCTGCCAGAGACAGGAAGTGCCGCTGTTGCATCTACAGATATCCCTTGGGGACAACTGGGTCACCGTACATGCAGTCCTCCTCCACCGCCAGGTTGTATGAGCTTCCACTTCCTCCCTTGTAGGCACTGGTCACGATCCTGAGCCAGCCCTTCTCACCCTGGGGAGAGTGGGGGAGTGAATCAGCCACAATTTTTGTTTATTGATCCATAATCATTATACTTTTTCAAGCCAAAATGCTAAACAGTTTTAGCTTTTCAATTGTGAAGCTTTGTCTTATGTGGCTGTGATTTTAACAAACAATATGTCATTTTCTGCCACTGCAGGTCTCAGTCAAAACAATAAAAGAGAGGGTTCATGGGAGTTTTTACATATATATTTTTAATAAATATTGGTTTTATTAGTTGAACAGCAATGAATTTAAAGACGTCAACAAAAATTTAGAAAATTACACTAAATAAATGCCAACTTCAGTTTTCTTGACATTTTATGGATAAAACTCCAGTCAGAGTTTGGCAAAAGGAAGCCAAGGATGTGGCCACTGTCCGTCACATTTGATTAAACCACATCCACACAGTCTCCATGTAGCTGAAAAACTGAGCTTTGACTGTTAATCTATTAATAAAGAATACCCAAGATATTTATCTGGAACTAACGAGGTTTTCAGGGTTTGACATTTGTGTAAACGGAATGAAAATGACTTCCTGCAAATGGTCTCTCCGAATGCAGGGTTTTTATTTTGGCGGTAGATCTGACATTCACTCATACATTTACTGTAGGAAGTTCTTCATTACATTAAGACTTACCCATGGCTCTCCCCAGGAGTTGCGTACAATCCAGTATTCAACACCGTTCTCCACTCCCCATCCTGCCACTGAAATGATGTGGTTGATATAAGCGTCCTCCTGATATTCAAAGTACAGACCTCCGGTGTATGCATCCAACTTCTCTGTGGCCATTATCCCACAGCTGGAGAAAAACACACATAGCAGATTCAATCAAAAACAGGAAGGTGTGGAAATACTGCACAATCAAACCAAGCAATAAAAAAGGCTAAGGCCAACACCACAATGTTACAAACCTGATGGGTCCCCTAGCGTAGATCTCAGCCATCATCTTCTCCCTTCCGCTGACAGCTCCATAATCGTCCACCTTCCACAGGGTGTAGTTCTTCACAATATTGCACACTCCAAAGGTGGTGCAGGTGCCACACTCATTGAAGGGTTTGCAGTCTATAGAGAGAAGCACAGAACACATTACAGTTTAGTGGTGACACTTATATTTTAAAAGAATGTGTGTGTCTAATCTATGAACATATATAGTTATTTACTTTGGTCTTTAGCTTGGTAGTTGTTGCAGGTCTCATCTGGGATGCCATGTTTGTTAGCGTACTCCCACACACCAGTGTGATCTCCTCCGTGGCAGGTGCCGGCGTTCCCACAGTCGATCACATTCTGGACCGAGAGATAAGCAGATGGCCACGCTCCATTTCTCTTTATGTTAATGCGATCTGGTTGCACAGCAGAAACAGAGAAATTAGAATTACTGAACGCCAAACTAGTTCTGTTAATCATTTCTGTGCAAAGAGGAAGTGGCACACCAATGTGACATTAAAATGTGTCTGAAGAGTCATGTGAGGAACTGCTACAACCCAAAATAATTGAGGTTGTTTTAAAAGCACCTGATCGGAAAAGCTATTTTGATTCATACCTGCCATGGCGCTGGTGCTGCCATGGGCCCAGCAGGAGCCGCAGTACTGGGGGATGTGCTGGTTGCGGGTCGTGCTCACAAAGTTGGTGCCATTGATGTTCCTCCAGTCCCAGGATTTGGGCAGTTCAGAAATGTTTAAATACTCATGGGGACGAGGAGCAGTCCTGTGAATGGAAAGGTGGTTAGATACATTAGATCTGTAGCAGCAACACACAGCTGCAAATAAGATTCACATTTTGATTAAAATGATTGCAGAGTATTTTCACAATTATTAATTAATTAATTGGTGGATGATATTCAAAAATAAAGTTTGAAAACTGTATTTAAAAAAAGAAGGTCCAACCACTTGCTAAATGTCCAAGGTGATTTAAATGGGATAGTCTGGCATTTTTGGATTTATTTCATTTACCATTTCCTGGAGCATACTGACATACAAAATGATGGCTGGAATAATGAACTGATTTTTGTACGGAAGAGCATAAGGGCCACATGAAAATGTATTAATGGGATGTGACTAAGTAAAAAGAAAATGTTGAGTTCTGAAAAAAGTCAGTATTAAATTTGTTTCTTCAGTTTTGTTCACTTTTGTCTCATGTGGCCCTAATCCTCTTCCGTAGACTTGTGCCATTTCTCTGCTATGGTTGAACTGTAGGGAGGGTAACTGCTAGCTTCCTCACAGTGTGATTCACTAGAACTCGTGATTTGCACAAAGTGAAAGTCACTTAAAATTTTTGTTTAATGTTGTTCAATTTTACAATACACAGAAAACACAAGAATAATAGTACAACATAAGTCCTACGTTGAATCCAAATATACCACCAGTAACTTTTGTTTGCATCCCTACACCCCCAGTAGCTATATTTGCATGACATAACGTTGTATAAAGAGTCACTCAGCAGAGCCGTGTTGTTGACATGAAGTTGCCTTATCTTCTTAAAGCAACTAGCGGCTATTTCTAGCTAACGTTAGCTAGCCAGCTACATACAATACCGTGTTACGCTGCTTCATAACCGTTTACTAATTTATTATAAACATGTCTCAAACAGTTTAAACTCACTTTAGCCCAAAGTCGTGTTTCCTCGGAGAGCGGACATAACACGGCTGCTTCTGGCTGAAGAACACTCCGGCGCTCACACAGGACAGAAGGACTGAAAACAGGAAGACTGAACCGGTCAGAGCCATCTTTACAGCGAGCACCGAGCAGCGGCCAGTGGACGTTAGGGTTACCCGGGAGAGGCCGAGGCGTTCAGGTGTCGTTGGCAGAGGCTGAAGCCGGTGAATGAGTCTGTGGATGAACTCTCCGTGCTGATAAACCCGTACGGAGACTCAGTCATGTGACCAGTAAATCACATCCCACATGCTAACGAGGATGTTAGGTTTTGTTTTTTTTAGCACAAGGAACTTGTACATTACAAAACAGTGAGGGAATTAACATAAACATACTACTATAAAATACGAACAATTATATGTTGCATGAGTCGGTTGGTCACATCACATGACATTGAAGTGATTTAACAAAAAATGAGTTTTCAATTAAAAATCGCTACATTTTCTTCAAAATGTTCATTACAAATTTCAAAGCACAATAATTAAATGAAAAAGTTGTTCAGTTATTTAACAATGGTAATTTATTTGGGATGTGCTTTTCCGGTGTAGTTTCACAATGCACAGGATGCAGTTAGTCACTGTGTCACGCGACATTGAAACAATTTAAAAAAAAAACGTTTCAATTAAAAAACTATTAATTTTTTTATTAAAAAGCTATCCACCTAAATAAAAGTTGTCTATTCTATTTGCCAGTGCAGTTTTACGATTCCTTACTTATATGGAGTTAGGTCACATGATATGGAATGATTTGTAGGCCTATGGGAAACAAATGTAGACTCTGAAAAGCAACTGAAAAACCAAACCCTTATTCGTACATTTACAAACGAAGGATGGAGAAAAAAAAATAGAGAATACTAATCTAATGTAATGCAATATGAAATATAGTAGACATGCAGTTTATTGCAAACGTAATGTCAGCAGTTTGAGTCAACCACTTTTATTCCCTTATTATGTTCACACTTGTTTTTTTTTCAAATTAGCCATTATAAAGATTAGTATCCCTGAAGTTCTGTAAAATGTTGAGGTCTGAAAACCACATAATAGCAATTTAAAGGAAACCTGCAGAAAACTTAGATTTAACACATTTACATTACGTTGTTGCCAACTGGTTATTTTGGAGTCTAAACCTCTTTAAAACAAATGACAAACAATGTACGTTGATGGGTATCTAATACATTAATTCATGAAAAGTGGAAACTGACAAAGTTATTTCGTAGAAAAAAATGTGAGTTGAGGGGTGCTTTAAACCTAATCTCAGCAGAATAAATTCCCCCAAAATCTTGTATGCGCAAGATATTTGTGTCAGCATTTTACTTCACAAGCACTGAGGTCAGTTGGCACTTCCTCTATTGAAGGTAAACATGATTGTCACAAGGGTGGAAAAAAAACATCTATGCTTAAATTAGTTGAATACTTACCGAGTTAACTTCTGGTTTGTGCATTTTGTGCTGACAAAGCCTAAGTGTGAACTCATCCGACAAAAATGTCAACGCTTACTCCACAGTTTGGTCCGAAGATTACACAATCCAATTATCAACAGGGTGAATTTAAATGGCAGTTGTTACCAAAAAAGAGAAATATAGCAATTTTTCACAAGAACAAGTAAGCTTTTAATTCTTGACTGCTTTAAAGAATCATTGACAACAATGCCTGCAGATGAGGTGGATAGACAAAAACAAGGTGTATGTTTAACAAGGTAAACCAACAGTAAAAGAATCTCTGCTGAAAAACAATTAAGATTTCTCATTTATTCTTTCATGAAGATTTTATAAATCATCAATTTCATCACGAACAATTGAAATGTCAAGAAGCTAGGAGAGGTGATCAGTGCAGCAAGTGAAAAGTAATGAGGAGAAACAAGAGCCTGCGGTTTATCATGTATTACACACCCAATTGACTGATGGTTTACCAAACTTTTCAGTGAATTTTGATCAAACAAAGGAAGTTGAATCGCAGTTTTAAATGATTCAACTCTAACTGTATGAGCACTTTACTTCTCTGCATGACTTTGGGGTGTGGGATGATCTGGGTTGGTGGAATTAGCTGTTTGTTCTACACCAGTCTTCGCCTCTTGCAGTCACGCTCCATCTTGTCTTCAGACGTGTTGGTGGCTGCACCCAGAGGAGACACTTGGTTCAGCATGGAGTCATCTGATGCCTGACCAAACAGGGCCATTAGCAAAGCAACGCCAAATCCTGTTGCACGCTCCCCCTGCAGAGACAACATACAAGACAACAATATGGTTCAGATTTCAGTGTCATTACTGTAAACATACCCTGTAGTTATCTTTTTAATGAGTTAATGTGACTGAAACATGAGACCTTGTTACATTTAACAAAAACAATGAACTGCTGATAAGAACAGAATACTGCAGGCTTAACTACAGTACATGTGATTATGAGCCTTGTTTTTTTTACAAGCTAAATCACAAGACCAAGACGGTGTAAGATACTTTTTTATAACTATCACAACCTTCAAAGTGGTTTGTCTGTCAGCAGGATTACAGGTAAAACATCTTGGCCCATGCAAGTAAAACAACTGGCATAGGCCAAAGAACCCATTACATGCATTATGTTTTACTTTGGTTAACATTCAGGTCATAAAAAGTAATAGAATTGTAAGAGGTCAGTAGTATGTCCCAGATATCATATTTCAAAAATGTCACAGAAGCTTTTAGAAAGGCCATGAAAAAGTAATATTATAGTAGACTACAGGAGTTGGGTTAACCTGACACTGTAGGTCTATGTGCACATGTGTCTTTCTCAAAAAGAGATTTTTAAAAAAAGGTACAGAATACCAGCAGCTAAAGTAAGACAAAGTTTGTATTAGTATACTTCCGGACTCCAAAGTTACACTGCAACATGTAAATTGTTATGTCACACTCCTGTTCTGCTACTGTGCACAATTCAGCTTGAGAAATGTCTTGTCAGGCCAGTTGCAGACAGCTGAGAACAAGCATGCCAAAAAGGTTTAAAAAAATAAGAAATAAAACTTGTTTACTCACAGCATGGACGGGGGAGGCGATGTCCACATGGACCCAGACACCAGGCCAATCAAAGCCCAGGTGGGAGCCAATAAAGAGTCCGGCACAGGAGCTCTGTGCGTTCTCCCGATCCTGCCAAAACAAGAAAAGGAAGATCATCATCGGCAACTTCCAAATGGATGACTATCAAATGAATATGTGCAACTAGATATTAGAGAGGAAACAATTAGTCGACCTATATGTGCATAGTTTAAGTTTCATACCGATACTGTTTTCTGCTGCTAAATATGGAATAATTCAAAGATTTTTTCCTGCTATTATAATCTACCCTGAACCATTCTAATGGAACATTTCCAAGGATCTGTTCAGATGAATTTAGGTTTTCCAGGTTTTTTGGCACCCTTGAAAAGGCAGAGTTTCCACCATAAAAAAATCTAGCGTGGCTCTGAGCTGACCACAGAAAAAAAACATTGCTGTTGTAGGCTTTAAAATTGTACCAAAAAAAAACAGCGAAAGCCGCTAGAGAGGTTTAACAAAACTTAGCAAAAGATACAAAATATTCAGGTTCAGTGAGCATCAAAGCCTTGAACTACAATGTTTTTAAGTGTTTCAAATGAAATGCATTTAGTTTTGCTGATCTTGTATTTTCTCACTTACTGCCACAGAGTTTTTCATGTCAGCCATGGCAGAGGTGAACTCGCTGTAGTGCAGCTCGGGGCAGTAGACCAGGGGGTGAGCGAGATCTCCGCTGCTGCGGCCAGCGCGCACACATGCAACCTCCCACTTCTCACTGTTAGTCATCACAGCAGCATGGTACTTCCCTGTGGAGATCCCCTACAGATTAAAAAAAACAAACAAACAAACAAAAAAACGTGTTAGAAAGTCAAGTTGATTGATAGTTTTCATCTTTTCAGGGGCTGTGTTGGTTTACATGTTGATATCTATTCTCTCGCTATGCAACGTTGAACAACAGTCTGTAAGAGGCTATCACCCACCTGTGCCCCAGTCAGTGTGGCCATGTCCAGAATAATATCAGCAGAGAGGTCTTTGCTGGCGTACACCACTCCATCAGCCAGCACCAGCCTGCCCTCTGCATCAGTGTTATTGATCTCCACTGTCCTTGAAAAGAAAAAACACAACAAAATTAGGTTTTTTTTAATACCAGAGCCCATATTCATTCCTGTTGATTTGTTATAGCTTGTAAAATAATAATCAGTCATGGGGTAAAAGATTGATGAGTCACAAGACTTATCTGTTCAGCTCTAGTGCAGTCATACCGTGACGGAACATTCAAATCAAATCATATAATACACTAGTATTGAAGAGAGTCTCACTTTCCAGAGTAGAGAGTGTGGATATCATCAGGCCGTGTGGCTGTGGGTCCAACTGCATTCTCTGCGAGGCAAAACACTGCATGGAGGTTATCTTTAAAGCCCTGGAGCAAACAGAGGAGAGTCTTATTAAAATGTCTCTGCTGCAGAGAAACAGAGAACAGCTGGGACAGATGATCTGAAAACTCACCTGTTTGATAGTAGCTCTAAACGCTCCCAAAATGGCAGCAGCTCCACCACAGTCTCTTTTCATTCCTGGCATCGAGGTCTAGAATAAAAACATTTATTTATAAGAAAAAGCGAATTTTATTTTGGAGTCTAGCATGTATTGATCAGGAAAAGGACTCAGTGTCAGAAAAGCTTATCAGCTGGTTTGTAAACCTTGTCGCTGCAGATTTAAGAAAGCTCATGTGCAAACAGATAACTGATAAAAGAATAAAAGCTGAACAGATCAGCATTTTACAGTGTGTCTGAGGAAAAACAGGAGTACCTTTCCCTTGATGCTGAGTCCTCCAGTGTCATACACAATGCCCTTGCCCACCCATGCAATGGTTTGGGTTGCACCTTCTGGAGTGTGGCTCAGGATCGCCAATGCAGGAGGATGCTCTGCTGCCTTGCCCACTCCATAGATACCTGACGAGGTAGAGAGAAAGAAAACACATGAATAAAAATGTATATTTAGAAAAAAACAACAAAAAACATTGAGCTAAAAATCAGTTTTTCCAAAAGGTCAGAAGTCATGTTATAAGATGATCACAGACAATGTACCTCCAAATCCTCTGTGTTTCAGCTCCTCTCCACGAATGATTACTGGAGTTATTCCAAGGTCAGCTCCCACAGCTTTGATCTCCTGAAACAGAAAAGAATGTCTGTGACGGGGTGGGGGGCTGAAGCAAAACAAAAGAACCATGTTCTTGTAGTAGGGTCAACATTTCCAAAAGAGATGTAGTTTACGTACATCCAAGAAGTGATCTGTATTCATCTCATTGCATGGTGTGTCCACAATGCGAGCTGCCATCCTCACTCCATGAGCAGCGTTAGAGAGACACTGAAAAGAAAAATAAGTCTTAAGCTATGGCAGGCAGCAGTTCAAATAAACCAGTCGTTCAAAAAACATGCTATTTCTAAATAAAGTCACACTTTAACGACTCTAAAAGATTGTGATAGGACAATAAAGAACAAAAATAAAAACACACAAGAAGTACCTCAAGTTGTGCGACACCCAGAGCACTGTTCTCCTCCCCGACAACCACAATTTCCACAGTGACGTGTTTCTTCTCAGCCCTGCGTGAAGAATTGGAGCGGCGAGAGAAAATGGGGAAGGCCCTGGCGATTGCACAGGAGGACGCAAACACATCTGAACGCTCACACACCATCTGGAGAGGGAAGTAACACTCATATCAGACACAAGTGCCAGAGGGCTATTATAAAATATATTCTAAGTATGTGTAATGTCAGGAAAAATATACAGAGCCATGCATACTCCGGTCATTCACTACAAGGGGGTAGGCAGGTTGATGACATTTCTATCATTGATGGCATAAAGCCAAGAAAAAAAGAAACGTAACTGAAGGAACTGAACCTTCTAACTGGAGAGATGTGCAAACCTGATTTGACGGAACTCGTGACAAAACAGCTATAAAGTATATACAGCTTAAAGTCCTCCCTGACCTCTTGGGTGAGCGGAGAAAAGTAAAACCACCCCTAATCCTATAATGTTACAGGCAATAACAAATACAATTTTCAATTCTTTAGATACTGACCACAATACAGCGGTTGTTTCCTCCGGGCAGGCAGGAGCGGACCAGACGTGACACAAAATGGGCAGAGGACTGGCTGTTGTGCCTGCTGACACGTGAAGGAAGGGCAGCCACCGTAGCATGGTTGAGGTAAAGAGGGCAGCTGTCGGTGGGGTTCGGGTTCAAACCACTGAGAGCCGCCTGCCAGATCTGAGAAGACACAGGACAAAACTTAAATATTACACTCACTATGGACACAGGAGAGCAGAAATATATTTGTTTGCTAAATGATTGGTTCAGAGTGAATTCAAAACTTGGAATCGCAAATATCAACTACTAATGTAGAAAAGAAAAGTAGTCAATTGTATTGGCTTTCCTTTTGCTTTGGACAATTGTTTGGGGCAATTAAACAGTTAATCTAAAAATAACTGGCACATATTATATCAAAAAATATTACCAGTTGGCTCTATATCCATTTGAATATTTAAGTTGACCATATTTCTGTATATTAATGTTTAGGATAAGTAATTCCGCTAACATCCAATATAAACCCTGCAAGGCTGTGGTCATAGTCAAGTGTTGAGTGGTGTATATGCAACTTGGAAACTCTGAAGATTCATCGCTTGCATACTTGAGAAATATTTACATTTGATTAAAACCAGACAGAAATGAAGGCAATATGAGAGTAGAAACTGTGATAAGGCGATGTAAAACAGGCTTCCAAGAGTCCAGACTGTGTCACAACGGCCAGCTTAAGTAGGGCATATCACTTTTATGAGCCTGGAAAATCAAAAAGCAGAACTATAATATTGGTGAATCATTGTCAGAGGATATTGAGAAGCACAGACACACTCTTTAGACTTTATAGATTGGCTGTCCCCTTTGAAGAACACCTTTGGAGGACTTTGCACAGGGTCTAGACTTGTCAGTGCAACACAGACATTGTATTTGAAATACTTATTTTATGTACTTTTTCTTTACCCGAGTTACATTACTTACATGTTAGATTTAAGTAATTGTACACATAAAGGCAACACTAATTTAAATTCAGAAATATATATATAAATCTGAAATAAGCTCGAGTAATATAAAAATCTTCAAGATGTACTAGATAATAAGGATTCTACTTTACTTTCGGTTCTATAACTATATTTAGATTTTTAATGGAAAAATTTGGATTTTTCAGAGTATGCATTTAAATGTAGTAATTGGTACTTTTAAAGTAAAAGGTCTAAATTCCTCTTCCACCACTGCTTTTGATTATAATTTAGGGTCTAAACACCTGGTTTTTTCGCGCGTTATATTTCTGGGACTAGTTAAGCATAGCTAGCTAATGGTGCTCAAGTGTTGTTCACGTTACATTCATTAAACTAGATTAGCAAAGCGCTAACATTAGCTGTCACCAAATTATCATCTTCATTGTTACCTCTTTGCTAACGACCGGCTGCAGTTTCCCTTTGATTTGGCTCCAGGAGACTTTCTGCAGGTTGGTCTGGTGTCCGATGATGAGCACGGGGCGGCTCTGTGGCTCGGAGTCCCCGGCTGAAGCCTTAAACTCCAGCACCACGTTCGCCATCTTTAGGAGACAGCTAAAGTTAACCAGCTGACGGTAAGGAACAGCAACTGCAGTTCACTGTGCAGCGGACCGGTGACGGCAACCGGGAGAGGACAAAAAGTACAGAGATTTGATTTATAGAGGCTGAGAGTTTCAGCAATCTCTATCTACATCTACTGGCAACACGAAGAAACTACATGAAGATAAAAATGAATCAAAACCCCTCATTCAGAATCAAGAATCTGGTTTATTTCCAACTAGGTTTTCACATAGCCTACATGGAATTTGATTCACTGCCTTGGTACATAAGTTCCTGAATGTGTACTTCTGTAAATTGTAATCATTTTTATTTACGTGCATGCCTTTTTTACATAATAGTGATTTTTTTAAACGTCTGTATACTTTGCTGTAATAACCTAAATTTCCCATTTTGTGGCCCTGATTCTCATAACATAAAAAAAAGTAAGAGAAATTAAAATGAAACAATTATGAAGAATAATGAATAAAAGCAAGAAATATAATTTTAAAAAATGAATAAATGTAGAAATATGTAGAGGTAAGACTAACATAGCAAAAGAAGAAATACAGATAATTTAAAATATAATAAATAACTGTGACACGTAACACGTGTTGATATAAAACGACCCGTGTGTGAGCCACAAAACTGTTCAGCCTGCAGCAAAACTTCATGCTTAACACTAGAACCCGTCTCATCAGACACTCAATTGTCATGTGTAAGAAAAAAAAAGCATATAAAAAGTGTTTCACAATTTGATGATACAAATTCAAAACCAGTTAGTTGTTGGGTGTAGATCAAGCTGTGTGTTTATGTGGTCATGGAGCTTAAAAGTGACATTGGAATGAAAATTCTGCAACAACCCATCTCATGGTAGTGATTAATTTATTGTCTCTCATATGAATGCCATCCACAACAAAGATCACAGAGAGTATTCAAGCTAGGAGATACACCCTGAAATCTGAGTAAAAAGTACAGAAGACACACAGTTTATGAAAAGAGCACTTGCTAAAAACAAACATTAATCATTTCACTGTGCTTGCATTTAGAAATGTCGAACCGTTTTCTCACAGTAATTGCATTCAAATAAAATAAAATAAAAAGCGCCAACTGATTTAGTGTCTCATGAAAGGTAAAAGTTGTAGAATGCACTTTTAAAATGTTGTATATTTGCATAATCCTAAGGACACTATGTAAACTTTAATGTCGGAGTGCAAATAGTTTAAAGCCATCTTAAAATAACACAGCACATTTTACTAGGGAAAAATATCAATTTGCAAATATCTAATTCTGTGTGGACAGCTGTCAAATTATAAAAAGAAAACAAATTTAAAGTAAACCTCATTCATTGCTAATTTCTTTAACAGGTGAAAAACTATTAATAAAAACAACTGTGGGCCTTCCCAAAAAAGTTCTTCTCCTCATTTGTAAATGCTGTTATGTATTCACTAGCCACATAATAATTTAGTTTTTCACAGTGATTGTTAAGTCATTAGATGCGAGTGGTTTATTTTCCCAAAGTTAACTGCACACTGACAACATTATAATGACAAAAGAGATTTTAAAAAATGTGGTGCTGAAACATTCAAATGACAGGTAAACTGGCCATTTTAAATTAAACATTTTTAGTAACTTGTCAAACAAAAATACCAGACATTTTCTGGTTCCAGTTTCTTGAATGTGTTGGATTGGATGCTCTGTTAGTTTGATATCCATGCAAATTAAATATCTTTGGGTTCTAGACGAAGAAACAGGCAATTTAAAATATGTCAACTTGGGCTCTTAAAACTTGTAATGTGAAAGTTGAACATAACAATAAAATATTCAAAACTAAATCAATAATGAAATGAATCTTTAGTGAAAGAAATTTAAAAAGAATGAAATGACACATTTGCTAAAGACTGTTACGCTCAGAGACTGAAAGATTTTTTTTTCCTGTGCTCTCAAACGGTTAAATATCTGGCTTATTGATAAGCTTGATACTTCCGTTTTACATTTGTTATGCAACATATAGCTCAAATATGCCTTTTATTGCACCCACAGTACAGTACGCAGTGACCTGAGGTTAATTCTCAATCATTTGGGATTTTCATGATAATACAATTAAAAGGTTAACTTCATTTGAACGTTATTTTAAGAACTATATATACACTAAAATCTGTAAACTATATAACTATGCACATGCTTGTGACTTAACTAAACTGAAATGTAACTTGTATAAATCATGATAAGATTAGAATAATAATGTTTTTTGTATCAGCTTACTGTCTGCTACACTCACGACAGGATAGAAAAATAGTCCTATTAATTGCATAAAAGGTTTAAAGCACCTGTTAGATTTTTTTTAAACAAGTATATTAAGAAGCAATGTCTAATATGCAAAATAGCTCTTACTGACAAACACACACGCAGTACTAACACACAACCATCCGAGCACTCTTGCACTTGTATCATCTGAAGACAAACATGCAGATTTCAGGCTTTGCTGGTTAACGAGACATTGCCCCAATACTGACAGCGGACGGGGTTCAAGTGGAGAGGATGTGTAGTGTGCTCATATTAAAACTCCCTCTCATTTCAAATGGTTAGTACTTCATTAAAATAACATACGCGTGTGCTACACTCAACTCACTTGGCAGATATATAATCTAAGAGGTCTGCTAATATTAGTAATGTGTAAGACTAGATTTTAGAGAAGCAATCGATGCTGCTAGTGCATAAGCACATAATGTGCAGGAAGCTGTCATCACGCGCTAGAGAAGAAGCGAGGCATGATCCTGGACTTGTGTGTGTCTATGTGTGTGTGAGGGCAGAGACTTTGTGTTACACACGAGTGAAATTTCACTCCGTCCTACACCGGTCCCGGCCCACAGCCCGCTAAGGCCTGTCAAGGTAATTACATTATCAGCTTATCGTATGATATATGGACACGTCTTTGATCATTCTTGTCGACTTTGATTTTAGCCCCTTGTGTTAACATGCATATTTCTTTACATATTATGGAGGATGAGATTTTAGCTTACATAATGCCAGAATAACTGCAGGCTTTTCCCGACCCTTATAAAGAACTCAAAGCCCCAAATCTGTTAACAGCAATAAAAAATGCTGAAACATGTATTGCGGCCTTTTCGGTTGTTTCTATCACCAACACACACAGAGACACGTACACACACAAGTGTAGATACATTTCGAGGCTTGTTGGTGTTTTTCCTGACGTCTACTGACCAGACAAAAGGTTTGGAAGAATAACACAATAGAGCCGAATAGACTTGGTTTCAAAGTTGCACTCTAAAGCTCTGGTGTGGGAACCTTTTGGGTTTAAGCTAAGGAATTAATTATTCTCTATACCCCGTGCCAAATGTTTAATATTTGTTTAAGTGCAATTTTGTAAGCAGAGCTCGAGAATCAATTACATTTTCTGTTTAGGATGTGTGGTTTTATTTAGTTCATGTCTAAATTCTTAATTCTCAATTTACTCCATTGCTCTTTAAAATGGGATACTTGCATTATTCTGCTTTTACATCATCCTTCTTTCAGCGGTCTTAAAATGACAATAATATCAGCTATATCTTGTACAGCCGAAGTAATTATCATGGCATGCCTACAGGACACCAGCTGCTGTGTTAGGCGTGACAGAGGTTACCGCCGGACCCACAGGTGGCAGCAATGCCGCAGGTCTTCAGGATGGGGTTGAAATGGGAGGCTGTACCGGCGCCGGCCTCTCTGGGTGGGAAAGGCTTCATGGTGGAGAGGATCAGGGCGAGGCAGTCCGCCACGTTCTTGTTTGGGGCACAAGCCAGAGCTGGTGTGTGGCCTGAAGAGGGACAATGGGTACAGAATTATCATACAGTGCTTCAGAACGTTTATTAGCATAAACAAGGACTGCTTGGTATGGTATCATAGAAATAGAAATATTCCTGCTTACCTTCCTGATCTACAGCCATCACAGCTGCTCCTCTGCTCAACAACACCTGCACTACAGTTGCCAGGCCTTTCCTTGCTGCTATGTGAAGAGGCCTGCATGAGAAAGACACCTCTTTAATTTAAAAATAAATCACATGCAGGGTTACAGGGTCCAATAGCAGGCGAGTCACTAAAATATAAAGGATTAACTTTTCTTTGATGATATCATGGTGCCTTTATTTATGGTACAAATATATTTCCCGTTCTAGAATAAATTTACAAAATAAATGGCAGAAAACAGAATAAACATCTGAGTCTTGGACGAACAGCTTGCAGCTTTTATTAGGGTAAATATTTGTACATTTTCTCTCAGAAAGCTGTTTTTTGCAATGATGTTATGACTTCACTTTTAACACTCAACACTGTAAAACTTGCCTTATACTTCACTTCTGAGTTTGTACTGGTTGGTTTCCTTATTCGTACATTTTAAAATGATTTTCTATTTAAAATAACAGAGAGCATGTATACAGTAGCAGCCAGCACTTTAAGAACACTCACATTTGGAGAGTGTTGTTTGCTGCATTTATGAGGGAAGAGTCGTTGATCTCTCCAAGGATCAACAGGGCACACATCTCATGTCCCTGCAGAATAAAACACATTGTTCAATCTTAGTAGTGCATTATATCACTTAGAACAAAAAGCCTGAATAAATTGTCCATGCCTTCAGTGTGATTACAAAATGTAATCAAATCTTTAATTTCATTTGCATTATTTAGTCAATTCCACACCATTCAATGTTACAGCATAACATCATTTTAACACAATGAGCAACTGAAGGGTCCATTATATTGCACTAAATAAAGAAATAACAAGGACAATTTTGAAAGGATATTTGATTACATAGTAAACTGGATTTTCAAAAGGTTATGGTCAGTTGCTACACACATGCAAAATGAATTATCGTGGCATTTCAAACATGCAGTACATCTGTGTGTGTGTGTGTGTGTGTGTGTGTGTGTGTGTGTGTGTGTGTGTGTGTGTGTGTGTGTGTGTGTGTGTGTGTGTGTGTGTGTGTGTGTGTGTGTGTGTGACCCTTGCTGCAGGCTAAGTGAAGGGCAGTGTTATTATTGACATCCACCAGGCTCAGGTCTGGCTTCGCTTTGTGCAGCAAGAACTCTGAAATGCAGAAAATAAAAGACAGACCTTTCAAACATAAAGCAACTCCCATCAGGTCAACAGGAGAACAGATGCATACAGTGTTTTAAAAAGGTACGCAGCAGTGAGGAGTGTGAGGGACAAAACACATGCTAAAAGCAGATATAAGAATACCTTTGTCTTAAAATCATCATGTCCATATAAGCTTGAAAGTAAATAATAAGAGAGGAAACATGGATGAAAGAGGGACCTTGAGCATGTAGTTTTTTCCTCTTTTTGAGCTGAAAATGGCCCTGATGCGTTTTAAGGGTTATGATAGGGGTAACACATATTAAGACACTGACCGCATGAACTTCATCACATACCAACAGCCTGAGTCTGTCCGCAGTCAGCAGCCACCATCACTGCAGAGCATCCACAATGATCCACAGCGTTGGTGTCCGCTCCCTGATCCAGGACCAGCTGGAGCCCGGCAACGTTTCCTGAATGAGCAGCCGCATGCAATGGGGTCCTGCATTCAAATAAAATGTGAAATTTAGGCCTGAAACTGTCATTTTCATGATCAATAACTCTGCAATTATTTAACAAGAGTATCCTATAATGCTAAACAGCGTCAAGAAATACAAAAAAGTGTCCAAGGCCATGGGAATGTCTTCAAATGTTTGGTTGTCAGTCAAAATAACCCAAAGGCTTTCAGTTTAATATGATATAAACAAGAGGTTGAAAACAGCTTTAGCAATACATCTGAGTTATGCATACATTTGATATTTTACATTTAATACAATATTTGTACCTTTTCTAAACCAATATTTTCACAAAACACAACCATCATGTAGAGCCCCAACAATTTAATTGAAAATGCACAACCATTGTTTGCAAAATGCATGCCTGAATTGAAAATAAACCTAAAACGTAGACATTTAAAATCCCAGTTTCAACCGATCCATAACTGCAGTGCTGCAATAAATAGATTTATGATTAGTAAAGCTCGACTCGAACCCACCTTCCTTTGGCATCGCTAACTTTAACAATTTGAGGGCCAACAGTCTTCACTATAAGTCCAGCAGCAACGTCATGTCCATTTACGCTGTGTGGGAGGAACAGAGATGTTACAATTTGAAAGAATACATTCAATTCATTATAAATAATATCCAAAAAAAACAGATGTGTGAGCATTTATTTGAAATACAGTACTCACAGAGCACAGTGCAATGCGGTGAAGAAATGTCCCTCCTGGTTGCTAAAAAGCTTGTTTTCAAGTAAAATCTGTAAACATCCTTCATGCCCTATAAACAAATGAAGCAAACAGATAAATGATCCATATTCAAATCTAAAACGATAACGATAATACAGAAATAGAAAGAACATTCTTTGGCAAAAATGCAAGTGTTGGAAAGTAGTGAGCATACAACTGCAAAAATGTGACTTGGATTATATTGCAGGAGTTGTTTGAGCGTTTGCTCTGATGTCTCACCGTAGTGAGCAGCCCAGTGTGTGGGCGTGTAGCCGCTGTAGTCCAGCATGGAGTCCAGAGGGTCAGCTTTCATAGCAGCCTTTAGCAAAGTTCGGAGCAGCTCTGTGTGGCCGTGGGACGCTATGAGGTGCAGCGGGGTCCTTCCCTGAGAGTCTCTACACAGCGCAGAGGCCCCGTGCTCCGACAGAGCAGAAACACAGTCCTCACTGCCCAACATAGCCTGCAGCGGGAAGACACAAGATATGAGTGAAAGAAATTGCACTGGTTTTTGTTATTAATTGCCATTATAAAATGATAGGACAGTTACACAAGCACAGCAAGTACACCTACAGCTCTGTGTAATGCAGTGAAGCCGTTTTTGTCCGCAGCATCAGCCTTTGCTCCTTTCTCCAACAGGATGTGGACACAGTCGGTGTGACATCCCAGAGCTGCGAGCATGAGAGCCGTCCTGCATACGACAAAAACAATAACTGCTGTGAGGACGTTGGTAAAGGAAATCCCTAGGGGAATGGGGTTACTACAATATAATTGCATATTTTAAAGTCCGTTTATTTCTTTTACATATTACAACCATAGCTATACAAGGCAAAAGTTATTCAATGTAAGGATAAGAGACTAAGACTCACTGTCCCTGTGTATCAGGACTGTCGATGACTTCACCACTTTGTTCTTCATTGACCAATAAGAGCAAACAGTCCATGTGGCCTTCAGCAGCTACACGGGGGGGGGTAGAAGTTAAAATAAAGAAATGTAATTCAACATTTCTTAACAATAAAACATTACATTTTGCTCTCATAACACACACCTGCAGCATGGAGAGCCGTCCACTTGCGTTTCTGCTCCTTCATGGAGTAAGAGGCCTGATGCTTCAACAGCACCTCCACACACTGGGCGAAGCCTCTCTGAGCAGCCAGGTGGAGGGCCGTCCTGCCTTCGATGTCCCGCACATCCAGACTCACAAGTGTCTCACAAAGCAAACGCAGTGCATCACAGTGACCGTAATACGCCTGTAACAGCAGAATGCATAAAACAGTATTGTCAGAGGCTTGTCAACGTAAAGTCTTCCTTTCATAACTAGCCAGTGTAAGTGCTACTCACAGCTAAGTGTAGAGGACTAACTGGAATATTACTCTCAACTTCTTCTAGACAGTTGAATGAAATCTCCAAGAGCTGCATGAGGGAGACAAGAAGGAGAAAACATTAACACTTTGCCAACCTTACGTGGTGCCTGCTATCACTTATCAATAATATCAAAAAAGAATCCAAATCAAAGAAACCACTGACCAGTTCCAGGTGCTGTTTGTTCCCATAAGCTGCTGCATAGTGGACGGCACTGTAGCCCTTACTGTTCTTCAGAGTGGGGTTCGCCCCGCTGTCAAGCAAGAAATCTAAACACCTGAACACACAGAGCAAAGATTAAGAATGGTACTAGGGCAGTCATAGACAAATATAATAAACTATATAGTCACAATATTACACTTTTTAAACTTTAGAATTATTTTAATTTTTGGGGAAATATTGGAAACTATGATCGGTTGCAGCATGTTAACAAAACTTATTTTTACATAATTCTAGTTACAATTCAAAATATATATAATGTGTTATGTTACTTTATGATTACCGATATGTTTAATATAATACAAATGATGACTCACAGAGAGGCTTCGTGTGCCTTTCCCTCACTGTGTTCAGACTCAGAGCTCGTCTCCCCTCTGTTGAAGGAAAAGATGGACACTTTTAAAACGCCCCTAGATCAACTGAGGATTATCACCTCTCCACAGGATCTTGTACTTGCAGCTCTGAGTGAAACGAGTAAAACATTGAGTGACAGTAAAAGTTCCCTCACCCTGAAAAGGTGTGTGAGGCAGCGGCGTAGTGCAGAGGGCTGCAGCCCGTCAGATCCAGCTCGTTGACCTCAGCGCCGGCTCTCACCATGGAGATGGTGCATTGGCTGTTCCCGTTAGCTGCAGCGTAGTGCAGAGGAGATCTGCAGGGAGCAACAGGGAGACAGCTGTGATATCAGGTAACACCAAAACAGACTGACATTTTTAGCTGCAGCTATTCAGCTATTCTTACCGGCCCAAATGATCCTTTACATCCAGATCGGCAGTGGCACTATTCAACAGCAAGTTCAGACAGTCTACATTTCTGTTGCAGGAGGACAAAGTAGTCAGTAGTGTTTTAAGCAAATACACAACATTTGAAGCAGAGCAATTGGTAAAAAAATTGGTTTTGCTTTTAGGGCCGTGTAAGGGCAAGAATCTGGCAATTAGGAAAAATATTAAGATACAGGGGTTAGGCTTCAATATATTGCAATAATGGTAATATATTGATGTTTTTCTAATCCAATTTAAAGAAAAGCGATCTCATAGTACACACGGCAGACTACACGACATGCATACAATCAACAAATAAAGTATTTTATGCAATCATAACAAAATAATCTGATTTATCAGAGTCCCTTTATCCTCCAGCATTGTAACACAATGTTTTGTGCAATCTGAGAAACTGTCTGTCACAAATACTTCCAGGTAAACGATTCTAATGTGTTTGAGATACTTAATATTTGCAAAACTCAAGTGTATTGATATTTTTCACACCCCTAATGTGTGTGTGTGTTAGCTCACCCTCCAGAGGCAGCTGCATGCAGGCAGGTCCTTCCGTGGTCGTCTAAGGAGTTAATATCATCCCCTGCTGACGGCACTTGAGACGGCATGATGTAAAACTGGCCTGAACGATACACAACCAACAATAAGACTTTGTTACGTCGAAACATATTGAGTCGTGACAGTAATTAATTTAAAAAAGGAGATGATGAATTAAGGAGCTCATAGACTCAAAGAGATTCTCACCATTGGACAATAACTTTCGACAGCAGTCCGGATATCCGTAGAGCGCCGCCAAATGCAGTGGAAGCATCCCATGAATGCCCTGTCTTTAAAGATCATGAGTGTCAAGCCGTGTAATAATGCTTATCAAAAACTAAATACAAATATTAAACATTCACAGGTTCGGACTTACTTGGTCTTATCAGCACCGTTGGTCAGCAGAGTGCTGATCAGCAGCTCCTGACCATATCTGGCAGCAACATGAAGAGGTGTGTTTCCAAACATATCAGCGCAGTCGATCTCCCCACCTGTGTGCACAGGAAGCAGGAGACTAGACATTTGAGGATGTGTTATGATCATTTAAGTCGGAGTATATTGTGAGAACAAGATTTTCGTTTTTCAGAATCAATTGTGATGCCAGGCTTTGTTACCATTTTGGATCAGAATCTGGGAGCCTGTGAAGCGCCCGTGCATTGCGGCCATATGCAGAGGGCTTTTCCCTTCTTTATTCTGTCAAACAGAGAAAGGAAAACATCTTTAGATTTAATATGGCATACATATATACAATGTTTACGTTATTAATTGGATCATTTCATACAATTTGACACTTTCTATGACGCCCACATTTACTAACCTGAACAGTTGTCAACAATCAACTGTAGTAGGACTTATTGTATACTTAAAGGTCCATCCTAGTTACCATTGTAAAGCACAGTGTCGTACATATTGATGGATATTTCACTGCTGTAGTAAATAAAGTGTGATGCATTTAATTGTATTAAATAATCTATTAAGCATCCTCAGTTATTAGTGAATTACATAATCAGTCATGATGCAGCATTGATTATTCTTAATTCTTACTTATAAGCATATCATTCATTATAAGCTTCATCTATGATCAGAAAGTGTGTTTATAAAGGGTCATCAAGAAGCTTTTTATATGCAGTGTAAATCCCTAAAAAAGCATGTACTGAAGTGGTCTCACTACCTGCACATTGACATCAGCACCATTGTTGATTAGCAGCTCGAGACACAGCACCCCGCTGGAAGAGGCGGCGGACAGGTGTAGCGGCGTGCTGCCATGATGGTTGGGAAGATTGATGTTGGCACCACAGTTCACCAGCTCCGAGGCCACAGCGTCCTGCCCCGTGTGACAGGCCATGTGCAGTGCTGTGCTCCCAAAACTGTTAGGTTCATCAGTCTGAGATACAGAGGAGGAAAACCATTGATGAGTATTAAAAGAATCGGTAACAATTTACTTGAATGGGTGTTCATAAGACTGACATAGCATTGTGATAACCATGACATGACACCTTTCATAACCATTAATGAATACTTATGACAGTTGTCGTTAAGTGTCATTCGGTAAGTTATGTCACTTTTGATGCAAAGGTGACATTGTTTGAGATGTCCTTGTTATGACAACTTGAAATAAACCAAGACAACAAAACCATTCATAAACATGTCATAGCACACCTAACTGTCAAACTTAAGAAAAACGTTCAGCTTGATATCTTAGCGTGATATTAAACCGTCATATATGGATATCTGCTATGACATGTTTATGAATGGTTTTGTTGTCTTGGTTTACGTCAAGTTGTCATAACAAGGACATCTCAAACAATGTCACCTTTGCATCAAAAGTGACATAACTTACCGATTGACACTTAACGACAACTGTCATAAGTATTCATTAATGTTTAAGACAGGTGTCATGTCATGTCATGGTTATGACAATGTTATGCCTGATGATTTCAAAACACGAGACCATGAAACACTGAAATGTATTATCAATGTTAAGTCAAGTGACCAAGAGTGCCAGAGGCATCCGTAAAAGAAGGAGGAAAAATAAGTCTGATTTGAAAGGGGTTGGTTTGTTCCAAAAATACACATTTATATAAACGCACTTCACCCCTCTGCAGCAGTTTTAAACACATTTAATAATATGGTTCTTTAGTGAGCGTACAGTACTGATATGACTGATATACTTTACCTCCACCACTAGTCTCAACAGGTATTTGACCATGTCTAACTGTCCACTGGCAGCTGCAGCATGGAGCGGAGTGTAACCACGTTTGTCCTTGCATGTCACATCTGCCCCGTTTGACACAAGCAGCTTCACAACATCCACATGTCCTGAAAGAAAAGCTTAACATTACCCACAAATCTTTACCATACACACACATAATTCAACACACCATCTTTCCTTTCGGACTGTTTGCAGACTGTAGCAGACTCAGCTTACGAGACATAAATGCAAATAAATGTGTGTCTTTTTGTCCCAATGTCACCACTTACCGAGGTATGCAGCCCAATGAATTGACTGCCTTTCCTTCTTATCTTTGGCACTCACCGTGGCACCTTTTCTAAGGAGCAAGTTCACCATCTGCAGAAACATAATACAATGGTTACTAGAGTTGCAACAAAGTCAGTAATCAGTGAATCAGTTGACAGTAAAGTAAGCCATTGTTTGCAGCCAGTATGATAACAATCGAACACACAGGTTAGAAAGTGACTTGGGACATGGAAAGAAATGAGGAGAAAGACAAACAACTGCACCTCTTCATGGCCACTGTGCGCTGCATGATGCAGTGGTGTCCTCCCTGACCTGTCAGCAACATCCATGCTGCACATGTGTGGTATCAGAGCTTCAGCACAGCCTGTGGCCCACTTTGCAGCTGCCATGTGTAAAGGTGTATGCCAGTACTTGTCCTGAGGGTTTACCTTTGCTCCATGCTTCAGTAACAGTTCTACAGCTTTCTGCGGAACAAAACAAAAGATAAAAATGTAGTCAAACCAAAATATCTTCTGGTCAGGTCCATAGAAAATCCCCTTCTATCCTCTGTATTTTGAAATAGGAACATACTTCATTTCTAGAGGCAGCTGCTCGATGTAAAGGAGTCAGCAAACCCCGGTCCTTAGCATTGACTTTTGCACCTGCAACAGACAGCAAAGCAAAATTTCAGATTTCCTGTAGTCGACCAGCAAATGGTGATATGTAAAAAAAGAATACACAAGTATATGAAGTTTCCATTTACTGTGATTTAAATTACTTATTCAATTTGAGATAAATAGTTTTTGTACCAGAAGTAATAAGTAGGTCCATAGTTTGGACATCACCCAAATAAGCAGCAGCATGAAGGGGTGTGCTTTGTTCTTGGTCCTGAGAGAAAAGAAAAACAAATGTGTTTACACATTATCATGTTATACTTGAATTATATGTCTTTCTAGGAATATGCTGAAAAAGTTCTGATATTCTTTTTTTAAACTCTTTTTATAGATATCTGTAATCATACTGACATTTTGCCTCAAACATGTCAGTTAAAACAAATAGGAGCAATACATTTTAACTAAAGAAAAGCTATCATGCTGTCATACCCTTTTTACTCCTTTAATATAGCCTACCATTAACACTTGACTAAAAATATAATATATAAGATTACACAATAATAACAACAATAACAACGTTATATCTGAGAAGGTGTGTGATAACATTACCAGTGAATTGACATCTTCATTATGGTCCAATAAAAATGTCACTTCTTCTGTGTTTCGGCAAAAAATAGCCTGGACCAATGGAGACTGAAACACAGATGTGACATAATAAACAGACAAAAAAACAAAAACACACAGGACACTTGCTATCACATGAAAAGGCGGCGCAGCTCTTCATGTTCAGCAAACTTCTTGAATCTCAGTCAAGATACATTCATGGCTTTGCCGAGTTGACAATAAAACTGTTACGTGTCGGAGTAAAGAGTAAGTAACAAGATGTTCTCTGTTCATTTCCTGGGAAAATGTAATTGTCTCGAGAAACAACCTTTTTTAGGAACATGCTTTTTCTGTAAAGACTAGTACATCACGTTCAACTCAAAGCATTTATTATTGCATTGGGATTAACTGACTGTAGTGAAATACTTTGACTGTTTCAATCATGCAAAACTCCGACAACTTTTTGCAACTATAACAAAATATAGCAATGAATTGCCTAGAGTTGTCTTGTCTTCCACATATAACCTTTAGCAAGTATACAAGTGAGAAATGTGATTCCATTTTAAGATTCAAATGTTTGTTTGGTAGGGTTTGTACTTCGTGTACCAGTGAGCCCAACCACCGCAATGATATGGTCTAGTTGCACTTCCAAACGGTTATATCTAACATCAAATTAAAACTTAGTCTATGTCTGCATTGCAAAGATTTTGTATCATCTACTAGAATCGTAGCAAACTTTGCTCGACATGTTGCTAACATGACTAGCTGCACTGTTTGCAGTGTTTGTGAAAAGTAACGTTACTGTTAGTTATGTAACATTACGCTTTATTTAGTACCTGGTCTTTGATATTTCTTATCTCCATGTCCAAATCACTGTGGGAGCTCCTTCATTGAGACTGGTTGTAAAGTTGACTACATGTCACTCTGTAGCAGCTAGTTAGCCTAGCTTTAGCTTAGATAGCTGCTGGGATATGTGATGTGTAACGTTAGTTACCCCACAGTAGCCGGAATATCGCGAGAAACATTGAAGAAACGTGATTTAGAAGCACTTTAACGTCACGTCAGAAACTTGCAAGGCATCTGTCCTTTTAACAAACTTCATTTTATTTTAAACAAAAACTGAACATACTTCCTTATATTTAATGTATTTAGTAAATATATATACTACAGTTAAGAGTATATAGTACTTTTCTGTGGTCAGTGATTGACATGCATGTAGTTTCTGATATAATTGTTTATGTGTATATGCACCTTTTATATTTAAAAAAGTATTTAATTTATTTATTGTTAACATTTCATCCCATTGACATTTTCCTTTGTATACGCTTGACTTGTGTGAACATGTCTATGACCTGCTGAATGTTTGGTCAGAAACTGCTTATTTGGTTTTTACATGAGATACTTTTCATTTCTTTGAAGATGTTCTCTAAAATAATACTTTATAAAAAATGTAAATCAATTTATAGATTACAATGGATTATATTGGATACAGTAGAGCGTAATTAGCCCCACCATGACAGGATTCAATATTATATATATCAGTGCTTTCGCCCTTTGTAGCCTACGTTAACCCTCTATGGCAGGGGTCTTCAACGTTTTTCAGGCCAGGGACCCCCAAACTGATGGAGAGTTGGAGCAGGGACCCCCTACTATTAATATGGCATACAATTGTATTTTATATTAAACGGGGCCTAGTGCAGTGTGTAAACATAGATACTGTTATTGTACATTCAATACTAAGCTATTCAAATAATACACAGGTTAATATATTCATGTTTTTATTTTAAACAAGTGCAAGGTACAGTGTGGCCGTACCACTGCCATTTATGAACATATATCTTGCACACAACACAGGGCTATTAAAATAAATCACAATAAAAGTTTGAACTTTAAACAAGTGCAAGGTGCAGAGTGGCTGTGCCACTGTCATTTATAAACAAACACTGAGCTATGAGATTTTAACACTAAACATGCATGTAGATGGGACAATGAATCCTCAAACCATCTGTGGATGGCACACGTACTCTCACATCAGTGAGATGTCTGACCCTGATGAGCAGCACACAGCTGATCCAGCCTTGGACGGATGGAGGTTGTCAGGCAGAGGGTCATATCAGCCTCAGGCTGCAGCCTTGACCTGTATTTGTTTTTCAAGTAAGTCAGTGAGGCAAATCCACTTTCGCAAAGATAGGTTGTGGCAAAGGGCAAAAGGCTCATCATGGCTTTTCCTGCCAATTGCGGAAAGTCTTTCTGGCAAGAGATCCAGAACTGGGTGAGTGGTTTTGTGTCATATATGTGTCTGAACGTACTGTCAGTGGATAGTTCGATTAGCTGATCCTCCTCCGTCACTGTCAGGTGTGTGCCGTCTGCTGCGTTGTCTGTGAATGGAAACAGTATCCATGTCTTGTCCCTGCGCCAGGAGTCAGCCTCAGAAAAGTAGTGCCCAAATTGTCCCTCGAGCGCCTCCAAATGCGCAAGAATTGCGCGTGTAATGGGGGGCGAGAGCACAGCAGAATCTCCCAGCTCATCCACTGATGGAAACATGGAAAATATTTCCTCCCCGATGCGCTCCCTCCACCTTTTGATTTTTTTTAGAAAGCCTTCCATTTTGTCATACAGTTGAATGGCATGGGTATTGCGGCCTTGCATTGAACTGTTCAGTTTGTTCAGCTCAGCGAATACATCAGCAAGATAGGCAAGTTTGGTGACCCAAACATTGTCACTGAAAAGTGCAGCCAGCTCTGTGCGCTTTTGGAGAAGTAAAAACTCCCGAATAGACTTGCGCAATTCCAGCACACGTGACAACACTGTTCCACGTGAAAGCCACCGAACCTCGGAATGGTAGAGTAGCGCAGTGTGTTCTTCTCCCTCAGCAGCACAGAGATTCGAGAAGAGACGTGTTTGCAATGCGCTCTTCTTGACTAGGTTGACTACTTTCACTACCGAGTCCATGACATCTGCCAATTCAGCGCTCATATCTTTGGCAACAAGTGACTCCCTGTGTAGCATGCAGTGCGTCCAAATCACTTGCGGAGACACATCCCTTACAAGCGCGATTAGTCCACTTTTTAAACCAGCCATGGCTCTTGCACCGTCAGTGCACAGCGCAATACATTTTGTCCACGGAATGTCATTCTCTCTGAAAAAAACATCGATCACTTTGAAGATTTCAGAACTAGTTGTGCGTTGAGGGAGGCACTTACAAAACAAAAATTCCTCCTGCATTTCCTTATCATCGACAAAGCGCACAAACGCCAGAAGCTGGGCGTCCTTCGACACATCTGTTGACTCGTCTAATTGTAACGCAAATGCATCTGCCAACCTCAGCTTCTCTATCAGTTGCATCCTCACATCAGATGCCATCTCGTCTATACGGCGAGCTATGGTTGTGTCCGACACTGGAATGGTTTTCAGTTTATTAATGTCAATATCATTTCCATACATGGTTTTACACATATCGGTTGCTGAAGGCAATATTAAATCCTCTGCAAGTGTGTATGGCTGTTTCTTCTGGGCAATCCGAAGAGCAATTTGATAAGAGCATTTCAAAGCTAGCTCCCCAACTTTGGCTGATTTTCTGATCAATGTCTGTTGACCTTGGAGGGATTTGAGGCTAGCTTGGAAGTATTCAACAGGTTTGTCTTTTAAGTGGCTGTGTGTTGTCTCCAAGTGACGCTGCAGCTTTGATGGCTTCATAGATTTGAAAGAACAGTAGAGCAAATGACACACATTGGAAACTCAATGCCATCTGTCTCCTTAAAGGTAAACTACTTCAGATAATGATCTGAATATTTTCGTGTCTTCTCCCTTTTGCGCTTACCCTTATTAGCTGCAACATCTGCAGGCGCAGCAGGTTCTGCCTCGTCACTTGCATGTTCACTGGTGGATGGTATCTCGCTTGTGCTTGTTGATTTTTTCGCTCGAGTTACAAAACGATCCATTTTATATGTATGGTCTTCTCAATAATGTCGCTGCGTGCATCCCTGTGTCTGGGTCTTCAGTAAACTGGGGCCTGAATAGGCTCTCGTCCAATCACGGGGAACCTGACAGAGCCAGCGCATAGACATAATATTATGTCTATGAGCCAGCGTGTGTCACACGGCCTCGTGATTGGCACATCTGCCTCCATTTTTCCGTTCGCTATAATATTTTGGATTTGTGTTGTGCATTTAAAGACATTGCAATTTGTGGGAAAAAACGGTTTGTAAAAAAAAAATATATATATAAAAAATTGTCTAATCAACCAAAGATTTCGCGACCCCCCTGCAGTACCTCCGCGGACCCCCTGGGGGTCGCGACCCCCCTGTTGAAGACCTCTGCTCTATGGGACTAATTAAGGAAATTAACTAAAAAAATTTAATGACCTTTGATTTTAAGTGTATTAAGGCCTAAAATAAATTTCCTATGCTCACTTTCCCAAATTGACCTTTGACCTTTATTTTGGGGTATCGTCATTTATAAATGACTTTGTCCCATTCGGGTATATATTTTTCCATGATTTCTTAATGTAAAAAACAATTGATTAAATAACAATGGCTTCATTATCCATGAACACATTTTATTGATAAAACACTTAAAAAATTTCATTTCAGAATGATTCTTGAACCATAATAATTAAAAAGATATATGCAAATTTGTCCCATTAGTTATGAAACTGAACCAGGCAGTTCTTTTTTGGTGTGAAGCACAGGTGAACGTCACATTTGCTGCACTTCACTCTTGTTTGCCCTGAGCAGTTGCCGTACTTGCACCTGCCTTGTTTTTCCGTATAGTATGGCCAGTGGGCAAGGCCATCTTTCCTGACCTCCTCTTGAGGGCATGATTCCCTCCTCTTAGCCATCTTTCGGGGAGTCTCCACTTGACTTGGCCGCCCCCGTTTGGCCCTTTCTGTGCCCTCTGAGCAGAGAACATCAGCAACGATTGACTTGAACTCCCTTAGACTGAGTTCCCCTCTTTGTGGCTGACCACTTGTCTCACGGTCTCGACGGTAGAGTAGCCATGAATTGACACAAATCATGTCCATGACATGAAAAAAGATTCGAAGGTACCACTTGCGTGACCTGATCTTCGTTCGATACAGTGCTATCAGCGAATCCATCAAATCAACGCCTCCCATATGTTTGTTGTAGAATGCAACAGAAGTGGGGCATGTCACGTTGATTGTTTCTTTATTCTTTTTGTCCCATCTTTCGACCTGAGAAACTGGGTGTGCACCTGTGAAAGTGCTGAGTAGAGTAACACTGCGGTTGTCCTGCCACCTGTTAGCAATTACCTGCACCCCTTCACACATAGCAACCTTCTCCTCAAAATAGCCCCTTCCCATTTTTTTCATTTCCTTGTCTGTTTTCAAGGGACATCCTTTCAACCGGTTTGTTCTGACTGTGCCAAGGCAGTGTATACCTCTCTTTGCCATTTCTACTTCAAGACCTATGCTAGTAAACCAGTTGTCGTGGTATAGCTTGAAGTTCTGGTATGGAGGTACTATGGATGCTACCCGCAGGACTATGTTGCTGCTTGCACCCAGGTCAGGCATTCCACTGACTGGTTGAATTTTTCCAACATGGAATTCAAAGTTGTATGCCATACCCTTGGAGTCACAAAGCACATACACCTTGTAACCCCATTTGTGGGGCTTTTTGGGGTTATAGTTTTTCAAATAACTCTTCCCTTTGAATGGGATTATTTGCTCATCAACACAGAGATGCTCTGTCAAAGGGATGCTTTTCATAGTCTCAACTGTAAAGTCAAGAAATGGTCTGACCTTGAAGAGCCGATCTTGGCCTAGATTATGAGGGCCCTCCATAGTGTTGTCATTGAAATGGAGGTTGGCTTTGATCTGTTCCCATCTTCTCATTGGCATCACCTCAGCAATTTTGTCAATGCGAGTGTGTGTCTGCCAGCACATGCGTTGTGCAGGTACACCATAAATGCCCATATGAAAGGCACAGCCAATGAACT
The DNA here is from genome assembly GCF_036324505.1 of Eleginops maclovinus. Lineage (NCBI taxonomy): Eukaryota > Metazoa > Chordata > Actinopteri > Perciformes > Eleginopidae > Eleginops > Eleginops maclovinus. Next base: position 13,378,622 of record NC_086368.1, on the reverse strand, counting down.
GCTCCATCTCTTTCTCTGAACAATTCAGGGGTGCGTTCACATTGCTCTGTACAGAGTAGAGATTGGTCTGCTCTACAATGTGTTTGAAACACTCAGGGGAGAACATCTGCCTAAAATAATAGGTTGGGGAATGCACCCTTTCTGCTGTGGCCAGACGTATCTTCCAGGCAGGGACTGGGTAATGGGCACGGATCGCTGACTTCCACAACAACCTACGGCCTATCCCTGGTTGAAGATCCTCCTCACTGCCTGGCTCCTCATTCTCATCCTGTCCTTCATCACTACCATCTCTCTCATTGTCGCTGTCTTCCTGTTGCTCATTTCTGGGCTCCACTCTCACAACTACCTCGTCCTCATCACTGCTGGCACTGTCCTCACTGCCCTCAGGAATAGGCATAGCTGTCCCTCTCACTTTACCATAAAACTTGGAAACGTCCTAAGAAAGACGTATGAATAAATAGTTTGACCCTGCATCACAACAGTCGAATCTCCATCACAACAATAGAAACCATTAGGAACATTTCTTTCCCTTAATGGGACTTTGTCATTTATACATGACATGCACTTTTTTAACTGTTTTGAAGAAGGATTTGTAGATTTCCTTACATGAAATGACTAAAATAGTAAAACAACTGTTAGGCTATTTAGTAATATTTTTTTATTGGTGATTTATGTGTGTTTTATAGCTTAAAAATGGACTTACCATGATGCTACTTGTGCATGTGACCTAACATGTGCTCTTGTCTCCTGTACTTCCTTGTAACTTCCTTGTTGTCATGACATTATATAATCTTTGATTTTATTGGTTAGAAGGGATGTTAGGTGACACATTAAAGGTGCAATATGATTGGTTAGAGGCTTGTGTTATTTTTTAAAGCTGTTTTTTGAAGCGTCATTTATAAATGACGAAGTCCCATAGAGGGTTAAGTATATTTTGATGCCAATCATTTTCATCATGTAAGATTTGGAAAACAATACTTTGACTTTAAACATAGTGTTGAAAAACTATAATACAACTATTTTTACATGAATTAAGTATCTGAGTACTTTATCTACCGCTGCCTAATAGGTTAAAGTTGGTTGAGATGATTATAAGAATAGACAGCCTGACAGGCTAAACCCAGGGCACACAAAGCTTACTCTACCAATCAGAAGAGTTAAATTACTGCACATGCGCACTACGTCGTGAACTTACATTTGACATGGAAAGATACGACTTTGCCAGAATTTAGCTTTATAACGTGCTACTTAGCTAGCCACCTGGAGATTTACACAGATGATGTCAGTCTAAAAGCAGCTTTAATCGTCAAAACACAACCTGCTGTTGTATCCTCCCATAGAGTGAACACAGGTAAGAGCCTTTTCATACTTTGATAAGGCTACCGTTATCAGATCCCAACTGACTGCTAACGCTTCCATGGAAACTAGCTCGATCACACTAATATAGTAACAGTAAAGCGACAGTGTTGTTGTTTACCGTTTTTAGTAACGGGTTTGTTAGAAGGGTTTTAAGTCGACATATCTAAATGTTTTTTTAGCTAGTTGGTTTGACTGCAGTCACATCACCATGTAGCTAAAGTTATCAAGAACAGAGGCCAAACACACAAAAGTAATTGTTAGCTCCCTACTAACGTTACTTTGGGGTTTTGTAAAATGAATGAACACTATTGCATCAGTACAAGAGTCAACTTAATTCTAAAAGTACACATATGTTGCACTTAAAGGGAAAATTCAGCCAATTACACATTTTATTCTGTACATCCAGTTATTTCAAGCTTTACAATCAGCGTGTTGATTCATGTGTCAAAGCTGGAAATCAGATCATCAACCTGAATTCATGAAGTCATTTTGGATACACTTCGAACCATATACAATCATGGTTATATCGTCATTATCATTACAGTTATTCAGATTCAAAATGTTAAGCTAAGACTCACATTTAACATGTATTTTCTGACAATTTTAATGTAAGATTTGCTTAACTGTAATTTAAGAGACCTTTGTTTAAAAAGAAATTGGTTATTTAATAGGGAAAGAGCCCACTCATGGACATATTTATAAATGCTAAGCAAGGAGCTATTTTGAAAATCTAGGGTCACAGGTTCCTCAAACAATGCAACTTAAATATACAAAAAATGCATACAAAACATAATGAAAAAAGAGCCATTGTAAATATAGTGCAAGCTCAGGAGTTTAGCAGTCTTATGGCCTGTGGGATAAAACTGTCTCTGAGTCTGGTGGTCTTGGTCCGGATGCTGCATTACCACCTGCCAGACAACAGCAGACACAACAGTTTGTTGCTGGGGTGATGGGGGGTATGTGTTCGCTTTTTCCCGCACTAATCAGTTTTTTTGTTAAACTGCTAAATTCTCATTACACAAAAAAGTATGTTTGAATGGAGTTGTTTCTGGAAATCCCCTTACAAGCGAATGCTTCTTTTTTATTTCAGAAATAAGTTCTACTTTGTGTTGCGTAACATAACATAGTTTTCTTTGATGTTTGCTTTGGCATTACTGTGTTGAGTTGTATTGTTTTGCTTGTGGTATAAAAGCCTGCAACAGCCCTCATTTTAGGGGTCTGCCATTAGAGAACATTTGACGGTTTGGGAGTGGTCGTAAATGTTAGTGATTGTAAAAGCTGTTTTGTGCAGATTATGCTCCAATGATGTTTTTGAGGCCGATGCTTTTTTGGGGAAGTCAGATGAAACAAAGTGATGAGATATCTTCCTTGCTCGTACTGAAGTTAATTCCTCCCTAGCTTTGTCGCAATAAAGGAATATCTAAATTAAAATAGTCAATTCCAACTTTTTGTAACATTTCAAGTCAAAATGCCACGTGTAGGTGATGGCATAAGTTGTAACGCCTAAAGTGGATGCTGGTGAATAATGTCAAGGCTAATATATGGATTAAGTTTGACCACATTCTAAGCCTCTGGGAAACCTTGCCAGAGTCTTAATCTCTTTTATGACCATGTACATGTGACTGTCCATGGAGTATGAAAAGTTAAGTGCTGACACATTGAAAGGCAGTTTTACAACTTCAAGAGAGGAATTTGGGACACGATGGGACCAGTACAACCAATACTAGTATGTCAGATAGCACAGTGTACATAAATAACCTGTCGATGTCTGAAAGTCCAAAACCAAGTCACAAGGTTCTGCAATAACATTAAAAATACATCTACTGTAGGTGGATCAAATGGGAATCGGATTTTGTGACAGTTTCTCCATTTTATAATTTTAAAAATGTTCATTAACTGTGACTGCGGACTGCAACCACATGAGGACACACAACAAAGAAGTGTCTTCAGAGATGCAGGAAACTGAACGGCTTGCGGCTAAAAATGTATTACTTGTTTTAATTTTGTAGTAATTTTCCATTTAGATTTTTTTCCTTATTCTTCGGTGAAGTGATCATAACATTTTAAAACAAGTTTATAAAATCTGAGAGTGAAGTGTATCAAGATTTTATTTTATCATGCTTCCTCTCACTGCGCAGCTTGTCTCCCTAAACGTTTTAACTATGACAGAAAACGGTCAGACTTGCATGAAACCAAAATGTTTCTGTCTTAACTAAAAGAAGGAACACATATAGCATCAAGAGACGTGAACAAGTTAATAATTTCTCTGGTGTAAAATATAATACTTGTCATAATTGTATTGTTGGAAAAAATAGGGAATAAAACAAAAAATAACCCATTGTTAATCGAATGACTTCTTATAATATATATGTAGCAATATGTAAATTATCCATCAGCTAAAATCTTGCATAAATCATCTCTTCTCTTTTTGTGAGATTAATTTATTTGTATGCATGGTCCTTGAAAATGATTAAATTCAAAATGAAATGACTAAAGTTTGATTTTTAAATCAGTTAACATCCTTCCTGGAATATTTGTGGACTGTATTTCAAGAAACATCTCACTTTCTTTTTTTAAACTTTATAATATTCTCAATATCTAATATAAACAATAATAACTTATTAAATGAATTGTTGCTGCTACTAAGCAAAGTACCCAGCATTGTGTCACTTTTTATAAAGCCAAATACTACAATAAAGAGCACATGTTGAGTTGTGAACCAAAGGAAGTGGCACTGATAAAACCGTTGACCTTTACCACAGCTCTGTCTGCCGCCTCATATGATCCCATGGTCATGTGCTTTCAAAGGAGCTGCACTCTCTGTCTCAAATAACTTGCTGTTATATAAAACAGTTGTCTCTGTGTGGATTGAAGGTTTTTTCATTTAATTTTTCGGGATGTTAAGTAGGGATCGACCGATATGCTTTTTTCAGGGCCGATACCGATATCAATTATTACCAAAAAAGGAGTCCGATAACCGATATGTAAAACCGATATTACATTTTTTTTTTTTTTAAAACCAATATGTCAGTTGTCAAAAAAAAGGCGATATGCAGCAGAAATGTAATTCAAAAGTATTTAATAGTTCTTATTTTGTAACACAAAGTGTAGGGAGCTGCCTGCAGCATTTAAAAAAAAATATGCATATAATGTAAAATCATAGAAAAATAGAAAAAGTAAATCATATCACTCCCTGATGTTTAATGAACTGAAAATGACAAACTAATGAATTAATTGAATAAATAAAATCACTCCCTGTAGATTAATGAACCAAAAAATGGCAAAAAAAACCACTTTGGTTTACTCAAGTCTAGTATTCCCAATTTAGCAAGAGTATGTTATGGTGGAGGAAGCAGAGCTTTTCTGCATTTTCTCCAGTGAGGCGGCTTCTGGTTTTTTCATATATAGCAGAGACCTCACTGAACACACGCTCACTTGGCACAGAAGAGGGTGGGGCACACAGGAACTTCCTTGCCTTTGGAGCAAGAAGCTTGAAACGGGTCTCATGTTGGCATATCATATCAACATCTCAGGTGATTGAGGTGTTTGTTTTAACTTCTTATTTGTGCAGTTAGCAAAGCACGTCATATGACAGGCCTACTGAGGTGACTTGCGCCACCAGTCATCCATTCACTCGCAGCGATGCAGATTGCAGACAAACGGACGGTCATAACTCGTAACAATAATGGGCCCAAGCCCGTATGACAGTCAAGTTTTTGACCGAAAAATGTCACGTTTATCTTGCTGTATCCACCCGTTGACCAATAAAAGTTTAAACAAATCTGATTTATCGTCAGTCAATTGCGACCAGGTAAGATAAACAGCTAGCTAGCCCTCTCCATAACACTGCCTGAAACATGTTATAAGTTAGCTCGAATAGCTAAACCTATCGTCTATCGTCTGTGACTGTCAGGCACTGATGAAAACTGAGGTTTAGATTGGTGTAGGCCTATTTATTAAAAATGCTTGGGGAAAGTGAGTAAAATGTAACAAATGATATCGCTGGTGTTTCACAGAATTTTAGCTGGGACAGAAAACTTTTACTGGATAGGTAGATTTAAAATGACGAGTGACATCAGGCGAACCACGCTCCCTCCGTTGCGGACACTGATGTAACTCATAAGAAAACGAAATTATTCCAAATTAGTTCAATACAAATATAAGGTCTATAGACTACAGCTATATGAACTACCAAATTGTGAGACATTTAAACGTAACGTTACGTTTTGTAAATGGCTAGCTAGTTTGGATTATGTTTCAGTAGTTAGACTGACATCTATTAAGGCTCTATTGGCGAACTAGTAAACTAACGTGCATCAATCGGGAATTAGCTAAATGGAGGAAATGGGCGCTTTGCTTATGGGTCCGGAATGAAAGAGAATAGCTTACAAAGTGGTGTTATTGCAACTTCAGTGTAGTGGATTGTGATTCATTGCAACTTCAGCAATGAATGTACGTTACCTTACCTTTGAAAAAATAGCTCCGTACCGTTGAAGCCCATTCTGCTACTGCCTCGCTGAGAAGCCAAACTGTTCTGAGCATTCAGTCCTCCATCCTGATTGGCTGGATCCGTGCTCACTAACAAATCAGATGGTGTAGTGGGTGGGACAATGCTATCGACCACAGAGTGGCAAACGCAGGGAGTGAGAGACGCTTTACAGACAAAGTAGCGCGTTCCATTCTTTATCCATTTCAATATCGGCTTATCGGTGGAAAAAATGGCCGATACCGATTATTATAAAAATGCTAAATATCGGCCATAATAATCGGCCCGGCCGATAATTGGTCGATCCCTAATGTTAAGTAAAGAAGTATCAGTTTCGACTGTGGAGCTGAGTGTGAGAGGAAGAATGCATGTGGTGGAAGTGAAACTGGTGCCCAAGATTTCCTCTTAAAGGTTCTCCTTGATGAAGTGACCTCTCACATGCTCTTAATGTTGCTTAGTCATATTTGTGACTTTAATAACTAACATTAGGTGGCATTTAATGATGCATTCAGGAAATTGAACACGCTAATTGCAAGTCATAAATGTGTGACTAGAAATGTTTCCGACCTTTTTAATGCTTCAACCAAAATGGCTGAAGTGAGCCCATACAACATGTCACACGGTTTTTGTCATGTTTTTGGATTTATTTTAACTTTGATTGAATCACTGTTGTCCTGCAAACTGCTATGATATCTCTGTTAGTTGTTTTCATGTTGTATTTATCTGATCATTTACTAATACGGCTCATTTGTCTAAAATAAAAATAGATCAGATGAGAAAAGTTAGTTGATCAGCAGCAAAATCTATTAATCAATAAATAAAAAGTAATATTTCAAACTACAGCCTAGAAACTTTGAATATTTCTAGGCTCTTTTGCGTTATACTCTTTTAACTTAATACGTTTGGGCTTTGGACTGAAAGCACAAGACATTCAAACTAAGACATCACCTTGGGATGGAATCTGGGACTGACATTTTAAATATTTTCTGAAATGTTATAGACCAATCAATAAAACAGCACATTTGAAAATTAAATCAAATTAATGTTGTTTTAATAAAAGGGGGGAAATGGCAAGACCATCTTGCAAATGTCTCATGATCTATTTGCTCTTACTGTTATTGAGAAAACCTGAAGTAAGCCTCTTTGGCAACCCAGTCATTTTAGCTCCATGCTTGTTTGAGTAGAAAGCATCAGTTATGTGATAATTACTGTTTTACCTTCTACAGTCATGTCTTTCAGGCTCCTCAAGATTATGTATCTGTTGTTGTTTTATTCCAGGGAGGCTGATATTCATCCCTCCAGTTCCCAGGGATCCCTCAGCCTGCCCTGATGAAGGCCGAGCAAGACGGAGACCTCCTGGAAGGTAAAAGCTTAAGATAACAGAAACACCTTCGATGTTCTCCAGCATTAAACACTCTGGGCATTTGGTTAAGGGTGCAATACTCTTTCTGTGTCAGCGTGCATGCTGACAGAGAGGTTAAAACAATATTTTACTGAAGAATACTGAACACTTTTTTATGTTACCACAGCGCCAGGGCTTCACTTTTGAAAATGATCACTCTACATATTTATAAATGTTAAGATTTGATGAGGATAAGGTATATGATAATATATTGAAACGTAAGACATAAGGTGTATGATCATTTGTTAATAAAATAAACATGAGACATACACAGCAGTCAACAGACTGCTTTTTTTTTTTTTTTTTAATTGGACAAAGATGTGGCTTGCCTGATCTCATCCGACAAATCATTTAATCACTAAAGGGCAAACAGGGCAGGTCTCGCTGCACACTATTTGTGCTTAGGTTTGGTGGTCATTTAAGGAAATGAGCAAATGTGTAAGTACTTTCCTTCTGTCTGTGCCGCTCATTTTTAGAAACAGGATGTGAGAATGTCTTTAAGCGTCGAAAGGACAAAAAAAGTGATGACTAAGGCAAAGTCATTCATATATAGGCAGAGTCATTGTTAGGGTGCAGTGGACTGTGGGACCAGCCGTGAGTTCGAAATGAATGAAGGAAATAATGAGAAGTCCACCCTCAGTGAGTAGTACACAATGTTTTCTGGTGTTTAATTTGGCAGAAATGGTAAACACAACCGTTTTGGAACACATTTTTGTGTGATTTTACTCTTGTAAATATGGACTGTAATTATTTTCCTTTCATTGTGTTCTCAGACACAAGTTTGTTGGTTCAGTAGGCTTAGGATTTGAATAATGGGTCATAATTACAGGTCTTGACATTATCATGTAGACAATATGAGAATTGAGAATAAATTGAGTGTATGATGCTTCTGGTCATTAAAGCTGAGGCTTAAGCTTTACGTCTATGCAGTAAGCTACTAAGTAAAGCTACTGTTCAGGCAAATCTGAGACAGAAGCTGCGTTTTGTTTTCTGTTAACCTTGAAAGATCGGTTTTGGTTTATCTTTGAATGGCAGAGCGGTCGATGTTCCTAAGGTATCTGCTGTATGTCCGCTAACTCATAAAACCTCAGCTGTTTAGAAAGTATTAAAAAAGGTTTGGTCAGAAGTTCCCAATTTCACTGTTTTTAATTAATGCTACCCTTGCTGTATAATTCTGGTTAAGTTAGTATAAGAAGTAAGAGTTTTGAGAGTTTGGCTATGTTTGCAGTTTGGATATGTTAGCATCCAGTGAGTGCTGTTTCTAAAGTATTAGTGTGGTAGCACAACAGACCTCTAGAAATGGCTTACTATTAACATTAAACTAAAATAATGTATGGGGCAAATTTTGAATCCTTTTACTTTCAGTACTTTTCTCCCACCATGCTTTCAATACAGGTGCAGGTACAAGATTTATAATCATATAGCAGTTGAATGGCTCAGTAAAAAGGCTATTCAAAAATAAAAAAGGAGTTTCAGAACTACAACAATGAAATCCATGTTTGAAAAAGATATGTCTCCAATGGCACCAATTTATTTATTTTTCTTCTTCCCTGTTTTTGTCAGAGGACTCCCCTCAGGAGAATGGAGTCGAGACAAACCAGTACAGCTCCATTTCTCCTCCTTCCTCACCAGTAGCCCAGGAGGAACCCTTCTCCACATACTTTGAGGACAAAGTGGCCATTCCTGGCAATGTCAGCCAGGTAAGCTCCTTATGCTCATGTAAAACAAGCAGCAAAACATACGCTTCAATGTGGGTACATAGTTATAGTTTTTTTTGATTTAATAAAATCACATTTTATCAATAATAATGACTTGATATGGTCTTTTTTCTATTCAGCTGTTCAGCTTCCGTAAACTCTGGGCCTTCACTGGACCGGGGTTTTTGATGAGCATCGCGTACTTGGATCCAGGGAACATAGAGTCTGACCTGCAGTCTGGAGCTAAAGCTGACTTTAAGGTGATATTCTATTATCATTGTGTTACGTTCCCTTAAAAACAAGGGGTACAAGGAAAGTAAGGAAAGATAAAATACTGGGAGAAAAAAAGAGAACAGAAACTGATTGCAAAAATTGGGAGATTTTAATTACTCGACAGAAAATAGAGCAACCTAACTATAAATCAAAACAACTTTCTTGAAAACAAAAGCGACAGCAATAACTAGAAAAAAAAAACAATAGTGATGTTACGTACTGCGCCGAGGCTTCGGAGCGTGTGTCGAGGAATCAAGGATGTTTTTTGTGAAGCGCGTATCGAGGCTTGTATCGTTTCAGGCCAGTGACGTCATCGATGACGAACAAAGCCTCGCTGCCCGTCAAATACCACGTGACTCCTTCAGATAGTGCTTCAGATCGGTTGAACCACTGCCACTTTACACTTTTATAACACTCATATTCCCCCTCCTGTACCCGGCCCCAGTGCACCGATGGGATTAGGAGGACTCAAACCCTCACTTAAACCTCTCTGAGGATTGTTTGTTTGCTTGTTTGTTTGTTTCACTTATTGATGTACTGTGTCGGGCTGGGGGTGTGTGTGCAGTTACGGAGCTGAGGCGAAGCGCAGCGGACTAGATAGACACAACACATAACTTAGTTTGGTTCCCTAACCTGCTTATCTTTCCTGGTTTTGAATAAAAGTTTTGCACCAAATGACACATCCCCATTGAAGCCCTCTACAGACGGGGAACGACGAGGGAGAAATAGAAATGCAGGAACGTGTTGATTGGCAGAGAATCAACAAAGTAAATTAACTGGAAATTACAGAGTTTTCAGAGTATCAACATGTAGGCTGTGGCTCAGCTGGAAAGCAGCTGACTTTCATCTGCAGGATTAACGACCTGATGATACATATTCATTGTGTTTATAAAAGCGTAAGTTTGATGCCCTAATGTAGTTAATAAATGTATACTTTGATGTTGTTTACCTTTGCTGAGGCTATAACATGGATAAGTTTACGGATATTATTAAGAATAAAAATCCCTCTTTGCAATGTTTACCAGACTCCTTAGGCTTTTCAATCACAACCATTCAACAGGAATATAAACTATATTGATACGAACTGTTTACATGAAAATATGATTTCATGTTCATTATTTAAGGGTTATTGTTAAAGCTTCCCTCATTGGGAACTCTGTATAAAGAGATCTCACTGTGGAGATGTCATATCTGCCTGTTTTACAAACTTTGACCAACAGGGGGGTTTGTGTGCAAATGACGCCTCAAGAGATTAGCCCTTTTGCGAACCAATTGGCTGGAAAGCTTCAAAGCTTCACCCCACCATCACTATTAATCAATAGCAGTTGAATGGTCAACGAGAAGTCACGCTGCTGCACCGAATGCCACTGCCGTCCATGCAGGTCACAGGAGGGGAAAGAGAGTGACACTGCAGCCTTCCTCAGGCCTTTATGCAGGCCTTGATTGTGGATTGGGAGCACCTGAGGGAGAGGCTGCACCTATATGGAGACAATCAGAGGGAGAGGGGGAGAGAAACACACACAAACAACACGGGCGGTCCCCCCCCCCCCCCCCCCCCCCCATAAAACCAAACAAGTGTTTAGCCACACAGCTAAATGGCCTTTGTTGTCACATGTTGCATCAACATACAGTATTCTTCTTAGCAAAGTCATCATCTGCATCATAGGTGCACTGACTTATTATTACTCCCATAATATGTATTTCCTCTACATTACCAAAAAGAAACAGTTTTTTAAATATTTGCTTGAAATCGTAACGGTATCCAAAATGAACGTGAGCAAGAAATGATGTAGGCAGCTATTTTTTTTAAATAAATGTAGTAGTGTGTCAAAGTAAAACTCATCTTAGGGAGTGATTGTACTGATTTGTTTTCCTTCCGTCTCAGCTCCTGTGGATTCTCCTTGGAGCCACCATCATTGGGCTGCTGTTGCAGAGGTTAGCTGCGCGCCTCGGGGTCGTCACTGGGATGCACCTGGCTGAAGTCTGCAACCGCCAATATCCCACAGTGAGTGTTCAGCAGGGATAACGCGTATTAACCTCCCCTTTGTTGTTGTACATTAACTTTTTATGCATGGGACTGTATGAAGTAAGTGTTTCAAAAGGTGTCACATTTTTGATGTACCAAATACAGTTAAGCTTTAAAGCTTGATTATTTTTTGCATGTCTATTTATTGGGTTTAAACCTGGTATTTCTGCACAGTCACTGAAAAGATTAGGCTGAACTATAATTATTAGTATTATGCTTTGTGTAGAATTAGATAACAGTTGTGGCTGTGTAGTAGTGTTTCTGACTTGTGTGATCCAAACATTTCCCACACCTCCATAGCTTTTTCAAAATGTTTCTTTTTCCTAAACGGAATCAATTTTTTTTGGTGTTTAGCTTTTAAAAAACAATAGTTTCACTGCGGTCAAAAACAGTTTGCCCTCTCCTGCTTGTCATACTAAGGGAGGCCTGATGGACAAGTTATTTGAGAAAGTTGACTTAATGTTTAATACATTTTTATTTTTGTTACAGTGATGATAAAATATGATGGCTTTTTTTGTAAACCTCAAAAGAAGCTTTTGTTTTTAAAACTACAAGTGGAAAAGCCCTACATTTTTGATATCCTATTCATAGGTACTGTTCAATAAATCTCACACGAGTTATGTGATTTGGTAAAATGTCATTTTGTACAGAGTATTAATCTCTTCTCATTGATATCACCTTCAACTCTCTGATCATATCCTTTCTTTTTATTTCTGTTTCAGGTTCCTCGGGTCATCCTTTGGATGATGGTGGAGTTGGCGATTATTGGCTCAGACATGCAGGAGGTCATTGGCTGTGCCATCGCTCTTAACCTTCTTTCAGTGAGGAGGTACTGTCCTCACTGCATGTCCATTTAAAGCCACTGCAAACATGTGTATAGATTTACAAAGCGTATATTTCTGTAATGGTGAGGAGTTACTGTAGTTCTTCTCTTTCTCCTCCAGAATACCACTGTGGGCCGGAGTCCTCATCACCATCACAGACACATTTGTGTTCCTTTTTCTAGACAAATATGGTACTGATACAACATCACTTACTTAACAATCAGTGTGTTATGAAAGCTGTGCTTCCAGGTGTTGATACAGTTTGTACCTTCTTGTAGGCTTGAGGAAACTGGAAGCTTTCTTTGGCTTCCTCATCACCGTAATGGCTCTGAGCTTTGGTTATGAGGTAAACGTCCCTTACAATGTCCAGTATGATTCAAGTATTTATTGACAGCTGACAGAATTTGACTTCTTTTGTCTGTTTGTAGTATGTGGTGGCTAGCCCAAACCAAACAGAGCTTCTGAAGGGGATGTTCATACCTTACTGTGCTGGCTGCGGGACTGTGCAGCTGGAGCAGGCAGTGGGAATCGTAGGCGCCGTCATCATGCCCCACAACATCTACCTGCACTCAGCACTGGTCAAGGTCAGTAGCACATTTGTTTTCATTCAGAAAAACTGAACTTTGTAGTTTTTTTTAACACAGAAACGTTGTTATTTTGACAATGCGGAACATTATTGATTAAGATAAACTTTATTGTATTGGCTAAGTCATTAAAAAGCAATGATTTTTTTTTTTTTTATCACCTCAGGGTTAATTGTTCTTCACTTCGTCTTGCTGTTTATTTTTAAATAATTGTATATTAATATTTTGAATATTAATAACAATTTATAATACACTTTTAAAAATAAAAATGTATCTTTCCTATAGGATTTAGAAAAGTTAGTGAAAAGCTCAGTAAAATTACTGCCATTTTAAAAGATTTTTAAAGCAGATTTTGGTTGTTTGATGAAAGTTGAGTTTTATTCTGTTTGTTTCCTTTTTCACAAGTCCCGGGATATTGATCGTAAAAATAAGAATGAAGTAAAGGAAGCCAACAAGTACTACTTCATCGAGTCAACCATCGCTCTCTTCATCTCCTTCCTGATCAACGTCTTTGTCGTAGCCGTCTTTGCCCAGGCCTTCTATGGCAAAACCAATAATGACATTGTGAGAATCCCTACCTCTTACTGCTGTTTTTCATACTGAAGCACAGTTAAATAATTATTTTACGTGTAGACCTGCTGACACATATTGTGCACAGCCAAGAGTTGTGTCATTTCATATCTTTGTGTTCCTGGTTTCAGATTCTAAAGTGCAATGAAACTGGCACCCTGCCCGGAGGTCTCTTCCCTCATAACAACGAGACACTGGAGGTGGACATCTACAAAGGGGTAAGGCTGGCTACCCTCACAACAATAATAATATACAATTGGTCTTGATATATCATCACTTCCTATCAGTAAAAAAAAACTTGTTGGTGCATGGACCAAATTCTATACTATTCATACATTTCATGATGTACTTGCAACTTGCAGTTCGTATACAATAGTGAACAAACCTGCATTTAAGCTTAAGATAACCATCTCTCCATCTTGTTGAAGGGATTAATACATAGATCATTTATTTCCATGTTGTTTTTTTTGCTCAGGGAATTGTCCTGGGCTGTATCTTCGGACCCGCCGCCCTCTACATCTGGGCGATAGGGATCCTGGCAGCTGGACAGAGCTCCACCATGACAGGCACTTACTCTGGGCAGTTTGTCATGGAGGTAGGAGTGCCTTTTTGTTACCGTGACCTGTTTAAAAACACAAATATAAGTGTGCATGCTCAGGTTTTTCTTCTGTGTTTTTGAAGGGATTCCTGAACCTGCGGTGGTCCCGTTTTGCGCGGGTGCTGCTGACCCGTTCCATCGCCATCACTCCTACACTGCTGGTCGCCATTTTTCAGGATGTTGAGCATCTGACTGGGATGAACGACTTCCTGAACGTTCTTCAAAGCATGCAGGTCAGGAAGAATCCTTTGTGCTTGTACAAATGATTTCAGTGGAAGAAAGTCTATGACATTAAACCACTACTACTCGGTCCAAGGCTGTAGTATAAAATACTGTCAACATTTTCACTAACCTTTCTTTCTGTTCAACAGCTTCCATTTGCTTTGATCCCAATTCTGACCTTCACCAGTCTGACATCCATTATGAACGACTTTGCAAACGGAATGTGAGTAAAATGTGATTTCATTTCATATCGTTAACACCTGACTATTCAGGATGTTTTAGAATCAAAATTAATTTAACTTAAAAACTAAACTAAATCTTTGACAGGTTTTTGGAAAATGTGTTTGTTTGTGTTCAGATAGTCATTGACAAATCATGCAACTTGTTTGCTCAATGTCATGTGAGGGACTCTGTTCTAGATAGTTTTATGTTTAGTCGCATGTTCCTCTTTTTACTAACATATAGGCTGATCCAAATCTAATGTTGTTTTCTGCCAATATTGTGTTATGCAAACTAGGAATGTACTCAGTGGTGTTACTGTTGGATGGAACCATTTCCAGGAGGCTGTTAATATGAAAAAAAACGTTATTTCTCAATGGTCTAATAAACTGTCTGTTTCTTCAGGGTGTGGAAGATTTCCGGAGGCATCGTCATCCTGGTGGTTTGTGCAATCAACATGTACTTTGTCGTGGTTTACGTCACGGCGCTGCAAAGTGTGCTGCTCTATGTTCTCGCTGCTCTGCTCTCCTTTGCCTATCTGTGCTTTGTGGGCTACCTGGTGAGTCAGATCACTTCTCATTCTTTGGCTTTAGTACTTGGACATTTTGTAACCTTTTCTTTTTTAAATGGAGACAATGAATCAGTGACAAATATAGTCGGATAAATGCTTTGCTCTTGATCTTGCTACACAAAAGATGTGGTTACAGTACTACAGTGCTGCCTACCTAATCTTCTTTTTACCATACTTACCGCCAATTACAATCACTAAAACAAATGCATTGTAGTAATTACACTTTTTTTAACAATGAATACATTTCTTACCTTCATTCTTACGTTTCTAATTGTGAGAAACAAACAGGGTTAAGTGCTGACAACAAGTAATTCATGTGAATCCCAATCAAATTTAACCAGTATCCAGTTGTCCAACATTTAAAGTGCTCCTAACTGGAAATCGGTAGCATGACCAATTTAGTTTAAAAAAACAGTTTGATTTATTTGTGATTTATTGTTCAGTGTTCTGTGAATTATGAAATACATTTGTAATTTTGAAAACTGTCTAATGTATTAAATGTTCGTGTTTTTGTCTGCAGGCCTGGCACTGTTTGGTTGCCCTGGGGGTTTCCTGCCTGGACTTTGGCAGCAGGGTAAGCAATCCATCTGCCATGTTGATAGAGGAGCAATCTGAATACGACTCGTAGTGCCGAACAGGACAATAACCACCAGCATTCCTCTTACCTCTTGGAAACACTGAGCCCTGTACACAAGCAAGACTTTTGTAGATCATGTAGCATCACATGTTTATTTTGTGTAGGGCTGGGTATCAGAATGTGGTGCTACTTAGGTACTCAAACACCAGCACAATAAAGGCCAGTGTTTAATGCTTGAGAACGAAACACATCTCATCATCATTTGGCAAATGAATAATTGTAATAAGCCTCAAAGGCAACAACTATAATCACCTCTGCTTTTAAGCTACTGTCTTTGACTAAAGTGGTTTATAACATGTATTCTTTATTGACGGTAAACTAAGTTTTCCATAATCTTTGTAAAAATAAAATCTCAAACAAAACACTGTCCTCTTCACTTTTAGTCAGAGAGTTTTTTTAATAACTTTTCTGTGCACAGACCTGATGAATAATTTGAACAGAAACGTTGTTAACAAATGTCTCTGACTGCAAATGAAGATGTACTGGAGAGCACAACTTTTTTTTTTAATAACATTTTATCAGACTTTTGAAAAACAAGCGCCTCAGTTTGTGTTTTCAGCCCCTATTTGTGAAGACATTTCCCACAGTCTCTGTTTTTTCACATAACTTTGGACAGCATGAGGAGGACGATGGAGATCAGTGAAGGTTAAAGGATTTAGAGAGGAGGATTTTAGACTTTCTCTAACAAGACCGTAAGATAGTATTGTGTAAACTTGATAATTCCCTTCATGTGAGAGGAGCAGAACAGCACAGAAAGATTTGCAAAAGATTTGTTGTTTCTTACCATTGTTTCCATTAAGTAAGAACAGACCAGACTATATACCAATAATTGTAGTCTTTAAATCTTATTTTTTGCCTGATTGTTTGGCTTCTTCTCTAAGACCTGTACAAATGCTAGCTGCATCACGCACTCTACTTTCTCTGATTCTTTTTACCCTGATTACCTCCCAGCGTAGTGTTATTATGTCCACTCGGTCTACCTCAACATCCTCCATTGTCTCATTCCACTGAACTGCCTCTGTAGCTGTTTGATTCTTTGGATCTAACTATTTAATAACAATTCACATTATTTAACAAGGACATATGTGAAATAGTTCTCAAAAAGGTTATGTGAAAACTACTACATGCTCCAAAAATCACCAAATGATATCCAGCCCTAATTGTGCGGAAACACCTTATGGTACCTTGTGTTGATTCTGTGAGCACCCAGTTTGATTATTATCAGCTGATTTTAAATAGGTGTTTCAGTGGTTATCAGCCCCATAGCTGTGGGTCAGACGGGGCCTGCTACACACACTAGTAGGTTTTATCACATGTTAGATCACCAGAAGAAGTAAAACGAGAAGATGACGATGTCCCAAAACACTCCATTAGGGGTGGGGGGTGTGAACAGGGAACCCTTACCCAGGAGCCTGGTTTTGGCACCCCATCTAAACTCACAATTTGTCTTCTACTTCTTTCTTACCTTCACTGCACAACCATAGTCACTTTAACACAAACTATTTTTTTCCCCTAGCCATAACCAAGCAGTTTGGTTGCATAAACCTAAATAACTATTTTGTTTTTGTTGTTGTTTTAAATTGTTAACGCATTAGAAAGGTAGTGATAACCACTGATAACGGACATTTAATCAGCCGTTAGCCTTCAAATTGTTGTGAGCTGATTCCTGTCTAACCTGTCACAGTTTTAGCATCATGTATTAACTTTGCATGATACTTACGTCCCAGTTGATTCTTTGTTCTGTACAGAGTTGAAAGTCACCGAGTCTGTCAATAGGGATTTATTTTTAACTATAAAAATTAGCTTTGCATCGTAAAATCTAATTTGAAAGACTGAATGGCTTAAATGGAGGACTGTTATTGTTTGAAAACTGTTGATAACCCCCTTTGATGTGCAAATAGTATTTTACTGTTAAAAAACAACAACTTGATCCACAAATTAGTCATTTGTAAATGAATTACTCACCCTGTGTTAACTTTAATACTTCAGGAAAAACTCAGAAAATGTTTGAATTGTAGTGAAAGGAGGCCGCATTTAACAGCAAAATAATATCAAAACGTCCGTTATGTGGTAGGGAATTACTGAGCATATGACAGGATTAAAAACCTGCACAAGTTATGTGAGATAATGTTTTTTAATATATAGTTTTGGTGTTTATTAAATCCGGCCAAATGTTATTCAATTCAACCATAATCTTAGTTTTTGATCTTTGTTACCATGGAGGTTTTTTAAAAAGAATTGATGGGGAAGTTATGATCTAAAAAAGTCATGTTGTGGATTTAACCGAATCCATTCAAGTAAAGATTTATATGACAGTCACCCCTTCCTCTTGTAGTGCCTCAATATTCAGGATACCAGTGACTCTCAGCACGCTAAAGTGAGCTCATCAATGAACCAAAGTTTGAAGGAAGTTTGTAGTACTGTACGATTTGTTTTTTCATGCATTAATAACTGTGAGAGTTTAGGTGTTGGATAAAGATCCATAGAAGTATCATATTAAACCATGATAAACCTCTACTTCAGAGTGGTTGCCTGTGAGAAAAGCTCCATAGAAATATATTGTTATATAAATATGTTGTATTGCAATATATAGGTTGTAAGTTCTACAATAAATATAGGGACTTATTTGAACTGCGATGCAGAGACTTAAGAACTTTTAAAAGAAAATGTCATAGCCATAATTATTAAAACCATTACAATGTTACTTTATTTATAGCCCAGGATCCCCAGTTTTTCTCAGAGGGTTTTCAATCTATTACTCATCCTTAAACCCTCAAATCAGTCATATTGTGGAGAATATAAAGTCAAACCAGAGTCATTTGAATATAGAAAATGTTGGTGCTAAATTGGGTGCACTGCACCTACAGTGTGTCCACTGATTATTTATTGACTTCCTTGTTGTAATCTGTTTGACTTCAGCAATGTTTGTTTGTTCTCAACACTGTTGGTTTATTTTTAAATGTGTGTCTTTTTCTTTTACTAAGAATAAAAGTAATATTAGTAAAAGTTGTTTAGAAAAAATCCCATCGTTTCTGCTGGCAGCCTCTGTTAGATTACAGCTTTGATAAAGTAAACAGGGTTTTAGAGGAACTGAATGTTTTGCAGGTGATAAAGTTGCAGGTCTTGGCTTCAGAGTTCTCAAAAGCTTTCATAAAGTTTCTCAAGGTTTTCAGGCTACTGACATACAGTGTTTAATACCTCATGGCAAAAGCACATTTGAACATCAATGTAGATGAAGATACTAATTTCTGCTCTTTGGGATTTAATGAATAATTGTCTGTCCTTGCAACTGGATAAAGCACCCAATGTGTTCAAAAATAAATGGGGAAATTATGGATATAAGGACATTTGTTGGCGTCTTCTGTCTGAATGTCTAAAGGATTTGAGTGTTTCAATTACAAGTCTATTTTAAATAGAGAAAAGTTATATCATTAAAATAACTGGAGAATTGTTTTTTACACAGTCTTGTAATGTTAATTTTTATAAATAGTACTACTTACTTGCCTTACTGTACTGCTACTTAGGAGGTGATAATGTAAAATGTACATAAGGTGACACACAGAGTTTAAAACTTGTATACATTCCTCTTACCCAGACTCAATTTTGAAATCTTAGGATGATAGACTATTATTGCAGGATCAATAATTTTATTTTTCTGCACTTTCCAAGAGTAAATGAGGAAAGTAACAGTTTGACCTAAGGTGTCATTTTAAAACAATCAAATTCAATTTGTGAACTGATAGCCAAAAGATGGGCATTATTTTGATCTCATGCTTTCCTCTTATTAAATATTATGCTTTTTTCTTTGTATATTTCTTCTACATTCCACTAGGTTTATATTCCTTAAAAAAATAAATACATAAAAACTGTAAGTGACATAATATAAATGGATCTTTTGGCTGGTCATAATGAGCACACTGTGTGTGGCTGGCATGTAGAGCTGCAACAATGAGTCGATTCACTAAAAAGTAATCTGCAACTATTTTGATGATCACTCCATCTTTTTTACATGCAAAAAAAAGCTGTTTCAGCCTCAAATAAGGAGACTTCTGCTTTTGTATGGTGTATATCATATAAAGCTGATTATCTTTAGGTTGTAGATTTACAAAAAAATACATTTAAAAACATCACCTTGGACTTTGTTTTACAGCCCTGTAAGTCTTGTGGGTTTTTCAATGTAAGAAGATTAAGTTCTGAATAATTTTGTAATTATAAAGCCAATCATTAATATTTCTAATTTTCCATGACAACTTCAGAATCAGACGAATACAGCATGGCGTGGCAAAATCATATGAAAACATGTCCTATTGCTATGCATGTTGTCCTGATAAAGAATGCTAAGATGATTTGTTTGTGATAATCATTTGTATAAAACTCTTTCCTCTCTTTTAGATGCAACTGTCCCGGCACACTGACATCTACCTACTGACTGACATGGATACTGACACTGGTTGAGAGATGAGTGGATGCAATTTGAGCAGATGTTGATCTGATGACCCGACAGTAGCGAGGGACCACTTAGACTCGGCCAGTATGTGCTCGTCTTCACCGCTCTGTGCCTAGCACATCTTTAAAGTGTCCTTAAAGTACACACAGTGTGGTACACCCAGTAATGTGTAATCCAGTTGAGGATGTTTTGCGTTGTAAATGTCTCATCAATCTCAGCAAAATAATGAGTATGCAAATAATGGTTTAATATGTCGGAAAGATGTATGTTACTGTAACAAAGCAAACTGCATCAAGTTTCAAAATAACAAAAGATTGAAGTCCAACTTAACATATTTTGCCAACTAAACACTATTGTGAGGAAAATGCTTTCCAACCCAATTAAATTCAGAGAGCTTAAGAGACCGAGACAGCTGTTTTCATAGGATGCTGCACTAAGCGTGCCACGGACCTCAAATATTTACAGCAGTCTCCAAATTTCATTCAGGCTTTTTGGTTTAGCTGAAAGAACATTACACTATTATTATGACTATTTATAAATTTGCCATGGTTATACAGCCCCACATAGTGAGAAAAGGTTCTGAAAAGTCTGATATCAAGTTGACATGATTTATTCATAATACCAAACACCAAAGCGGCTTCAAGATGTTATTTTCTAGGAACTGAATTGCTGCCCTTTTTTAAAATAAAATAATTCATCAAGATGTTAATATTAAACAAATTAATTGTTTAAATTAATATATTGAATATCTATATAACCCTTGACAAATATACAAGGTATTTATGTTTGTTTATTCACACTTTTTCCTTTGTTTTATTTTATATGAGAGTGACAGTTTAATGTCATTTTATGCACTGCTATGCATCTATTTTAGGTGCTTGGAATTCTGTTTCTTGGAAATAAAGTCTATATATCATTTGTATGTTAAATTCCAACACATATTTCCAATTATCTTTTTGTTATAAATGTAAAGTTAATGAGTGATCATTGCATTGCTAAATGCAGCACTTGAAATTTGATCCCTAAAGAGCTTTTTTGTCTCCTGTTGATGGATGTTCCAGACATCTTATTTATCAGAAACACAGGTGCATCACACATACAGTTATATATTTATATGAATATACAATTTGGTATCTATTATTTCTACTCAAACCCTCTTCTAAATCTGTTTTTCAGTTAAGCTTAAGTCAGTTTGTTTAAGATGTTTGTATTCATGTGTAGTTTTTAAAAACATTTTGATAAATGCTTCTTTGGCCTGTCCTGTATGATGTATTATTGTTTGTTTACTTTAAAACGTTAAAGTGTTTGCCTGGCTTCAGATTTTGGGGGATTATGTAATGAAGATTTGTTTTACTGAGTCAAACTTGGGCAGGGGTGTGATGTGTTCTAAAGGTTATTATGTTACAGAACAAGATTACATTGAAATTAATATGGAAGAACAAGATACAAATTGGCTCTGTGGTGCAAAAGAGAGAGGTACACAGATTTAGTCGTTTGAATGAGTTAAACAGAAAAATTCATTGTGTCTCAGGGCTTCTCGTGTCCTGCCACAAATTTGAGTACTTGAAGTTTGATGGGGAGACAAGTGTAAGCAACAGTGTGCTTATTCTTGTGCTCTTCACTTACTTGACACCTTTCATAAGCAGAATTCTATTCTAAAAACTCTTTAGAGGTTAGTTGTTTCTGCTGGTTTGGGCTGATTTATACACCAAACCTTTGACCAAATACTAATCTGAACTTGAGTTACTGTGGAGACGACCAGTGTGCCTCCTGAATTCACCACTATGCCTCATTTCTACAATCTATTACACACTTTTCTGTCAAATTTGTTTTTTTATAAACCAATACAAATCATTATTATAACAACAACACAACAACTATATTATATTCAGTAACTCAATAGCATCTTTATAAAAATATGTGTAGTGGAGTTGAGGTGTAGAGAGGCTGACATTTTCCAGATATTGTTTTTTGCATTTTTCATCATACTTTTTGATAGACTAAAATTTTTGTTAGGAAATGTATATTTTTTCCACTGCAAGATCTATAAAATCCTTATGTGACAATTTCCATAAGTTCATGACATGTCATGCCAAAACAATTACCAAATATTTGTGAAAAAATGTGTTGGTTGTTTTTGAAGATTCTTCTTCGGGTTTTTTTAATTGATGAGCTCACAGCAGAGGTTTTGGTATCATGCTAATGCTTAACAGTTTGCAAATTAATTGGAAATGTGTCACTGCAGGCCACTTGCATTTGGTTTAAGAAGTCAGGCATACAGACCTTCGGCCTGTCTGATAAACTTATCTTCTGATAAAATGTATTACAAACTTGGCTACAATTGTAAGTAGTGTAAATGGTCTGAATATGGGAACACTAGTTGGGATTGTCAGCGACCATTTTCTGGTTCCGTAGTCAGACAGGAAATTGGTACTGTGAGAATTCAGGCTTTACTCAATGATTTTTCTGATAGGGTTCTTCTTTTGTCACCATATCTGTTTCATTTTTTTAATGTCTTGTTGAATAAAAAATAACAAAAACCTAAGAAATATTCTTTGTGAATCTGTGATATGTTTTATTTAAGTGAAAAACACAAGACAGGATTTCATCCCTTGGGTATACTGGGTGATAGTATTAGCAATCCTATAGTAAAACATATATTCACACTCAGTTGCTTATTCTGTATCCCCACCAAGCAAATCTTTATGTTGTGTTTTCTTTTCTAGCAGACATTAGTTTAGATACTGCTAATTGCCCGAAATTTGAACATTTAGATGTAACACCCAGTCTACTGAATGTAGAAAATATAGGTAAAGCCAAATATTTGGTTGCTCTTTTAAGACAAATACATATTAATACTTTAAAACTTAGAAAAGATATATCATTACTTTGAAAGCCAAATTAAAAATCAGTTTAGAAATATTGTACCAAATGGTTTAGTAGTCCCTTGATAAGTCATCATGCTGTATATTGACAACAAATAGGTGTGTTTGTCTTCAGTTGATTTCAGTCGATATCTTATAGTTTAGCCGCCATATAACATCCCTGAGTAGTGAAGGAGGTATCTGCTGTGCTAAAAGGTTGCCTTGGTAACAACACTAGTTGCCGTTGGCATCTTCCCGGCCACGTGACGGCGCTGTCTCAAGCGCGGCGCCCTCCTATCCAGCGACTCCGGTGCCTACGTCACCACATTCCACCGAATGCAATGTAACAACGTGTAAAGCGTGAAGGTGTCTCACAAAACACTACAAGAAACATGTAAGTTCAATGAAAACGTGAAAACATTTGTGTTATTGTGTCAGCTTCTTTCTCTGGTTAATGGTAGTTCGACTAAAAACATTATAGAGCTAGCGGTGGCTGCTCAAAGGCTTAGCTAACTTCTTACAGTGACTTCAGTGTTTCTTTTGCCTGGGTAATAAGACAGCCTGTTTGTTGTGGTGTGACCTGTGTTTAGATGCAAGATGAGGGAAGCAGCCATCCTGCTCACACCGTGTGTGTTTCTGTGTCTCTTCCTGAGCTTCAGCCAGGCAGCAAGACAGGGACAGGACATGAAATGTGGAGGTATGTGTCTATATTAAGCTCGCTCTCTGTTAAGGACAGAAACGTCCTAATGCCTGTCTCCTCTCCCCCCTGCCCCCCAGCGTGCCGGGCTCTGGTAGATGAGATGGAGTGGGCCATCTCGCAGGTAGATCCAAAGAAAATGATCCAAACGGGATCCTTCAGGATTAACCCAGACGGCAGCCAGTCCATCAGAGAGGTGAGGATGCAGCACAGCCAAGTAGTGACGTGTCCAACAACCCGTCAAACCCACTCTGCAGGATGCACCACTATAAAGTATCATAAAGATATCAGACCTGTCTCCAATTTTCTATATTAAAGCATGTTTTGTTTTTTCAAAGCAGGGTTTGAGGTTTTCATTTTACCCCAAACAGAGTTGCAATAATTGATAGTGTTTAATGATGATTCCACCAGGTTCCCCTGGCTCGTTCTGAGGGGAACCTACTTGAACTGATGGAGACTGTGTGTGAGAGGATGGAGGACTACGGTGAGCGCAGTGATTCTTCCACATACAGGAAGTCCTATATTAGGATAAAGTCTCGGACTGGTGAGGCAATGGACCTCTCAGAGGCTAAGCTGGATTCAAGAGTTACTGGCAGTTTAAAATTTGCAGTAAGTACAACATTTCACCCAACAAATATTTAAATGTTATATGCAACTTACAGCCTAAAATCGTGTGTTCTTTACTATGAATTGTGCAGCTTGTAAATTTTTTAAATGTATTTTTCCAGTGTGAAACAATTGTTGAGCAGCATGAAGATGAAGTCATTGAATTCTTCGCTCACGAGACGGATAATGTCAAAGACAAACTCTGCAGCAAGAGGACAGGTATGTTTCACCTTAATTGATTTCTTTTTTATTTTCTCAATGCTGATTTTTTTTACATATAATCCCTCTGGACCCCAAGCAATTTTTTTTTAAAAACTGTTTTTTTTTTTAACCTGATGGCATGCATGGGGGTTTACGGGTCTATTGCACATCACTCAGGTTGTTCTGCTGTAGTGGTTGTGTTTTATTTAATTATGTTCATATCCTGTTTGCATTGCAGACCTCTGTGATCACGCTCTGGAAATACCCCACGACGAACTTTGATATCATCTCACCATGGCAGCCATCGCTCTCTATCTGAAATGGAGAAGTCGGTTGCCGTTATGTTTTCAGTTGTCTCTAATCACCGGTTTACATTATTGGTAGTGGCAGAAGGTGTATGCAGTTCCTATGAAATATACTTAAAATTCCACCTGAAAATAAAAGTGTTATTCCTATGATCTCTGACAATTTAAGGACCATTTTGTCATGTTTTGCCTTGTATCTTTGGACTATCCTGTCTCCTATTTATATACTGTAAGTTATTTTACAATTTTGTATAGTCTGTGTTTCATATTAAAAAAAAAATGTAAAAATTGCCTCCACATGCTCTTCATCAGATAAAATTGAAACTGTGAAACTGCAAAAATGAAGTTATACTTCTGAGTGCATATAGCTACATGATTTCTTACAGGATGAACTGTTAAGCATTATAATTTAATTACACCCAGGTGGACATTTGGTCAAATGGTCCTTAAATCTATATTAATTGAAATTGATACATTTATGCCCACTCAACAATGAACTAGTCATTTTACAGTTCCAGTTTATTCTTTATTCATTGAATGTCAAGATCACGGGAATGACTTTTTATGTGCAATTTGAGGAGAATTAGTTTTACTATTGTCCAAATAACAAAATGTGCCTTTATAGCCGAACCAATTCATGTCAACACTCTTGAAATATTAATCCTATTTAGGCCCCTTGCTATAGAGTTCATATTTGTCTGACTCCAAAATATTGACTAGTAAAATGGCTGAAATGTATGGCCTAATGTTTACAGGGTTTATTTGTTTTACTTTCCCAACTTGCTGCCCTTCTGATCCAGAGCAGAACATATCTTTATACCAACACTAAAAGTATAAAATTAGTTTAGAATAGTTTATAGATTTAGGAGTTGCAAACCAGTTGCAACCACCTTTTAATCACAATATTTAAAGTGTTTTTGTTTTTTTTTTACTTTCGAGCACCAATAGTAAAGTTAATTGCTCTTGTCTAGTAAAACTCCAGTGTAACATCACCAGAGTGTGCTGTCGTCCACAATCTGGTAGTTGAGTCCAAATGATAAAGATCACAGTTGGAAAGTCTTCATGCTGTACTGTAGATGTAGAGTAAAAGTATATTTGGTATAATGTATTTTCAATGTTTGAAAAAATCTGAACATTCTGTATTGTGAACATCCTTCTGATATACTGATAACTTTTTATATATAAACTTTGTAAGATCTCTGCATCTGTTTTGTCTTTAATCAGCGTAAATATATTATACGTTTGTCCATTCGTCACAGGTTTACAGTTCATTCTTAACCTTGGACACCAGCAAATCACTCACCACAAGACAAGATTGACTTTTTACAGAATTGTGTTAATGCACTCTATTGTTTATATACTTATAATACAGAACAATGGCTGAAACATCACCACACCATTAAATCACTTCAAATCATTAAATATTATTTTACTTCCACTTTGATAATTTCTCACCTATATATCTAACTTAAAGATTAGAAGCATTTATTGTCATCATACATGTAAAATGAAATATACACGCGGTGGAGCAGGGATTTTCAAACTCTTCTTTTCCCCTTAGTCAAAGTTCGGAAAAAGACCCGCCCCGCCTTATGAAATCATGATAATCTTATTATGATTCCATAAACACTCAACAATTAAACCACTATATTCTAATTTTGGTGTTTGACATAACTTCAGATCAAACAGAAAAAATGTCTAGATTTTGAAATCAGATAAACAACAGTGAAACCTCCAGAACTACTGTACCACATACAATTAAGCTTTACTATGGGATCTGATCCGGTCTCACTAATGTCAAATTCCTACAATGCTATGACGATAGTAATTGCATCAATACTAGCTCAAACAGGTTTAGCCGAAAATAAAATATAAAGTAAATATCTGCTTAATTGCTTCAGGCACAATCAAATAATATTATTGGATAAATATCACAGACTTAAAGTTCCTTGTTTATCAAATTTCTTTTACAGGCTCACTTTCAACGATCGCTTCATCTGAAACCTCTGATGTCATTAAAACAACTTTTTCATTTTCTTCTGGCCCTGTTTGTGCCATTTCCACAGCCCTGCTTGTTATATACTCCTCCTCAACTGGGTACTTTTCCTTAGCTGCACCTTCTACTTCAACAGAGCTGCATTGCTCTTCCTCAGCCATCCGATCGTCCTCACCTGTCTTGCTTTCTGTCCCATCATCATTAGGCATTTCCTCGACCTCGTCTTCTTCTGCTTCAATGACGGTGTCCCCAGAGCCGTGGCTGCTGCAGGACAGTGTGTCTTCTTCAGCATATGCGCTTGGCTCTTCATGACATGGATCCTTCTTGATTTGTTCCTCCTCTTTGTCCTCACCACTTCCTGCTGTTAAGACATTGAAGCCATCAAAGACTTTCCTCTTTGATGATTTGATGCCCACTACTATGTCTGGTAAACCCAAGTCCTCCCCGCCATTCTCTGGATCCCACAACTCACTTACTTCCTCCTCCTCATTCTCAGAGTCAGGTGCTGTGTGTTTCCTTATACGATTTACCGCATCCCACAGAGACATTGGATACTCAGGTTCTTCTTTGAGTGTTAAGTCAGGGTCATAACTTACACTGTCTTCTTGCGGAAGAAGAGTTGAAGAGCTGGAAAGAAGGAGTAAGGGTGAGTCAGTGCAAGATGAAGATGAGAACTCAATTGGTTCTTCACAAGAGTCCTGATGAAGAGTAGGATGGACCATTTCTTGAATGCCAGCAGCGGTACCAGCATCAGGATTGAGAGCGGAGGGACAGACTGAATCCATTTCCAAAAGAGAATCAAACTCTATGTCTGTCTTGTTCGATATGTTTGGTGTAGGACAATGCTCTGGTGGTGATAGCACATCTGAAGCTGATTGAGACCCTTCACAGTCTGAGTCTGAAGGTGAGGGAGGAGAAGATTTAAAGGTTTCAGAGTGTGGTTGAATATCCTGCAAGATTTTGATCTCTATTTCAGATTGAGCATCATTTTCTGTGGATTGGGTCTGTTCCTGAACAGCTGGGTCCTCATCTGCTTCAATGTGTGATTGCTCCTCAGTCATGTCACTCTCTTGTATATAAGAATCCTTTTCTTGGCCATTATCAAATTGCTGCTGCAAAGCCTCTGTAAGTGTTTCACTGTCAGTATCATGTTCTTGAGATATTGACTGATCCAAACAACCTGTAGGTTCCTCATGGACTTCTTCTGGTGATAGCTGCTCTTCAGTCGAACACGTCTCTTTAACACAAACACCATCCTCTACTTCTAAACATTCAAGTCGTTCCTCCAAAATGTCGACCTCTTTGGCATTTTCTTTGGATGGCACAACTGCTTGTTCCATGATGTTGTCCGTAGGACTCTTATCTGCTTCTTTTGTTTGTTGTTCATCCGTGACATCGCTCTCTTGGACAGAAGTAGCATCATCTGTTTGGGCACTTTCAACTTGTTGTGACACTATCTCTTCTGTAATTTCTTTTACCACGTCCTCAAAGGTGTCACTGATCACATTGTTTATTTGCTGTGACGTTTTACCCTCTTCATCCCGTATCCCTACAGCGGACACTGCTTCAGCAATTTGATATATAAAATCAAGAGGAGAAGGGCTTGGGGAAAAGTCAGTCGATGCACTAGATAGAGGTGATGGGTCGTGAGGCAGAGAAGAGTTTTCAGAGCCAGGACTTCCTGCGGATTTGAGGGTAATCAACTCAGGATCAGGACTATCTTCCATTTCTGATTTTGAGATATGCAAAAGATGTGTAGGGTCAGAGGATGAGAGCATGAGAGGTAGATCAGGGCTTGGTGCCTCAAGGTCTGGGAAGGGTGAACACAAAGAAGAATTAGAGAGGTCGTTGGGTGGACTGAGAAACTGAGAGGAATGATGGGAAGAGGTATCCTGTTCTTCCTTCTCAGTTGTCACGGGTTTAAGGGCATTCTCTGTCATTTCAGTTGCAGATAAAGGTTTGATGTCACTTTCGAGCTGCGAGTCAATGTTGTTCGCTTGAGACGTATTAGACACCTGATCCTGAAGTCCTGCACAATCCCTACCATCTTCATTTTCCGCCAGATCATTGCCAACATCATTCTCTTGCAAACACGAGGCACCCACAGATTTGACAGCCTCCAACTCATTCTGTTCCTCTTTCCTTTGGTCATCTGGGATTCGTTCATCAATATTAAAAGGTTTAACCTCTGGGTCCTCCACACAAAAGCCAAGAAATGATGATGCTTCTTCAGGTTGCTGCATAGTAATACAGTCAAGAAAAGGGATTCCTAAGATCCTTTCAGCACGCTCCTCCAACGTCTCCTTTCCAGAAACTGATGATAAGGACCTGCAGAGGGAAGAGATTTGATTTTCTTCGCTGGGTGCCTTTTTCTCCATAGGATTAGAGTCTAGTTCGTTCCTGTACATGTCATTAATATGGAAAGGCTTCGGTTCCGTGTTGAGGTCATCCTTATCCATCTGACTGTTTGATTCAAAACATTCAGGAGGGATAGTTGATTGAAGTGGACTGTGCTGGTTGTGTAAATACAGAACATGTTCTTTCTTGGGAGTGGGAATCTGCTCCATTTGAACACAAACACAGGTTTTGTCGTTAAGCAGTGGATCATTACTGTCCTCAGATTGTGGGTCTGTCTTGATGTCAAGTGTCCTTACTTCAACCTCAGTTACATGGCCTTTACCAGACTCCCCTTGGTGTTCCACATCTGATTCTCCGTCTTCACTGTCTGCCTTAAAACATGTAGATGAACTCTCAGTTTCAGTCCTGCTTGAGATACTAGGCTCCCTCCACAAAGGATATTTTACTGACACAGGCTGCATTGACTGAGCAACTTGTCTCCCATAAGCAGAATCAGCACTATTTGTATGCGCCTCTGCTGGAAAAAGATCTGTCTTAGCTATCGTATCGTCAAACATCTCACTTTCTAAACAGGTTGGCGAGTCCCTCTTGACATATGTAGCATCAGAGGTATTTGACTGCTCTGTGAGTGTTGTCGCTCTGAAGTCTACCTCATCAGCAAGTTTGTGTTTTTGGTTAAAGTCACTATTGTCCCATAGACCTTTTGAAACACTTCTCAATTCTGTGTTTTCGTTGTTTGTTTGCAAGGTACAGAGTGGCAAAGAAGGGGTTTCTGTGGTGCCTGCTATTCTTGACACCAGGCAAAATATGGTCAACCCACCTGTCTTTTTGTTTAATCTAAACTTTCTTCCTTCAATGACTTTTGAGTATGACTCCTCGTTAATCTTTTTATTCTCAACTGCTTGTAACACTTGTGGCTGTTGCAGAGACAACATACCCTCATTTTGCATGTGTGTTTCCTGCACACTAAAAAGACTTCTCGTCTCCTTGTGTTTGTGCTTCAGTCCTTCAAGCTCTGAAAAGCTTTTTAGGATCCCAACTTGTTTTATAAACTGCTCTTTCTCACCTTTTCTGTGTGATTGCAAATCTACAGAGACATCCTGCTTTCTGAGTTTAGGCTGTGACAAGTAAGTTTGTCTCTTACCTTCCTGCTCCCAGCTCGTATCATACTGGTTCAACACAGGTGAACCTTTATGTGGGCTGTCATAGGGAGGAGGAGCAATGTAGCCAGGAGGTTGGCTGAACACCCTCTGTTGGTAGCCAATCTTTTCTTTCATGTCTAACATGTTGCCTTTGTCGCTGGCAGATGTCTGTAATGTATAATAGTTTGGAGCTTGTTGTCTGCCTCCTCTGTCCCATAGTCCTGATTCTCTGATGTTTGCAGATTGTCTGACTTGTTGCAGCGCTTCCAAACGAGGATCTGTCCCACTCCTGCTGTCCCTCCCAGGAGCCCTGTTGCTCTCAGGCAGCCCCTGAGAGGCGCCTCTCAACTCTGCCTCTATACGTCTCCTCCTTGGAAGTGAATGGCTGTATCGAGCTGCCCAAGCTTCCAGCTCCCGATAGCTGCTGTCGCTCCTCTTTGCAGAAACTTCCCTGTTGTAGCGGACAGGACCACAGGGCTCCCACCTTCTATGCCACCCTTCCCTCAGAAATCCTCTCTCATATTCCCTCGATGATCGTTGAGCTGCTGTCCACTCTCTGTCTCTGGCTTCCTGTGGCTGATGGTCTCCCTGGTCCTGGTGCTGCTGAGTGTGACGCTCAAGAATAAAAGGGAAGTGAGAAGATGTAGCAGCTATCAGATCTTGGTCGGTCCATTGAGTGTACTCCTGTGGAGCCCCTCCTGTTCTTGATCCTGGTACAGTCCAGTAGCTGGACTCCCTGTTCTGTTCCTGCTGATCACCGTGGTACAGTGGATAATGGGGAACCTGATGTCTGTCGTGGGGACTGTGGGTGAAATGATGAAAAATGTGTAAGTAAATGCTCCAGAAATGTCCTTTTTCAACATCACATTGAATTTATTGGTATGTGTTTTAGAAAATCATCACGAATGGCTCTTTTTAATATTACCTTACATCTTAATATGGTCAAATGCTGATACCCCAAAACTTAAAACAGTGTGTTGATTAAAATGATTCAGTATAGATAGATATTCAGGTAATGTATCGTCCGTTTTTGTCTTAGTCAAGTAAAGTACAAATGTGTTATATGTTAAACTTTATCATATCACAATAACAATAATTTAAAAAGTAGCAGAGCACTACACTCACCTATGTGAACAATTTCTCCCAGAAACGGTTCCAAATTTGGAGTATAAAGGCGACTGTGTCTGATTCTCTGGCCAGAACTCCATCTTTTGGTCTGATGCACAGATCTGAATCATGGTAGACAAAGGATTATTTATTTAACCTTACCTGCAATTCAAATATTGTTACAGAAATGGAGAGATGGATACACGTACCTTTTAATTCAAGCTTTCATATAAATGTCCTTGCTGCTCATGAGGTGATAAGAGGTCCAATGAAGTCCACAAACAGGACAACTTGTTTTAAAACGACGGTGGTTTTAGGTCCCCCTCCCACCACACACACACACACACACACACACACACACACACACACACACACACACACACACACACACACACACACACACACACACGCACACACACACACACACACACACACACACACACACACACACACAATCCCTTGTCACTGTAGCACATCCTCCTGGAATTTCTTTATTAGGTTTTTAAATGCCCAACTTTAGCTGCATAATTTCTCATTTTTTATAATTTAAAATATTTCTACCACATGCATAAAGCAAATTAATGGATTTAGGGCAAGAAGAAACAGTCAACAATGTACTTTTTATTTTTGTAATTGGCAGGGTTTCCTGTTGGCTCAAATGTCACTCACGTCAACATCACCACTCTTCCAATGCACGGTTGTGATAACTTTCCCCAAATAAACATGAATGAAAACAAAATCAGTGATCTGCACTTTTGCATGGCACTCGCGTGGGAGGCGTGATGGCGAGCAGACTGTCCATGGAGATAGAGATCTGTTGTTTGGTCGGCTGAATTGTAGCGGAGGGAGAGACAGGCTGTCTCCCTTTCTTTGAAACTCTGCAGCGTAACAAACAGGCTTTCCTTCTGTGAACAGAAAGTCTGTACATCAGCAGAGAGCAGGAGAGAGGGGATGAAGTGCGTACAGACAGCAGGCTGCAGGGAGGGCAATCTGTTGATGTTGACAGAATAGTAGGGGATGAACTTTGTTTCAGGTTTTAAGTTTGAGAATGTTATTTTTTATACATTAAACCCAGCTTTCTAATTAAAGAGTGAGCTGACGTAAACCTGCAGCAGTAATCACAACAGTATGATATTTACTTTACTAAAGCAAAAGTTTTGCATCTTTCTGAACCACAAAACTATAATCAAATGTTTGGTGAGGATGGGTATTGCTTTTTTTATTTAAAGCCCCTGAAATGTATTTTATTATAACACCAAATATGTATTACTATATGAGTAACAACAACAAAAATCAATGAGTTTGTCTCATCAGGATTGTGTGTGTGGTTTGATCATATTTGATGGTAACTGGCTCAGCAACATAAGGACAAATAATCCAAGCATGACATTACATTTTAATTAAAAAAATGTAACCCCTCCTGCATGCAGTATGTGATGTTAGAACACCAAAGAAAGAAAGAAAGAAAGAAAAAAACAGACACTTTTTCTTCAAATAAACAAATACTTGATAACTTTGGTAGAAAAATGTAGTGTTCATGACCCGGTCACTAATAGTGAGCAGCTAATGGAAAACATTAGGTTTTCAGGGCCTTGAAAGGGACAGTTCACTGTCTCTGTTTGCATTTATCTGTAGAGCTATTTTAAATCAAGATAGTTTGTTTGCGAGATAGTATATGCTGCTGATATGTCTGCCTTCTCTCCATTTTAATGGAACTAGAGATCTCTTGGCTTGTAGTGCTAAAAGCACCAAAACAAAACATTTGAAAAACTCAAAAGCAATGTCTCTTTAATGACCCGGTTAATCAAGATAATTCACAGACTTTGTTGTGAGCATGTGTTATAATAAAATGCATTGTGCATGATAATGACAACATAAAGTTAAAAAGAAAAAGAGGTAAATTCACAGGAAAAACCCGTCATGTGATTATGAGCCTGAAGTTGAAAAACAATTCGCTACAGATTGTATATCCAGATAATTGTAACAAGTTGTAGTTGTACCAATTTGGTGCAGCTCATCCAAGATGATAGCTGTTCATTTTGTATAACACTTCTTTAACAGTTGTTTTGCAGTTTTTTATAAATAGATTGTTGCTTAAGGCACACATGGTGACATTACAGTAACAAAGTCTTGCAGGTGGTCCCTGCTGTCACTGGTCTTTCCTCAGAGATGCCCTGTAGATGTTAATGTTTTGTTTGTCATCTTGGTGCACAAGCTGCACGTTAAATCTACATGGGAGATATTCTTCATAGAAACCTGGAGTCTGATGTTCTTTTCGCATTTTAGATGAGAGATATGCCATGGCTCCATTCTTGCACAGATGAGTTAGTGTCTCCACTAACAGTAGAAAGGTCTCTGGGAGGTAAATAATATCTGCACAGAGCACAAGATCCCAGTCAGAAGAGAAGTTAATGTGGTCCTCACCCCAGGACAGAGGGAGGACATTGGGAAGGGATGTGGGCCAACCACTGTACGGCATGTTAGCAGAGACGTTGGCCTGAAGTTGTGGGAGAACCTTAGGAAGGTCTGTGAGGGTCACCACTGCACCTGGAAACATTCAGAATCATGTGAGTCCTATGTGTTGTCAATAGGCTTGTCACAATAACTACCTGTGTCAGACAATGTATATATATGTTTTAATAACTATGATTAATAATCTTATGCCACTGATATAATGATATGATTAATCTGAAAGGAAATATTGTGCCAGAGATTGCTAAAAAATGGAAGTGATGTAAGTAAAAAGTAAATCAGTTATTAATGTAAGATGTATAGCTAACACTAAGGAGATTTTGTTAAATCTGAGTAAGTAAAAAAAAAAGTAGAGAAAGAGAATTAAGATAAAAAGCACTTACATCAGCACAAAAAAGTAAGGAGAAGTAACTTATTATGCACGCAATATTGAGAGCAATGTTGGCAATGATATTCAAAATATAATAAATATTTGACATTATATTGAAGAAGCAATATTGCACATGATATGGATTAATTATTATCATGGTGTAGACATATTATTATTATTCTCATCGTCAAATGTTTCAATGTTTTGATTTACAGAAATATGCACCAAATAAAATAAACATTCAGGTTCTGTTGATGCATACAAATTCTCAGGATGTTTAACAATGCTGGTTAAGTGACAGCAACACCTGCTGTGGCAGCTGCAGCAGTCAGCAGCGCCTCTGGTGGAAAACTGAGGCTTGTGAGTGAGCCAAATTAAGAGACTTTCCAATGGACAAGCTAAAATAGCTTGAAGACAACCCGCCAAGAAATGTTCAGGAGCTTCAAATGCATTCATAATCTTTATTAAAAAAAACTAATTAAATAGAAATGAAAGGGAACAACAAACCGAGGCGTGCTGCCAGGATCCCCACCACCCCGGTCCCTGCTCCCAGCTCTATGACGCGCTTTCCTCTCAACTCCACAAACTGCTCCTCCAAGTAACCACACAGGTGTAACGCCTGTATATGCACACAAACATACACCCAAAATAGTTATATAATGCTTAACCTGATAGCAGGTATTGTTTTATAACGAAATTAAACAAGCTGGCTTTTCTTACAGATTCCCAGACCCGGGAAGCCACGCCGAGGCTTGCCCCGAACACCTGTCTGATCTTCAGCTGCTGGCCAGCCAACGTGTACACGGTGTCTTGAGAAAATGTCTCCGCAAACAGACAGTCTTCAACAGGAAACGGGTCGTCTTCTTCTCCTGCACAATTCATAGTTGGTACATACTGTCGGTTCACTTGGTATAAAGTCTGCTACTCAGTATTATCGGTATATGCCATTTACGAGGCTTTTAATTTGAAATTTGACACAAACATACTTAGCTTCCGGGTTAGAGGACGTGTGAAAAAATACATTCTTAAACACTTTGCACCACACAAATGAACAGTGCAGTCCTGAATAACCCCTCAAAAAGTATCAACATAACATACTTTGCTATGTTATATTTTAATATACTTACTTATACTTATGTAATACACTATTCTAGTATTATATAATAGTATGGTGTACTACTAAAACTACCACTAATGCATCAGATTATACTTTGTTGTACTGTGTCCTTGAGTGTCGTGAAGGCGCTCTTAAATAAAATGTGTTATCTTTAATATTCAGTTATACTGTTGCACTATACAATATAATGGTTTATTATTATACTATTTCATGGCACCTTATGCTTTATATTACCCTTCATTCTATATTTGCTATAAAACAGAAACAAGCAGCAAATCCCCACATCAAAAGCGATTTACTTGATTTATCAGTTATAGCAAAATAGTGTAGTCAATAGATCACCCCATTGTGTTAGTGATATATTTGCACCAAGACTGCAATTCATAAAACAAAACACATGTATGTTCCAGGTTTATTTAAAAAAAACCGTTGCATCTCCTCACCTGTTTTGTTTGGAAAACAAAATTTGAGTACCACTAAGACATAACCATTTTTCACACATAACTTTACATCAATAACAAAGATGATTTGACAGGTGTATAAAGTGTAGATTTGAGCACAGATATGTTAAATAAAGCTCTCCGTAATTTCAGCACTTCAGTCTTATAGAACACAAGGAAATTTAAAGAAATTCAAACACAGCCAACTAAAATGTAATGTGTCCGATCTGAAAAGAAAATCATATTCCTTCTACGTCTGCTTGTGTTGGTCTACATCACAGTTTTCTCAGTGGAGTGGACAATAACAACTGTTTTGTTTAGACTACAGATATATACAGTAATTCTGCCACAGACAGAACACCTCTGAACCTCTTAATTATTTTAAGTTATTAAAAAATAAATTATTACTTTCATCAGACTGAC
Source organism: Eleginops maclovinus (assembly GCF_036324505.1). Taxonomy (NCBI): domain Eukaryota; kingdom Metazoa; phylum Chordata; class Actinopteri; order Perciformes; family Eleginopidae; genus Eleginops; species Eleginops maclovinus. The sequence continues at coordinate 13,342,609 of NC_086368.1, read as the reverse complement.
AACAGTAGTATTACATCCAGGACAAAACCACCCTTACACCCTCAGGCCTCAATATGTGCAAACTGCAAGCGTTTTAAAAAAGGTAGAACTTTAAGCAAGGACCTTTAAAACATAAACTACTAGGAGGGTACTCGGAGAGCACAGACCTCCGTCAAGGCCAAAAATCGCAATTGTAGACGAAGGACATAGTGTATGCGCTTTGTGATTTGGATATGCTCCAAAATGTAATGTTCCTTGGCCCATGCTACACCTTTCCACCAAGTTTCATGGAAATTGGGACAGTAGTTTTTTTCGTTATCCTGCTTAATAACAAATCAAACTGCAAACATAATCTTCTTCACTTCATCAAAAGTGCAGCAGATGTAATGATTTAAAAATTACAGAATGAATTGGAGCAAGCCGTCCCGTCTTACTATAATCTTAGTATTATTTTTAAATTGTTGAGTAAAGGGATAAAAAAAACACATGGTCCTTAAACCAAAAAAAACAAAAACCTACTAATTATATCTGCTATTGTCCTACTGTACTACAAAATATTTTCTTTGATTCTTTCAAGGGAAAATACTAGGCGAGGACATAAATGTGATATCGGAATGAAAATGGATTTGCAGTGAAATGAAACTATCTCCATATTTCTGCTTCACAAACATTCTTACTTGTCACACTTTCCTCACAGAAACAAAAGGACTTTAGATGAAACTGGACAGAAACTATGCATTGTCACAACAAACTTCCCAAGTCGTGCTTTGAGTGCAAGCAGATAACACCCTGCTGTGGCATTTAAACATTGGTCTTAAAATACCAACATTTTTTTTTGTTTTGTTAAGACACATATGTCAACATAGTTAGGCTCAACAAACTTCTGTTCCAGAGTGTTGTTGATTTGGGTGCGAGACACTTGATAAAACAGCCAGGGCTTAGACAGAATTGATTGTGTCTTTCATTAAAATCAACCACAAATCATCTCCACACTTCCCAAAGTGCACCTGTAAAGGGGACGAAGAATTCTTCATGATGTTTCCTGCTGGGTATGAAAGGCAGTCAGCTTTGTTTTGAGCAGAACTGAGAGCAAGTCCAAGTCCACACAGATGCACAACAAACACCCACACAGAAAACAAAAGCCAGAGGAATGCATTATTAAAACTTTGTTCCAAAAAGTATAACAATTAGAACCATGACTATGACGAAGAGGATCAAAATGACCAGCATCTTTCTGTTTTTCTTCTGATACTGTTCCGCCTGCAAATGAAACGAAAACAAAAATGTCAAACACTGTGCTCGCTGTCTTTTAATCGAATGAATGAAAGGCAAATCATTCAGTGGCTTTCCATCATGCAGTGAACTGAGATCAAAACAGAGATGATTGTTTAAAAGGTTTAAATCATTATTCTGTCTTTAGCCTGCTTAAACTCGTCTTTTTGTTTTCCCCTGAAGTTGGAAAAATGATTAGCATCTGTACAAGTGTGACCTGAAATTTGAAAATAATGGTGACGCTCACCTAGGTAGAAAAGTGAAAATGTCTATCAGGACAGGAGCCTTTTGCTTTACCTTTTGTAACTGTTTCACTCCTTCTTCTGTTTTCACACAAGCCTGCTCCACATTGAAGTCAATTCTGTCAAGAACGGTGCCCTAGAGGGAGAATAATAGTTTTGTTAGCAGAGGGAAATCATTTTAGTTATTCACAAAGGTAATTTAGTATTTAGGGAAAGTAAGTGTAGCACTGACTTTAGTAGTTCAGTAATTATCCTTCAAGCTCTTTAGTTAAACATGTGAAATTTCAAAATGCTTTCATTTTGAAAGTCATTATGGCAACTCACTGACAACCTCATGCCACAATTAATATACAAGTCCATTTATTATTTCTATGTGTAACTGTGTCAGGACTTCTTAAAAAAATACCTGTTCCACCACCATTCCAGCCAAGTCCCGGAAAATCTCATTCAGATCTGAGATGGACTGCACTATCTGTCGGATCTCCCTCTCTCGTTCTTCCACCATAACCGTGTTCTGCTCCACCAGCATCAGCTGGTCATCAGTGAACCCCTGAATTGAAAGAAATAATACAAGTAGGTGATTTTTTTGTAACAAAATTAGACATGTAATCGCCCCCTAACACAACACAACCCTATTTGAACTTGTATCAAACTTGAAAAGGAAAGAAAAACAAGCATTAAGTAATTTTTGCTAAAAATGCAACATTTAAATTAAAATGACACGGTAGACCCACATTTATAACTCAATGTGCATTAAGACTTTTAATGGATGCTTGTTCTTCTTATCTTGTCTCTTTCATGACGTATCCATTTTTAATTGTTCTAATTGAAACTCTTAATTGGGTTTACTTGATTGAGTTAATACATGTCATTAGGGCAGTCACCTTGTCATATACAGCTAAATCTTCGTCCTCTTCCATAAGTGGTCCAGAGTCAAAAAAGTGCTTTGATCTCTCCTCACGATTCTTCATACCTAGAATATAAACCAATAATCAACCAAACGAACAACTTGAGGATAAAAACATGAGATATAATCTTGGATAAAGTTACAAATATGCGAGAGGCAGCATGAGAGTTCAGAAACACCAATCATAGCTTCAATGCAGTCCTTACGTTTTAAGTAGCCAGACTGTGTGTGCCTGAAATTGGTGGAGAGCTCCTGCAGGCTCTGTGCCAGCGACGACACCACGTTTCTCAACAACCTCTCCTCCTGCTCGGTACAGTGGCCACAACGAGACTGCAGCCCTGTCACAGCTCGCTGGCATCGGTGAAACATCTGCGATTAAAACAAAGTTAGTGAGTAAGCGGCAACTGGTTTCCTTTCAAAATCCTAACATGAAATCAACACCACATCATTTATTATGCTTAGATGAATTTGGGCTTAAGCTAAAAATGTGTACCAGGTCTGGATGAAAAAGGAAAACAGAAAATATTTAATTTCCAAACTAGTGTCCCTATTCTGTTTCATAGAATATATATTATCGAAACCCTAAAAACATTGGAAAGAAGCAATCTTAAGTCTAAAAAAAGCAATATCTCTATTTCTAGTACATTTCTGTACCTGTGTAATCTCCTGAGTAGTGATTTCTATGGCATGCTCTTCCTCACTACTGTCATCAAGTGTAGGTCGATTCATGTGCTTGTCATGAAGTAAAGCCAGATCCTTCATCTTCTGCCGAACCCGAGTGATTTCATACTGGATCTAGAAGGGAATACACAGCAGTTGAAAGCCATGTGACATAACTCATACAGAGGATTTAACTGGTTTTAATAATACAAGAACAGATGCATTTTGAGTATTTGGTCTTACAAAGAGGGATACTGTGTATTAATGGCTGACTTTAACAGATGCGTCTCTATGTTTCTGCTTAAATTTTAAGTGTTTCACCTCATCAATCCCCTCTGTCCATTTGGGAGGCAGCTTCTTTGTGACTCCGATGGCCGCTTCAGGATCCAGACTAATCCCTGACACCAGGGCCATACGATCGTCTGCCAACTTGAAAAAAACAAATTATAAATGATTCTATTAAAAGTGTTTTCTGAGATAAGTCAATATGATGATGCAGTAAAACAAATTGTGTAAACAATTCCTCCACAAAAGGGACACAACAGTACCTCATCAAGCTCCTAATGTGATTGGCCGATAGCAGATGGGTCCCATCCAATAGAAAACAAGGAAAAGGAGAGAGGGACAGAAGTAAGAGAAAGTGAGGCCCAGAAAAATCTGCAGTTATTACCAGAAAAGTGCTTTTGCATCCATTCTGCTATATAATGAATACATCTGAAGTGTAACATAATAATTGCTGTACAGCAGAGGAACATAATATCTGGCAGAACTGAGAATCATTTGTCCTGAGTTTACATGTTTATGTGCAAAAGTGTAAATCTAGAGAGAGCGCCACAATAGGCTACATCACATTTATCTGGTAAATATTTGCACATTATCCCACTTTAAATAAAGCATTAACAAAAAATGAGCAGGAATTAAATATGTCATAGAATATTAAAAAGACACTGTGTTTCTTTTAGATGAATATGTCCCTTGTGTCGTGTCTTGTTTGAACTGACAGTCTCTTCTGCCTTCTGGCAAAGTCAGTTATTTTAAAACAGCTTTAACAAGCTGAATGTTTGTTTTCTAACACTGTTTTAGTCATTGCCTTTTAGTCACTGCAAATATATTTCTGTCGCTGAAATAAATAACCTGATATCATAATTGCACTACTGTAAAAAGAAAAAAGGTTTAGAATGAATTGAATCACAATCTCAACACTAGCTCATGTATATTTAATCTGTGACGTTGATCTGACATAGCAGAGATATCTTAATCAACACAGTTTTACAACACCCATGGATGAACTCTGATACAGGGACAGTGGGACAAAATACAGACACTGGAAGACAAATACATTAGTAAGACACAAACATAATTTGTTACATGACACATATAGTGGTTGAGTTGGAACAGTGTAATGTGTGGGGGTCTAATTAAAGAGTGAGTGAATCTTTACACCAGAGGAGACAATCTGAATACAGATGTTTTTAAGTCCTGGACCTGTATGGACCTTTCACTATTTCTCACCACAGCTTTTAGAATAGTGTATTAATAAATTGTATAAAAAGTGCATCTGTCGAAAACAGCAGTTGCACCATCGAGCATGACATATTTTTATCTTAATGGCCTAACCTCTAGTAGGAGAAGTCTGCTTTACTTCAAAAGCAAATTTGGGGAAATGCATTCCAAACTGCATATTTGAATTTCCTTCCTGTTCACTGCTTCTGGATATACAACAGGGCTGGGTATTGGAAGTAGATACTTTTAGGATGTCAGCAGAATTAAACCAGTAACAAGTCATATCAAAAACGTTGATATTACTAATTGGAATTTGATATTTTTTGTACCCATATCAAACAAAGGGTTCTTTTTAAGGTTTTGCTCGCAGCCAATCACTGCAACAATTACTAGATTTATTGCAACATGTGATTAGCCCACTACTGCAGCAGATACAACTTACACAGTCTGTGGAGGTAAAGTCAAGCACAACCACAGTCATACTGAGTTTCCATTTACATGATGTACTGTATGTGAAAGAGCTCAAAAAGTAGGTATCAAATGAAGGGTATTTGGTTTTGTAAACCTTTACCCAGGCTTAGAGTACAAGCAGAAATAAATGTACTTCAGCAAGCAGTTAACTGGTTAAAATCTTTACAATTGGGTGTGAATGGTTGCACACACCCTGCACCTGCTCACTGTGCTGTGTTTTCAGTACCTGGCCTCCTCTACTGGAGACGTGAGTTGAACTCCAACGCAAACACAGGAGAGCTGTGAACTGCTCATGCTCAAGCTTAAAATATGTGTTAAATTTGCTGAGTCCCAACATCCCATTCCCCAATCGGTGTGGTATGTTAAGCAAAACTCCCCTTTTACGAAAAAGAGACAACAAACTATGGGAGAGAGGATGTGTCAGGACATCAGCTTATAGCATTATATGCATCCGTCTTACACAGTCACGTTCATGTTTTATAATGGATTTTTTAGCAATGAAAGTATAATATACTGTAAGACCTGCATATGTGAAACCTATGTTTGTCATGTGTAATCTTCTCCAAGATATCTGACACCGATACACACACAGACACAAAAACACATACACAGCAACAAGGGTATCTGGCCAGATGTGATCCATTCAAAATGTTCTGAAATAGCTTCAACAGAGTTCAATAAACCACCTCAATACATATTAGTATCAATATTTGAGTATTTCATATTTCAGGATATCTTAACAGCACTGTGACTATATGCAGTGGCCACAACAAACTTATTGCTAGAGGAGCATTTTATTTTGCATTTTATGTGGACATAAAAAAACATGCATTATTTTTTATAAAAATACACCCAATGTACTTTGCTAACGTATTTTATCTTTGAAAACAGCAAAAATGCCGACTAATATTTGGATAGGTTCTTACCCCCCAATGTTTACTTAAAGCAATGACCTATTATGAGCTGAAAACAATAAAATGCACTCCATCCTCCTCCATCACCTTACTGAGTCTCATGAAACAATCAGTCCTATGTGTGAAATACTACTATACTACTAACTACAACTATACTTCTAGTACTATATATATTGTATCTTGCTAACACAGCTCAGTGACTGGCTAAATGCACACAACACACAAAGTAAAATGTCAAAACGATGCAGACAACTCACCGCAGCATTGCTACGTGTACTCAGACGGGGGTCGTATGTACTCACTTGCTCAGCCAATATCTGCCGGTTTTGGATAGCATTGTTCCGCATTAACAAGAAGGCATCGGTCAGACGCCTAGTGGCCATGACTGCCTTATGTGATATCTAAATTTACAGTGAACAAAAAGCGTATCAGGCGATTACTTATCAAATTATGTCCACTGCCGCTGACCCGCAGCTAGCTTTAGCTTTAGCTTTGCTGCGATGGAAGAGGAGGAAAACTCGCGATACAGCGCCTATAGCGGGCAGCAAACGACCTTAGTAGTATTTATTTGTCAGGCATCTCTGAAACTTAACGATGAGTTAATCAGAAGAAACATAACCGAGGTTTTTCTCAATATTTTGGATTTAACGTTAGATTAGAAACGTTATTTCGCTTTTAGGCAGCTACGGAAGTAGGAAAACGTAAACACCTGCGTAAAGTGGTTCTTCTTCCACTTATTAAATGAGGCTGCCCCCTGTCAACGTTATCGCCACCTACTGCCTCTGGGAAAAACGACTAGTCTAGTTTTCATTTAAAAGTATTTTTGAATCAGAATCAGAAATCATTTATTAGTCCAACAATACTAATACTTGGAAGTATTACCACAACGGGGGACATTTTTTGTAGAAACAGTAGATACACTTAAAGATACAGTGTTAGAAATAAACCAAAAAGCCTACATTTACTCAAGTGCTTTACTTATGTACACGTTTGAGGTGTACTTTATTTGGGTATTACCATATCCTGCTTCTTTATCCTTATACTCTACTACTATTGAAATGGTACTTTAGACACTATTTTACAGGGATTCATATTGTTAATACAAAATATAATCAGCAAATGATTAATAATGTGTTATTATAAGAATGCATACCTATGCTAATTGCACCAACATCTTTTTCAGGCGAAGCTTCTCCAGCTGCTGTAGAAAGTTCATCCTTTGCTGAGCTTTTTGGATGAGATTCTGGTGATGATGGAGCTTAGGAAGCATGGACTTGCAGTGTTGACTGGTAGGATGATTTTACTTATGTACTATGGTTGGGTCCAACTTTTATTACTAAAACACATCTGGAGGATATATTTAAGTGTAAAACAGTCCCATGTACAAGGTCCATTTAGACTAAGACTCAAGAAACAGATATAATCAGACTTTAAGTTGTCAAATAATGGCTTGTTTGTTTTGTATATTTAAAGAAAGGTCCACAGTAAACACAATTGACATGTGATTAATGTACATGACAGTCGTGTGATTTCTTGATCTTATATTAAATGTACGACATCTTGTGAGAAAACTGTCAATAAATGTCACCTTTTCCTTGTTTTCTTTGGTATAAATACATATACATTTAGTTCGACACATGTTCAGAGCATGGTAACTACAGTGTGATTGAAAGCCAGAAAAAAACATTAGCCTCAGCATATGTTCTCTATATTCCATGTAACTCAGCCTCCCTAAAAAAAAAAAAACTGCTCACATTGATTTGACTTGTTGGCAGGGTCAAAGAAATCAAAGTGCACGTGCCTGAGCATGGCTATTGCGCTTGTGTGTGCTAACGCGAGCAAGGCGGTGCCACTTACAGTAATTATGGCTCTATTTAAGCTCCTCCTCCGCCCTATTCCTTAATCTCTTATATCCGCTAATACCGCCAGAGATGTTTACTCGCTAGCACCAGCTGCCGTCAACAAAAACATCAAAGTTCTGTGCTGTGAAGCTCCGCGGTGGGGGCAGATTTTTTATCTGAAGTCTGACGAGAGAAGAAGGTAAGGAGCCTTCAATTGACTTATTATAAATACACTTGCCTTGCCCTCAGCTTCAGCCCTCTTCCTGTCTGGATGTCTGAACACCTGTGCAGCAAAGTTAAAAGCCGTGGCTGTTTGTCAGATGCTTTCACATTATAATCCTGTTTGATGGATGCCCCTTTTAAAGGATTGAGTTTAATGAGATGTATTTCTATTAAACAGTAGGTTGCTGATTAAGCTAGAATGATATTACAAAGTGTTTTTTTTGGCTTAATAGGAGATGTATGCACAGAATGTGTTGGACACATTTACCAGCACTTACAGGATGGTTTTAAATGAAATGTCCTATTCTATTGGTGGCAGTTTCCTGTCATTGGGTGCTGACACTCAACATAGAGCCTGATCCTGAATGTTATTACTGTTGAAACTTGATGTTGGCTGATCCTTATCTTTTCAAATATTCTCTTAAACCTTGGACTTATTTGCATGTTTCTAAAGGTATCAACTAAACTGTGCATGATTCATTGGTATCTTTGTAAGATTCCTCAGCTATCAGAGATACTGTCTCTGGAACCAGACTTTGGTTGATAGGTATATTTGTAGGGGAGTGTTTGAATCACTACTGTTTACAATCCAAGGAATGCATGCGAACCAGTTCATATGCGTCACTCGCTGCCAAAAGTGGGGAGGACCTACCTTTTTTTTTTTATAAAAGAGTATACCCCTTTGCTTGTGGCGGCTTTTCTTGCAGTTAAAGCTTTGTGTTGGTGTCCTCCTACAACCTCTTGTTTTCTCTTTGCTCAGCCAGCTGCTGGACATGGCCTCCTCTGATGATGCAGAAGGATCTCTGACTCCAGTGGATTTTATCCAGCTGCAGCACTACATGGAAGGTCAGTGTAACTATCGAGTGAACCGATAATAAAACAATAAGAAGACATATTTTAAGGACACATATTCAGATGACTGATCAATGACTTAGGTGAATTTACATACTTGTTTGATGAAGAAACATTATTGCAAATTAGTTTAGAATCCTTTATTTTATCGTAATTTCAGTTGAAATGTAGACACCCGAAACATGCATTATAAAAAACAAAAAACTTGAAGATTAAAATGGGAGCGGACAAAAAAGTAAAGGAATTGGATTTTAGAAAAGACAATAGCACTTTTGCATTTTTCCCCTTCTTGCTTAATTAAGGTTTATATAATATAATATGCCTGTCTGCTGTTTTTACAAGCTGTAGAGTCAAGCAAGAATATCTGAATGCTTCTTCCAACATTGAGGGTTTGGAAGTGACCACACAATGGTCAGTGACTTATTTAGTTGGAGGAAAAAAAGAAAGACATGAAAACCTAAACTATAGTTGATGAGGAGAAATTCACACGTACACACTTAAACACAATAAATCACAACCCTCATGTATTCTTATTCTTTTAGCTTATATTTCCAGCACAGAAGAGGCAAATGCTGAAACACCTGAGCCTGTGTGATGAATAAACGTTATACATTTAGACTTGATGGATCACAGACCTTAATGAGTTTTTTGCTTCTTTCAAACTTGAGAATGTCTCCTTTGGGAGATCAATCCATATTCACAAAAGCGTAAGCAGCAGTAGTCACTAAAACTCATTAAATACATGACTGGGGAAGTTCCTCAACAGGAAATTGCTTCTTATGGATCCTGTGGGGATCATTCAGCAATAACTCAAATACACAAACAACAACTCCAAAGTGCATGCGCCAGAATTCAAATTACTATTAGTGGATAGAGAGAAGCAGTCAGCAGGAAACTGGAAGTTGTGCGGGTCTAAAAATATTCTCTATACACTCAGAGTTTTTGAGAGAATTGAAATGGGCTTTTAGTGTTACGTTGGGGAGGCAGAGGGTATTTGCCCTGTTGGTTAATTGATGAAAGGATAATTACACTGGCTCCTCTTTGGACCTCAGAAAAGATACATTACGTCCATCTTCATAAATAATGATGCTCTTGCAAATGTGTCCTTGTGTTAGAACTCAGTATCCATATAAATAATGTGCAGGACAATCCTTTAATTCGTAACCAGCTGTTGCTTTCAAATCTAAGGTCAAGCCTTTCTCTTTTTTCATCTGTCATGTTCAGAAAAGCCAGAAAGTACAGACTGATATTAGAAATATGTAATTTAATGGTATTATTTTTGTTTGTCCTTTATTTATGTGTTTATTCACCTTCTGTTGTTCTCTTTGCAGACAGCAGTTTGAGGGTGCAAGATGTAATCAAGGAGTTTCACACCGGGGGTCGAATGGCTCAGCACTGCTTTGGAGAGGTCAGTCATGCAAAAGATCACTGTACATGTAGTCTTTATTTTACAGGGTAGCATCTTGCCATTTGTTCTAAACATTCGTAGTAAGTTTCCTGAAAAGAAAAAACTTTAATTTTGTGTTTTATTTAAAGAAAACAGGGATTTTTACAAAGGAACATTTTATTTTAAAACCAGTTGGATCTATTTTGTGTGCACTTAATTGAGGACATGGATTTTATATTTTTGGCTCAACTGATACATTTCACATTTTTGAGACCTTTGTATTGGTTACAGTGTTATCTTAGGTAAATTAATTTACACTGACTCCAAGGTCTTGTTACATTTTTATAGGACATGTTAAGGCGATTATATAGACCTACAGTAAAATGAAGCTTTACAATACATATAAATGTTACACAAACACATTATTTGTTTTGACTAAGAGTCTCCTTCCATTTCTGTTCACAGTGCATGGATGCAGCCGGATTCTCCCTCTTTCTCAAGACCTACCTAGAGCTGGATGACTTCCCTGCAGATTTCTGTCAGCGCCTTTTTCACTATTTTCAAAATATGGATCAGGATGGGTCCAATAAGTGCTCTCTGCCAAAAGCAGCAGGTAAATCATTTTGAAAGCCCTATATCCTTTTACATAACCGCATAGAGCAGGTGTTAAGAGGAAAAGCTCTTCAGTCATCAGCTCAGAGTGTGGCTTGTAATGTACTACATAACATACTGTAAATAATCAAAGGAAGAAGGAAAGCGTATTTTCTGTTGGACACTGTCCGACGCCCACCTGTTTGTTTATATCTTCTTATGCTGCTTCATAGGAATGAAGCCGTAGGCGTAGAAAAGCTTTTGAGATTTCTGCACCTGTTCCAAAATAACCAACATCTGACTAAATACTTGCTCTTGTAGTTTTATAGCTGCAGTCTAGAAATTTAATCCAGAAAAAAATAAACAAATACTTGCTGTTTGAGACCCCAGTAATATAACAAAGGTGTCTGTATTTCTTTGTCTGAAGGCAGGGTTTGTCTTCGTGACGTGTCCTGTTACTTTTCAGTGCTGGAGGAAGGACAGCCACGTGAAAAACTTGAATGTGGGTTTCATCTTCATTTTGAGCATTTAACAACATGTTTAATATAATGCAACTGGACTTAATGTACATTTTGATTGATTTTTACATTTTGAAGAGGTAAAACAATGACTGAAGCACTGACTTTCTTTGTTTTGTTTGTAGTTACTTTCAAACTCTATGATAAAGACTGCAACCAACTCCTGGACAGCTCTGTAAGTTATTCACAATCACTAACACAAACTATTCACATAGAACAGTTGACATGTGTTAATTTAGTTCTGCAAAATAAAAAAAGTCTAATTTACACATGGCTGTAAAGTAAGATTATTGGGTCTTCTTTATAATAATATACAGAATATTATGTGGAGATGTTATTTTTTTCCATTTACGTACTGTATACAGTCTATGAGCAATTTGAAATGTTAACAGATAAAGGTGCAGCACAAAAGAAATATGAGCACCACCTCCAACATATGTTTTCTAAAAGTTTGTTACCGAATTTGCGGAAACATACGGGGTAAACGCATGACAATCTCATATTTTTACTAAACAACAACAATTTATCAAAAACTTCAGTCTCTACCAAAACAGGCATTTTTATTATGTTGATTATATCTACTTACAGTGGGGAGAACAAGTATTTGATACACTGCCGATTTTGCAGGTTTTCCCACTTACAAATCATGCAGAGGTCTGTAATTTTTATCATAGGTACTCTTCAACTGTGAGAGACAGAATCTAAAACAAAAATCCAGAAAATCCCATTGTATGATTTTTAAGTAATTCATTTGCATTTTACTGCATGACATAAGTATTTGATCACTTACCAACCAGTAAGAATTCCGGCTCTCACAGACCTGTTAGTTTTTCTTTAAGAAGCCCTCATGTTCTCCACTCATTACTTGTATTAACTGCACCTGGACAAGGCTGGGATGGGCTACAGGACAATAGGCAAGCAGCTTGGTGAGAACACAACAACTGTTGGCGCAATTATTAGAAAATAGAAGAAGTTCAAGATGACGGTCAATCTCCCTCGGTCTGGGGCTCCATGCAAGATCTCACCTCGTGGGGCATCAATGATCATGAGGAAGGTGAGGGATCAGCCCAGAACTACACGGCAGGACCTGGTCAATGACCTGAAGAGAGCTGGGACCACACTCTCAAAGAAAACCATTAGTAACACACTACGCCATCATGGATTAAAATCCTGCAGCGCACGCAAGGTCCCCCTGCTCAAGCCAGTGCATGTCCTGGCCCGTCTGAAGTTTGCCAATGACTATCTGGATGATCCAGAGGAGGAATGGGAAAAGGTCATGTGGTCTGATGAGACAAAAATAGAGCTTTTTTGTCTAAACTCCACTCGCCGTGTTTGGAGGAAGAACAAGGATGAGTACAACCCCAAGAACACCATCCCAACCGTGAAGCATGGAGGTGGAAACATCATTCTTTGGGGATGCTTTTCTGCAAAGGGGACAGGACGACTGCACCGTATTGAGGGGAGGATGGATGGGGCCATGTATTGCGAGCTCTTGGCCAACAACCTCCTTCCCTCAGTAAGAGCATTAAAGATGGGTCTCGGCTGGGTCTCCCAGCATGACAACGACCCGAAACACACAGCCAGGGCAACTAAGGAGTGGCTCCGTAAGACGCATCTCAAGGTTCTGGAGTGGCATAGCCAGTTCCCAGACCTGAACCCAATAGAAAATCTTTGGAGGGAGCTGAAAGTCTGTATTGCCCAGTGACAGCCCGAAACCTGAAGGATCTGGAGAAGATCTGGATGGAGGAGTGGGCCAAAATCCCTGCTGCAGTGTGTGCAAACCTGGTCAAGAACTACAGGAAACGTCTGCTCTCTGTAATTGCAAACAAAGGTTTCTGTACCAAATATTAAGTTCTGTTTTTCTGATGTGTCAAATACTTATGTCATGCAGTAAAATGCAAATTAATTACTTAAAAATCATACAATGTGATTTTGTGGATTTTAGTTTTAGATTCCGTCACTCACAGTTGAAGAGTACCTATGATAAAAAATACAGACCTCTGCATGCTTTGTATGTGGGAGAACCTGCAAAATTAAATATCAAAATATATCAAATACTGTATCAAATACTTGTTCTCCCCACTGTAAATGTAATGGCTTGTTTTTGGTGTACAACTACTCAGAGGTAACAGTATCTTGCACATTGGAAAAGAGAAACATGTGTACTGTAAATATAAACCATGTTTTCTCTCCATCAGGAAGTGGATCGTATAATCACCCAGATGATGCGAGCTGCTGATTACCTGGGATGGGATGTGACTGAACTCAGACCAGTATGAGTCTCATTTTGATTTAAAGCTTTAAATAATAAATACCATCCCTGCAAAAAAATCATGAAAACTACATTTTACACAGGTGCTAAAAGAAATGATGACAGCGTTCGATGTGGATGACAGTGGGACTGTCACTCTGGAGGAATGGGTGAAAGGAGGCATGAACAATGTGCCTTTACTTGTTCTGCTTGGACTGAAGGTGACTGAACAAACATTTGACTCCACATGAAACACCTTAATGTGCCCCCCTTTTTTCAGTGTTGCTCGGGTTAAACCAACTTAAATTGGTCACTTTTGCTCTTATTACAGTGTGATCATCTGGGGTTGTTGTTCTCTCTAACTTAGTATCTCTGTCTCCCCCTCACCTGCAGATGACAGAGAGGGACGGTCAGCACATTTGGAGGATGAAGCACTTTAACAAGCCGACCTACTGCTGCGTGTGTCAGAACATGCTGCTCGGCCTCGGGAAGCAGGGACTCTGCTGCACCTGTAAGAGCTCAGCGCCGCCACCAGGGGGCAGCCACGTACCGTATACGCAGTACAAGTGAAGTGGAGGAGAAACACATTGGGCCAATTTGCTATAGAATGATATTACTTATCCTACTTACTTAATGTAGTAGTTACTTATTTTTTTTCTTCATGTGAGCTCAGTCACATCTGTAACCATTGTTCTTCTTCTTCCCCTCAGGTTGCAAGTACACTGTCCACAGTCGATGTGCCAACAAGAATCCTGAAGCCTGTTCTCGTACCTTTGTGAAATCAAAAAAGGAGATTGGTGTAAGGTCACACACAAACACTTCATCAACATTTACTTACGTTGGATTTGTTGGTGTTTTTTTTCTTCATTTACATTTAAATTAAAAAAAGATCATTTTAGTTTCTTTTTTTTTTCATCAACAGTATATTAAACCGTCTTTCAATACTTTTTTCAACATCAATATAAATCAGACTGCGGATAAACACAATACTTAATTCATGTTTGTTTTAGGGCTGCAACTAACTATGATTTGAATGTACTGCAAATCTGCTCAATATCCTGATTTTGCACAAGCATAGGCCTATGTGTTTATTTTATTTTATGATGTATTGTCATTCATGCACAACTTAAAATCTGTAATACATCTCATCAGTTTACTGGCCCGGTTTAGACAGCTGCTTCCGGAGGTTTGATTTGCCAGTGTGCTCCAGGGGTTTTAGATCTGTTGGTGCACGTCTGCCTGTCTTTAGTTTTCCCAAAAATGATACGTCTAACACTGTGCATAACTTCCACAGCTGCTATAAGGAGGGTGTGCTCTGCGCTAATTCTCCAGAAGAATAAGGATCACATAATTTCCCTGAAGTCATTCAGGGCTGGGCTGTGGTTTGGCACCGCTATAATGAACATCCACGTTGGTCCTGGAGCAAAAGTTTAACATCATGTTCAGACTTGCCTTGAAATTATGAGTCGAAGAATATATAAACGTTATTGATTGATTGGATTTATTTTAGGAATGAGAAAGAAAAACATAAAACACTTTGCATTGCAAGATAATCATAATCTTATTATCTTGATCCTAAAACATTTTTTTATTTTTAAAACATTCTCTGATAAATTCCTAGTTTAAGGTCTGAGGGAATATTATTCCACTGCATATTTTAACCCAGTGTTCAAACGAGAAAGTATCAAATCTGTCAAGCTACCTTTTGTGAAGTAACTATATTTCTTTAGCTTTAGTTAGAAGTGAGAAACTGTCACTAAAGTACTTGGGTTCCATATTTTTTATTAGACTTTGTAAGAAAGCTGCATCTTAAATGATTATTTCATCCTCCCCGTCAACTTCTGGGTAATTTGAAACAGAGAACAAAGAAATCATTTTTGACCTGGAATTTACTTCTAGTGAACAAACTGTTGAAATGAATCTCAAAAAGTAGTTGTAATGATATACCTCTTTTCCTCAACACTCTGTGTCTCCTCTGCTCTGTGTCTCAGATCGCGGCCCACGACTGGATCAGAGCGGACTGTCACTCCAACAAGTGTCAGGTCTGCCACAAGAAGATCAAAACTTTAGCCGGGAGGCGTTGTGTGTGGTGCCAGGAATTGGTAAGCAGTGTGCACGTTTTTAAACACACAATTATTGGAGAAGATTCTTTTTTTTTCTATGCTCGCCAAATGTTGTCTCTTTTTAAGCGTCACGATGAGTGTATTTTCTCTGGCGTCTCGTCCTGTGATTGTGGGCCACTAAGAGATCATATACTGCCTCCGTGGGCCATATTCCCCATCTCAAAGGTAAAATTAGGGACACAAGGAATGTGGCCTGAGTAGAATTAGGAATATTGTCAGTTAATTTATTTTTTGGGGTGTGATTGTTTGAATAATGTAATTTAATCTAATTTAATTTTACAGGAGGAGGACAGCAGCCTGTTAAACGTCACCCCTGACGGCCACATCTTGCAGGTCTGGGTCATTAAATCTTCTTAAGACACTTTATTCCTTATCTAACTGTTCACCCATGTTTTTTCTCTGTAAGGTTTATTTCAAATTGTCTGGTCAAACCACCATCTGCATATCATTGCTTTTGGGAGAATCTCCGCTTTCAGTGATTCGTCAGGTTAAACTTTGTAGTCTCTTTGATTAAGTTCATTGTGTCCCAGATAAATACTACTAATAACAATTTGGCATACAATAAAAGTAAGAGCTTCATCAGCAATATTTAGATAACATTAATGCAACTCATATAACAAAGAAATATTAACTTTGGGGTACATGTTTTGATATTTGCTGTCCCATATGTTCAGAAGGGGTTGTTGCTGAAGGCAACCAAAGGACAATCTTTGGATGCCAATTGCTCCAGGACAGGACATAAAGAAGTCATGGTGAATGGTGGTTTTGTATAAACCAAAGCTATTTCCTTTAAAAACTCAAAATCTTCTGTAATCAACAGACAGCAGGAGTTTGCATGATGCTGCATTAAAGTTTGATTGTGAACGCTGCACCACCGTAGCCTCACTCAAAGCATGTGTTCACACTTATATCCTGTCATATATTGTTCTTTAGATCGTTCCAATTCCAGACAGGCACCCTTTGCTGGTGTTTGTGAACCCAAAAAGTGGAGGAAAGCAGGGTGAACGGTAAGCCGCTTAAATATACCATATGATGGTGACATTTTATTTTACATCTAGTGCTTCTCGTTGTTTCTAGTTATTCTCATTTCATTTTTAGAATATGAAAATCCTTGACATTTGTGTGCATGCTTCTTTGTATTTCCACAGAGTGCTCAGGAAGTTTCAGTACCTGCTGAACCCGCGTCAGGTGTACAACCTCTCCAACGGGGGTCCTGCACCAGGGTACTGTACACTGTCACCACCATAACTGTATATATGTACACCCATGTCTTCAATGCTAATATAAATATACATGTAATGCACGATAATTGCATAATAAATGTAAGTGCAATAGCAAAATGAATAATGCTTTATAACAATAATCATAATACATTATAACGCATTTACTAATGACTTATAAAATCCAGTATCATAATACTTCATAACAATAAACTGAATCCGGCCTTTTTTTCTAAGATTCATTGTGAAATATAATTCAATTTTTTTTCAAAACATTAATATATTTTTAGAATGAATTATAACCATTACATTCATAAATGGTCAATAGTCATAAAAATATTTGCATTTATAACTGTGATAATGATGTATTACAACTATGAATGAATGAAAAATGTCAGGGATTGAAGTTATATCACAGTCCTTTGAAGTTTTTATAAAATTATTAATAATTTGTTATAATTACTGTCATTATGCATATTTATAAGTGATATGATCTATAAGTGTACATTGGTATAAGCAGAGTTTAAGCTTTGTTAAAAAACTTGAAATGCTTGTTTCTTCAGACTTCACTTCTTCCGCAATCTGCATCAGTACAGGATCCTGGTGTGCGGAGGAGACGGCACCGTTGGGTGGCTGCTGGATGCTATAGGTACGCAGGTTCCTTTTTGGGTTTAGAGAGGTAATTAAGGTAACCATCTCTAAAGTTAGAAAATGTACCTCTGATTTCAGACAAAGCAGACCTAGAGGTGCGTCCTCCAGTAGCTGTCCTGCCTCTGGGCACCGGGAATGACCTGGCCCGCTGTCTGCGCTGGGGAGGAGGTAAAACCCCCAGCACATTCCCTCTTAACATCACTGGAGCGTTGGAGCTCTGTGTCTTACTCTTTGTGCTTCTTCTGTTTTTTTTGTGAAAGGCTACGAGGGGTCAGACTTGAGAGAGATCCTGAAGGAGGTTGAAGCTAGCGAGCAGGTTCCCATGGACCGCTGGAGCATCCAGGTGATACCAGACAACCCCCAGGATGCAGCAGACCCCGTGCCCTATGAGATCATCAACAACTACTTCTCTATTGGAGTGGTGAGTCACTGCCTAAGCAGGAAGGAATAACAACATTAAAAATGTAAATTTCATATTCCCTTGAAATATATGTTTGACAGGATGCCTCTATTGCACATCGTTTCCACTCCATGAGAGAGAAGTACCCGCAGAGATTCAATAGCAGGTGAGGGTTTTGAAATTGTAGAAAGAAAGTATTCACGAAGGCATTGCACGACTTCTGCGTTATTTAAACACAAAATAAGGCAAAAAGAAGTATTGTAGTTCTCTAAACATCAATAAAGGTTAAATGTTCCCCTTACGGCTGCTGATTAAATAACACCCCTAGTATCCTTTCCTTTTTGCATGTATTTTAATGAGTTCATTTGCATAAATGTTCTGCCAAATGTGCCCCTTTTTATCCATGCAACTCAGCCTCATTGGGGCACAGAATATCATAATAACAAAGATAAGCTCTAGTAGGCATATGTAGAGAAACAACAAAAAACTGAAACGGTGAGTTTAATTAAATGTATTACGTAAACAGATTTCACATGACTGTATGACGTTAGTAGAAAGCAATAACATTAAATTGAAATACTATAAGGTTCAAATATTATTACTTTCAACTAACCGTATACAGTTATGTGAAATGTGTTGACATTATACATTTAATTAAAGTCAACGTTTACATTTGTTCAGTGTGGCAACTACAGCAAACTTCTAAGTGGTTTCGCTCAACCTAATTAAGTTAGCTATGCAATGATGGTTGTGTTATGAAAAATAAATAAATTAAGCTAAAAATAAAACCAAGTTCAATAAACAGGAAAAACAAGGTTTTAATAAAAGAATACACAACTATTTTCTTCCTCCTTTCCCAAGTCCTGGTCTTTCATCTTTCCCTTTGCTCTTTTAATTGCTTTGGCCAAGTTTGAATGGCACTCTGGCTCATGCTGACTCACAACCCCAGATTGATACCTTGGAGAAAAGAGATCAAATACAATAAATTGTGGGTGGAAATCTATTCTTTGTTCATTTTTAGACCTTTGGAAAATGTTGCAGAGTTTAGGTTTTTATCATCTCTAACATGAAGACATTTTTTAAATTAAGAATGAAGAACAAACTTTGGTATTTGGAGTTTGCCACTTCTGAAACCATCTCTGCCACTTGCAAGAAGCTGAAGGATTGTCTTATGATTCAGGTGAGAATACCTATCAGTCAATATGCTGTATTGTCAAAACCCATTTTAATTTCAATTTTAAGGAAATATTTGTAAATTACAAAATTGTTCATCTTCTTTTTTTACTCCCCCAGTGCTGTGGGAGGTCTCTGGATCTGGGCAGTATGTCTCTGGAGGGCATAGCTGTCCTCAACATACCCAGCATGCACGGAGGCTCCAACCTCTGGGGCGAGTCCAAGAAGTCTGACGGTGCTCCAAAGGCAGAGCAAAGCGAGGTTATCACTGACCCTGAACTTCTTAAAACAGTCTCTCAAGGTCTGTACTCTCCTAAATCACCACGTTTATTTTTTCTAAACATTATCTTGTGTGTGGGTGTGTTTGTGTGACGTTAACCTGGTTTTATGATGCTGAGTCTATCTTTTACAAACTTGATCTGTGTGTGTTTATCTGTGTTACTATGCAGATATCAGTGATAGGCGTCTGGAGGTGGTGGGGCTGGAAGGAGCCATAGAGATGGGACAGATCTACACTAAAATAAAGAGCGCCGGGCACAGACTGGCGCAGACTTCCCAAATCACCATCAGGTTGTTCACTTTTACCTACAGGGGACTGGCAATAATAACAAGAATACCTAACAATATAAAACAAGAACTACAAGAAGTAGTGTCCACTGTTTTTGATTACATTTTACTCTCTGATGTTCTGATTTTGTTTCCCTCTCTATGCCATCTAATGTAAACAGAAAAACACTTAACATATGGTTTGGGTAAAGTATATTTAAATCTATCATTCTCTATGTTCCCTGTGTGCAGGACAACCAAAGCCCTGCCCATGCAGATTGATGGGGAGCCCTGGATGCAGCCTCCATGTACTGTAAGTGTAAACCAATCCAATTCAGTGCCAAGCGGTAACATATCGGACTGATTAAAGCCAGTGGTTAGAGCATTTAGGGAACAACAAGGTTGTTATTATTTGTAGAGTTATTTTGAAACCTGTGGCAGAAACACACGGCTCCTGCAGCACAGATAAAAGAAACTGATATTAACTCTGATAACGGTTATCAAGGAGAAAGTGTTTTAATATTATATGAATTTAGCAATCGATTTTATCCAAGGTGTCTTACAGTTATTGAGACATAAAAAACATCCAATTTTGATGACTATTGTTATTATTATTATTAACTGATGAGATATTCATTCATTTTAAAGGAATTTCAACATTCACCAATATGTTTTATTTATTTATTATAGATCCACATAACTCACAAGAACCAAGCTAACATGCTGAGCGCCGTACCAACAAAACCAAGTGGCTTCTTTCATCTCAAATGAATCAACAATTCATGCTCCAGTCTGCTGAGGGTCACAACCGAACAACTTTGTTATTGTGAATAATGCAGAATGGGGGGTTAAAAGATATTTGTTTCTGTTTCTAATATTAAGTATTATTGTGTATGTCTTTTGCATCCAAGCCATGATATAATTTTACATAATTATAAATGCTGACAGCTTGCGTCTTGCCAGAGAGAACACTAACTATATCAAAGTCATTCCATTGTGTTTGTGTGCCATGTTGTGTATCTTGAGTATATGCATAACAAATATAATACTTTATTTAAGGTTTTGGTAGCATTGTTGTGTGTAAACACATTTACAATAGTGTATTAATGGTTCATCTATTGCTCCTAATGCAGCTGTTGCAACCAGCTTCACCTTATTCAACAACACTATACTACCTGTCTGTTCTCATTTCTTTCAGACTGAAAGAAAATATATGTTTACTGTTTCTTCGAAAAAACTGATTTTAGAAAGACTTTCATTGAATGAAACTGGAAGTGGTTTCATAAAGATTTGCTTTACAGTTATAACTGTCAAATGCCAGGGGGGGATTTATATATGTCTTCTAAGATGTTCCACATTTGGTTAGAAAAGACAGCACTCAGCAATCGATTTTATACATGAAAGTACGCTGGACAAAAGTAACGTTAGTTTCATAGATGATGTTGTCCTGTTACTTTGCTGAAAATGTATGTCTCTGCATTAGGCTCGTCACAAAATACACAGAAACTTTCTGAAATCGAATGAAATGAGACCAACCTAGTATCTATGGAGATTCAGTCTTGTGTTGGATTTTCAGTGTGCTTATATACATGTAACATGATGGTCTTAATGTTAAATTGTGTAGTCTTCCTTTGCCTGTGTGTCTTGACATTATTGCATACAATGTTTCAGTAGGATGCTTATAGTATATAGCATAACATTGTCCTCAGAATTAATTATAATCTGTTGCACACCTACAAGTGTGTTTGTAATACAGTGTACAGTGGAGATCTTATTGTATGTTGCAGCTCAATATTGAGCTAGAAAAGATTTGTTAATACTGAAATGACCCAAAAAGATGCTCCAGTATATATTATGCAAATACAAAACCTCCATTTTCATCTAATTCTTAAACTCTTTTAAGGTAAAAGGGTCAGCATACCCACATTGTAGCAGGGTCTTTTAAATGACTCATCTTAATAATGTGCTGCTAAATGGAAAAGTTGAAGAAAAACTAAACTTTGCCTCTAAAAACACCTAGTATCATGTGTACTTCCATGTGTATTTCTCATAAAGAGTGTTAAATAACATTGCTTGTATTTCAAATGATCAGGCTTGTGTTTTTATTTGAACTGTTATGTGTATGCATATCTTCTGCATTTAGCCTACTTTTCAAAAATCCAAAATCTAACTTGCTTAAATCCCCCTACAGCCAAAGCATGGCAGCATACAGTGAGGTAGGATTTGCATTGATGTGCGAGGGAAAGCAGGAGGAATAATCCAGAAGTGGTGGAAAGAAATGCCTACAGAAAACACTAGGTTCAGTGTAGATGGTGTTTGTTTGTGTGAGACATCATTTTGTTTCAGGGAAGACAGAAACACGAGTACTGTTTATTTATTTTATCTAAACTAAACAGACTTATACAAAGAAAAAACAACTTGTAATAGTATGACACAAAAACCCAACTCCCAGATGATCAGCTCTTTGAGAACTGATGTGTTTGACCTGAAGTCACTGAAGAGGTGCATTTTTTGTGCCTTAAATATTGCAACGTCCACTCAAACCTGCAATTGCATATACTGTGAACACACAAGCAGGTCTCAAACTCCTAAATATAAACTCTACTAACAAGCGGGTCTGTCCAGCTGCATGTTATTTTGTCTGATGAAAACTATCATGTGCTTCTCACCTTAATGACCCCTCTCGATTTCTTCATACTACTATCACTATAGAAATTAGATCACGCCAAAGATCCCCTGAGAGGGTTTGAGTGTTGGTGTTTCTGGTAGGTGTTGTGGAGAAACTACTACATAAGGGGTATTAAGTGATGCTTAAATGGATATTGACAAATGGAGATTTGCAGCTGTGACCCTGACATCAATGTTGCAGATTGAGTGTTGATACTTTATGTTGTAAAATGGTTTTTGATTTCACATCTTTTGAATTCAAAGTGTAATTGGCATACTCTGTGGGTCAGTATTTATATCAGTCATTAATTATGACTGATATGCAGTCGATTTTGATAGGAAAGATCTGGTGGTCTTTCGTGAAATATTTGCAACACAATCAGTGTTTATTCACAACCACTTTACCAATTTACCACAACCAGTATTTTGTAAAATAATTTGAGCGTTAGGCCTATTCATTGTTAATTACTAAAACCGGATCATATCAGTCTTATTTTTGTCATTTGTTTGTTGTTTTGTTTGTACTTTATTTAAATGTATTTTTCAAATGTGTTGTTTTATTTTGACTAATTTTAATGACTTTAAAAATGAGGACCCCAGGAAGTCTGTGCTTTATGGCACAGCTAATGGGGCAAATTTTAAATGTTCAATATCAAACAAATAATAGCATTATGTAAAAATGTAGCCAACCATATGAATTCAAACAAAAAACATAGATTTAATTGCAGTAAGTTTCAAGTTAAATTCATCAGTTTTTATTTCAGAATGTAATAGAAACTGATATTGCACTCCTTGGATCTCAATTAAAAACAAATTAAACCATAGTGTTTACAAAAAAGATGGTGAAAAGACGGGCTGGTAGTTCCTCAGTTGAACATTGGCAGAGTGTAGGGACTTTCTAGCTATTCAGTGAAAACAAAAATCCTGTTTTATGAACGAAAAAAACCTCACAGGTGTTTCCTGTTCTGTCATGTTACAACACACCTGCCTTTTATAAACGTGTGTAACATCTACATTTCCAGTCAAAAAACGTCTGCGCTTTGAAACTACGGCTATTTTTAGCATTTTTCATCCAGTAATAGCCCCACGTGAGCGCCGCTGTCGTTGTTGGTATATATTTAGAACGCACGCTCCCCCGTCTCTTGCGTCAATGGAATCCCGTACGTGCGTCACATGGAAGAACGTCTTTGTAAATCCCGACGCTGATTGGCTCACCACCCAGAACGTTCCGCTGCCCTGTTCACCATATATGGTCATGGACACGCCCTTATGTCGACGCAGTCAAAATAAAACAAGAGTGTATGGATCCTCCTGCGTTGGTCTGACCCAGTATGTGTTTGAGAGTGTGTTTGAATGAGTGTGTGTTCTGACAGCAGCTGGCAGAGGTGACATTCATCAGTTTTACTCGTTTGGAATAAATGATAAGCTTCAAAATCCGGATATTTACATGAACCAGGTGAGTGAAATAGTTTGTTTACATGTATTGATATTTAATTGCTGGGACCACTTTCATGCTGATGTTTGATTTATGACTACTTCGAAATTAATACAAGCTCATAGGAGAATGTTACTGCTGATATAACATACACACTTAGCTTAATGGAAAATAATATTTAAGAATGCATCATCCTCACTTTTCTGGTAGCAGTCAGAGTTATGCACTCATTTGCAAGTTTGTTAGTACACCTACTGTAGCTAAAACTAATGTTTACAAATTATGTGCATTAATCCTTTCTTTATGGTTATAATGTTGAGTTTTGTTAACACTGTTCTAGAGAGGTGTTATAAAAAAATATTAGAAATAACACTACACCAGCAGGACAAACTACAACCTCTAAAATAAACATTAAGCTTATGCAACTCTGAAGTAGAAATAGCAATTATATATATGGTAAATAGTTGTTAAAATTGAATATATTTTGTCATAAGTAACTCCTGATAATAACAATAGCAAAGCTGCAACAATACTGTGACTCGTTTTCATTATTTAAGATGATTTCACATGTTGAATGTGCTTTTATAACTGTTTCTATATGAGAGAAGATATATAAAACATATAAGACATAAAACACACATTGGCAAAATGATCTTCCCATGGGTCAAGCTTATTTAAAGTTTGCGAAAATAATCAAACAGTCAGGTTTAAGTTCGAAAACTTTTCAAAGAATGATTATGTCTGCTTCACTTTGGCTTGCACTTGTTGATACACGCCCACTCTCTGAACCACACACGCACACACACACACACACACACACACACACACACACACACACACACACACACACACACACACACACACACACACACACACACACACACACACACACACACACACAGACTTTGCCACCATTCCCATTACAGTTGGCATTCAGCCTACCCTGAAATACAATCTGCAGTACTCCCTGGTACAGTCCCTGTGAAAGAGGGTTGCCCTCCACTGAAAGAGGTTTTCAGAGCATTAACAGTCAGTAAAATAACATCTGACAATATCTCATTACACCACTGAACCTCTCTCTGCATTTTCTTAAGAGGAGTGAATGGTCCTGCAGACAGAAAAATGGCATGTTGCGGAAATTAGATTGTGTACCTTCAAGGTGTTAATAATGGCTACTTTTTGTAAGGTCACAGAGAGAGGATTAAACAAGGCTGACCTAAAAGAATATCTAATAATTCATGATTTATTGAGATGTTTGAACTTCATTGCATATATTACTGTACAGTATGTTGGGACAGAACACCCAGCCACTAGCCGTAGTTATTATGTTGTTATTCTGAAAAAGTAAGCTCACACTTCAGAGTATGAATGTGTTAAAAACATTGACAATATATTAACATTTATAGAAAGATATTTTGGACTATTAAGACATTTTCTTAGATATACTGACACATCACATATAAATGTTTATTTACATCTAATTGTGGCTCTCTTCCTTCCTAGCAATGCCCTGTGTACAAGCCCAGTATGCCTCCCTGCCCCATGACACTTACTTCAGCTCTGAGTTCTTGAATCCTGACCTCAGTGCCAAACTGGTGATGGACATCAGTGGCCACAAGGACCAGCTGTCTACATCTTCGTTGCCCAGCATCAACACCTTGGTGGGAAATGGCTATGTGGGGGAGTTTGATGCTTATTCCTGCAGGATTACCAACTCTCCTCCTGCCTCTACAGTTTCCTTCAGCCACACAGCGGAGAGCTCCTGCCCTCAGATGCAGAGCCAGGCCTTCAAGCTGGATGACCTCCAGGTGTATGGCTGTTACCCAGGTTCCTTTGCGATGAGCTGCCTTGATGAAACGCTGTCGTCATGTGGCTCTGACTACTATGGCAGCCCGGTTTATACCGCAGCTTCCCCTTCCACATCTGGCTTTCAGGCCCAGTCTGCACCCATCTGGGATTCCCCTTTCAGCCCCTACCCCTCAGCCCCCCCGTCCTCTGTGGCTGATAAGGCCGCCATGGCCCAGCATCTCTCCTTTTTCACCTTTAGCCCCGCACCAGAGCAGCACTCTCCCCTGGGGCATCATCAGGATGCTCAGCCAGGCCACGACGACCCTTTCTTCCTGCCTCCTCAGCAGCATATGCCTCCACTTAATTGTCCCCCCATGTCCCTGGAGCATGGATCCCTGGAAAGCCCCAGGATAGTTGAAGGGTCCGTGATGTCTCCTAAATGCCACAACCCAGGATCCAGTGAGGGCCGCTGTGCAGTTTGTGGTGACAACGCTTCCTGTCAGCACTATGGAGTCCGCACCTGTGAGGGCTGCAAAGGTTTCTTCAAGGTAAATATCTGAGGAGGTTTATGTGAGTAGAGCAGGTTAGGACAACATATTGGGTGATCAGCTTGACAAATTGTAGTAAAGATATTTTGAGGTAATTTCAACAATCAATCAAAGTGTTTCCATTATAGAGCATTAGGTTTATCTGTTTAACTTTAGAATGTAATGCAATATACATACCGTAACAAGTCCCGTTTAAAGGATCCTAATCCTTATCATTTTTTCTTTCCTGTTTGACAGCGAACTGTACAGAAAAATGCGAAGTATGTGTGCCTTGCCAATAAAGACTGTCCTGTGGACAAGAGAAGAAGAAACCGTTGCCAGTTCTGCCGCTTCCAGAAATGTCTCACAGTTGGAATGGTCAAAGAAGGTAATGCAAAGTCAAATACGTTTTCAGTGACTAATGTATGATGAAGAGAAACTGGGCTTTGTAATGACAGTCTTGTGAAACTATGAAACCAGAAATGTTTAGTGCCAGCTGCAGAAAAAACAGAAACTTAAATTGATACAGCAATTGTTTTTAAAATTGAAGCGTTCGAGGATGGACATTTGAGATTCATGAACTTGTGCTTCTTCTTCTCTATCTCTTCCTCAGTTGTTCGCACTGACAGCCTCAAAGGTCGCCGGGGTCGCCTGCCCTCGAAACCCAAGACTGTGTCCGAGGCTTCATCCACAACTCCCAGCATTAACATCATAGCCTCTCTTGTCAGATCTCAGTTAGACTCAAACCCAACCATTGGAAAGCTTGACTACTCCAAGGTGATTCTCAAGAATGATGTTGTGTTCAGAGTTTATTTGTATCAAAAAGATCACTAACAATTAACTCAACACAGGAGTATAGTATGATTATCTGCAGTTCTTTTTCAGTAGCATTTACCCTTCTCTCCTCAGTACCAGGAGACTGTGGACAACCTGAAAGAAAAGGAGGATGCTGGTGATATTCAGCAGTTTTATGACCTGCTGACTGGCTCTTTGGATGTAATAAGAAATTGGGCCGAAACCATCCCAGGTTTCAAAGATTTCTGCACAGAGGACCAGGAGCTGCTCCTTGAATCATCTTTTGTTGAGCTCTTTATCCTGCGACTTGCATACAGGTCAGCTTATTTGAAACCTTAAAATATTCCAACCTCAACTTATATTTATCCAGACTAAAGCGCACCTTGCAATATGGTTAATTTTACAATGTTTTGAACTTGTGCAGGTCAAATCCTGAGAAGAACAAGCTGATCTTCTGCAACGGTTTGGTCCTACACCGACTGCAGTGCGTTTCCAGTTTTGGTGATTGGATTAACTCCATAATGGATTTTTCCCAGAGCCTTCACCGCATGAACTTGGACGTATCCTTGTTTGCCTGCCTTGCAGCGTTAGTTATCATCACTGGTGAGAGCTTTTGTCTGCTTTACATTAGAGTGAATCTCACTGCATTTGCTTTTTTTGTTCATGTTAGCACTGTGTTTCTTATGAGAACATGCTTTCTGTTTAGATCGCCATGGCCTCAAAGAGCCCAAGAAGGTTGAAGACTTTCAGAGTCATCTCATCACTTGTTTAAGAGAGCATGTGAATGGAAACGGATCTGAACCAATCCGGACACAGCCCAACTATCTTTCTCGTCTTCTGGGCAAACTCCCCGAGCTGAGAACTCTGTGCACACAAGGCCTGCAGCGCATCTTCTACCTGAAACTGGAGGACCTGGTTCCCCCTCCCCCAATAGTGGAGAAAATCTTTATGGATACTCTGCCGTTCTGAGAAAGAAGACAAATTAGTAGTTTGTAAAAACGACACAAAGCACGTAATGTGAGGTTTTACCACTGAACTGTACTGGTGAACCTCCTTTAAACAATGTCTGGCATTGTTCAAGAGATTGTTATTTTTCTAACATTAACTTTCAAAATGTAATGTGGTACCTGTGTGACTATTGCATAACGTTTCTTCTCTGAAACTGGTATTAACAGATCATGACACAGTTTATATATATATTTTTTGTGTGCATTGCAAAATGACTTTATTGCTGTGCTGGATGTTTGAATGTTGTCATGCTATGCAGCTTGTGAGAAATGGATATTTGGATCGATGCAATGCAGTGTTACATACTCAGCTTTTCCCAAAAGCAGACAAACACACTAATCTCCTAAAAAAGCATTTTTTAAAGTTGCTTTTTGATCCCAATGGGTAGAGAAACTGATATATTATATTATTTAGTAGAAAAAGCCAGGCAGAAAGAACTGTAGAGTCCCAGTTTTTATTAGGGATGTCTTTACTAATATCTTTGCATTACAAAATATAGTTTTAGTCCTAACTGTGCTCCTGTAAAAGGTCTTGGACCAAAGTTTACTCTTATTTTGATACTTCCACTAACAAACCTCATTGCCTTAAGATAAACAAAATGTTTTGCTACAACACCATGCTGCCATTTTGCAACACCTTGTAAAGGCTGATGCTGGCGGAGTTCCTTTTGAACTGCATGTCCCTGAACTTTTTGAACTTGCTTGATAAACAAAATACAAAGTGCCTTTCATAAAGCGTCGCTCCTAAACCATAGTAGGTGACACTAACTTGATTTTCATTCCAAATATCAAATACTGCAATCCCTGTTTAATATTCATGTTAAACAATCTATTTTAATGTCTCCATTAAAATGAAATCGTCAGGTCTGTTCCAGCTTTTGACTTAAAGTGCCTGTGACTTGGGATTGTAATACATTTTGGAAAAAAAAGAACATACAGTTCTGGAATGCGCTCTTCAGCCTAGTGCACTGCCAGTGCATAAAGAGATGACAGGTGGTTTAGGATCCAGAAGAACTAAATCCTGTTCACATGTCCCACCCTGAGGCAGTGCATTTCATAACTGTGGCACAGCCTTCCAGTTAAAGATCGAATTTAGTCAAAGAGCATTTCAGAGTCTCCCTGTATCCACTCATCCATGCGGTGTATCCTTGATTTTTTGTAGCCTACAAAGGATGATAATCCACATGCATAAGCAGGCATTTCATTTTTGACATAAACTAGTTCCATGTCTTTGGCTGGATTTGGATGGTTCATAAGGATTGTCTTCCACATTCTTCTAAGTTATGCTGATTTTATATGTTGGATTTATTTTGTGTTTCCATATCAAAATGAACTAAAGAAATATCTTAAGAAATCACAATGAAATGTTATAAGAAGCTGAGCAGCTAAGAGCACTTCAAATAGTGTTCAAACAATATGAAGAACACTTCTTTCTCCAACTGTATCTGTTTTGTTTGGGATGTGTGTGAAAAATACTTCCAAGGCTTTGGTAAAATGGTGCAGATGTGTTAAAAGACAGAGAATATTTGATATTAAATCTTTTTTTGAAAACACAACAATGGCTGCCTTTGTTTAAATGTTAGGAAATGCATTGATAAGTCTCCTGTTTACCATCCAGATTATGGTTTCTATACTGTCTTCCAGATATATCTGTAGTTTCCTTTCTCAAATGTTACTCAAACAGGAGTCAATGTTGTGTTCAATGGTGACTACTTTCAGATGCGTATTTGTAGCGCTAGTTATCACTTATAGTTAACATTTTGAAACATTTTTTTGGATGATTAACATTTGTTTGAAAAAAATGAAGATGGTGAACATGTGATTGTACACGTGGTAGCATGCTGACATCAGCGTTGGGCTCAATGCCTCACTGTGCTTAAGTTTCATAGAGCCTGGAGTAAAATTAACTATATTAGAATTTGGCCTAAATACATTAATGTGTTTGGTGCTCTTCTGGTATTTGATGTCAGAAAGAGTTGGAAAAGTGCATATATAACCTATCCTTTAAGAAGAGTTGTGAAGTTTAGAGTCAGTTGTTGCCACGCAGGAAGCAAAACTTGGGATTTATTTGAAACCGCAGCCACTGTGCTGCAGATTGTTACATAATGTTAGTGAGAGGAAAACTGTCCAAAAGTAGTCCTTCATTGCCATTTCACTTAGTCCGTTTTGTTGTGTCACACATGGTGTTAGTGTTGGCAACATCTCTGACCAAAGGGAAGATGACACCGTGCCACTCTTAGCCACGGCAGACTGCAGCACTGACTTGATTCAGCCGCTTGACATCCGATCCTACTGTACACCACGTTCCGGTCATTTGGATTTTGGAGTTGGCAGACAGACTGGAAAAAAGGGACAAGGGAACAAAAGAGGAGGAGGCAATTATGAAAGGCAGCATGCATTGAGGTGTTCATTTTGTTACAAAATGGCAAGGATAATGCCCAAGACAGATTTGAGTCAGTTTTATAAGAAGGATCAGAAGGTGCCCCCTTGGTTCAAATCAGAACTTTTTTTTCTAATCGAAAGTATGTATGATGTGAGTCCCTTTTGACTTTCAGTATGACTTCGTATCCATGTCAGCTCACTCTGTTCCAACCAAAAGTCAAAATACATTCCCATGTCTATATATCTCATCCCTGAAGTCACAGTCTTGACACCATCTTTTTCCAAAAGTGGAAAGCTACCATCTGGAGCTGCTATTGGCCCTTAACATCTGACCTGTGCACTGACATGCAACACTCTGCATTCAGGAACTAACTGTAGCCTTACACCATGAGACATATGTTCTGCCCAGTAATATCCAGCCCACTTGTCATGGTGATTTGTTGCACAACCCTGCTGAGGTTGAGGTTTTGTGCATTGCTTCTGCACCACCTGCTATTCGGTAAAGGCTTGAGAACATGTTACATAAGGAAATAGTCACTGTGCTACTGCACATCAAGATGGGCAGGATTTTCTGGGCAATTGGTTCTTTATTATCATTAAGTATGCACATTTCAAGGTACTTTACTTGAGTAGACAATGGTCCTGTATATGTTTTTTTGTATTGTACCAAAATTGATAAGTTTCTTACTATAGGACAACTCCTTGACGTATGTAGTTGCAATTTACTTTGTGGAATAACATTTTGACCACAATACCAGTAATGAACAGTTCATTTGCCCCGACATGCAACCATAACAGTAAAAGTAACGCTGCTAAAATTGGTTAAAAAGGTTGCACTGACTTGCTTCACATGCACATTTAGACCGAGAGCATCAGACAGGGAAGGTCACAACTACTGAGTTCAGACAATTTCATTCTCACTATTTTGACTCTTTAACTTTGTCAGGGAGACCCGTCGACTTCAAACATTGCACATTGCGTGTGAACACACACACACACACACACACACACACACACACACACACACACACACACACACACACACACACACACACACACACACACACACACACACACACACACACACACACACACACACACAGGGGATGGGGGTTTGTTTACAGAGCACAACAGGTGGATCCAAGTCAAAAGGGGATATGAAGGCGCTGGTGAGCAAGGTCTGTGGGAGAGTGTAGAGTTGAGCTTCAAAAGAAATGGCAGGTAAGATAGATTGTCTTATTGGCCTGCTGCCACATGTATGGCACTGGATATCACACTTTATCCTCTGTAAAGGCCTCCTAGAGGGAGCTTTTGCATGCCTGAACAAAGTCAGTGCCAATCCATTAACTTTTGATATTTCACAAAAGTGAAAACTTTGTCTGGGAAAAGTTCATATATAACCAAAATTGTAGGGCGATACAGTCAACATTGTCCATATATTGTGGTATGCAAAGTAATAACATTTCCGTCTCTAGACCTGTGATGCTAGCACAGCAAAAGATAATCCAGTATAGTGCATAATAATTTACCATGCACAGGGGACATTTAAATGCAAAATAACTTTTAAATATATGATATACGACTGCTGAGATCTGAATCTGTTCCGAGAATAAAATATGCTGTGAGAAGAAATAGAAGAAACATCAATCAACAATCAAGTCATCAATTGTATGTATTGGTCTGTCTCAAAGATGTTGGTGTCTCTCTCTCTATACGTGTGTGTTTGTGTGTGTGTGTGTGTGTGTGTGTGTGTGTGTGTGTGTGTGTGTGTGTGTGTGTGTGTGTGTGTGTGTGTGTGTGTGTGTGTGTGTGTGTGTGTGTGTGTGTGTGTGTGTGTGAGAGCAACTGATTGCTGGAGAGGATATTGTTCCAGCGGGTGGAAAGCTAATAGGTTTGTTTGTGAGGATGCTGCACCTGTCGTTTATTGATGGATTGAGCTGTAAATAACTTTGTGAAGCCGTTGAGCGCTCTGTGGAGGCTTGTGTTTCCTTCTCCACTGTTCTTTTTCTTTAGTAAGTTTATATGCACAAGCATTTAGACGTAGCTACACATAACATTTGGCAGATTTTGTGGTTTTTTCTCCCAAACTTTTAAACACAATGCTTCAGAAAAAGGACAAAAATAAAGTCCATAAGAAGTCTGCATGACAACCTTTTTCTATTTTTCGTTTACCATGTACATGCAAATACACATTCATTTATACACGTCCTGTATATTGTGCAACAGTTCTTGTGTGTGTGGGTGTGCTGTCACATGTGGAAAACCCTCTGTGAGTGTATTTTTAGCAGGCCATTGTTGAGCACCTAGAAACCTCTGTAATTGGATCTTGCCTCTTTCACTAAAGGAGTCCGGTGATAAATGAGTTGGCAGACGTCATTGCTCATGGGATATCTGTGATAACTGTTAGCTCCACATCACTGTCTTAATATCGTAGTCTCTGCAGGATTAAATTCAAAAGTAAGGTGAGGCAAGTTGATTATATTTCCGTTAAAGGGCGAGGGTGCTCACTGGACATTTAGAGGGTGATGGATGATTTGTCCTTGGATAAAGGTAGGGTAGCCATACTTTTAAGAAGCATTTTTGTAGAAATTCTGCTATTATACCAATCAGCAATCAATAAATAAAAAAAAACAACAAGAAAACAAGTCATCAAATGACCTTCCTGCCTACCACTATTCTGATTCTGATTCAATAGCCATCTTTGTCGTTTCTGTTCATTAATGATAGCTGATTGCTCATGAGACATGAGGTAGTTGAATACGGTTGGCGATGACACTGTTGCGCTCACCCCAACGCTCTCTTGTTGACTTGTACTTGGATTTTTGGGGAGTGGTTTTGGTTGATACTTAAAGGGAGGGATTGAGATATTTTTCATTTGGATAGTGTCAAAATGTAGAAAACCTTTGTTGGTTTCTCCAAATGGGTCTACAGCAGTGGCCATAACATGCATCCAAGTTTACATTTTTAGAGAGATTTGAACTTTATAGAGAATATTTTTGCCTAAAAATGTGTTTGTATGTGCGCCTGTGTTTTGTATGTGCGTGTGTCAGTGCGTGTTTGTCTCACTATGTTGGAAACATCGCTCTGCTCAGCCGGAGAATATGAGAATGTTACAATTATAAAAAAAGATTGACAGGATGGATAGTGTTGCACTGGCAGATGACAGTTCCTGGCTGCATGCCTGGAATACATTCACAGCAAATCCCCCAGACACACACACACACACACACACACACACACACACACACACACACACACACACACACACACACACACACACACACACACACACACACACACACACACACACACACACACACACACACTCAAACCACGCCCTGTCCACAAGCCCCCCTCCTCTAACACCATCCCTTTGCACTTGATCCCTGTGTTGGGGCACTCTGAATGTGTGTGTGTGTGTGTGTGTGTGTGTGTGTGTGTGTGTGTGTGTGTGTGTTGTGTGTGTGTTTGTGTGTGTGTGTTTGTGTCCTGGGACAGAGGGGTTCAAGGTCAGAGCAAACACATGGTGCAAACTGGCAACTATTGCAGGCTGTTGGCATATAGTTCAACACAAACAATCCTTACTCACTTTGACTGCTAAACATGGATGAAGACGAAACCTCTTTAACTGTAATGCGTTTTGTAAACCTGTTAGATTTATAAATATTACGCTATGTAACATTTAATGAACAGTTATGGACACTAGCATCTCACTAAGAGCAGTGGAAGTATAAAAACATCACACATGACCTTGGAAACATGAAGAGCTGTTATAAATAGATTTCAATGTAGATTTTTACACATTGTACAAGCACGGGGGGAATGGTTCGTGTGATTTTCTTTGACATTATTTAACTTTTGTGCTTAGTATCATTTTGGTGTATCATTTTCTTTTCTTTATGATTAATATGTAATTAACAAAATCTTCATAAATGTTTTCCAGCATTAATTTGAGGCCTATAAATGCTCTCATGTATGCTAAATATGATGCTACACCCGAGTTCTAATCATCCGTTGCCAATTAAGTTGGTTCATGTTTATGCTGTATGTAGAAAAGTCCAGAAGCTTATAAACTTTTATCTTAAGGTTTAAAGTTTGTCGTCAATATCAAATAGAAATATTTTCTTCCTGTTTTAGTCCTGCTGTTCCCCAGCGAGTATGGTTACTTACCGTTGGAAATAAAGTACACTGACCTTCCTTATCCATACAAGGTTAGGAATTTAAAGAAGGCTGCAGGTAAAATCTGCCAAGATTCAGGACCCACTCCTTAAGATCTCACACGTCCCTTCTGCCATTGGCTTTTATATAACTTAATGCAATCTTTATATATTTATTCATCGTCTAATGGTTATGTGGTTACAGAGATAATATGGATCCTTGAGCTCTGAGTATCAAAATGTATTTTGTTTGTATTTGAGTCATTCAAAAAATTCAACGTTAAATGTACACTGGATTATAAAGTGTTTCCAAACAGTTGAAATCAATGCTCTGTCTTGAAGTTATACTGTACCAGGTTAAATGAGCATATAATGTCTAACAACACAACAAGATGATAATAAGAATGCAAATACTGCATATTAGCAGCTGTTTTCAGCTAAAAATAAGGCAAATTACACAAGTGGATCCTCCTTAGGAGAAGCACTTGACAAAGACACGACGCAGAGAGGTGAAGGCTGCCCATCCCTCTGTTACATAAGCAGTCTGAAGCAAAGGGAGCTGGCACCCCTCTTGGATCACAAGGGGCTGGCTGTGATCTCAGCTGTCAGGGTTTGACATTGAGGGAAAGAACTGCTGCTCCTCCTAAGTGGATGGATGGGTGGCATTGAATGTAGTCTGCCACCCACAGGACTCTGCTGACTTAATGTTAGTCTATTTTAAAATCCATATCAGCTACAGTCATCACATGACAGAACAACCACAATGCCACACAGGCTGTACAGTGAAGCAGGACTAACCATGACTAAATACTTTTATGTAGAGATCTCATCAAAGGGGCTCGAGGGCTTTGATTGAATTATTTACAGCATTACAGAATAAATAATTGTCAGTATTCAAAACAGGGTTACACAACACAATGCAGATGATGCTTTGTCCATTATGACACATAAAAAACTGGACATAACAGAACAAAAACAGGGGCAGTAGAAAACAAAAGCAATTTTTTTTGGGAATGATAATATGGATGGCAATCAGGATCAGGGTAAAATTGTCCATCAACTTTGGCGTTGGAGGAAAAAGTATCATGATGTGAACACAGTCGCAACAATCACTGACATTGAGCAATTCTGTTACTTACTAGTTGGACCAACACTTTTATTTTTTTTAAGAAGACCGACCCTAGAAAATGAGGTTGTAGCCAACCCTTACATTTTTTCCCCATACACTTTTTTCAGTAATGTCCAAAAAACAAGAAGCAGTTATTAAAAAACACCATTGAGTAGAATTCAGTAAAATCTAGAGGTGACATTGCAGATTGCAACTAAGTGATGACCTCAGCTCACCCCTCTCTTTTGTTTTCTGAACCTATAGTGGCCTTCAGGTACCACACAAAGGACCTCTCTAATACCAAAGTTTGGTTTGCCCACTGTAGAAACATGGCAGTGCATAATTGCAAACTGCAGTGACTTCCTATGTTGCTATAAAATGGTCAATCTATGTTAAGAAAACTCAACTATAAAGTTTCTGACGATTATACAACAATGAAAACATAGTTTGACAGGTTATTGTTTGATGCAGGTGAACTCCATAGGGTGATCTCGTGTCAAATAGAGACGTCACAATAGTAAAATGCCTAACTTGTCCAGCCCTGTCGGAGGGACTGTAGTTTATCCGCATCGTCATCATCAGTGGACCGCTGTGGTTGCGTCGGCACTTCCTGTTGGGAATGATCGATACTTTAAAGTGTAAGTAGCCTACATTTCACTTCTAAAAAATATATGATTCACAGGAGAAATTATTCTGTCATGATTTAAGACTCACAGCAGGAAAAGAAGCTACATGCAAAATGAATTTCGATTTGACTTCCGCATTTTTCGAGTGAAACTAAGCCAACAAGTTAAAGTGTGATTCTTCTTTTCCACGTCACAGAGACAATTATACAATTTTGCAATTCTTGTATATTAGAAATGTTAAAAGTCTAACGTTTTTATTCTGTTCATTGTTTTATGTCTTAAAAACATAAAATCAGTTATGGATAGTAACACAATACATTTACTCAAGTACTGTAAGAACAATTTTGAGTATTCTCAAATTAAGCCAATTTATTCTTCTACTCCACTACAATAAAAGAGCCAATATTGTACTTTTTACTCCAATTGATTTATTTATTTTGGCACTAGTTACTTTTCATAATGAGTACTTTTACTTTTGGTACTTTAAGTATATTATGATGCCGTTACTTTTACTTACAAAGAAGTACACATTTGAATGAAGTACTTTTACAACTTTTAAAGTGTATTGTACTTCTTCCACCACTGGCTAAAATACAATTCAACATAATACGTAATATTATAAAATTGACAAGGTTTATTATCTACACTGTGAGTAGCCTACCTTAACCTTTAGACTAACTGCTAATACATATATTTTACTTAAGAAAAGATGGATATTTTAGGTTAAAGCCATTGCGGTTGCTGCATATTTCATGGAATATTGTTGACACTATTTTACTTGTAGATGGTTTACTTATCCTGCATTTTACCTGCACACTTGCACTATTTCAATTGCACCTTTACTTGAAAAGTTACCAACTTTTTCTTTGTGTAAACAGTGTCACAGCTCTCTGTCAATCAGATGTATTTGTTTTTTTATTTTGTATTTTTAATATTTTAAGTTTTTTGTACGGTGCACTGTTGGATAAGCCTGGAGGACTTAGGCTACTATTTCCATTGCCAACAACTGTGCTGTAACTGCTTGCATATAACGATAAAGCCTTTTAATACTTGAAAAGTTCAAACCTGTTATGAATGCAGTATCTTGGATGGCAAATAGGAAACACTTTTTCCATTCTGCAGTAAAAATTACAAACAAAGAGGTAGCAAAACACATTTAACGTTGAACTCTGTTGAACACATATTTTAAAATCTTGATTAATAGAACAGTAGAAAAATAGAGCCTGATGCTTTCCTCTTAAATCAGAAGACTCTAATTTACAACAGTTTGAGTGAAGGCCGTAAATATGCTTTGTGTCCAGATTTTCATACTGACCTATTTCATACTACCAGGAAGTGTGAAGGAGAAGGAGGACGCTAATAACAATTGTATGAAATGACAAGGAGTCCTGAATTCTAGGATCAGTGGCAGGCGAGCTTAAAAGAGGTAGGGTAATTGTTACGGATAGTGCATTGTAGATTAGGTATGAGTGTTAGGTATGAGTTTACATCACTTTGCACAATTACACAGAGGCAGAAAAGGCAAGGCATTATGATTTTATTGGGAAGTACATTTATGGACTTACGTTTTTCTTTTTTAAATAGAGACATTTTTCACTGTGGACGTTTTTAAAAAATCTTAATATATGAAACAGTAGCCAAAAAAAGAGCCTGACTTTCCTCTTGCTTATATATAATCTACAGACACTCAGGTAACACGTTCTGAGTGAAGGCAAGGTTCCCTTTTTATATTATAATGCTTACACTTCCCTATTCTCAAGAGCTACTTCCTGATGCTTAACATTATCCAACACACTGTTTTGTTACATGAGTAAAGCATACTTTTCATTAGTCTTCTTGGGGAGAAACACACTTGACATTCACTCACTGTGGTTGGTAAGACTTCCTCTGGTAAATACATTTCACTGTCAGAAAGTTGTTGTGTTTGTGGTGCTTTACATATTTCTAGCTTTCAGTCTAGATTTGCATACTGAGACAGTGTCTCTTGCCTTGACAAATCAGGAAGCCTGTTTGATAAGAAGGAGGCTGAAAAACAACTGTCAAGAAATGACAAGGAGTCCTGGATTCAGTAACGGCTTATCTCATAAGGGGTAAGTTCAGTTTTAGTACTAAACAAGACAGTGCAGTCTATTTTAGAGTGTGAGTTTGAATCACTAGAGAGGCAGAAAAGGTAAGGTAGTATGGTTTCTATAATAAAATATTTTGCTTGGTATTGTATTGTACATATGGTAAATATCATTCAGAAATTGAGAAAGACATTTTAGACTTTAGTGCACATACAACACAAGGACAATTCTGACACAAATGTATATATCGTCGCTGTCCGATGAAACTCACGTACATCCAAAACGGTTACTTTTCAGGAAATGAAAAAAACACCCTAATTTCAAAGCAGTTAAACGTAGCATTGTCATACTTGGTACGTCATCTTTAATTATAATCGTAATATTGCCAGTGT
The DNA here is from genome assembly GCF_036324505.1 of Eleginops maclovinus. Lineage (NCBI taxonomy): Eukaryota > Metazoa > Chordata > Actinopteri > Perciformes > Eleginopidae > Eleginops > Eleginops maclovinus. Next base: position 13,303,936 of record NC_086368.1, on the reverse strand, counting down.
GAAGGTATAGTTCACATTTTACCAAAATCTAGTTTAAATGGATATACGTGCATATTTTACAGTAACGGTGGTCGATACGCGTTCTTCCGATCATGAATGGGCAAGTCGCGTTTCATACTGACAGATGAATAGGCTACGCTAAGTTTATTAAATAGCCTAAGTCCAACCTAAGGCTATTTAATAAACTGAGCATAGCCTATTTATCTTGTCAGTATGAAAATCAGTGAACTGATTCATTGTCCCTTCATAATTATGTCTCCTGCTAACTATGGGATAATGAATCAGTACGCTAACAAGCTAGACAGAGGTTGTAACGAGACCTACCGTGCCAAAAAAACGAATTACGGTAGGTCTAACGTCACTCCTCCACTCCTAGACCTACGTCTCAGGCGACAAGGGGAAAACTTTTTCTAGCGATAAAGTTAGGCCCACTGTAAAGGAAAGCTATTGTCTCACCAGGCTATCATCAAAATGATATTTATTTGGCACTGTATTGCAGAAAAGAAAATGAAAAATGAAGCTGCCATTTCACTAAACTCCAGTTAGCCCGTTCCTGTTTATTCCTCTTTCTTCTTCAGGTGATTCAAGCACGACTAATTAGGCTCACTACTGCTACTACAGGTGGAATTATAAAATAGCAACTGTGGAGAGCTTAGTTATTATCTTACGTTCGTCAGCCAGAGATGACACAAGACAGCTGAGATGGCTCCACAGAGCGGGAGATACGCGGCGTGATTGACAGCTTTGACACCAAATGGATATACTTGAAAATCAGATGACATGATTTCACAACTTTTCATTGGTCACTTAGGTACATGACGCATACTGTATACGGAAATGAACCTGGACATTGTATCATATGTAATTCGTCACTAAACATTTGTAGTGTTTTTGTGCGATGCCCTCAGTATTTCAAAATGTGTAAGTTGGATATAGTGATTTTTCTCTTATAATGGTTCATTGATTTCAAGCAAATTTAAGGAAAAAACGGGTGGAAAAACAACAACTGCTCAACGTGCATAATGAAGTAGCCTTTATACAGGGCACTAAATGTTTTGATGCTTACAAGCCAAAATAAGACGGTGAACTTGGGAAATATTTTTTCACCCTGACATTAACACTATTATACCAGAGTACTGCTAAGGTGCTTGCACAGTAACACTTCTGTATTAGCCAATACTCTATGGAATTAAATTTCCCCTTTTTTAATATCTGCAGATCCATGAGCTGGTGAGATGGAGGAAGCTTACAGTGAACTGTACCAGCAGTTTCTCCACCTGAGGTCGCTTTGCCTGAGACAGGCAGCCCTGCTACATCAACTCACAACAGCATTGCAGAAACAGCAAGGTCCTTTTGAAGACTCATTTATTTCCAATGCTCATAATCATATCATAGCATTCATGGTGCAAGGCAAAATTCTGGTGGTTTTAAGTGAGTCTGTATGAGTTACTCAAAGTCAATTAATCACCTACATAATAGGCAGTGGACAAGCCTAAAGTTTGGAGTCAGACAGGGGTGCCAGCATGAAAGCTAATCACTGTACTGTTGCTGAAATCAACAGTACAGTGATAGCTGTGGTGGAGAGGAGGACTCTGAACAAACTGTTATCAATCATGGATAACCCCACTCACCCTCTCCATCTGCAGCTGGACAGACAGCGGAGCTCCTTCTTCAACAGACTGCTCCAGCTCCGCTGTCACAAGGACAGATACAGGAGAGCATTCCTGCCCACTGCCATAACCCTAAACAACAACTTTCTCTTCAGAATTCTCTGCTCCTTAGCCTCTCTGTTAACTGGAACACATCAGCCTCACACACTTTACATTGTACATTTATATTTTATTTAATATTCCATTCACTGCACTACTATGTATATAATATCCTGCTTTATATTTTGTTAACTCCAAGAGTGTTTACTTACAGTTTGCTGATTATTTATGTTCATATTCCAACTGTATATATATATATTTATAATACGGGTTTATTTTTTTTTCTATTTCTTCTTTATATTCCTACTTTAGAATTGTTTATTTCTTATTTTCATTTTATTTTCTACTGGTGCGATGACTTGTATTGTATTATGCTGCTTCAACACCAACATTTCCCAGTCTGGGATTAATAAAGTAATTCCTATCTTATCTTAAAATGTATTTTAGCAACCTAAAAGAAAGGTCCACTAGAAAAACGTTACCACTTTAACCGCATGCTATATTAAGAATATTTGCACCCGTTGACATTTGTTGTGTGACAGCTACAGGGAACTGCAGACATTATCTTTGCTCTCACCAAAGCCACCAGACGCTATTTAAATAAAAAACTGTAATTTCACCTCGCAGAACAAAGGCGGTTGTTGATCTACCGCTGCCTCAATTAATCAGATTCAAAAATCAGAATCAGTTTTATTACAATAGGTAATAAATAAGTAGGTTTACACATAAGAGGAATTTGCTTTGGTATAACAGGTGCATACAGAGACACAGAAAGTAGAATAAGTAAATAAATAGAAATAGAACACTTAGCAAAGACTATTGTAACTAATTTGTGTAATTTTTACACAAAATATAATTATGTAGGAAACTGAGAACAGTAAAATGTAACAAAATGTAACTGCATTTATTAGTTTGTGTTACACACACAGTACCACAAGTAAATTAGCAACCCTCATGTAATGCAAGGTGAAATTTTACAGTTAACAGCAGTACATTGCTTTATTTTTGGAGTGGTAACTTCTGCCGTTTTTTTCAAACTTTGGGCTTCCTGACCGCTATTTACTCTAGGGTTTACAAAGGCTATAGATAAACACTTTAAACAAACCAACTTCAAAACATCAAAACTAAACCTTCAACATCTAAAACTCTCTGTCTGCAGGTGCCACTGTTCCTAATGGAGACTTAAGTGATTTGATGTCCATCCCTATCCAGTGTACCCAAGAAATCCCTGCATATTTCAACAAGAAGTGTCAAACCTCTACATCATGCAACCCTGTAGGACATTGTGGTGTTGTTGGCCTCACTAAAGACCTGGGGACCTTTTACGATGTCCTAGCTGAAGATATATCTAAGCTCAATGTGGACGTCCCTCATCAGACAGGAAAGGCAGCCGGGAAGTCTGTGCAATTGGTTGCACCCCTGTCAAGCCTTGATATCCCGAGATTGCAAGAGGCCTCTCCTCATGTCTCAAATGATCTGGGGCACACAGGTCATCGTAGTGGAGACAGGACAATGCACACAGTGGGGGTAAGTCTCTTCACTGGACAACAATCCCACCTGTGTTGGCCCAGGATCCTCAAACCTGACATTGTATTTTTAGCATGTTCTTCCTCAACAAACTCCATGTCTTGTCCTCTCTGTTTATGTCAGAAGACTGCGACAGGAGGCCCCTCCTTGGTTGGAGACATGCTGATGTCAGACGTGGTGCTGCAGTCTCATGTTTGTGAGTTCTGCCAAGCGGTTTTCCCCGGGGACACAGCTACCAGAGGAGAGTTCCTTCGACATCTGTACACCCACGTCACCTAGACTCAACTGATCTGTCTTCTTTTCCTGACATGGGTGTGTCTTTATCATTTAGCAACAAGAGCGACACCAATGCCAACATGCCTGCATTCTTCCAAATAGCCAACAAAAGTCTCCAGTGGTTCCAAAGGAAAATCAGCCTACTTCTATTTTTCCCAATGAACCTTTTAATGACGAGTGGATTCAAGTCTTCTTCAATATGTGATTTTGTAAATTTTGGTCCGTTGCTAATAGGGCATGTCCGCTGTTGGTGTTGTCTTAGAACTTTATATCTTTCAAAAAAAATGTTCCGTCTGGAATTGATTGCCTAAGAATGTTGTGTACAGTGTTGGTTGCTTTTTATCTCAACCCTCTCTTGTCACTTCTTGTTGAAAATGGTAAAAAAAAAAAAAAAAACTGGTGCCAATATCAAGGCTTCAAGTTGAGTCCACCTTTTACGTAGGCCTACAATGCGGTGTGTAAATAATAAAATATGGTAGGCAGAAATAATCTTAACATTCTCTTTACTCTACAATAGTTTCCTCTTGAAACCACTACTTATTGACTGAGATCTAATAATCATTTAAAGGCATCTTTACTTTGTGAACAGTGACTGTTACTCTGCTCAGAAACTTTAATGTTGTCCATAATTGAACCGAAAAATGCAAACTTGTGATACTATAATGTACGTAGTTATAATGTTTAGATAAAAGAAACAATGCTCTACATAATGAGGTGAATAGATACTCCACACTGATGTCTTGCTTTTAAATATAAAAGGAAATACATCACTTAAATAAATGGTGATTGGTGATGTTCAGGCAGACTGGAATTCTTTCCACTTTTCAATCTGAAACCCTAATATTACTGTAGCTCTTTGACCAAAAATAAACGGATCGACAAAGTTATTTTGTCTTGTTATTGTGTGTAATTAATTAGTTAAAAATATGTTCAACAAAGGTGGTTTTTGATAGAGAGACACAGCTTTGAGTATGTGATCTTAAGTAACTGTTTGAAAAGGAGATTATATCTGTGTTGAAGACCGAAATAGCTTCCTTTCCACATGTTGGAGAATCTACTGCCACGTTTCTTACATCATCGTCTCACATTGCTGTTGTTGCTAACCTGTTATGAAACGGTTGAAATGGGTTCAGTACTCACTGACCAGTGATTATTGTACACTTCCAGTGAGGGAAATAAGTATTTGATCCCCTACCGATGTTGTTAAAAGAACTGAACAGTCTATACTTTTAATGGTAGGTTTATTTTAACAGTGAGAGACAGAATATCAAAAAGAAAATCCAGAAATGTACATTAAAAAAAAAGATATAAATTGATTTGCATTTAATTGTTTAATTTGCAGACACACTTTTTCAAATATCCTTATTAATATTTTCCACATTTGCATGCACTGGGGGAATTTGAATGCTCATCTGAAAGATCCTAAAATAATTCAAGATGTGTTAGCAGATAATAAACCTCCTAATTTCCTTAATAGCCTTCCTGTCGCTCTTAGTGTTTGCTGTGAGGCATTAAACTGATAATTTGTCTGCTGCTTTGCTCTGTGTTCATGGGCTAAGAATAGACTCAAAGATTAAACTCCCTGATTATTGTTGCTGACAGCTGATTGATGATGACAGCTGCATTCATCTGCTGCTGCGTTAACTGTGGCTCACATAATCAGAAGAAAGGATCATTTATCTGGTATAATCAAATATAAAAATCAGTTTTTTAAATAAAGTTCACCTTTAACATCTAATCAAAGGTGTATTTAACATTGGTCCATTGATGGAGGACTGTAATTAATTAAGACTCTACAGTAGCCCACTGAAACAGAACTGTAGACATATAGCCATGCTCAGCGGTGCTTCAAACTAGCATCTTAATCACTTGACATTAAGACTTTGCATTTGCTGTTTTGCGTTCCGGTCACACATCACGTACACAACTTCCCATGTCGTAATCACAACCTCACAAGATCCATTTTAAAGCAGGCACATTTCACGACAATCCATCCTATCGAGATTTCATTTAAAAAACACACGGTTGTGCAGGAGGAAAAGTCAGTGGCCAAAGTTTGCCTAAAATCCTAAAAGGATTAGTAGGCCTATTTAAAAATGTCATGGCAATAAATGAATTGTTGGGAAATTTTAGTCTGGACCAAAGTATTAAATTATTTGAGGTGGCATGATGTTTGTTTGTCTTTATCTTCTCTGTCTGACAATAGAGAGAGTTGCTGTGGGTTTGTGTGAATGAGCCCTGATTACATTGGTGGTACAGGTGAGTCATGCCATATCCAAGCTCAGCGCAGAGCGTCAGTGCAACAAACAAGATGATAGCAGAGGTGTTGCTGGCTTTGTGACGCAGCTCTCACAGCCTGTTCTTACACATCAGAAGAGACAAGAAGAAGTGATTTATTGTGGAAACCAATGCAACACGCTTCAAGCAATAAAATAACATTTATTGAGATGTAACAAAATAAATAATCTGTTTTGCAACATAATAAACTGAGGAGGTTACCAATGCTCAAATGACAGGCAGGTGTAACTGATGCACAGAAAGCTATAGCTCACTGACATACTCTGTGATTAGGGATACAAAAAAGTCATTATCAACATTACATTAAGTCTAAATACATTTAAACTTTAATTAGGATCAAATAGGCTGGCATAACTTGAAGCAGTTGCTGTAACGAGTCAACGTCTTTCTGTAAACCTCGCCATGGGTAGAAAGTAAACGGGACTTACTTTAAGTCTCAAAGGACAAAAGAGGGAAATAACTTTCGCCTAATTAATATCTAAGACTACAGAAATCATCAGAAAAACACGCAGCCATATTGTAGTTTCCACCACGCCTAAATAAAACCGCATCAAACATTTATACAAATCACCTCTTTTTTTTTAAATGCAGTGTTTTTTCTTTTATCCTTAAAATATTGCAATGTAGTTTTGAATGCAGTCTCCTCACAGGCTGTACAATGGCCCCTATTGGGAACACACTTTAAGTAAGATGAGGGGGGGGGGGGCATCCTCCCTGCTCTGGAGCAAGAGCCTGAAACCTGATGTGTAGAGAGGCAACTAAAACGTTAACTGTCTGCTGAAAATAAAATTAAACAAACATTGGTGTTCTCATACAATGCCAATCATTTTTCAAATGGTTTTCTAAGGAAATTCTCACAGTATTTAAGAAAATGAAAAACCTGTAAAATGTTCTCTTACAAACACCATATCAGTTGCTTATGCAAAATACCATTACAGAAACATGTGAAGGAGAGGATGATGAAGACCTGCGGCTTTATATCTAATATATCTCTAATATCTCAGCATGTTTGTTTCGATCATATGGGCGATTGGATGATGCAGCGAAAAACAAAACGCTTCTGAACCTAACAGCGTTTTAAAGAAACACGCTGCTGAGTATTTTCATTTTTGAATCCTAAACAATGCACAAACATCAAAAACTAAAATATCAATTTTTTTCCTGAGGGTAAGGAGCTGCTTATACTCTTTTTTTAGCCTGTTACCTGCTGTAAAAGTCAAGAAAAATCTGCCTATGAAACCAAATTTCCTTAACATAACTAGTATGTTACAGAAGATTTAAGAGACTCCATTTCCAAAGTTACAGTGCCCTCTACTGTGTAGATCCCATTGAATTTAAGTCGCACTGTCAGCACATGGCACTTCTTACAATACTGACCTGAAAACTATATTTCTTTTTTAAATTCAGTTTTTTTCTTCATATAAAATAATTGAATTTTCGCACTTCTGTGTCTTCCCTTCAACTTTACTGATTATAAAGTAAAAATGTAATATCTTTCAGTGTTTAGAGGTCACTCCACATTTAAAATATCAGTCCTTAATTCAGACAATTACTGTAGTCTTCTTCTCATCAGATGTCAGTGTTAGTAGCAACCTGTAAAACGGACAGAGTTCAGTGGCAGGCCTGAGGAAAAGTTCTGAGACAAAAGCTGAGTTTTTTCATTTCCCCCGGTGACTACACTCGTCTTTGGTGATGCAAGGGCTGCTGCTCCTGCACGTTGTTATCGAGCTCCGCCTCTCCACTTTACTGTCATGATCTGTGGAGAGAGGTAAAGTTTAAGATATGACCTAATACGAAAGCTAAGTCACTTAAATGACAAATAATAGTACAAAAATAACCTATGAAAAGTACAGAATGAGGATTAACAGCAATTTTAGACTGGAGCAGATGGTGTTTAGGACATAAACAGACTTTGTAAATCTACTGTGAACATGGTTATTTAAGGAAAACTTAATAACATGTCCTTTTATGTGATTTGGGCTTTGAGTGCTATTTGTAGAGAGGCTGTGGCGCAGTGGGATAGTGTGCCGATCTTCGGATTAGGGGAGAGCTGGTTCCAGTCCCGCAGAGTGTTGTTGTGTCTGGGACACTTCAACCCAAATTGCGCTAGTGGGGAATGTATGTAAGTCGCTTTGGATAAAAGTGCATATGAGTAATGTACAATATGAACAGCACAGTTGAGAACAACTATATATAAGTTAAGTCATATTAATCAAGATGCAACAATAGTTGCATCTTGATTAATATGACAATAGTTGCATCTTGATTGATATGACAATAGTTGCATCTTGCACCTCTGAATAATACTTTGGGGAATTCACTGAGAAACTCTCCCACGTGCAATGAACTCATCATGGTTTATAACAAACCCAAGCTGGTGAATAACAAAAAGTCCTCAGTATTACAAGTTTGATTTGTTTTGAGCTGGTGATACTGTAAGGTGGTGCTGTGGTCAACACATTAAGTAAACAATACAAACAATTACATCAAACAAAAGTTGAAGTTGTTGTTTTGCATTTAAAAAAACTCTGAGGTGCATTCATTAGCTTGCAAGAGAAGCTGTACCTTTAAATACCACTGAACTTGTTTCCCACGTCAATGAACATGAGTTAATAATTAATTTGCTAAGAAGCCCTGTGTCCATGTGGCCGTACAGCAAGCAAGATCACTTATGGCAGAAAACAGTGACGTTGAGAGGAAGTTCTAAATTATGAGCGAGACAGGCGAAGGAAACTTGCATAAGAGACGAAAAAGAAGAACCAAGACAGTGAGGGAGATCGACGTCAGAGATGAAACATATGTCATTTTTTGTTATTTCCGCAGTCCTTTTGGTAGTGGGAGAAGCTGTATAAAAAAGACTGTGCCATTTCTCTGCCCACAGGTTTTATTTTTGTACACTGTCGCTTGGTGAGTCAATGCAACGCCCCTCCAATTACCTCCCACTCCTTCGCCCCCACGCCCCATCCATCCCGCCCTTCAGCCCACGCTCCTAACACACTCTGACGTCAGCTGCTGCTGAGAGGGGGGGTCCGTTTTTGACGCCCACAGAGTACTTCCTCCCTACCCTCCCTCCCCGCCCCCTCATGTCTATGCTGGCTTCCTTCTCCTCGCTTCATCTCTTCGACACAGCCCAGAAGGACTGACTTGCCCAGATCACTTGCTTTTCTTGTGAGAATCTGTGATGCGTCAGAAAATTGCTACAGTAACAGGGTATGGAAGAAGTGCTAAAACAGTGTAACACCACCCATCCTCTCTCGCTCTCTACCCTCCTTCTTTCACTCCTTTCCTCTCCATATATCGCTCAACACCTCCCTCTGTTTCCCCTTCTAACTTCTATCCTCTCTAATTTACAGACTGTTGAAGTTCAGCTGTACATGGTGGGAGGCGTCACCTCAGAGAGATTGTGACTCACTACAGATCAAGCTGTAGAGCTATAAAATATTCATTGTTAGCAAAGGTTAGGAAGACTCTGTCTGTCATTTTCTATTTAACCCCAATGTCAACTAGCTCGCTTTTAATTCCCCCACATTCCAACTGTAACTATTAGTTTATACTTCATTTCATATTGTTTTTGTACAGACAGTTAGAACATTGATGCCACTCTCATGTCTGTTAAATAAGAAGCTACAGCCAGCAGCCGGTTAGTGTGATACCAGCTGCTGGCTGAACCTATGTGTTTTTGCAGTTCAAATATGAAAGCAGTGTTGATTGAATCCTCTCAATCTCTACCAGAAAGCAAAGAAGTATATTCCCCATAATATTAATCTATTTTTCTTAACGTATTTGAACAAACATTGCAAAAAGACTGTGGATACATTTTGATAACTATTTTGTAAATCGATCAAAAACATTTTTAAGATTTCCTGCTTTTTCTCTGTATTTATATCATATTGAACTGAATATCTTGGGCAAAAAAGAACATTTAAAGACACCATCTTGGACTGGAATTTTCTTTACTGTTTCCTCACATTTTATAGACAAAACAATATATTGAAAAAATAGATAATAGAAAATAGTTGATATATCAATCACACTTAAATGTTGCAGCACTAACAGCTAAGTCATTTGGGAAAAGTTACCTGTACAGTGAGTTCGTTCTGACCCTAGGTTGATTTTGCCGGCCCGATCATGTGACACCATCCGAGCCAATCGCAGCCCTTCGTCCATTAGCGTTTGCTGTATGAGATGGCGACTCCAGTTAGCAGGGTTGGACGTGTCAGTGTGGGGACGGGGGGATGGAGATTGGTTGCACTGCGAGCCGATGTCTAACAGGACAGACAGATTTGGGTGTAAATCCTGTCTACAAATGGTACATTCTTATAGAAACAGGCATGAAGAATGTCTGGTGTTAAAGATTGGCTAATTAAATTAAGACCCGTTCAGCTCAGACAAATATCTTAATGATTTAGATAAGAAGTGTTTACCATGTGATACACTGTCGAGGCTTTCTGCAGATAAGCTGTCATCATCTGCCCTCTGGGTCAAGCCCTCAGAGCTCTCTGCGCCGAGAAGTGAGGACACACTCTCAGGCACAATTACCTAAAACACATCACTGACAATTTAGTGATCATATCCCACTTCAAATGATTGACTCGTAACCTGAAATTTGGCTACGTTTAGACACAGGGTAAGTCCCTCTGTCACTGAGTATTTTTAATGTCAGCCGTGCTACTCTGAAAACTCACCTCATGTCTCACTCTCTTCTGGGACAGTAGGCTGTTCTCATCTGCATTTGTCCTGCAGGAGAAAAACAGTGAATTGAAAAGAATTCAAAACTTAAAATTCAAAAGCTTGTTTGTGACCACAGCAACAGGTAATTTCAACAGGTAATTTCATTTAATTTCCTGTTGAGGAATTTCTTCCTCAGCAGGTGGAGGTTGAAGACGAGTTAGGGTTTTACTTTTGTAAAGTCAAGTTGTAGCAAGAGATAATAAGTCACACAGAATAGAAATGTTACTCAACTAGTGAAATGACCAGTAACAACTTTTTAACTGGACTTGACCAGTGGCAGTTCTAGATCATTTCAGATGGGGGTTAGAGGGGGCCAATGATACACATATGAAAATAAATGAAACAATACTCATTCAGTTAAGGGGGCCATAGGCAGATCCAGGCTTAATATGAAACTCTCATTATATTTTTATATTTTATCGCAATATAGAATGCAAGTTCATTATTCTTACACCACAGAGATTGGAGTTTAATTCCCTGTGCTTTCTGAACCATGTGTATTAAGGATATAAATGTGCCGGTGGGACGATGACTCATAAGTTACTTTTTCAAAAGTGACTGATTACAACAAAATGATACTCTACGTTGACTTTATTTTTCAGAGTTTCCATGTTGCTCTGAGGGTCTGGACTGAAATTAAAACTATATTCCAGTTTTTTTGCTCGATGTGTGAGTAGTGTTGGTTACTGCCTGCTGGTGAATAGATCACTGTTCTCTGCAGGGAGCGTCCTTACCTTGCATGCTTTAGTGTGGAGGTGTAGGCACATTTTCTCGCCACCTGCCGAGCCAAAGAAAAGAGCTCCACCCGTCTCAGCAAAAGGGCATTGTCACGCATACAGAACTGGGCAGCAGCTTCATTGATGATCAACTGAGGAGGAAAAGCACTGAGTGAAGGAAGGACAGGGCTTTTAAGATATTATGCAGACAAAAAATAAATCGAATACTTTTTGTATAATAATGTATATATCTGCCTGATCTACACTCTGGATTACAATGGGAACTTTCTTTACCATCAGATTTGTGTATGAAACATGGTGTGATGAGAGCTGCAGTGACTACATTCAATTGACAGAAAAATTAACACTAACTATTTTTAAATTGAATTCATTATGCAAACATTTTACTTTTACCTGTTCCATATTCTTCTATCGCCCTATGTTTAACACTGTCATCTTTGTCTCTGGTGCTTTTACCTCATGATGTGTGAGCTGCTTTCCTTCTCTCCGCTTTGAGTCAAAGCGTCCATAAATGAGACTGTACTTCCGGATCTCCTCTTCTTTGTTCACATCTTGGGAACTCATTTTGAAGATGTGTCCCACAGTCTTTGCCATCTTCTTGTTCATCCTAAGCAGAGTCTTCACCTCTGCAGCATCTGACCTAGGCAGGGTCCTGAGGAGCCTGTCAACGCTTTCCACCACCGCCCTCGCCGTCTCCCCGTCCAGCTGTCCTCCGGGCCAGGCGGACAGGGTGGAAGAGGGGCTTAGAGAACTAGAGGGACCAGGAGGACACGTTGACAGCAGTGGTGGGCTGGGCGACTCCTCTTCGAGTCCGGATGAGAGAGTGCAGTTCCCATCGGGCTCTGGGGTGAGCCAGTGTGGGTCCATGGGGGACAGTTTTTCCCTGTAGTGTGAGTCTGGTGGCTGTGGGGAAGCCTGGGAGCAAGGGCTTCTTGGACTCCCACTATGCATAGGAGTGAGACAAGCCCGATCGTCCCTCTCACAGGGGGACCCCGGCTGCCCGTTGCTCAGAGACTTCCTTGGCCCGCCTGCTGATCCACCAGACCCTGTGCCGTCTACTTTGAACAGTGGGATGCCCCCCATAGGAACGTTGGAGACGGGCTGGCTGAAAAGGGCAGGGTTGGCCGCCCAGTCTCTGAGGGCCTTCTGGAGCCTACGCACATGCAGTGGCTTGGTGGCCATGCCAACTAGAGCCATGATCTCCAGAAACTCCTCCTCTGCTGCCTCACAGAGTTGCTGCACGTCATCACCACCCTGCTGAATAAAGGTTTCATAATAGGCCAGCAGGTTGGCCCTTTGCAGGACCCGATACAGCTGCAACTCACCAAGTGTGCGTGGCAGAGACATGGCACACAACTGTGGAAAGTTTAAGCAGGAGAGAGGAAGACATGAAACTGCAGGTTGAGAAATCATGTCCATTATTTTTTTTAGATAAGGACTTTGTCATCTTAACTGTACCTATACCTTTTTCCAAACTCTTCTATCATGATGAAGCATAAATAAAAATAACATGAATATAAAACGATGTTGCATGCTTTGGAGGAGAATAGTTTCTTCCATATGCAAACCATGTTCAACTTTTTAAAAACATATTTTCATATAGTCCTTATATGATTCATGGTACAGTTACGCCTCTCTTACCTTCTTCGGGTCAGACGGATGTGCAGAGACTTTTTACGGAATGGTGTCTCTCCAAGGTCGGTAGGCTACTCCCGGAGTGAGTAACTAAAAAATAAATAGAAACTAATGTCGGTTGATGAGACAAAAGCAGGTTACATTTAAATTAGCGTACAAAAAAAGTAATAACACTTTGATTATTGGCTGCAGATTACATAAAACCATCGAGTATCCCTGAGCCAGATGTTAGAAGAAAACACCCTAAAACACAACGCAGTTTTTTTATCTTATAGGTTTCTTACCCTGTTACCTATCGCCGAAAGCGTCCCCGGCTCAGATTGGCGTAGTAAATCCCCTTTGCGTATCGTAGCTCGTCTGAAATCACTGGCAGAAATCCTCCTCCGGCGCAGCGTATTGGTTGCTGGCTGCCCTGTTTGTGTGGGCTGGAGAATGACGGGGGCGGACTGCAGCACGCCATCTGACCGAAAAAGAGCCTTCCTCTCCCGGTAGAGAGGCGGCTTTCATATTGGAGATGTGGGTGGTGGTGGTGGGGGCTTGAAGTTAACCCTCTGCGTCTTCAAGATGTGTCTTTTATGCAGAAGCTGTGGGGGGTTCCCAGAGTTTCCATGTGAAAGATTCCAAAACAAGTAGTCAGCACTACCAACACTAGACTTAAATAAAGAAGAATGAGGAGTTGTGCGTTTTTGGTCTGGTTTGTAAAGGTCTAATGTACTTTTGATTGCCCCATTGCACTTCTAATACCTGAATCACATGCTACAGCTTAATTTATTATTGTGAGCCAGTTTTAGGGTTACCGATTTTCTTGTAACATACATTTGTTATGGGAAAATGCATTTATAGATTTATTAATGTCAGATTTAAGGTTGCAGTAGGCTGTAGAGTCAGGATAAATGAGAAGTAAAATACATGAATGAATGAAGTGATTTTCTTTGTCTTAAAATAAGAAACATTCACCCATGCATGCTCCTTAAATGAAGGTATTGGTATTAGTATGAATGTTTAAAGTATCACAAGATGGTGGATCAATGCAGTGGAGTAAGAAATCATTTGTCTTCAAATTGTATTATAAATTAGCAGCTTGAAATACTCAAGTAGCATACAAGTAACTTCATTTGTATTAAGTAGACTACAGTTCGTACACTTTTCTTTAACAGATGCATGTAAACTAGTTGCTGCTCTACCTACTCCGGTACAATAGGTGGTGGTATGCACCTGCAAGTTAGTATGGATCCGCCAAGTGACGCAAAGAAGAAGGAGAAGGAGAAGAAGAAGAAGAAGAAGAAGAAGAAGAAGAAGAAGAAGAAGCTAAAAAAAAACAAGACGGGCACTTGGGTGTCTGATAACAAACAAGGTTACACACTAAACTGAAAGGTATATATGACATCCAGTTCGTTTGAATGCTAAATGTAAGATGATTTTCTTCCTCGCTTGGCTCGGCTGGTGTCCAAAACATGCCTTAACTGACTCCGCGCAGGAAGGCAAACAGCCGCTAGTGTTAACGTTAGCATGTCTGGCTAGCTGCTGTTATTAGCTCACTTCACAGTTAGCTGCTCGGTCGGCTGTGTGCTAGTTAAAGACGTTCCCAGTTTGCTTCTTTGCTGTCGGTTAATCCTCGTCTGAGACAGTATTTCGTCGAAATGTTGTCATGTTAGCCAGCCAGATAGCAAGCTAATTTTAGCTCCTTTAGCGCCTGTCTGTCATCCTGTTGGCTGACTGCTTCTCCATGCTAACACTCTGCTAACTTTAGCCGCCTTTAAAATACATGTTGGTGTTAGCAGAGTTAAATAAGTGTCTAATTACTCTCTCCGACAGGATTGACAGCTTTTTAATGTCTGTTTTTGTCGCTTTTTTTGGGCTCTAAAATGTTAAGCGTTTGTTCATTTCACGTTAGCTCGTTTCTAGAAACACGGTATTGCCTCATTGTATAACTGGATCAGCAAACAACTAAGTATTATTTTTATGCCTGTTCACGTTTACAAGTACTGTATCTGCATCACATGTATGGTTAATCATTAATAAGTGACATGACTCATTCTACATCGATACAGGAAAAGCTTGTTCCAGACTGTTTTGTTATACAATCATGTAGAATTCTGGGGGAGTTTTGCAGGGAAAACTAAAAACTATCATTTTCGATTTATTTGTCAAATGTTTTCAACTGTTAGGTCGATAACCTGTCACTAGATTGTGAAATTGCCTATTACAGTTTACAAGAGCACAAAGATATTCAGTTGAGGTAAAGCAGAAAAACCTCACATTTGAGAAACTTTTCTGGAATGTTTTGTTTTGATAAGTAACTTAATACCTTAAGAAGCATAATTCTTTATTCTGTTTATCACAATCTGGGATTAAACTGAGCTCTAAGTTTTCTTGCTTTTCAGATAACTACCCGATGCATGATGCAAGATGTGATAAAGCCTTATTGACACCTGTAAGGGGTGGCTGATATGGTGGACCTGAGATTTACCCTCAGGAGCCCCCAGCCTCACTTTTTTATGAGAGCCTGGGGCAAATGTTGCCACAGATTATGGATCTAGGATATCATCTTCCATGAGATTCCAATTTCCCAAGACTTTAAACCAACAGCTGTAAGGAACATGGAGAGAGAAGCAGCTGAGAAGGAGATGGATTGCGTTACTGATGCTGAAGAGGAGATCCCTGATGGTGATTCCACATCAGTGACTGAGTGTGGTCAGTGGGAGGCTAGACGGACTGATGATGAATGCCAGCTGGAGGACCAAACAGCCTATGCCACATCTCAGGACAACCCAAATCCAGCCACTCCACATGACTCTCAGATTGGCGAAGCGGAGTATTATGGATCTCCAGAGGCCAAAGAGGATATTGAGGAGGTTTCAGATGGGTCTGAGCATGACGACACTGCAGATCATGAGAACTCGCATGTTATAAATCAGGAAGAGGATGAAGCTGCGAAGGAGCAGCACATGAACGGGGAGTCTAGTTGGAGGAATGTGGGTCCTGGTCGGAGATTTAAATTGAGGAGCAGTGGATCAGTTTCAGAGCAGGGCAGTCAAAGTGCTTTTTCCTCTATTCCAAAAGGAAATGTTACGTCAAGTGGTGGTCGGCACAAGCAGACACGCAGGCGTAACCACCACCACCATCAGAACCGAGGCCGCAGGAGGACAGGCAACCAGCTCCTTTTAGCTTTCAAGGAGATGCTGTCAGAATCTGTGAGCTTCTGGTGCATCTCCTGCGTCCACATGATGATTGAGATTATTGTCACATTAACACACAATTGTGGAGTCGGTGTTGAGACTGGAGGGATGAAACTTTACAGTTTAGGGCAGCAGGTCCTTGGAAAGATTACAGATATAGCAGGGCTGAAGGGAGACGCTTGTCGGGTTTTGAAATGGACGAAATGCAAAGGAACGGACCTCATGGATAAAACTGTTAGGTCAGTGAAGTGGGGAAAGACGACTGCCTTATCTTTTTTGAGACTTTTCTGTGCTTTGGTTATTCTGGGTTACCATTGGGCAAAATGTGCATTGGTTCGCCTTGCGGGAGAACGGGGAAAACGCTATTGGACAGCTTTTCAGGAGTCAAGGTTTTGGAAGAGTGTGGTGTCCATGCTGGAGAGAGTCCGAAGCAAGTTCAAGAGGAAAGGCCATGCACCCCCGTCCAGCCTTGACTCACCCAGCAGAGCGGGGAGGAGCGGGCCAGGACAGGAGCTAGATAGACTGCTGGCGTTGGCTGAGGTACCAGAGGAGGAACTCGACCCCTTTACCGTGCTCGGGGTGGAAGTGCATGCCACTGAGGCTGAACTGAAGAAGGCCTACAGACAGCTTGCTGTACAGGTGTGTGTTAATCCAAACAATACCACTAAAACAGATTATAAAATAATAATAATAAAATGAATGACGCACTGATTTTTTTTACTCGTACAACTGTTTCCTTTGTCGTTTCTTCTTCAGGTCCATCCAGACAAGAATAAACACCCACGAGCTGGAGAGGCGTTCAAAGTTCTTAGGGCTGCCTGGGATATTGTCAGTAATCCAGAGACTCGACGAGAATATGAGTTGTGAGTGCACAAAAAGTTGTTATTAAAGGATATATAGATTTGAAGGCAATTAGAAAAACAAAAAAAAACCAAATCAAGTATCAAAAAAAACATAGTAATGAGTAGTATTCTTAAAAAAAAAAAAAAAGAATCCTTCTTCATCTCATCCTCAATATTCAAATGTCCTACAATTAGAAAATAATGATAGTAAATGGTAAATAAAAAAATGTTCTTTGAAAATCTATTATTTAAGAATGTACGGCGTTTTCTTCAGAACTGATTTGGGTTAATGGGAATACATTGATACAGTAATTAATTATTTAAGAGTTTGGTCATTATGCCTGCTTTATTCATGGTTAAAAAACATGTGTATTTCGGTCCCATGCAGGAAGCGCATGGCAGCAACTGAGCTCTCAAAGTCCATGAACGAGTTCCTCACTAAACTGCAGGATGACCTGAAGGAAGCCATGAACACCATGATGTGTACTAAGTGTGAAGGCAAACACAAGTACGTCGCTACACACCCTACATTATCTTAATCAGTGTCAGATATTTTCTTGCGTTATGTATTACACACAGCGCTGAATCGTGTCTTATGTATTCTTTCATAATGTTTGCCTTTGTGACCTGTGTCTGTGCAGGCGGTTCGAGATGGATCGTGAACCTGATGAGGCCCGGTTCTGTGCTGAATGCAACCGTTGCCATAGTGCAGAGGAAGGGGACCTTTGGGCCGAGTCCAGCATGCTGGGCCTACGCATCACATACTTTGCCTTTATGGATGGCAAGGTGTATGATATTACAGGTGAATGTCAGCTTCCTCTAAAGATCCTCTGCTCCTCTCAGCAGTGCTGCCAAGATTAATCTCGTGTTTTTTATGTAATTGATTACATTGCTAGTTTCTGCCCTACTGGTATGGGAGGTTATAGAAAAACTTCAGCGCATTTCCTGTTTGCACTTTTCCTTGCAGTCATGTGACTTTTGTGATGCTGTCTTGTTTCAGAGTGGGCAGGTTGCCAAAGAATAGGTATTTCTCCTGACACGCACCGTGTGCCCTATCACATCTCTTTCGGTGCAAAGAACAACAGCACCTCCACACGACACAGGTTAGTCCCTTCATGTGTTTGTTTTGGTGGCTCCATGGATCTAAAACATTTACAAGTTCATCCTCCTTGACCCCATTCAGGCCTACATTTTGCCTCATGAATGTGGAACATCAGCCATAGTTTTTCTGTTTGAAAGTAAAAAGCAGTGGCAATTTAACTGTTCTTCATTAATACCTTTTAGTATTCGAAATGTGATATCTCAATAGAACGAAATATATCTAAACTTTCCAACTTTCCCTTCCAGGACGCCCTCAGAGAGCACCCCACCTCCCACCAACCCTGCAGATTTACAGGACTTCTTCAACCGTATCTTCAAGGGCGGACCTCCTAATGACATGGCTAGCAACGGGGGCTTCTTCCCCTCAGGCCCCCCCCCTCACCCCCCACCTGGTGCTGCAGCACCCCCGTTCTCTCCTCCCCCGAGCCAGACAGGTTTCTTCATGCCGGGGGCGCAGCGACCAGAGCCCAGCGAGACGTGGGCTGAGAGTGGCAAACCCCCCCGGAGGAGGAAGAAGGTCCGCAAACCCTTCCAGAGGTGAAGGCTGTTAACCTCTCAGTGAAACGTCATAGCAACACAGGGACACAATAGATAATGGCCATGTGGTTCTCTCGCCTGCCTGTTGGCATGCCAAGATCTGAACCAGAGATAATTCATGGGTCCGCCGGAGGAGAGAGACTGCAGCGTGTGAAGTATTGAAGGGGGTTGGAAGAGTGTGACGGTGCTTTACCTCTCATCTCACCTTAGATTTTCGTCGGTCTTTAAGGCAAATGTAGCCTTGGCATTGAAATCCTTATCAGGATGCTGTGTTGAAACATTTCTTTCATCATTTCCGGCCAAATCCTGCAATGCATGATTTATTCACCTGCATTTTAACACTTCAGTTTTCTCACTTTTGTTGGTGTTTTTCAGAAGGTTAGGTGAAGACGTTGGCTCCCTCCGGAGTGAGTGACACTTGAATAGAGGGTTACATTGAGTAATGGATCATTTAGTTAACGTGATGATAATGATGGGCAGCTTCACTGTCAGAGGTTACTCATGTTGCACCTTGCCAACATATTATTTTAATAAAGATTAAAAACCAGTTGAACCCAACAGATCTGAACCAAATTTACAAAGAGAGCAGGAAGTTGTAAATGTGGCCGAGCCAGAGAGGAGAGGGTGAAGATATAACATCTGGACCTGAATAGGTAAATTTATAATTTTGCTTTGAAATACTGATCCAAACATTCTTAATGTTCCCGCTGTTCAGTGCTACAGCTCCAGGTTGATGTTGTAATTGCAGCACAAGTGAAGCAGGAATGAGTCCAGCTGTGTTACTGAACTCCAGCGAAGCTGCTCTGATCCAAAACTTTAAAAGTGAAGCCTTGACATTTTGAAATGTTGTTATTATTCCTCACCAGGGATTGATTCCCAGTTAAAAAAACACATACTAACATCTGCACTGCCCCCGCTTGATTCACAATAAAACCACGCAGAATGGAAAGTCTGCCACAGTTTCACTGGTTTACAAAGTTTAACAGTCATTTGAGTCTTAAATGTGTATTTAATTTTGCACCACAAAATGTGCTAATTTGCAAAAACTGAAACAAGCTTGACCTGTATAAAAACTTACAATGCTGTTAAATCCTTTTTTCAAATCAGCATTATTCATTTTATGTCTGTCATGACCTCCACCCAGTCAACCCAAAACAGATAAGTCTGTTTAATAATTACAATTGTAACAATGTAAAATTATTTATTTTGATCTTGTGTCATCTTAGAGACTCCTCTCAGCTTTCAGTTTAAGAAATAATAAATGTGTCTCTGTTTTGCTGTCATGCACATTAAAAGGTTGTTTTCTTTTGGTTTAAATTTCCACCTGGATGTGGGTAATCTTTCAAAATGTCAAGGTCACAAGTGCACAGACTTTCTAATTTAACTCGTATGCTGTTTGATACAACTTGAAGGGTCGTAAAAAGATGATTTGTTGTACTTTTGGTTTAGTTTTTTGACATGGTTCTTGCATAGAACGGATTTTCTTTTCATCATCGTTTAATTTAAGAAAACCGATGTTATTGTTTACACCTGATATGTGAAGTTTGTGAGTGTAGTGAAATGGCAGTTATGTGTGATGAGGCATTTGATAAAGGCTATTTTTTTAATAATGACAGTTGATGAAAAGTACCATGTTCAATGTTTTTTGTTGTTGTGTTAATTTGCACACCCACCCCTGTAATAACATCAGCAGGATTTTGAACAGTCATCCGTGATTTAGCCTAACCAGCCTCCTCCAGCTGCAGCTGAGTAGGAGGTGTAGCTCGCTAAGCTAACAGCTCATTTGCAAATAACAATTTTTTTGGGTAGAATCTGAACGTTAAATGAGTGTCAAAAACAACATTTAAGTTGCACGACCATCAAGCTCTGGCATTACACAAGTGTCAGAATTATGTTCTGGCAATAGATTGCATAATGTGGGTTTGTCTCGTAGCTTGAGAAGATGAATCTTTCTTGCAAATGTCCCTAGAGCTCATCGAAGCAGGTCATTAAGTTTGCCATGTTTCTTTTCATGTGTCAAATTGATTTCTCTTTACTCATTGGATCAGTTTCCCAGACACGGATTGAGTCGTTATACTAAAAATGGCCCCTTATTAAAAAATATTATTCTGGGGTAAAATGATATTGCATAAAAGAAAGGTTGTAGCTAAGACAGAAAACTATAATGGCCTTAAACTACTTTTTGTAATTGGGTTAAATTCAAATGCTGATAATCAGAAATAAATCAACAAAACTGATATCAACCACATATGCAGTGATTCATGTTGCATATTCATTTCGGCCTGGATCACCTCGGTTCCTATTTACATTTTCAAAGAAAACTTCAATATATAATCCAGTCCCTACCTGGGAAACACATCTGAAACCACGCTGAGCAGAGTGCATTGTTTTCCACACCTTGACTCGAGAATGTACCGGGCTGTGTGTTAAAGGTAGCAGGTTAAAGTCCAAGAAGTTAATGAAAGAGTCAACAGTTCAGATTTTTTTTCTTTTCCAAGTTTTAACAGATTATGCAGAAGTATTGCAAAAAATGTCTGACAATCATCAGGGTTTTTTGTAGGGAATTTTGAGGCGAGTTCCCTGGCTGGTAAACAGTTTGAAAATATCACTGTTGGGTTTCTTTCCCCCGCTTTCTCTGGTTTTCAAAATAAAAGAGGATTTCCTATTATGCACATGTTGTTCTGTTCCTTTACACACATGGCTTCTCAGTTATTTAACAATGCATATCAAAGTTATACCATTTTAAACAAACACAGTGACAATCAAAGTGACCAAGTGATCATTAAAAACATCTGGATAAGAATCTGCTTTAAGAGAACTATATGAACCTCTTATCCTTTAATATTTGAGTGGATTTGACTGTAATCCTTACCCGAAAAGGACTCTGTGTCACTGTTTCACCTCATATGGACATTCCATCCTCTAACCTTATTAACTCATGGTGCTATGACCATGGAAAGAGGGCAGGTTACCGTCTGCTCCTTAAAAGGAGTTCTTTCAGAGGTGCAGATTACTGTTAACAGTGCAATTTGATTCTGTTGACTTATAACCCTTAAGACTAGATGGGCTGGAAAAAAATGTGATATGACTTTCACAACTGCAATCTAAACTCCTTAATCCAAGAAAATTCCTTCAGATGAGTCAGAGGCTTCTTGTGATGGCACATTTCCAATCCTCTGGCAGTGAAGTGTTCCTCAGCTGTCCAGCAGTGAGCACTGTTCCTACTGTTAGCTTTAACATGATTACCTGTTTTTATATATATATATACACACACACACACCTCACACACACCTCACATAATTATAATAAATGTTCAACAAGGTGTGAGCTAAACTAAATGAACAAAACATGCTTAAAGTGTTGTAGCTAGCATGAGGAAGCCAAGATATACGATTGTCACAGAGCAACAGCTTGTTATTGGTAAGAGTGAAACTGCCTGAAAGAGTCTTGTGATTGTCTGAACTGTCTGCTGTCTGTCCCATTGTCTCACAAAACAAGTCCTTCTCATCTGTCACAATGAAAATCTTTTTCTGTCAGTCCCCCTTTGACCTTTAAATCAAAAAGACACAAGGCTTTCTTGACGGATTGACAATCAGCTCAAGAACAAGACAGGAGTCTTGAATTTGTTTTGGATTTGATTGATTAGCAGTGGTTTTCTTATTGAATTTCCACAACTTTAGCATAGACAAGACAGTATTTGAAACAATTATTTGGCCCAGACCAAATGTTTATCTTGTGATGGAAACACTTATTTCATGCAAAAATGTCAGGAAAGCCATTTTAGCCTCTCGAACATAGATATATCTTACTTTCTCTATTAACTGTTCTATATTATATTCAACTGGATAACTTTGGGATTTGGACTGACGGAACAAGACATTAAGGGAACTGGGATGGAGCTTTTTCACTGACAAATTATAGACCGAATGATTAATCTAGAAAATAACTGGCAGATTAATCGTAAGAAAATACTTGCAGCCGTATTGCAAATATATCTAATTTAAAAAGAGACAATATAATATGTATTTAAAATATTTCCATATCCTTCTCTTTCTACGTATACAGAAAATAAGAATATGATCATATATGCTTCAGCTTGTGCTGGTTACATCTATGCTGGCTCAGCTACAGCTTGCCTTTCAGAGGAGCGATGACACTGCGGAGCTGGGAACAGTCTCGATAAGCCACCAGGCCGCCATGGTTGGCCCAGCGGTCCGCTCCTTTGCACTCAGTGTGAGGCTGGTGGTAGGTCAGTTCTGCCTCTGCGCCTGAGCCGGACTGCAGACACGTTTTGAGGTCCACCACTCCCCCTCCGAGGGCCCGGAGAAGGGCGTGAGGAGCGCAGGAGTCCCACTTAAAGGTGCTTCCCTCTGACAGGACGTAGACGTCAGCCAGGCCCTGAATGACACACAGGATCTTGTATCCGGCTCCAGAGGCGTACATCAGCTTGTCAGGGCCGCACAGTGCGGTCAGGGCTTCCTTTACCACCGGCTTCTCACTGGAGCTCAGCACCGCAGACAGCCCCCCCGCAGGTCCTGCTTTAGGCCGGGACTCTGAGCAGACATTGATGCTGCCACAGGACACCCCCCAGAAATGCTTCCCCTTCCAGCTGTGAACACAAATAATAGGTGTTAGGCTGAGAATATTGTACTTTAGTTTTCTGTCTGACATTTTTACTGGGTTAATCAATCAAGTGAGAGGTAGGGTAATTTATCATATCATTATCATTATCATTTATCTATTCAATCTGACTTTTTTGCAGTCATTCAAGTTGCCATATTGTAGGTACTAGAATGCAGATTTAGGTCATTTCTTCCTTGGCCTTACTTTTCAGACTTGGAGGCTGTCCCTTTGGCTGAAAGTGAACCACAACAGTGTAGAAACCATACATTGTAGAAGAAGATGTATTGCAGATTATTTAACTCACCGACCACCGGCTGGGTCTTTGTAGTTGAATGGCTGGTTGATGACGCCCATAACAGGCTCGCCTGTGCTCCGAAGATAAACCCCGATAAGGACCAAAGCACAATGCAGACCTGAAGGAAACAGGCGGCCCTCCTCCAGCACCTCCTCTCTGCCCTCTATGTACTGGCTGGTGGCGTCTTAATGCAAAACAAAGACAAAATCAGTTCTTATCTCTAAAGTGTTTTCTGGATAAATTCACTGCATCAGACAGGAAAAAAGCAGCTCACCTATGGGGTCGATCCAGATGCCAAGCTCGGAGGGGCTGAGGGGCACCTTCAGACCATCTGTGTCAGCGTCGATGCTCGCCGGATCCTGGTGGATGGCTCGAGCCAGCAGAGAGGCCGCTGTGTGGTCGCCGTCCAGCACGGAGGCCAGCAGCGCAGCAGTCTCCTCCTCTGTAGCGCACACTGTGACCGTCACACTCTCTCCTGTTAACACAGAGGGAGCAAACTAAGTACTGCTTTGACTATTTAAATATTTACGCAATGCAATGCAAAGTGAGCTAAACATATTTGGACAGTGACACGTTGATGTGTTAGCTTTTTGTTCTGATTATATTAGATGAAAGATGTTGGACTTTGAGTGCACTTCATACACTCAAATGTTTACAGTATTTCAAGTATTAGGTATGCCCAAATAAAGGTTAAGTGATTGTAATTTCACCGCACTCTTTAATCTTCCATCATAAAATTAACAGAAAAAAGCTTCTATATTCCTGCAGCTCACAACAACCACCAGATTGTCTTAATTATTATCAACTTATCTGTTTCAGTTCAACATTTTACTACTATGAAGACAATTTTCTTGTTTATTCATCTGGCCAAAATGTCAGAAAAGTTCCCTAAATTCCAAGTCTTTAATTTATTGTTTTGATATTATGAAGATATTCACCAAGAGCAGGAAATCCCATTTTTTTCATAATTTCCATCTTTTGTGATAGTAAACTTAATAAAAAACAAATGTAATCTTGGGTTTTTGACAAAAAACAACCTGAGAAGTTGTCAGGTGGGGCTTTTGGAAATTGAGATTGTGTGAAATTGTGTGTTTAGACTAAAATAAATCAGTTTTAAACTTGTGCATGTTCTTTAATAGAATCCTAATCTGTCCAAACTCAACTGGGATTTGGACAAACTAAATTTCGCTTTGAGCTTAAAGTCATTTACATCCAAAGTGACAAGAGAACATGAACATGTAGTGTGTTAAAATATCAAGTCATTACCAAGCCCATTTTCAAATTTGTTGGACTCCTCTCCATTGATGAAGTCTGCCATCTCAGGGAACTGAACAAAACAAGAGACAGGACATGATTACAGACCAGCACCAGTTGATTATGACAGTCCATACTTAAGTCCAGACATTTCCTACCTTGACACCAACGTCATGCCGGATCATCTCCTGGATCACCACGTCAGCAAGCGTCTTGAAGTCCTGGACGAACTTTTTGTTCTTGTCATCTCCGGTCTTCTCTTGTACCAGGAGCTGAAAGAGGGGAGCCTCCTGCCTGCAGACACGAGCCACGTTAGCCGCTTTCTCGGCCACCCTGAGCAGCAGCCTCAGCAGATCAGCCATGCCTGAACAGAAAGAAAAGAAGACATGTTTTAGTCAACGTGTGTGAGAGAGAGAAAAAGAGAGGAGGCAGGTCACACTTGCACATAACAAGCTAATTATAGCCTCAAAACGAAAAGAGGACAAATCTGAAAAAAGACCAGTGTGTGAGGGAGGAGAGAAGCCTCAGTTCTTTCTCTTCTGAAACACATATGCAGCTCACTATCCTCTCTTCAGATATCTCAACTTCCAAATGATTATTTAAAAGTATGGAGAACAAAACTGTACATTATCTTATAATAAAATAGGGGAAAATAACATAAAACACACCGCGGTGTGTAGAAAATGTGACACAACACAGTGGTGATTGCCTTTAGTTAGGTCAGTGGAATAAAACAAGTTATATGTTTTCTGGATATGGAAAAGGGCCTTCATCCGAACTAAACAATGTAGTTGTTTTGTATTTTACCGTCACAACTTTACCATTCAAGTCAATTTCAATAAAATAAAAAAATACCTAATTTGTCCACGGGGTATAATTTGTAGAGCTACGTAGAGTAGTATTAACTTCATGTACTACTCTACGTAGCTTTACAAATTACCTTTAGGTAAACACAATATAAATACAAATTAAAACATATCTTTTTAATAAGCATGGATAAGCTGCTCATGTCTGCTCTTGACATCCTGTCGAACAGTATTTGATAGAGTTGAACATCTATGAGATTATATAACGTAGCAAAGACATTTAAAACAGCAGAGAAAAATAAAACACTGAAAAATGATTTAAAGCTTACCTAAAGCCAGGTTACACACCGGTTATTACACTCTCTTCTGTCGCTCACCGTAGCTCTGTTTATTCTGTCCGTCCTACAGTAAGCAAACGCGAATATTTCGGAATGTAAGAGTACGCACAGTTTCAGTAAAACAGCAGAATTACCGCGCCTCTTCGGTTTCTCTACGTCAGAGCGAGTTTCCTCTCGACCGAAGGGCGTCCCTCACATCTAGGCCGGCAAAGTAAAGGTGCAGACAGGCGCGGAACCGGAGAAAGCGCCGTACTTCAGTCTCAAGGAACTGACAACAGGAAGTGCTGCCGCGCTGCGTTCAAATGCAAATGTGAATTTCAAACTTCCAACTCGGAGCACTGCGCATATTGGCTTGTTTTGATAAACATTAGGTTGTAGGTCGTTGTCTACAAACTACGGGTTTTAAAGGAATGCGTTTGTGTTTAACAACGATTTGTTTATTAGTTATTGATCAAGAGATGTATGATATATGCCGTTTCCTCAAGTTTCCTGTCATATGTAAACAACCGAATAAGATAAGATAAGATACGATAAGATAAGATATAGATGTACCTTTATTAATCCCCGTGGGGAAATTCAGTAGTTAAAGTAGCAACAGAATAAGAATGAAAAACAGGACAGTGTGGTTCACACAGGATAATAAAACTACAATAAAATGATTAAAATGATGTACAGGTAAGTATCTGTTAAGACAAAAAACAGAATTAAGGACTTCAATGAACATATACATTTTGTACCCGGATTGTTAAATATATTTACGTTGATTGATGCAGGTTTTATGTGCAGTCCGGGTTATTGTCAGTGAGTCACATAGTTAACCCCTTGTTTTGCAGCCTAATGGAAAAAAAGGAGTTTCCCAGGCGCTTAGTGCTGTGCCGAGGTGGGATGAGTCTGTGGCTGAACATACTCCTCATCTTCATAGATCTGCATGGTGGGAGGGGTTATCCAGGATACTGTCCAGATTCTTCCTTGTCCTCCCCTCAGCCACCCTCTCCAAATTGTCCAGTTCAACTCCAACTACAGAGCAAGCCTTCCTCACGAGCTAGTTCAACCTGTCAGCATCCCTTTTGTTGGTGTTTCCCCAGCAGCACACCACGGCAAAGAAGTGCACACTGGCCACTACAGACTGGTAGAACGTCTGCAGCAGCCTCTTGCACACGTTGAATGACATGAGCCTCCTGAGGAAGAACTGCTTGCAAATGCCACACATTGAGCCAGGCCCTACTGCCTTTCTGAGGAGAGCGTCAGTGTTGTCACTCCAGTCCAGTTTATTATTAATTATATTATACAATATAATATGTTTATAAAATGTCTTAAGATGTCACTCTAAAACATGTTCACCACCAGAAAAGATGGGGCGTGCTTTCAGATTGAGTTGGTCAAAAAGTAGCCAACAATTTATATTTGAATCATCTTATTTTGTGCTTTGGTTACAGACTCTTCTCTACCTCCATACACAGGTATTTTACGTTTATTTTATTGGCCAAAAAACATTCAAAATGCAAAATGAACAAAGTTAAATTTCACTGATGAAAACTGGTGAAAATCTAATATTTCGGCAGCCCAATTTTGATAATGTTTATTATTGTTTACATTTATTTTTTATTAAACTTTATTTTTGCCCATCCTGGGGAAGTGTTGCAGACTAGAATGCTTCAGAAACAAACATTGAATACATAGGAATTCTCAAATTGGTCACTTGTAGCTTTACAGTAATCTTTATAATATAAGGTGTTTTTTGATTTAAAAAACAAACAAACAACTGTGCACTAAATCTGCAAGTGGACAACTGCAGGACTCAACACACCCTCCAAAACAGTGGGCTTAACAGACCACAATAGCCTGAGAGAAAACAGGAAAAAACACCAATTATGCAATTCATAAACTGGATTACATACTCTGCTAAATGGTGGAACTTGACAATCAGAAATTCTAGATTTTAAGAGCAAAAGTATTTTGGACAAGGCCCTGACCACTAAAATCCATTAGACGTGCATGACGTAGCGCATGGCAGGGAAGGAAGCTTGGTGTGATGGATCAATACAGTTGAGTGGTCAGAGTAAACTGGGCGAGGCCATCAACACAATACTGAACAAGCCATTATTCCCCGTTAGGATTCTTACAAGCAGGTCTTTCTTCAAATGGAGGTAAGAAAGACTAAATGTTTGTATCCATTTTATATATTCTAAAAATATAATATAATATTATAAGTCGATGCATTACGTTACAATGTATTTGAATAACAAAAAAAACTGAAAATAGAATCGTCCCTATCACAACGCCCTAAGATGTGGTTAAAAGATTTTTCTAGTCGAATGGGAATTTGTTTTAATTATTTGTTGCAGGCCTCAAATGAAAATATGTCAGAGCTGGAGAGTGGTATGGTCAACATTATCAAAGTTTTCCACAAATACTCGGGTAAAACGTGCAAGCTGAAGAAGACAGAGCTTAAAGAGCTTATCAACAATGAGATGAGTCATTTCATAATGGTAAGTTATGGAAGCAAATATCTCAACTTAACAACTTGAAGATACTTTTAACAAGCTGTGTTTTTTTATGTCTATCTTTGAATGTACAACAGTTACAATGTGCATAATTGTAAATGTAACAACTGAATATGTTGGTCAAACAAATTTGATTCTATCTAATACAAGTTTTTTTCTGGTGTAGAGAAGCATTTCGACCTGAAGTTGTCACTGATGTAATTAAAGACTTTTAGATGTTGTCAAATAAAATACATTTTGTGTTTCTCTTCCATTTTATGTTTCTGCTGAACAGAAAATCCAAGAGAATGACGTTTTGGATCAGCTCTTTACGGACCTCGACCAGAACGGAGACCTGGAGATCGACTTCAAAGAGTTCATCGCACTCATCGCCATGGTTACCTCAGCATGTCATGACCTCTTCAAACCAATCTAAAAAAATGATTATTTCACATGTATGCACATTAAAAAAATGATCTTTAGAGAATCAGCTGCTGTTCTTTTGACCAATATTTAGTATTATATAAGTTATAAAATACATGTATACATGATGACAAAGAAAAACATTTAGGCTACTTGAAGGGGATCCTCAGCGTAATTGATGTGGAGCACCTGAAACCAGACTGAAACCATATCGTTCAACAATTCAATGTCTCAGGTTAGTTTCCATAAATTCCAGAATCTTCTTCCAGGCATCTTCCTGGGCAGCAGCGTGGGGTGCAAGGTGACCTCCCCACAGAGTGACTACTGCAGGAATAACAAAATAAGCAGCAATGCGATAATTAATACTTGGTAGTTATTGTATATTACAATAACTACATTTAACATTTAACCTGGAATGAAAACAAGTATAGAATACGAAATGGCTCAATCTAAAATAAAGCTCCTAGGAATGGCTTACATTTTTGTGGTTTGACGCTCCACAGGGATGCTCTTGAATTTGGTGTGTAAGGTGGTTCAATCAGGTGACCGGCACCAGGGTACGACAAACGAGTGAACAGCTGGGATTTACCTGCAGCACTCAGGGTTTTCTCTATCTGTTGACCAATATAAAAGCATTAAGCATTCAAGGATTTCTTGCTTTCCAACCACAACAATACTTTTCTTTCTGCACACATACACGTGTATAATTTTAACAATACTTTCGTTACTTATCCGTATATTTTATTTTTAGTATGTAGAATTTAAAAGTTTTATTTGAAATTTGTATTTCATATCCCTGTGTGAACCTGTACTGTTTTTCCTCTTCTCTGTTGCTGCATAAACACTCAAATGTCCCCACGGGGATTAATAAAGGTACATCTTATCTTATCTTATCATTTGTAATATTGAGTTACTTACCAAGTTCGCATTCTCCATACTTGAAGCACTCAAGTCATCTTCTCCCACTATGTACATTAATGGACATGTGAGATTCTCTAACTGCAAAAAGACAAGATGTAATTCTCAAATTGAAACAACATTTAAAAAAGCAAGTTGATTTGATAATGGCATAAAGAGTGTGCACCATGAACATGTGTGTTGTGGTGGGTTCACCTTGACTTTGCTCTCAGGGGAAAGGTTGGCAGGCAACGAGACGGCTCTGAAACTCACATTGCCTTGATCATCATACGTCCAATATTTCTGGTCACTAAAGGGACAAGTTAACAAAGACCAGTACAACTTTTATACTTTTGTAACCAGTTACTGGAAAAAAACAATTTTTGATTGTGATACACATTTTTTGCTTCTCAAATTTGATTAAGTGGTAAATACCAGAACACTTTCTAGATCCAAATCAAAATTAACTGCACCCTTAAAGACTTTCATTCCCACCACTTAGATTTCTGCAATAATCCCATAGAGATGTCTTGCCTATAATATCCCACAAATTGCATATTTATTTACCATCTACCTTTCCATTTGTTCAGTCCTGCCATCTTCGTCTGTGAGCTTGATGGTGCTTCCTACTGGTCCATTGATACAAATCAAACAGGACGGCTGGAGGGGAGAATAATAACTGTTGAAAGTCAACGCAAACTTACCAAAATTATTTAGAGTCACACATACGTTTTTATTGATTTCACAAATAAGTTTTTATTGTTTTGCATATAGCACATTTATTTGAATACTCATTAATAAAAATAAAAAACAAACAGGCGTGTTTTTTTATGTGCGTGGATCTACTCTATATTGATCAAACTACAGAAAAAGGTATTTCTTACTTTGATGCCAGAATGACTGGCAATCCGAAGAGTCAGGTAGACTCCAAAGGAGAGTCCTATGATCCCGATTCTGCCGGGATAGACCTGAGGATGATCTTGCAGTAGTTTAAACGAGGTCTGTCCAATCAAAAAAAAGAAGGATATTTTTAAGGGAATGACAACTGATATGGATACATGACGGAGAAATTAAGAAATTAGGGATAAGGTGAAGCATCTAAACTTACTTTGAAATATGAATCATCAACATTGATACGATTTTGTGGGCCAGGCAAATCTTTGTGCCCTATGTAGGCAAGGGACAAGCTAGCATAGCCCCTGGATGCAAAAAGGGCCGAGCGGTACTCTACCAGTCCTCCACCCATTCCCCACAGGTCCAACATGGCTGGAAAAGGGCCTGGGCCTGCAGGAAATCAGTACAGTAGCTGCTGTTCAGAGGTCTGTCCACAGCAGTATTAAAAATGTGCAATGTGTAAAATATGGGCAGAAATATATACAGTATAATACATTTAAAAAATGAAGATAATAAAATTAGCAACAGAATGTGAATAACCAATACATTAAAACTAAATGTTGGTTTTATGTCAAAGACTTGCATGGACCTAATATTAGAGGTGAAATGCGACACCTTGTGGCCAGACATTAGCTATTTCAGCTTTAATTTTTGGATAAAACTACAAATCATGCTCACCAGGCGGTAAAAACAACGTTCCCACAACTCCGTTCTGGCGAATCTCTATTCTCTGTACGCCTGGTGCCATGTACCAGCGCTCAGTAGTTACGGCAGCGAGTTTGGTGCTGTGTCTCTCACTGGGTGAAACGTGGTCCTTCAGTAAGGACATGAGCATTACGTATGGAGTCTCTACTTTTTTCTTTCTCAGCCTGTAAGAAAGAGCACATTTCAGTCAGATCACCCATAATATATAGATATTGATTTGATATCATCATTTATAAAACGATAGATGGAGTGATGCAATAAAGTAGCTAACAGCTAGTTCACTGCTGAAAGGCTGAACATGTGACATGAATAACAGCCACATCTTAGGTAGTTGTTTTATATTATTGGAAAAAGTGACTTCAAAAAAGACCTGCGCTGCCTGAAAAACCCCTAGACTTTATTATTAACAGAGTTATGGCAGAATTGTTGGACTTTGAAACAAGTGTAGTTTGCGGTGTTTAAGACCAAAAACTATGTTTTCTTAAGCTCTCAGTAAGCTTGTTTCATCACCTGCCTCAAACCATCTCTGGACCCCGGAGCCGGCTGCAGTCCCCATAACAACCCCATTGGCTCACAGCCCAAATATGAACCCCCGACTGAAGGATCCCTGGTTACTATGAAGGAGACAGAAAGAAAGGAAAGGGAGAAAATCAGCAACCTGTTTGTTAATTCAGACTCAATGTTAAAAATGACAGTACATCAAAATCAAATAAACACCAAAAGTAATTAAGATTGGTAAACAGCACTTGAGGTAAGAGGCGTAACATATATACATTTTGTCTTTTCTTAATGTTCTCATGATTCTTATGAACCAAATGAAGCAATAACAACAATACAAAGGCAAAACATATAACCAAACACAGAACATACTTTACTAGGAAAGTGTGACTCACAGTTTACAGTCCCATCTGAATTAGTATTAAAATGGGCAAATGCTTCCCACAGATCTCCATCATCACTGTGCATTTGTGCACACACTGTGATGGGACACTGTGGGGGCAGGAAGTGTCCTCTAATGCTGATCTTGTCATCTATGAGAGCGCGAACAGGAGAGGCTGTCAAAAGCGGGGCTGGTCTACAGCTACTCGTCCAACGAACTCCACCTACGGATAGACGAGAAACACACTTATGATAGAGCATTTTTTGTATTATACAAGTTACATTGTACAGTAGACATTTTTATGATTTTGACGACATTTTTATGTCATCTGGGCTTATTGTGTTAGTTTATTTCAAATTCTACAGATATCTCTCAAAAGGTTATCGAGCATTATGTTGGAGATGGCAGGAACCCATTTACAGACAGCCACTTCAAAATAATAATCCTAAAAATAACTTTTGCATAATCTCCAGAAAATGTTTTGGTTTTATTTTACACTTGAAATAAAACGTGTTTTCCTGGGAGAATGACATGATCTCAGGTGTTCAACTACATCACAATTAAAAAGACCTTCCTGTAAAAGCAGCATCAGTTGTAGACGTGCAGTGTCATTTGGACTTATTGACACAGAGTCAAAGAAGTGTTTTACTGCTTAGCTCACACAAATAATTTTCCCAATAATAATGAAAACCCAATAAGGAGCAATATTCTTACCCACAGCACGCTGAATACATGCCATGTTCCTGTGTACAGTGTAGCATGGTATCATCTTCCTTCCGAGAGCTGTCATACTGTTGTCACACGAGTTCAGACCATTATGGTGTTTCTGACTATCCTTTTGAAAGAGGTCAAGAAGAGGTAGAATACATTAAACGCTTCTGCGCAAAGTCAGTAGATACGGTTCTTCTGTCAAGTCAAAGGAGTTAATAATTCAACTTTCTTACTCACCCAGGAGTCTAGGTTAGACAATACTGTCCTGAAAAGGTATGACAGAGCTTGACAAGACTAGATCCTCTGATGATTATCAAACGTTGAACTTTAACCTCTTTAACCCCCTGACGATAAAGACGCACTGGCTAAATCCTGAAAAGATTTTCCCTGTTTGCTTGCAGGTTTTTTACTAAATGTTCCTTTACTTAAGCACAAGTAGAATATATATTATGTTAAAAGTAGGTAATGGACTTGCAATAACAGTATCAACAGTTTAAAATGCTTTTGCAAAGTTTCATTTTTATACCCCTATAAATATAAACATTGTTGACAGCCTTTACAGCGATGTGGAAGTTCAGTTAATCCATTTTTATACTGTCTGTATTTTAAGGAATACATCAATAATAGTGCATTATATTTTATACTTAAATTGAATTTACACCGAGAGAGTATAACTGAGTTTAACTTAAAACGTATTAACCTATTTATCCGTACTTTACCATAGTGGTCTCAACAATGTCATGATTTGTTGGAATTTGAACCAAAGTTGTTAAATTAAAATATAATCTTCTTTATAGACAAATAAGGTCCATTAAGTGTTTTTTGAAAGTTGGACCAGATACATTACGACGTGTTAGTTTTTTTTTTTAGAAAAGAAAGTTCCGATTTTGTTTTGCATACACTTTGTTGCACGGCGGAGACAGTGCCTGCGAACTTCAGCTGGTGGCAAGAGAAAATGGATACAGAAAAAATAGGAATAGTTGACCTCCTGCACTCAACGAACTCCATGGCCGAGCCAAAAGAAGCGGCAGGAGGAAAGTGAAGTAGTAGGAAAGGAGTTTCTACCTGGTTATTATCTGCAGTCTTCCAGGGACGGAGCAACAGGTTTCGGGTTTAATAACCCAAGTTTGAATTAAGGCAGGCAGGCACGCTTTTCCTTGGGAGGCCGATGTGTTTATTTGGTTATACAGCTAACTTCATAGACAGACTTGCCGCAGCTCTCTCTCGCTCTCTCTCGCTCGCGCTCTCTCTCTTAAAGGGATAGCCGTAATCTGCATTACCCCTCTATTAAAACACTGATGTTGCAGCTCTCCTGAACTGTTGTGGGACAGTTTGAAGGTGCATCTTCAGTTCTGCTTCCTGGTTGATCAGTTTGAAAGAGCTCTGTTTAGTATTGCGTATTCCAAAATTTATATATATAAGAAATGACTCTATCGATGCAACCTGGAGGTAAACTTTGGACCCCAGTTGCACAGTCTGATTTGTGAATATTTTCCCAGGTGAGTGCAACTGTTATTTTCACTACAAACTAAATGCTAAATGTTGTAACCAGCCAGTGGCGGAGTATCATGGTGGACAACATTGAGACTTGTTCATGGGTTGTTGATATGAATGGCGAGAGACTGCTAGCTTAAACTTTACTGAGAGAAGACTGCACTGTGCAGGTGAATGCCAAGGTGCAGTCACTGATGCATTTGAACAGTCTTATATGAGTTTTCATGTGTGCATAACTTACTGTCACAGTTATGTTTCTCTGTAAACCTTCTACCATGGATCTTATCTGCTTTGTTTTTCCTCAGCCATTTGCTTTGCAGTTGCTATGCAAGATATGTAGGCCTAGATCATGATAAGGGTGATGTTTAAGTGTGTAATATTTCCACCTATTGTTTTCAAAATGATCAGCCATGCTTGCAGGGATGATGCCCTGGCTCAACAGGGGTCAAGTCTTTCAGCACCCCCACCTAGTGTTAAATTAGTGCTCGGTATGAGTCATATTACGGTACAACTTTTTGTATGTTTGTCATTGTAATATGTCAAGGAATAAATAAGAAGGCATATCTGTAGATCAGCTGCTATAACGTTGACATTATACATACACTTCTAATACAGTCCAATATGTTTTTGTTGTAATATTATATGCATAATATGATCACTAGCCTCAGTTTTGAGTTTGAATGTTAACATCTTTTTCCAACATTTCTGACACCACCTTTTCTAGTAAAACATTGATTTAGATTGACAGTCATTGAAGGTGTGGAGGGAGAAGTTGGGAAGTAAGGAAAGTGCAAAAGGACAATCAAAGGAAGAGTGGTTGCAGGCAGAACAACAATACCAATAGTAGATCTACATGTGACTTAGGTTTCAATTCAAGTTGGTTTCAATTTCCAGGGAATCCTCTATACCATACAGAGACATCTTGTCAAACTTGCAAAAAAATTACATTTTAATTAAAATTGTGGAGCCCAATGGAAGTGAAGCATAGCCAGATTGCCAAAACATTTTAAAATCTAATCTTGCATAAATCCAGTGGCAACTGTTTCTTGTGAAGTAAGGAATGCTGTTGGACAACTTGTTAAGGGTGGGACAGACAGACAAATTGTCAGATGTTCCTCACTGCAGAGTCAGATTCGTTCCTTGTTACACCATATCACAGCAGTTATGGTTTCAGGTGTGTTATTCTGTCTTGTTTTTGCTCTCTGTGGGATCCTGATCCCAGCTGTATGGGGTGAGTTTTATTTTTTATTTAAGAACTTCCTCAGTCAGTCTAAAAATGAAACTAATATAACAGAGTCAAGTTGAATTAGTTACCTAATCAGGTGACACTGTTTCAATACTATAACTTTGATTTGACTTCTAAATGATACTTAGAATTAGCTTGTACTTGCACATGCTTGTTTAACTTGTTTCGTTATTTATCAGTACAGTTTTTCTCCTAAGTCCGTCACCCTCACCACTCTTTACCAAGACCATGTTTTTAATGTTACAGCGAATGATTGTAGCAGCTATGTGGACTCCAGTGGCAAACAACATAACGCTAAGTATTGTGGCTTCGAGGAATGCTGTGGGAATTGTCAAAACAAATACTGCTGCAATGACAAGACATACAGTTTCAGTGGATCAAAACAAAAACTCTGTGAAGGAAGGTGAGATTTTGTTTTGAACCTGTGTTAAATGAAGGTAGTTTCAGGAAACGGAAAATAATCTTAACTAACTTTTTAAGTCAAAACTTTTCAGGAATATATTTTTCTGGAATTGTGGTTTGTATAATGTGAGAAATAAATAGGTTGATTCATCAGCATTTTTTATAAATTAAAAGTTATCTTTTGCTCAATTTTTCTAGAGAAATCCACAGTGGTCCACTTCTTGGAGTCATCTTAGGGTCTGTTTTACAAATTGTCACCTGTGTGGGTCTCATCATCTGCAGTGTGGCTCCTTGCTGCTTCTTCTACAAGAAATGCCGAAAAGGACGCAACCAAAGGCCCCGAAGTAGGACACATTTTTCGTTTCAGTTAAATTTGTGGTGGACAACTTTGTTTAAAGATAACTTTGGCTCAATGGCATAGCTAGGCCCACCTAAAATGTTTTAAGACCCACCCAAATGAAAACTTTGAAAAAAAAAATGAAAAAAGGACATTCACGTCTCTTGCCCTTTTTTTGAAGAATAACGTTTTTTAAATGAAAATATTTCACTTAATCGTCATTGGTTATAGTATGCTTTGATTGATTGATATATTTTTCATATTAGTGTTGAGAGTTGTGCCCCCTCCCCTTAAACTAGACCACAAAGTTCTATTAGATTTAGCATGTAGCTCTCAAAGTGCCCCAGATGCATGCAATTCAGTTTAAAACGTTAAAAAAAAATCTGCCGGGGGGAGCATGCTCCTGGACCCCCCTAGAGGATGTGAAGTCCACTCTACTCCTAAGACATGTCAACATGACTAAGGCTATAGGTAACATGTACCTGGTTAACATGAAGAACATATTGAAGAAGTAACCAGCACAAAACACTATGGGTGTGTAGTGGCTTTGCTCAGTGCAAAACTCCCACACTTACTTATCCATCATCATGCCAGCTGATTTCCTGGTTATCGTACTACCATGCAGGTGCCCCCCCAACACCTTAAAAAAAGAGGCACCAATAATGTTTTAGCGCTCGCAGTAGCACGCACACAGCTCCACCTCACCTCTGGGCTAAGCCCCACCAAACTTGAAAACCTACCTACGACCCTGTGTAGGCTACTGGGTCTGCAGGCTGTAGCATTTGAAGGATATGTTTGAAATCATTGGAAATGTGGTTATTCACCTTCTTGCAAAGAGTTATATTGGTAGATAAGACATAGGTTTCATAACGCTCTCCTGTGTAAGCTAAGCTAAATAAGAAGTTAGCCAGCAGCAAGTTAACTTAACTTCAAACATGTGAGGTCGAAAAAAAAACTGTTAGCCTGGCTCTGTCCAAAAGTAACACTATCTGCTTACAAGCCCCTTTACATTTAAAATCTTTATAGTGAACAAAAACCTAATATCACAATATATAGTTACACAATTTGTCTCAGCTGAGTATTGGTACCTTATTTTTAAAGCAAATTCAACCTATGAATCTACCTACAGCTGCAAGAAACACCTCCACTCTAGTCAACGAACTGCAACAGTTACACCCACCTCATGGATGTCAGCCATACTACCCTGGCTACCTGCCTGTACCTGCTCAGGCTGGATATGGAGGCCTGTCCTTCCCTTCAGCACCGCCGTCATACTTGGAAGCCAGTAAGTTCATGACATTTATAATCTTAGCATTGGCTGGTGCATGCAAGATGAATCAGGCTGAGAGGAATACAAGTCTGTAGCAGGCTTGGTTGATCTCACCGAGCTGTCCAACCTAATCCACCTGGATGTTTAGTTTTAGTTTTTACTGTCATTTACTATACTTCAATCTGATTTCCCTTTGATGTTTGTTGATTTCAGGGAAAAAGATCAAGGCTTTGAAAGTGAAAAAAAACCCTCATACTACACATACCCCATTGAAACTGCTTTCAATTAATTCTTTTACGCAAGAATAAAAAAAGAAAATGATTTAATACTTTTTTTATTCTTTCAGTCAAAAAAATAAAATAAAATACCTGTATTATCCTTTTTATAATTGCAATATGCAAGCAACACAATGTTTTAGTAATAAGAAACCAAATCAAACTCATTATACTGTATATATTTCTTCTCATTTTAGCCGACCCAACTTACCCTCCATCTGGGTACACTCCGGGGCTGCCGATGGTTTCCTACCCCGGCCAGCCCCATGCTCCGACTCCACATTCGGATGAATTTGCACCTCAGCCCTACAACCCCTCTTATGGCCAAAACCCATAACCTGGAGAGATTATTAGACCAAACCGCTGCATGACAAAAAAGTGAACTGTGTGGATGACATGGTGTGGATCAGTGGAAATCCCCTTTACAGGCTTCCAAATTGAAATATTTCTTGGGAAATACACAACTTACAATTGAATCTAGTTACACATTTTTCCATATCTTGCTGCTGCTGTTTTTTACGGGTACGTCTGTTTCAAATATAGATTGTGGCAATGGACATTTAAGTGTATGCAATTTGAAAATAGGGCCACTTTTAGTGTTTAATTTTTTTTTTTTAACTGCTGTTTGTGCTGTGTACCAAAACACACACATTTCAAGTAAGGAGACAGAGAAATAAAGGGGGAAAACACCCTACAAAACGCTTAAGCATGGGGACAGTTAAGGCTATAATTATTTTGTGGATTATGTATTTATTAGCAATTCAGGTTTAATCATATTTTCCTAACATATATCACTTAAATGAGTTTTTTGGTAATCAAATGAGGATTTTCCCTCCTATTAGGAACTGTATAAGAACTGCTAAAGTTGCGATGAATGACATAAAAAAAAAGCTTATTGTTTCAATGACCTCTACCTGCCACTAGAGGTCGCCTCTGACCTGTTTTATTTTGTAAAATAAAGGGATACCATGTAATTCTGTATGCTGCGTGTTGGACATACCAGGGGCCTCATTCATAAACGTGGCGTACGCCCAACAAATGGCGTACGCCAATTTCTAAGCAATCTTTGTGATTTATAAAAAAACAAACTTGACGGGAAATGTGCGGTCCTCCACGCACACTCTGACCCATGCGTACGCACAAAAACGGAAGAGATGAAAAAACTGCGACACCGAAATTTTATGAAATGTATTCACAGAAATGATGCGATAAACAGAAAGACATAATTACGTTTTAACTGACCCCGTTTTGGTTACGAGTGCATGGTTTTATATATACAGTTATTATGTTCAAAAATGTGTTTAAATTGTTAAGCATTTTAGGACTTTGTTTATTTCCTTTAACTGCTTGATAGAGTTGCTTATGGGTGGTTGAGACGCACAGGGTGCAGTCGAGACGCTGCGCACAGCTGATCGGAACACAAACCACCCAATAAACTACATTTTCTTTAGCTGTTCTGTCGGCATTTCCTGCGATGTCATCAGGCAGTCAGTCTAAATGAATATTCACACGGGGCGTTTCTTTGCACCCCAGTTGAATATCCTAGTTTGTCAAAATTGTTTTCAATAAATATTAAATGGTGTACAAGATGAACTGCAATAATTGATCTCTTAATTAATTAAATGACATAAACTGAATAATCAAATATTTAGTCAAATGTTCGACTAAAAATATATAATGGTTCCAGATTCCCAAATAAGTAGTATTGCAGCTTTTAATTTAAATACAGTTAATGATTTAAATGTATCTTCAATCATTCTGAATTTGTGGAGTTGCCTGATTGGTTTCGATTGCATTAATTTTAACAAACCATGGACCATGGCATTTTTGTGCATTGAATACTTTTACTTTTAAGACCTAGTTAATTTTTTAAGGTTTAAGATTACATTTAAAGGAAAGCTTTTGAATACTTCCTATATTACGTTTGATGGTTGAATGGTTTGTTGCTATATATATACAAAAAAGTGTTATAAGAAATGTTTGTTGGTCTTTTTGCCATCTTGAGTGCAAAATTATGTATGGCTGCATTGTGTGCATACAAAGCTTATATTGTATGACGACGCAACACTTTCTGGAGCTTTTCAGTAATGCATCAAATCAATGAAGAAAGGTAGTGGTTTGCTTCTTAAACCGTCTAACAATGAAATCAGTGTCAAATAGAAAAATCCATAATGTTGTAGCTCAATGTCATTTCATACAGTCTGACAAAACCACTGCACTCAGTTTAGCCTCTTCCTTTGAGACCATGTGCACTGCACTAGCAATAGTGGGCATGCTTGCATTTAATCCCATAATAACCAGCACCACTCCCTCTTATAGCATCCCACACTTTCCATTAATCAATACATTAATAGTGCTGACTGCGGCTGTCTCATTCATAGTAGGCTACTGACGTGGGGCTATAACAGGAATAATGACCCTGCCTGTATGTACTGCTCCCTGCTTGCGTCTAAAATAAGATTTCTCCTTGAAGTGTGGCTCAGACTGCTAATGAGCACTTCACCAGTGTCATGGACATTGTGGCAGATAATCTTTACAGCCAATATCCTCCTCTTCGCCATCTCTTTCTTCTTCTCTCTTTCCCCTTCTTCTGTCCTTCTCTCTAAAGGCATTCTTGTCTGGCTTACTGCCTGAGCTGCTATTAAGATGTTTTCAGCATTTCTCGACATCCCACACCATTCCTTACATCTGTCTTCTTTTGTTTTTCTCGTGGAATCCTTGTGGTAAATATATTTATATCTCAAGCCGGGCCAGGGACAGGGGGCACTCTATGTTATTGGATATATATCTATATATATATATATCAGTAATCAACCTTTCGATTAGATTTGAGATATTCAGTCAAGACAATTAGTCAGTGAGCTGTGTGTGGGAACATTGCTGATAAACTCCCAGTGCGTGCTCTCGCTCAGGCCCAAATGCTCCAAACAGATACTGGCATTTCCCACATGCTTGGAAACACAAACAGACTTGACAGCATTGTTTATGTTTCAATATTTTAAAATCTGTTATCTGTTCCAACATTATTTATATGTTGCTGTTTTTCCATCTTTTCCATCACTTAAGATAAGTGAACAAATTTCCAATTAGGGAACGAAAGACTGAACTTTTAGCTTTGTCATTTGAGCGTTACGGCAATGTCGGTCGACGTGTGTGATTATACTGTGAAACAGTCACTGGAGTCAGTGCATCAAGAGCCACTACGCACAGACGTATCCAGGACATGGGCTACTACTGTTGAATTCCTCATGTCAAGCCACTCCTGAACCAGAAATAACGTCAGAAGCGTCTTACCTGGGCTAAGGAGAAAAAGAACAGGTCTATTGCTCAGTGGTCCAACGTCCTCTTTTCAGATGAAAGTTCATTTTGCAATTCATTTGGAATTCAAGGTCCCGGAGTCTGGAGGAAGAGGGGAGAGGCACAGAATCCACGTTGCTTGAAGTCCAGTGTGAAGTTTCCACAGTCAGTGAGGATTTGGGGAGCAATGTCTTCTGCTGGTGTTGGTCCACTGTGTTTTCTCAAGTCCAAAGTAAACGCAGCCGTCTACCAGGAAGTTTGAGAGCACTTCATGCTTCCTTGTTCTGACAAGCGTTATGGAGATGCTGATTTCATTTTCCAGCAGGACTTGGCACCTGCCCACACTGCCGAAAGTACTAAGACCTGGTTTAATGACCACAGAATTACTGTGCTTGATTGGCCAGCGAACTCGCCTGAGCTGAACCCTATAGAGAATGTATAGGGTATTGTCAAGAGGAAGATAAGACACACTAGACCCAAAAATGCAGACGAGCTGAAGGCCGCTATCAAAGCAACCTGGGCTACCATAACACCTCAGCAGTGCCACAGGCTGATCGCCTCCATGCCACGTCGCGTTGATGCAGTTATTCATGCAAAAGGAGGCCCAACCAAGTACTGAGTGCATATATATGAACATTCTTTTCAGAAGGCCGACATTTTTCTATTAAAAATAGTTTTTTTATTGGTCTTATGTAATATTGTAATTTTCTGAGATACTGATTTTTGGGTTTTCATTAGCTGTAAGCCATAGTCATCAAGATTAAGACAAATAAAGGCTTGAAATATTTCACTTTGTGTAATGAATCCATATAATATGTGAGTTAAATTTTTTAAATTGACTAAATGAAGTAAATGAACTTTTCCACGATATTCTAATTTATTGAGCTGCACCTGTATACCTAAAACCTTACAGACTGAATAAAAACTATGCAAACAATTGTTTTTATCAAACATGGCATCCTAACTACAGAGGTGACACACACAAGTATTACATTTTAGCGCATTGTTGGAGTGCAACTGCTGTGTGTGTGTGTGTGTGTGTGTGTGTGTGTGAGGTTTATAGACTGGAACAGTTGAGGTGACACACTGACAGCTGCAACCAGATTGTCTCAGGAGAAACAGAAATCAGCTGGTTAAAATGGCAGCTGTGGGGAAAAGGGATTGAATTCTCCTGCTTGTTTGAGTTACCTGTACTGTATACAAAATAATTGTGTTAAGGCATCAATTCATTTCAGTAGTAAACAGTAAAATCACAATTGATGTGCTTATTTGAAATCCTGCAATTTTCCTGATTATGTCTCATTGCTCTGTCACAGCACATCTCTCCCGCTCTCCCTTTTTACAGAGGAGCTAAAGGTCTGTAATAAAGTTTCCTGGGTCACTGTGCACATTTAGACCCCTTTTGTCTTCCATTCATTGCAGATCGAGTCAGACGTCAAGGCTTTCAAGCTCAAAGTAAGAAAAAACCTTTAGGATTTTCTTCTGTCTGGCTTTTTAACTTTACAACTTGTATCAAAAGCTTTTTTCACTTGCACCTGCAGCAAACTGTGGCCACAGAAAAAGGTGGACCGTGTGAACTAAATCAACTACAACTGTCTGCTGTCTTTTCCCCCTGTATCTCTCTCTATTCAATAGCCTCCAAGTATCTTGACAACCTTGCCTGGTATTTTGGCAGCAGTCCCTTGAGTGTTGATGTCAGCTGAGAGAGGGGAGGAAGGGAGGGACAGAAAGAGTGAGGGGAGGGGGAGGAGTGAGCGGGCTATTCAAGGCACTTGTCCTCTGTCTCCCTCTGAGCACAGAGGAGGGGGAGGCGCACATGAATTGAGAGAAACACACTCACACACATTTTCACAGCCTGCTCTTCAGACTGACAGCAGCAAACGGAGTTGAGAGGCAGCACGGTGGAGCAAGCCGGGAAATAAAGAAGATTTGAGACAAGTGAAGCATCCACAGAGAAGAGGAGACTACAGGGTTTTTCTCTTGTATCATTCTGGGAGCCAAAAAAAGATTCTCCCCTGTTCTCTTCTAGAGCTGAACTTGCTCTGCTGCTAAGAGGACCTGCACCCTGCTATGGCAGCTCCGGTGGGACTTGGGAACACCGTCTCCCTCTCATCTTACTCCTCTCTTTGTTGGACTACTCTCCTCTGGGCTCTCTTGACCCTTTCAAGCCAAGTGTGGGGATTTAACCTGGATACTACACACACACTTCATAAGTTGGGAGACCATGGCACCTTTTTTGGCTTCTCTCTAGCGCTTCACCAGCAGCTTACCCCAGAGTCTCAAAGCTGGTGAGTAGATGAATTGCGACACTGAGCTTGTACCATGTGTGTCCTCTTTGACTTTTTGTTGCACCTCACATACAGACAGAGCTTAGACGTGTGGTGTACCTGCACCTGCTCAGTATGCAAAATGTTTATAGTGAAGGTTCAAAACCTGAAATGTGTGGCTGTTACAGTCAGCAGTTCTGTGCTGCACCAGTCAGTTTTGCTAAATCATTCTTACTCAATACTCTGAACTGGGTGCAGGAGTTTTAGCATGTTAATGTGCAGCACGCACTGCAAGAGCAGCCCATGAGCTCTGAGGCAAAAGACAATGATTTACAGTAAGTGGATGAGAGTATAGATTGTGCTGAATCAGCTGGCAGGCAGTCATTTCTCAAGAAGGGGAAAAAGGTTTTCAAGTGATTCTGTTTTTCAGAGCAGTTTAGGTCTGATACTGACTTCACATACGATACAAATGTGTCCAATAGTGAGTAGGGATGTGTATATGTGTTCATGGATGAGATATGTTTTTGCTTTTCTATTTGACTATGTTTTCTGATGTGTTTGCCAACAGCTGTTTTGCTGCGTCTTTCAGTGTGACTGGAACTCTCATAAGTCTGTTCCCCCATGAGTTATACTAGCAGATCTGCTTGTAAATCCTCCAAAAATGTTTATTACATGACGATTAACAAAAGACGGTCTTTATTTACATCTCCTAAAGCAAGAGGTTGCAATTGATATTTCACCTGAAGTGGTTCAGGAGAAAACTGTTTTGTAATATATCTATAGGATATAGGTCTGATAAAAGTCAGTTGACAAATTCAGTTTACAACTTAAAATTAGTAAGACTTGGACACAATCCACAGATGTGTGGATATGTGTGATATTAATATGACTGGTGGTGAATGAAGTTTTCAGATGATGTACTTTAATGTAAAAATGACATCAAAATAAAATTCTAATTTGAAAAAGTAGGCTCAGAAACCAGATGAATTGAAACACTTTTAATTGGTGCTGATCTGAATCACGGGGTAAATGAACAGATCATTTCCCCCTTTCAACACACTCAAAGCTAGGGAATTTGGCCATGGTTGAGTTCTGTTATAGTTTTGTATTCGTATTGAATTATATTGTATTGATAATTAATTGTAATGCTACTTTTTGTAATAG
Source organism: Eleginops maclovinus (assembly GCF_036324505.1). Taxonomy (NCBI): domain Eukaryota; kingdom Metazoa; phylum Chordata; class Actinopteri; order Perciformes; family Eleginopidae; genus Eleginops; species Eleginops maclovinus. The sequence goes on along the minus strand of NC_086368.1, from coordinate 13,259,303 downwards.
AGGTATTTCGTATGTCAATATGTTTCAGGTTAGATTTATCTAAAACCTCATGTAGTTGGATGTTTTCTATGAGAAGTCACTTGAAGAACAATATGTCCCTCTGAATTGTAGTGTTAAATAATATAATACTTAAAATACTTAAATACAGGTAGCTTAAACCTATACTACACTTAATTACCTACCACCCCTGAAAATAACAAATACGAGGGAGATTATTTACTTCGGGTCCCTGTTTTGGAGCTCCATATTTAACCGTTGGCTCCTCAGTTTACTGGAGCTGGAGTCACCCTGTCGCCTGGTAAGACCAGGGGAATGACATCAGCATGCACACGGACACATAGACAGTCAGAGCACGAGTCGTGGCCCCCTCTTAAACCTGCTCACTGTCCAGCAGCATTCCTGGAAGATATTTTAAAATGTGACCATGAGCTTTAACGCTTACTACTGTGACCTGTTTCAAAATGCTGGAAGACTCCTGAGAAAAAGGCCCATGCAGCATCAGTGGAGTTGGTGCCAGCAGAAGTCAATAAAGTGATGTGCTGATGTGATGCATGTACCGGAAGAGACTGGGATGAATAATGGGATGGGATGAATAATGCTGTTTCCAGTATTATCTGACATCACACAAGTGTCTGCATAGATGACTTAATAGTAATGATTTCATCCCCTGAGTATTTACTGTATCTTTACATGACATGCAAGGTAGTCAGATATTTTGATAATAAAATAACCTAACTTTGTTATTGACAATCCAATGTCCTCAAAAATGGTATAAAATGAAGATTGAGGACACTTTTCTCATCCAAATTTGACTTCTTGGGAACAACAGAAACAAGTTAGTGGTATCATCACCTTCTTAGTTGATATGGCAAATAGCAAAGAGTGGCTTGTTTACACATCCAGCAGTAATGGAACACGTAATCAGTCTTTTGGAGTCCTGATTCTGTCCACACAGCAATCTCAAAAAGTACATCAAAATCAAAGGCTGATTGCTAAAGTTAATTAATTCAACCTTTAAAATATCCAAACGTTTGCTCAAGAGAAGATGCAGAGATCCTGTCCTCACTGGTACATCCCTTGGACTGAATGAGGACTTTTGCATTGTGGATTGTAAGACATCTGATGTACTTGCACTCTAAGTAAGAGAAATGCATTATTCAGATGGCAACAGAGCAATTATCCTTCTGAAAATTACTTTATGATAGTGCCCTCTCAGTGTTATTGCAGATCAGATCTTGGAGTTTAGTTTCCAAGGTGCTCCCATCTCATTTCTGCTTTTCTGTTCTTAATTAGCCTTAAACTAAATGTAATTAGATGCTATTGACTCATTCTTCTCTCTTTGTTTAATAAAGGTTTGGGTTACTTTTGCCCATGGCCCAAATGCGTTGTCCTCATTGTGTGTTGTGTCGCCGTGCTTGATGGTGAAAGTGATATTACTGCTTTGATGCGCCATCCTGTGCTTACTCATAGCTGTATGACACAACCTAAAGCCTTAAAGTGTGAATATAAAACACTTAGTCATACAGTCACCTTCTCTGGTTTTGGACTTGCTCAGATTATTGGAAATGGTTTTCTTAAACATCAGAGGAGTTATGTGTATTTCTTCAAAGGCAGGATCATACAATGTCAGGGTGCAGAGACTCTGATTCAGACACAGCTGACAGCTCTATGGAATAAATGTCCTTTTGTTCAGTTTTACAATTTATTTTCAGTACAGACTGACTGCCCTTCAAACCCAACAGCCCCTTTTCAGTATGGCAGCAAAGGTCACCCCATGTGACCTGATGAGCTCATATTGACCATGCTGTAAGGAGACCCTGTCAATGACATGTTGGAAAAACGTTACAGAATGCCTTAAGAGCCTTGATCTGGCTTCACAGACTCATTTAAACTTTCTCTATTATCTCTGCTGGGTTTTTGTTGTCCTGAGGGCCCTAAAATGAACTTGGGGGGCTCTGCTTCTGCTGCTGATGCCAGACAGAGAATGAGATGAGAGGGTATTTCAGTCTGAGTTATGTGTGTGTCTGCTATTTATACTGCTATGAGAAGTGCTTCCGCTAATAGTTTACTGCCTGGTGAAGACAGGAAGCCCCCTGAGCTTTATCCCACCCCTGCCAATCTCCTGAACTCAGCTACTGCATGTTTTAATAGCAAGTCTGCCAGGCAGCATATACAATGAACATACATCAGTCATAAAACTCTACTATTTCTAACCATATGATACATTTTGAAGATATTTAAAAAATAATGTGTGTAAAAGCACATTTGGTAACAATTTGAGGTTGGGCTACATTCTGTAAATGTCGTAAATGGCTGTATTTGCTGTACACATTTTGCTTTAGGCTAGGTGCTTACAACAGCATGCTATCATGCTTCCAATGACAATGCTATCAAAAAAACTACGACCTTTGCCTAAATCTAAGCAACGTAGTTTTAACAAAGCTAACTTTGTGTTTAAAATGGCAACCATAATACAAAAGTAAATATGTTTCCCTTAAAATGTAATTGAAAATGCAGTTTAGTTGTATGGAAACGTAGTTTGCAGGAGACAGGTTTGGCATGCTTATACACTTAGCACTATAAACAAAGTTAAAATGCAGCTGAAGGGAATTTCAATGGTTTGGCACTATGAAAGGTTAAGGGATCAGTAACTATTAGGATTCATCCTGAGAAGACCATTAATGTAGCACTTTTCATGGAAACTTTTCTAATAGTTGCATTCACTTATAGTAACACATCAACTTTATCATTGTGGTAGATTAAAAGTTGGGGCTCCACCAAAGGCCTATGTGAGATTCATCCTCTGGGGACAATTGATGTGTGTACATACATTTCTGATAATCGTTCCAATGATTTCAGAGTGGTGGACCTCATTGACATTTCTAGAGCTGAGCTAAAAAAAAATGCTGCACTGCTGATTGTGTCAGTTCAGGATCAGCATAGATATACTTAGTACAAACCCATGACGGTGGGATGAAGCACAACGTCTCCTGCATATATGAATGTTTTTCTCATCTTATAAATCATACTGCATCACACAGATTAGCTGGAAAGGCCTCTAGATTTAAAGGTTTAAAATGTAAAGGTTGTTTATGTTAAGAGTGCTTTGGCGAAGGTGGGGGAAGGCAGTATTGCTTTGGTGTTCTGATGTGGGTCACAAATCATCTGTGATGGATCTCTGTTTTATTTTTTTATTGTGCTTATTCACTATTCTGACACAATTGTTAGCTTTGCCTTTGAGTTATGTATTTGAATTGTTGCAGCATTTCTCTATTTTTGGAATTTCATTGGGAAATTAAAACATTTTAATAAGATATTTTCACCCAAATCATGTAGCTTGAGTTTCTTTTTGCTTACAGCATTTAGCAACACATTGACAACATTATCAGAGTTTAATTTGTCTGTTGATGTCAGTAAATACGTGGTGTTGCCATGATGTCAGAGGGAAAGTAGAAGGCCTCAGGTTGCCTCAAGGTTCATATTTACCACAGACCTGCTCTGGTGCCTTAATGAGGAGAGTGTCAGTGCCGGTGGGGCCACAGGTAGCCAATTTAATCCCAGTCATATAGTCTGGATTTCGGTTTCACTGGCTGATTAAGAATCAACAACATAGCTTTCTGAAGCTGAACAAATCCTCTCATTGAAATGGAGGCTTGATTAACACAGCTTATTGTTGAATGACCTCTAAAAGGTCATAGAGATTGCAAGAGAAGTCAAATGCAAAGATAAGAAACTCAGCAGTGTACAGATTCAAACCATAGCTTTTAGTTTTAAAGCAATAGTATACTTTTTTTGGAAATATGTTTATTTGTTTTCTTGTGGAGTTATATACGAAGACTGATACTGTTGGTGTTGATCTTCATTTCAAACTCTTGAAAAGAAAGTAAATAAGCTTATTTCCCAAAATATTAAACTAAACTTAAAGTTTTTATTAAACTTGTGCTCTTTTTCCTGCTTAAATTCATTTGGCCTTTGCCTTTATGAGTCAAACACGATATACCCTCTGTGCCTTCCATTACCATTTCTTGTGTTAAATACACATATAATGTGTGTAAATGGGGCCCAGCAAAGCTTTATAACACAAAGAAGAATTTCTGGGGGTTAATTTGCATTAAAATAGCCTTATGAAAGCTGCTTTTTCAGCCTCAGCTTAAGAGTTGAGAATGAACCTACCCCCTTTCCCTCCCTAATTCAATTCATGATTTCTCTTCTGCTCTATCACTCTTGTTTCTAAAACTTCTAAGGACTTTTCATGTGAAAGCGTCGTAAATGTTGGAGCCCACGCTGTTGCAGTGCTTATTTATATGAGGGATCCGAAGGAGCAAAGGGTATATAGCATGCTTTACAGTCCAACAGGAACACACACACACACACACACACACACACACACACACACACACACACACACACACACACACACACACACACACACACACACACACACACACGGTTAATGCTCTTTACTAGCTCCCACTTTCTCTCTGTCTATTTAACATTCCCCATTCCTCCACGCTGGGCTGCCTGGACAAAAGCTCGGTGGGAAGCAGTGCTGCCTGGCCAAGAGCTTTCAGGAATATTACTCTGCGGACCACGTGCACACTGGATTGGAGGGACAATCTGCAGTGTCAGGAAGGAAACATACAACTTAGATTGGATGAAGCTGCAGATTAAATGTTGGCAGTGAAGGAGCAGCAGGAGCTGATTCTGCATCTGCAGTTTATAGATAGTTGGCAGATAAAGTCCTAACAAGGTTTCTGGCATTGTGTTTCATTCTTACACATAATTAATGTTTTGTTGTTGACTTGTATTTGACAATGCTGTCTCAATAAAAAAAAGTGCAGCGTTTAAAGCATAAGGGTACCTAGTTGACTACAAATATGGTATGATCCGTATGTGGGGGAGGGGTTGAGGTACGATTGGGACCGAAACTGCAGGGATGAATAAATCATGAAAGGCCCCTCCTTTGATTAAGACTGTGTGTGTGTGTGTGTGTGTGTGTGTGTGTGTGTGTGTGTGTGTGTGTGTGTGTGTGTGTGTGTGTGTGTGTGTGTGTGTGTGTTCACATGTGTGTGCCCATTTGAGTTTACTCTGGTAAAAAAGCAGTTTAATAAATCAGTTTATGGCGGCTCTTCTGGGAACTGATATAAAACTGAGATCAAAAAGATGCTGTGAAAAGCAGACAGGAAGAGGAAATTACAAGGCTTTTTGTTTATATTTATTGAAAGAGATTTGCTGATTAACTACGCAGGAAAATCTTTGGATTCAAACAATCAAGTTAAAACATTATATTCAATACTTAAATTGATTCCCTTTGGTGTGATCAAAGTCACTTGCTTATCTTTTTCTAATTTCCTCCAACATAAATTGAAGATTCAGAAAGATGAAAGATTCAAATTGGTTGAATAGATGCAATAATGTTAGCATGTGTCATCATTGTTGTAATCTCGTGTGGAGGTAGAGCCTGCGATTGTAATGCAATACACTTTTTGTAAAATGTGTTTGTCTGTCTGTGTGATTGACCTGTCACAAAAAATGTTTCTTCCCTTCATTGCATGCTGCTTGTCCCGACAAGCCAAGACAATGAAAGGACAGACAGAAAAGAGTAATTAAAAAGATATAAATTATGAGATCTGGATGTAGATAGACAGATCAATAGATGGATGAGTGGATAACGGTGGAGAAGATAAAAGGAAAAGGGAGGGGCGGTGTAAGGGTTATGTCCTCTTTACACTTTGGACCTTATAGGGCGTATCATTACCCCATCTATGCCTGGAAATGACTGTCCCCTTATTGATCAGTAGTGGGGCAGGTGGTGAGCTTAGGGCTTGTTAAAGATGCATGTGAATTGAGGATGGGGTTACCGTTGTCCTTTGAGAGCTAAGTGTCTGTACCCTCCTCCTTCCTGGAACACACTTTCAGTGGTTAAAAATTCAAAGAGTTTTTGCTTTTTTGGTTGTTTGCTTGAGTTGATATGAAGTGTCCTTGTGATGTCCTTGAACACATTATTTAAGCAGGAAGTTGAGTCACGTTCGTGGGCAGTGAACCACAATATCCCAAAGGGGTGTTAGCACGTCCTGGCAGCTGTTTCTGTCTCTCATTTTGCCCTTTATTGTGCACTACCTAAAAAAAAAATCCGTGGGAGAGAGTTGAGATGTTAAAAACTTGATGATTCACAGCCTGGTCACCTCATTCTCAGCTGTCATTTTATCATCAGCAAAACTGAAAGGGGAAACTGGAGTCAGGTGTGAAAGCATTTTCTGAGACTGATTGTCACAGCCGACATTTTTGGACAGGTTGTAGTCGGTGTGCCGATCCGTAGTTTACACAGTTGTCACACAGCCTTCTGTTGTCTGGTGTGTGTCCGAACATGTGTGTGTGTGAGGTTATGAACAAATATGCAGCTCCATTTGTACACTCATGCCTCCATTAACATCTGCATGATTGCACGTGTTTTGTTTTGCATGTATATATGTGTGTGTGTGTGTGTGTGTGTGTGTGTGTGTTTGTGTGTGTGTGTGTGTGTGTGTGTGTGTGTGTGTGTGTGTGTGTGTGTGTGTGTGTGTGTGTCCAGGTCAGAGGTCACAGTCTTGCCTCAGGGTAACAGAAGGCCTAAAGAGCCCCCTGGCCCCCATGCTGATCCTGTAGAGCCACTGTCTATAGAGCAACAGCCTCGCACTGATCCCAGACGGACATATGTCAAAGAGTGTGGGCAGAGAGACTAAGAGGGATCAACTGACCAAACTGAATATTGGAAATGTTTAGGCTGTATTTTTTGATTCAACATTTTTCCCATACTTACTAAGGCTTGAGAGGCCCACGCCTGGAAAATTCCAGGAAAGGGTTGGGTTTTAGAAAAGTTTGTGTCGGTTTTTAAAATGTTCAGTTGTTCTCTAAGGTTTGGAAAGCTTATGCACATTGTTTAGATGATGTGCAGACAGATTGAGGCTCTTTGCAAACTGACCATGTGTGGCCATCACATTAACGCCTGAACTACATTTCAATTTTCTGTCTCTTTTTACATCATCCATTTCTCCTTTTCCAGCAAAAGTATTCTCTTTCCATAAACAGACAAAACAGGAATTCTCTTGGGATGACAAAATACATTTCTGCAGATGTTCCAGTAGGTTTGCTACTATTTCCAGGTGTTTTCTGTAACAAAGACAAAGCAGTCTAGGTTAAGGCTTAAAGTCAGGGGACGTTGATGTATAATACAATTATTTTTAAAGGTTTTACAAAGCTAAGAGTTGGGAAAACTTGTTAACCCAACGAGCAGAATGCATCCTGGGATGAAACGTGAATATGGACTACATACGATTTTACTGGCTGCAAGTGCAAAGGTATGAAGAAACGATCAACATTGTTGGACTTAATCATGTTCAGGTTGTGAGTCATCATATAAGATGGATCGGCACTGTTGGGTGTAGCTGTTTCTCTTTTTGCAATATTTCTTGATGTTTAGAGAGAGGATGCTGCTCGGAATATTGATCGCATGTAATGTATTGTTGTCCAGTGTGTTGTCATCAATCTGCCTGTATCGGAAGCTGAACGCAGGGATGTGACTCCTGAGGGTGGGGGAGGAGTGAAGGAGAATGGAATTGTGTGTGAGGATGGGGTTTACATGGGGGAGGGGTGCGAGACTTTGGGGTCACTGCACATGCTCCCCTTAATGAACACATCGGTATGAGTCTAGTGTAATGAGGGTCCTGTGTGTGATTGTCATGTGTCTGTGATTATTAGCTTGAAAATCAAGAGGGTCTTCTAGTGGAGGGTGGGGTTATCAATAATTTTCTGGGGTTTTGACAAAGATATTTTTGTTATTTGGTTAAAAATCAATGTTGCCCTAAAATAAGTTTGTGTCACACTTCGTCACTGAATTACATTATTTGACTATCAGAAAATAATTGAACAATATTACTTTATTAAACAAGGAAAGAGCTTCACTGGGAAAACCCCCCACCAAGATAGCATCATCACATAGATCAAAAGACATATATGTTTTCATATGGGATATCCAAAGTAAGGGTATAGACATAAATAGTAAAAAGGACCCAGACCTGAACCCTGAGGGTCGTCCTTGCTCACATTTAGAGAGGTTGATTTGAACTCTGGCTAATAACGTTTGATCGGTGTAAAATACTTGATTTAACAATGACTTAACTTGATGTATCCTGGGGTGTAGCTGATGCAGGCGGTGTCCACATGCATGATCTAATCTGTGCATACAACATGGCTATCTAATACAACACAATCTCGCACACACAGACACACACTCAGTTATGCTGGCTCTGGCTCTGTGGGGTCCATGTTCATGTGGGTATTTTATTACTACTTTGTCACTATTGCTCAACACCCTTATATCTCCCATCCAGCCGGCAGCAACAACACACACACACACACACACACACACACACACACACACACACACACACACACACACACACACACACACACACACACACACACACACACACACACACACACACACACACACAGCATGTCAGATGTGGGTTTACTGAAAGATGAGCTTGGCAGTGATCATGATTGTACCATCTGACTCAGTGCTGAACAATGAAGTGAGCTCAGTGGGTAAAAGGCAAACAAATGAATGTATTACTCAGACTCGACATTTTATCTGTGTCAAATTTGGTTCATGTGTGCCTGTCTGGATGTATTTTTCAACTCTGCCTAACTTAACTTCTTATAAACAGTGTCATGTTCGATATTCAGGGCTCTGACAATTGTTGAGGAAGCCCAGACAACATGACCTTGTTTTCTTAAATCTATTTTTAAATGATAAATGACATTTTTCAAACAAAAAATCTTTTCAGTTTAGGGAAACACTAACAGGAACATGAGAATGAATGTTCTTACAGCAAAAAGGACTGGAACTTATGATTATGATTATTTATATTTTTATCAAGGGATTCATTGTTTCACTTAAAATGTTAGAAAATAGTGAAAAACTTCTCTGGCAATTTCTGAAAAGCTCGGGGTTACATCTTCAAATGTGTTGTTTTGTCGAACTATTGGTCAGAAACTGTTAGAAGATATACAATAACTTCTATATTTATACCGTATAGGAGAAAGTACATCAGCCTGTCCTTATAATGAGGAGCTGGAGCTGGCAAATGTTTGGCATTTTATACAGAAAAATACTTTAAATTACTTGATTGATTTTATCGCTAATCAAAATTTCTGTCCACTAATTCTAAAAAATGTAGCTTTAATTCTGATATTCTCTCATCTCATATATGTTTAGGCACATGGACAGGTTGGGAGCCACCCAACTTTCCCTGCCAAATACTGGTGGTATTACAGCTTAACAGACCTCCCACCTCACACCCTGACACCTGCCTGTGTCTCACATGTGGGGGGAAAGATGGGTATCACCTCAACTCCTCAACACAAACCAGAGCTCCTCAGGAATGTTAAAGCTATGAGAGGGATCAGATCTTATCAGGATTTTAGTGATAATGATGATCTTCCTCTTAAATCCCTTTTTCTAAAAACTGTTAACACTGTTTTGCTGGGTTACTCATGTGGACCACCAGTGATGTGTAGCAGTTGTTATTTCATATGAGCTGTCTTTGCTTTGGGTGGAGGTCTCATTAAGGTGAGGGGAAGCATCCTGGGGCAACGCCCGGCTGCTCCTCAACAGAAGCACTCAGGAAGAAGAAGAAAATAGAATGTAAAGCTGTCCGCAGTCTGGGCGATATCAGTGGTTTAATGTCAGAGTGTGTTATGATGGTTTGGATGAAAGTGAAGGCAACAATGTTGTTCTTAAACTTGAAGAAGAAAAGATGTTGAGTCAAAGTTGCAGCTCTTGTCACAGTTTAAGTAAGTAAGATTTTTGGAAGTGCAGCAGTCTGGTCCACCATGCTTAATTCTCCCTGTTCTCATTAATGTCAACATTTTACCAAGCACAACTTCAAATATCCAACACAAGAGTAAATTATTATGACGAGTTCCTGCTGTTATGGCTGGTTGATTAGTGTCTGTGTCTACTTCTCTGTCTGTGCAGGGTACATACAGTGCTATCTGCTAGCTACATTTTATTTATAGTAAAATACTTGCCAGCCACAGAGATAACTCTAATTTAAGTGTACACATGGCAAGGTAGGTATGAGGGGTGTTGATGATGGGACCGTTTCACACAGGCTTTACAGCTTGTTTCTACTCACACATCATCGCTATAATTATATGTAAGAAGCAGGCACATTGTAACAGCTATTGTTGTAGCACTCAATTTAAGGTGGATCCCGTCAGGCTTTGTTGTGTTTTTTTTCCCAACCTTACCATATGCTTATTATACTCTTTCCTCCACCTCCATTTCCCCACGTCTCGCTTTCATGCATATGCCACGGCTGACGGTGTTGGGTGGAATGTGGCTCAACGCTCTGTTTTTAAATAGCATCCTAGCCTGAATCAGCCGCTCCAAATAAGGCAGAGGGCAGTGACACTGGCCCCAAAATATCAGCTACCACCAACCACTGAGAATAAAACCTTTCCTTGCCTTGATAGTAAAGGGTGTTTGGTGATAGCTGCAGCATTATAGTGAAAAGGAGAAGCAGTACAGACGCACAGAGCTGTTTCGAATCAGCTTAAAGTCGAGATAACATATTTGGTGGTCTCTGCATGATTGGAATAACTTGAGATACAGGTGTTTGTACTTTACAGTGATCGTGCCTCAGGTCAGCTGAGGCTGTGAAATGCGCCCACATTCACATGCAAAATCATTGCTTAATAATAGCATTCAACCAGTTGCAACTATCATTAGATTTTATGTAGGAGCCTACTGAACTTACATGATATTTTAGTTACTGTCATGAACCCTAACAGATTCTACCATTAATCCAACAATGAACATTTCATAAAATAACATATGTAATTACATTAATGTTCATTGTAATGTTCCTTCAGGATCCTCGTGGGGGCACCGCAGGCAGCAGGGCAGGGCCTTATGAGGGGGACTCGGCCAGGAGCTTTGTTCAGATGTCCAATCACACCTGAGGAGTACGACTGTGAGAGGGTGGATATCGACGGAGAAGGTGAGTCAAGTAGAACTCAAGTGTTTATTCAGTTATTGGTTAGCATCAACAATGTTGGGATAACAGACTTAGTCATTTTTTAAATATGATTAGTTGAAGCATCTCAAATGTGATTATTGTGCCGGGTTTGATGTTACTATTGTTTTGTGCTTGATCCTGGTATTGCTGAACATTGTAATGGGCATTTTGTGTCTTTTTATAGCCTGCATGATAAAAGAAATTCAAATAATCCAGAAAATAATCAACAAACTTTTACATTTTTTGTCTGTTAGACTCCCTGCACTTTATCTTCTTAAAGTTCCACAGAGATTAACGTCTACTCTAGCTCTGAATTTCTCATACCGTTTATTATTTTAAAGCTTCTAACTTAAGTTTGACCTTTACGTAGAAATTTCCATTACATTAGAGAAAAGTTTACTTTGTGTTCAACATCAATAACTCAATTCAACAACAAAGTGCTGTCTGCTTGCTGTGGCTCAGATCCTAATTGGTTTACACTATGTGAGCTGTTATGATTTCCATTTCCTTCTGTGTTTTCCCTCAGTGAATCTGGAAAGAGAGAGCAAAGACAACCAGTGGCTCGGAGTTACGGTCAAGAGTCAAGGGATTGGAGGGAAGGTGGTGGTAAGTGAAGGCCACATCCTGTTAATGTACCAGGAAGCTGCAGGAAGCTTGGTTGTTCTTGTTGTTTTGCTTCTGACCCAATGACTTGTGAACCTAGCACATTTTGAGCTTTGGTTAATCTGTTTTAACCTTTTAGAAATGTATCTTTGAAGTTGAAGACTAGCTTTTCTGAATGAGTAACAACAGTAAAAGTAACAACATATAAATCCTGATATACTCCAATGACATTTCCTGTCCCTCACCAGACCTGCGCTCACCTGTATGAGCTCAGGCAACGTGTTGGTCAATCTTCAGAGACCCGTGACCCCATTGGACGCTGCTACGTTCTGAGCGAGGATCTGACGGAGCGAGACGACCTGGATGGAGGGGAGTGGAAGTTCTGTGAGGGTCGGCCGCAGGGACACGAGCAGTTTGGCTTCTGTCAGCAGGGCATGTCTGTCAGTTTCACCCCAGACAACGACTTCATTCTGTTTGGGGCTCCGGGCACTTACAACTGGAAAGGTAAGGTGTCCGATTCGCCCTGCAGGAAGCAGAATCACTGTTAAGATCAAGTTTTCATTCCTATTGATTAATTTTACCAATGTGGTGATGCAGTTTTAAAGTTGCATAAAAAAATGTTTGGACACTAGGTGACAGCAACAAAAAGACATTCAGACATTCACTGTTTTTTTTATCTGAATGACATGGTTGAATGTAAATCTGTGTGCTACATTTTCCCGTTTTAAAAAGAATATATGAATACATGTTGACAAAAAATTGCATCTGTACAAAGCATGTAGGCAGATATAAAGCAGATTTTAGCAGATTTTTTCAATCAAATTAATTGAATAGTACTTTACTGCAATCCATGTAAACTGTGTAATTAAAACAGTACTATTAGGGCTATACTGTTAGGGATTAAACATATTGAATTGATTTATAAACCAATCTAGTGATTGGACACAGACATTATGCAGAGCAGCGGTATGCACTTAATCAAAGAAAGCAATAATATTTAGTTGGTGCGGTAATCGTATACGGGATTGATTTATTTTATCCACCACATGAGATCAATGCTTATGTTTTTCTTCATTTACACAAATCACATTCAAACACATGTAGAAGTCTGCATTTAGTCTACATGATTTGGTCGGAGTCTCTTGTTTAAATGTTATTTCATTCTAAATATATTTTTGTCACTTTTCCAAAGTGAATAAACCTAAAACTGATGGACACTACTCACTGATAATGCAGTGCGAAATAATTAAAATACATACAATCATTCCTAAATTGTTAACTCTTGCTGTATATTAATGCAGTTCAATTTTGCATTTTCTTCAAAAGTCTCTGTTTTATTGATACCCAACGTTGTGGACAACATGTTTATCATTTAAAATGGTTAAGGATGTTGATTTATTTTAGACTAACTAAACATTATACTATAAGTTACTGTTGTACATACTGATAATTTGGACATACTATATGTTCAAGTATGTCATAAATCACACAAGTCTGTTTGTCTTTTGTTGTCGGATGTGTGTGTGCTTGTTGCTCTGCTGTGCCCTCAACTGTTTCCATTCCAGGTGAGATGCGTGTCCAGCTCCTAAACCAGACTCTGCTTGACCTCGGTTTTTATGACGACGGGCCATACGAAGTGGCAGATCAGAAACAACTTAATGCCCAGCTCATCCCTCTGCCTTACCACAGTTACCTGGGTAGGATCGCCCTCCCTGCTCACTGCTGCCTGTGCACAGGAGAAAGAGAGAGGGCCAGTGGAGGGCGACAACAGGGCTCAGGCTGCACTCCAACATGGCAGCCCAAATCACGGGAGCTTGTAGCAGCTGCCAAAAGGCCTCTAACTGCTCATTCCCTGTGGATTATTTCTGGATGAGCCTAACTGTGACTCACAGAGCCCTGAATGTAACTCCACCTCATTTTTTTTAATGCTCTACCATGTGAATGTGGGTGGACTTGAAAAATGTCAAGAGCTTTTTGTGGCCTGAATTCTCATGATGCCAGTATACTTCCTCCTTGTCAAGGGAAATATTTACCCCCCCAAAAGAAATCAACCCAATAACAATGACGTTATCCTCTTTCCATTCAATGACCTCTTGTCAAAACAAAGTAAAACAAGTCAAAATGTTGAAGAGGGTGTGGTAGCATCAGTAAGAGTACAGTCTGAGCCTGAGCCGTCGTCTCTCCACCAGGTACCCAGCAGTTCTGCAGGACCGCTGCGGCACCTCAAAGACAAAACACCAATCAATCACAGCTTGTCTCACCTGCACCTCCCTCTCCCCCATCTTTCCTCTCTTTTCACTCTCTTTCCCCTCCCTCTCCCATTTCACCACCCCATCACTCCCCTCCTACACTCGTCCTTCTGTTCTTCTTTCTGTCTTTCTTTTCCTGTCTTGGGCCATAGGGCTCTTGTTCTTGGCTAGCCCCATTGAAGATGCACTGCTGTACAAAACTCTGGAGCCCTCCAGCCGGCCTACAGCGTTTGAGGATGTAGCTCATAATAGCTACTTAGGTTTGTAGGCGTGCAGTGTTTTAGTTTGGACCGGATTGGGCTTGTAGTAAAAGTAGTACGACCTTCCTCCTCCGTCTTCGTCTCAATCTTTTCTGCTAATTCCAGAAAGTGTTTTAGTGTGTAATTTATGTACTACATGGGACCTCATCACCTGTACTGTTACAAAGAGACAGCCATCTAAAAATGCATTTTTTCCACTGTAAAAATATTATTATAATTACTATAATTTAATGTCTTTTCATTTTTTGGTTTGATTATTTTTTTACTTCTGTTTATAGCTTTCTGATTTGACAATGGCAATTAGATGGTTGTCTGTTTGAGTAGCATCGGGGTGTTTGTCTGTTCTGTCTGTAGATATCTGTTGTCTGTAGTGTGTTCAGTCAGTCTGCATGTGTGTGGGTACGAAGCTTTCCAGTTGGTGGTGGTTTTCTTGTAAGTCATAGTTTTACTAAATCGCTTTAATGATACCGAAAAGTTCAACTAACAAACAAAACAAAGACTGTACCTCCATGCTAGCAGCTCTCAGAGTCTGTACTTGGCGAAGGGGTAGTTTAGCCGGTATAATGATTACATCGTTCATCTTCTTAGTTTAGTGTGTTGGCATGCTCTAAAAACATTAGCTCTAAAAATAAAGTACAGCTGAGGATGAAGGGAATGTCATTTGTTTGGGAGGTTTCGGTCACCAACATTATTACTGTTAATCCTGAGGGTATCAAGAATGTGTGAACACATTTTCAAAGCATCAATATAATAATTGCAGATGCATTTCATTCCAAACCATTAATCCATTATCCTCTGGAGACCATGAATGTATTTAAAAATGGCTACTCATCCAAAGGTTGTTGAGATCTTTGAGTCTGGATCCAATTGGTGGAGTAAAGACTGTTTTTTACAATATATTACAAATCCCTAGGTATTTAGTGTCCATGTGTAAAGACTCTTCGCCTGCTTAACACAAGCTGTTTTATTGTTATTGTTCCAGTTATTACTTTTGACTAAGTGTGTGGATCTACCATCAATCTCTTCATTCACATACCTCCAAGCCTGCTTACCCTCCCGCTCTCCACATTGAACCGTCTCCTAGACAACGCTAATTCCCACATGACCTTTTAGCCTTCATTTATAACTCACATGCTCCCATTGATCCTAACCAGATGATTTGCCACACCTTTGCATGCTAAAATGATAGAGGCAGTGTTTAGCTATTCATGATGATATTATTTCCTAACAATCTTTGAATCCGACTTATCAAAGGATTCTGTTTTCATATACAGTGGCTTCAACCATAAATTATGTTACAAAGAGCTGTATAAAAGCCTCCATCCTTTTTTACCTCCACCAAGGCCAAATCAAAACCTTTCAGAGAGAATAGAAAATAAAATCTTGTTTATTGCAGGTCAAATGGAGGTCTAATGCTGCATCCAAGTGCAACAATGGTGGTCCAGTTTTTCATTTACAAAGATAGACGTGAGAAAATACAGTCTGATCCCGTACAATTTCATCTACTGCTCTGGTCAAAGCAATATTCATGCTCATGATCTTTACTAAATATAGTTTTGACTTTATTTAGCTTGTTTTACCCCCAAAAAAGGAAAAAACATAATTGTTCCTAGCAATTTGAAAACTAAAAATGTATTTACAAGGATTAAACTGAAGAATAAGCAAATGGTAGAGTGAAGAGTAAATACATAATTTCAACAATTGATAGATATTGCCGCTGTGACAAGGCAGTACCCTACAAATTAAAAATAAATGTCAAACTGTGCTCGGAGGATGCACTGATAATAAAATTGGGAAAAAAGTATATATTATTGCTAGTTGTAAAGACAAGGTTATGTATAACTAAATATTGGGTATTAAGGACGCACCTTCCAAAGGATGGGAATAAGTAAGTGTTTCTAAAAAAAAGCAATAGTTTAAACCATTTAAAGTGAAACCAAATATTTACGCAAACAGATCTGGCTCACAAAAATTAAAGCAGCATTAGTTGCAGCGTTTCCAGCAACACGCAATTTATAAACACTTCAAATCATTACATTAGTGTAGCATAAAGAAATAAATGAAATAAGCCATACAATAGAAGGCAGTAAATTATACAAAGTAGTACTGAAGGACAGAATAACAATATATACCATACACAACATGTTTGTTTAAATACCTGTAGGGGGCCTTTTAGAAACCTTTTACTGCCTAAAGCTTTTATTCCCCATTTAGTTTTATAGAGCTGCCCTGTGTGGAAAAGCATCACATTTTGTCCGTGGTTTTCTACAGGACTTGTGATGTAGTGTTGCATTCCTCACCTTCCACCCTGGAGCTGCTCACTGTTTATCCTGTCTCCCCCTGCATGTTTACGCAGCACTAACAGATGCCCCCCCTCATGTTATTATAGATTATTTCACACTCTATCCTCTGCATGTTTTGAAACAACTGAGGCAAATGCATGTGGTTGCTTCTGTTTAGGTGAAATGTTTGATATGATGTGCTATTTTTCACAGCTTTATAAGAATATCTCACAATTTATCAAGAAGCTAATACTCTCACACATAAAGCCCTCCCCTTTTCACTTGTCTACATTGCTACATCTGATTTATATGCGAGCACACATTCCTCTACACACACAGAGACACACACACATGAACACTTACACTTCCATATAAAAAGGGATGCTTGAGGTTATAAATCTGATTAATGTCCACCCACACTACTTACATCCTGCCTTCACTTGAGGCACTGATACAGAACAGTAGCATCATGAATCCCATGAGACATTAGGCAAAGCCCAATACATCTCCCCTCTCTTAATCACAACCCGCCTTTTCTGCTCTTACCAGTGAACACACAACCAATCACAGGCCTCCAACTACATGCGCCTTCAAACACATGCACATAGGACATTTACACCCATCATGAGTTTGGCATAAAATCAATAGTCACTTAAGGCACACAATTTCATTAGTAAGACGATGAGCAGAATATTCTACACAGAGAGGAGAGTCTCTGAGCTCAATACTAATACTAATACTACATCTTCCAGGGTTTTCTGTGGACTCTGCCATGGGGATAATAAGCCTCAGGGACCTGACCTTTGTGGCAGGTGCACCTCGGGCCAATCACACAGGGGCAGTGGTGCTGCTAAAAAAAGACAACGTGTACCGGCTGGTGCCACAGCACATCATCTGGGGAGAGGAGCTGGCATCTTCATTTGGGTACTCTGTTGCTACAACGGATCTGAACCGGGACGGGTGAGGAATTGCTGGATGTTAATTGGTGAATAGATAAGGGGGGTCAGTTGTTGAAGAAGTATTCAGGTCAATTTCACTTTTAAATTAAAATATGTTCAGCTGATTTACATTAAGACTAAAAGATACTAATTAAAAACGACCCTTTAATTTCCAAATCATCGAAGATTTATTTATATTACAATACTTTACCATATGGGTGAGGTGGAGCTAATTTAAGAACTTTATATCATTTTTAGTAGTTCAACTTATGACAATGCATCCTATTATACAGGTTGTAAATCAGAGGTCTTGGATAGGAGGTTCTGTTGGCTTCTTTGAAATCTAATTAATATACATTTTCTGATTCTTTGTTTCTGTTCCTAGTTGGACCGACCTGATTGTTGGAGCTCCTAATTTCTTTGACCGTAAGGCAGAGATTGGTGGGGCTGTGTACGTGTACCTGAACCCCTTCGGTCACTGGGACGATCATTCTCGACCCATCCGTCTCAATGGGACCTACGACTCCATGTTTGGAATGGTAGTCAGCAACATCGGTGATCTGGACCAGGACGGGTACGGAGGTGAGAACAACCCAAAATCTCATACAACATTAAAGTATGCATTGAGTTTGACATTAAGTATGTGTATTGAAAAACAACTGACAAATCTAAGTCAGAACTTTAAGATATTAGGATACGGTAAAAACATGCAAAAGTTAGTGCTGCCACTGCTGTTGCTACTTTAATTCAGTTTCACATAAAATATAATAATAGAAAGAAGTATCTAACTTAATGAAGGTTTGTTTTTAACAATGATTTCCATATCTTTTCAGATATTGCTGTGGGGGCACCGTTTGATGGCGATGGCAAAGTTTTCATCTACAGAGGCTCAGATGCTGGAATTGAAACCAAGCCAGCTCAGGTGAGTTTTAGACAACAGTTTAGGAATGAACGGAGAAATTAAAAAGGACATATGAAAATATATAAAAAATGAAAAGTGCAATACACATTAGGACCTAAAGCAAAGGTTGTATCATTATATGGTAGACTTGGTTTATTTATTAGTTTTTAAATCTTTAACTATGATGAATGATCTTTTTTTATACCATCAGGTGCTGGATGGTCGTGACTTTGATGTGAGACGATTTGGATACTCCATCTCAGGCGGATTGGATATTGACATTAACCATTACCCAGATATTGCTGTGGGCTCTCTTAATGACTCAGTGGTTCTGTTCAGGTGAGATTTATTTAGAAAAACAGAACAAGCTGCTTTAATTTGTAATAACATAACATGAAAACTCAATGTTAAATTTCCTGTTGTTGATACATCTGATCAATTCCAAATTTAGGCAGACACTGCTATCATAGACCTTTCATATTTATTATCAGTTTTTTAAGAATGAAACTACAATTAAGTCATAATGTGTTCTACCTGACACATCTCTTGTGTTTTTGTTTTTACCCAAGGTCTCGCCCAGTCATCCATGTGCTCAGAGAAGTATCTATCAACCCTCAGTACATTGATCTGGAGCAGCATAACTGCAAGGGCAGAGAGGGAGCCTGGTAAGAGTTTATATTTGGACAAATTCTTCTTCTCAATTATGATTTTTTTCTAAATATTCTATCATCTTAAACTTTTCTATTGGTAAAAACTGTAACACCCACCGACCCATATTCCTCTTTCCACGTCTTCTTTTTTTTCTAGCGTGGAGGTCAAGGCCTGCTTCACCTTCACAGCCCACCCAGAACACTACTCTCCACACATTAGTAAGTCACACCTCGCTGTCCAAGACCATTTTTGTTTGTCACTTAAGTGGGACAGAAGTAATTTTCTATTTGCAGTGAAAGTAACCTTATCTCTGGAGTAACATTAGACTTTATTTTGATAAAAATCACAGCTGTGTAATACTGTATTCCCTCTGATGGGGTTTCATCTATGTTCTGTCCCTGGTGGACTCTTTAACAGCTCTATGTGTGTGCTGACATTTTTTCCATCCCTCTATCTCTCTTGTTGCACCTCCCTTCATTTTACTCCCATCAAGCCCTGGTAGTACACTTTGAAGCTGACACTGAGCGCAGGAAGTTGGGCCTCCCACACCGTGTTAACTTCCTAGGACGCAGTTCCCTGGAGCCGGAGTATACTCAGACAGAAGAGGTGGAGCTCCATCGGCAGCGTCACCCTGTGTGCACCACGGCTACCTTCCAGCTCCATGTCAGTGACTTTGATCTTTTTGTGTTGTCCAGACAAAAAACATCAGGATACATTCAATATTTTTACTATAAAGTTTAAATGCCATAGACAAACTCTTTGACCAGATATTTCTATTATCCATAACATTTGGTTCAAATCTCTGTCCATACAGGATAACATCCTTGATAAACTGCGCCCCATCTCATTGGCGATAACCCACACGATCAAGCCTGTGCCACCACGCAGACACTCTGGTGCCAAGAGGCTGGAGAAGCTGGCGCCTGTGCTGAGTCTTTCTCCGTCCAATATGCTGCACTCTGAGGTCAGTAACAAAAAAGAAGCTCAAGTATTTCATGGTCCGGATCTATTTCAATGGGCCACACTTGCCTGTAGATTACCTTATACAGAAGTAGAGATTTATGAAACAATTCCAATCAACAATTTTATTCAAAATAAATCCGACTTGTTAAGGGATATGAAAGAAACAAATAAACAAACCTAGCTGACAATTTAATTTCTGTTTAAAACATTAACATGGATAAACATGCAGAATGACATTTTGTTTCAGAAACATGTGGACTCATACTTGGTAAACATGTATTGCTTCATTTATTTAATTTGTTTTTCTCCCTTGAACCCCAAATGTTCGCTGCTTTAGAGATATTTTATGCATCATGATTAAAACCGTGTAATACAACTAGGGCTGCAAACTGTTAACATTTACCAAAAATATACATTTTTCTCAATCACTTCTTTTGTCAGACAAAGGCAACTGCTTTGAATGTCTTGAATGTTCCTCCCAACATTCAAAACCCCCCAAAATTAAATATACTTTCAAATGTATTATTTGCTCCATTTTCAGCTGTTATTTCAGTCAAAACATTTTATATAATAAACACATTTCAGCATTTACTATACTGTAATCTTGTATTAAAAACCTGACCGTAGACGTAGTTTGTGTTTTGTTAAGCATCTTACCTCTTCCTCATTTACACTCTGAAGGTGAACTTCCTGCGAGAAGGATGCGGCAGCGACAAGATCTGCCAGAGCAACCTGAAGCTGAGCTACCAGTTTGGAACAAGACCCCTGACCTCCGACCTCTTCACCCCACTGCCAAAGTTAGTGTCTGCCCAGCCCACTCTGTGTGGGCTAGACTGTTGCCTAGGGACCCTAACACAAACGATCATGTGTGTCTGTTGTATCAATGTGTGCACAAATTGTGTTTTCAGTTTTAGTGCTGAACAACCACAAACATTTGCTCTTTGCCTTACACTACTTACAATGTGTTTTCCCCCTCTCTTTTCATGTAGAGATGACGATGAAGTGCAGGTGTTTTCTCTGTCAGACCAGCGGCTGGTGGTGCTGGAGATCACTGTCACCAACATGCCCTCTGACCCTCAGAACCCCGAGGAGGACGGAGACGACGCCCATGCTGCTCAGCTGCTCATCACCCTTCCCAACTCTCTGTCTTATGCCGGCTCCAGGATCCCACCACAGGTATCTGCTCTATTAAGAACAAGTATGTTTGGATATCTGTTTTTGCTGATAGTGTTTTTTAAATTTGTTATCTGTCTGTAGATAAGATGCCAGGCAAACCAGAATGGCTCCCAAGTTGAATGTGACCTGGGAAACCCTGTGAAACGAGACACTAAGGTATGAATTCAAAATCGTGTGAATTCCGACACAGGGCCCTTTGCTTCATGTTGTCACCTGTCTCCAACCCATTCAACTCTAAACGACCAATGTGTAATAAAACCAAAAGTGCAAAAAAACGTTTTGGAAATGGAGAGAAATCAGGAAAAAAACAAGTGACTTGTGGTATAAAATATATATTGTTGTTAGATAATTTCATATATTTTCATAATTTATAATGAGGATAATTTTTATAATTTCAGCATTAAGAGAAATTATGTGTTCTTATTGTTATATATTATTTATATTTAATTTGTTGCTATTTCAGCTTAAATTCTCCATCAACTTGAGCACATCGAACATCACAATTGAGACCACTGAGTTGACAGCAGATCTCTCTTTGACAACGTAAGTCCTCTAAAATGTTCTCTTGACAACATGATGGAAAAGCATCATATTTCACTCACATCAAGCTTTATATAAGCGCCAATATTTTACCTGTTCAGACCAAAGAATCCTTTGATCACAGTTTTTTGTTGTTTTTGTCCTCAGTATCAGTGAGCAGCCCGATCTGGAACCAGTAACAGCTTTTGCTAGAGTTGTGATAGAGCTCCCTCTGTCTGTCAGTGGGTGAGTAAAACATTTTATTATTTTATTCTCCATCTCTGTTAAACCTGTATGAGGCTAGGAGGTTGCTTTATCTTAGTTTAGCTTACTCATGCTATTAACATCCACATCATCACCTTGTTTTTCTTTAGCTTTTTCTAAAGTTATTTTATTATGTGTCAGCCTTATTATGTAATGTTTACAATGTATATTCTAGATATTCTGTGGATCAAATTCCACAAAATCTAGCTTGGAATATGAGGTATCTTTTTTAGAAACTTTCTGATCTCATCATGAACTGAAACTGAAGTCTTCTGTGCAATGCATGCATGGTTTTGTGTTTACTGGCCAATCAAAGGGCTGCTGTTTCAATATGCTGTATGCAGCTCTGTGAGTGTGTGCAGCTGCCTGACCCGTGATGTATTCGTGTTATACTGTAGGCTTGCTCGTCCTCACCAGCTGTTCTTCAGCGGGACAGTGAGGGGAGAGAGTGCCATGGCCAGTCTGGAGGACATCGGCAGCACTGTGGACTTTGAGTTTGTGGTGAGGAACTTGTGTGTGTGTGTGTGTGTGTGTGTGTGTGTGTGTGTGTGTGTGTGTGTGTGTGTGTGTGTGTGTGTGTGTGTCTGTGTGTGTGTGTCTGTGTGTGTGTGTGCGCTTGGCATCAATGCTGAAAGAAGTCCAACATCCTGATTTTATCTCTTTTATATTTTCTTTGCATCAGGTGGCTAATACCGGACCAGCTCTGCAGACGCTTGGTTCAGCCTTCCTCAACATCATGTGGCCTTACGAGCTAGCCAATGAAAAATGGCTCCTGTATCCGGCAAGCTTGATGTTTGAGGGTCACCCAGAAACACAGTGCACCTCAACAGGGGCATTTAATCCTCTGAAACTAGCCAGCTCCTTACCTACAAGACTCCAACAGATTGTTAATATAAGGGTAAGCAGAGCACAGTTTATTTGACCCATTCGAAGGAAATCTATACGAAACCACCAATTAAGACAGCACAGTCAATCTGCATCCACTTGTATGGCCAAAGAAGGTGCATTCGATTTTTTTATTATTGTAAGTTGGTGGTTTGCCATTAAGAACACAATGCAAATGAAAAACTCAATTTGATCTACATTCTCTAAATTCAATAGTTTCTGCTTAAAATCAAATACATTTGTTAGATGACAAAAACATTCCATCAAGTTTAAGTAAAGCATTTAAAAAGTAGATTTGTGGATGCATCTGTAAACTAATGTGTCATTGTCATGACTGGAACATTTACCTCCTGTACTCATGTCCATGTCACGTTTAACTCATCAAACAAGGCTGATTCATCCCTGCTTGTATGTGTGTGTCACTTCCACAAGGCTGGGCGAACGCGCCGCTCCCACCCAGAGGAGGAAGGTCCAATGATGACCAAAGGCAGCGTGAGACGAACCACACCAGCTGTGGCAGCTTCAGAGAGACGCAAGTCGCTCAAACTTGTAAGAGGGAAAGGAAAATATTGCTGCCTTCAACTGTCACTAGTTCATTTAAATCCTAGAGTGCTAAAGCTGTGTTTTCTTTCTCCAGGACTGTCTCTTGGGGTCCGCTCGCTGTGTCCTGTTGCAGTGTCCCCTCCACAGCTTCTCTGGTCAGGCTGTCCTCAAGGTCCACGCCAGACTGTGGAACAGCAGCTTTATAGAGGTAAATAAAAAAACCTGTCCTCATTACATCTGCACCTCACTGCACATTACTCTCCAGCTCATTCCAGTTGTTTGCAGCTGCTGCTGGCAGTCACATGTGAAGTGAATGAATGAGGACTGCAGCAAGTGAATTTACAGGATGATTAACACGAGCTTTGATGTGAAGGCAGTAGGAAAACTGTGAACACAGCTGTCAGCTTTGACCACTGAGTCACCGGCAGCTGCTGATAAAAATCAGTGGAGATCCAAGAGTGACAAGAAATATACAGTCAACATGTTTTTGCTTTAAACATCCAATAATTATTTTTAGTGGGCAGTTTTCTTTTGTAGTATATCTTATCTCCACATAAATGGATGAAGATGTCGCTGCAGATGATTCCTTATTTTACAAGAGTCTTATTTTAAAAAATGTTGTCATCGTTCACGTTATATGATGAAGGTCCAAACAACAGTAGGAAAAAATACATTCTATGAACTAGCATTTACTTAAATTATTAAAAGAAATAAAAAAACGTTTGGGAGCTTTCTGTTCTGAATGAACAAAAGAATAGTAATACTCATAGTTCCTGTATGTATTATTAAATACTTCTTATACATTCTTCCTGTCTCTGTCTGTCAGGATTTTTCAGCGGTCAGTGCTTTGGAGCTGCTGGTCAGAGCCAACATCACTGTGAAGTCCAGCATCAAACACCTGGTCCTCAAGGACGCTGCTGCACAGGTACTAAACACACATCAGCTTATAGAGCATTTATGCTTATTTTATTTTATTCAAACTTTTATCATAACAAATATATGTGAACTGAGGCTTGAGGTGTAGTATATCTATTCTTTTCCTTTTAATTCTGAATTTTATTGATTGCGTTTTTTCTTCCTCTCCAGGTTCCAGTAATGATTTACCCTGAGCCGGGTCTTGCTGATCAGTACTGGATCCCCTGGTGGATCATACTCATAGCTGTCCTGGCAGGCATCCTGCTGCTGACTCTGTTAGTCTGCATACTGTGGAAGGTAACTCAAACACACAAAGACACACATGTTTTTTGCCCTGTGTGTCAAAGTCCTAAACCGATTTTTATATACATTTTCTTGATTATACTGTATTCACATTCAGCATACCGTACACATAAGAGGCGTTTTGATTGAACGACTTCATCCCTGTCACCTCACTGGTCATTACTTTGTCTTTTTCCTCATTAATTTCCACGGTAGTCCAATTATTTCTTCCAGCTTTATTCTGTCCTAATCATTTTATTCCTTCCAGCTCATTCTCATCTGTTCCTTTCCTCTTTTGTTTGTCCTCTGTGTCATCTCTTTTTGTTTGTGATGTCAATCTGGGTACTTGCTATCCTTAAATCCCCTTCCTTTTTCTTTTCCCATTGTTTCCCCCACTGTTTTACTTTCCCTGTGATCTGTTGCCCAGTGTGGCTTCTTCAAGCGCAATGAGCGGCGCCAGCACTATGACACCGAGTACTACCGCGCCCATTTGGGCGTCCAACCCTCGGAGGCGGAGAAACAGGCATCAGAACTATAATATTAAGAAATATTTCATTCTGGCCTGCTCTCCCCTCCTCCTCTTCCTCCATGCGGTAAAACATTTACCCACAATGGCTGTGTTGTGCACTATGATGTGGCTGATGGTGTTCATTTCAGTGTGAAATATTGACACACATTGGCACAAATTAATTCAAAAAATACTCTTGCTATTTAGCATTGATTTTTATTTTTTATTTGTGCCTATGAACACCATCCATTCATCTCGCTGTCAAAGCTTTTCAGATGCGTGCTGTGCTGTGTGTTGTGCCTCTGCTGTTGACGTGGCAGATTAATTATCTACACTTTATGTTCACTAAGGCACCGGTCTATGGAGATTAGTCATTTTTGTGATGTGCTGGTCAATGTGCTTTTCAATATCTTAACACTCCTGTTTGACATATCATGACCAACTGCCTTATTTTCAGGTGTTAAAAGTTAAAGTTGTCATTAACATCTTACGGTGTTTTTGTTCACAAGTGGGCTCTTCTTCTTGATGGCAGCGTGTTTGGGTGTTAGTCACGGACACTTAAGGGATTGAAATATGGAGCATGTGGATGTGCTTTTGGGTGCTTTTTTAAAATTAATATGTCACTTTAACTGCACAAGGTCATCAGATTTTCAGACTTTTTATCCATCTGAGATGAATTCCAAGATTCAACTTTAATGGAACTAATTACATTTTGTACGCCTCTTACGTCTCTTGCACGATATTTGAAATGACCCAAATTATATAATAATACACAAATGCATGCAATTTGTGTGCAATTTCCAATCACTATACAGTATATGACATCAGTTAATTTGTTGTATCCTTCTGTACCGTCTCTCTGTCTCTCCCTTCCTTTCTTTATCTATCTGCCACAGTGTGGCTTCTTCCAGCGGGCCCACTACAAAGACAAGTTGCCTCAGTACCACGCGGTGAAGATTCCTCGCGAGGACCGGCCACAGTTCCAGACTGAGAAGTCGGGAGTTGTCCATAAAAAGGAATGGGCCACGCACTGGAGCGACCGGACCTCATAACTCGCTTTGAAGCACTGACTGACTGAAATATTTCAAATCACATGTGTGGCACTCATTCTGTCTTTGCATTGGAACTAACAAACTAAAAACATGAGGAATATGAGAACTGAGATTGTGCACTCTGTACTGTGTCAGTACTTGCATACTTATGGCCTGTTACACTGTGACTGGATCTATACTCTCTGTAGCTCACTGATGGCTGGCCTTGCATAGTTTAATTACTCTGTGCATTTATATCAGTGTGTTACAGTTAATACTGCAGGCCAACAACAGTATCAGAACCAGTCCAGCAGCTCAAAATACTTAACCTTCAGAAGTAAGCTCACATGGACTTCACTGTTTTCATGAGGACAGAAAATCACAACTCGAGGACATGCATGAATGCACAAACATACAGTAGGCTATAATCTTAGATGCGCGCGCACACGCACACGCACACGCACACACACACACACACACACACACACACACACACACACACACACACACACACACACACTATACATTGTCGATGAAGACACTGCCGTGACGAAGACTACTTTTTGCCATAACTACTGTAAGACTGACAATTACTATAGGCAATGAAAAAATGCTTCTTTTTTATATAAATGACTTTTGAGGATTTTGTTTAGCACTGGTGGACATTGTAAACATGTCAGTATGTAAGATATCAGTGAAGTTTTATGTTGCAGAATGTGTCAAGGAAAAGAAAGGCCTTTTTACGTCAATTTTTTTTTTTTTATGTCAGTCAAATTTACTGCTCATCAATAGGATACTGCCTGAGTGAACTTGAAAAAGAACAATACAACCTATAACAGCCACGCCCATAGCACTGCAGCCGCATGGAAATCAAATATGTAATGAAGCAGAGCAATATTTAAAATATGGTCTGCACATTTACAGTGTAAGCATTTCAATTAATACACCAGTTTATAAAATGATTGTGTGTGAAAACGTGGTCTCAAATGACGCCCTATAATGTATGAGTGAATGAGATACTTTATTATCATAACGTTTTCAACAACTTCATTCATTTTTTGACTGAAATGTAAAAACATTTCACCAGAAGGCACCATTACCTTTGTATAAATAGTTATAAAACGTCCTTGTTGGATTATATTAACCTGCTTGTTGCGTTGTTCCTGGTACTGTACTCTAGTCACAGCAGTCGGAGTAAGATGGAACATTCATTTCAGTACTGACATTTCTAACTGTGTACAAGTGCCTTGTTGTAAAAGTGTCTGACACCTCTGGATAAATAAAAATCCCTCTAACACTTAAACAACATGAAGAAAGGAAAGAAGATTTCAAGAAGAACAGGACACGTCGGCAAGGAGCAAAAAACACTTTTTTTGGATCTAATATGGGTCGATGAAGTCGCTGTAAAGCATGAAAAGTCAGCTTTTTTTTTTTGAAGGTATTGCTGGACAATCTTGTATTAGCTGCATGAAGCTCCTGTTGCTGTCCTGACCCCCACCCCCACCCCGCGGCCCTTTTTTTGGTCATGACAAAATGTTTTATTTATTTTATGTTTGGCTGCACTGTTTAACACTGTAAATAAAATAAAAGGAAACAAAATAAACCAATTTGATATTGCTTTGTTTTTTTCACACCTTGCAGTCACCCAGATCAGTGAGCGGTTACTGGTTAGCCTGCAGTTCATTCAGAGAACACCGGAGGGAGGCAAACGTCTGGAAAACAAAAGAAACCTGTTCTCTGTACTATTTATTATTGTTTATACAAAAATAAAATGGACTGTGTATGACACACAAAATAAATGAATACTGATAGTATGTAAATGTTGCCATTTAAAGGATGGAACAAAAACATTTCAAGACAATATTAAAAACTGGCACAAGTTGAATGTGCATTATTGTGTTCCTTATTTCTATGGTTATCCCGCCCATCACCTCGTAACGAGACATTAATGTGTCAAATCAGCGGGGACAATTCTCAGCACAAGTACTAATTTCAATGAAAATAAATAAGAATATAAATATCGTGTGTGTGTGTGTGTGTGTGTGTGTGTGTGTGTGTGTGTGTGTGTGTGTGTGTGTGTGTGTGTGTGTGTGTGTGTGTGTGTGTGATTAAAATGAAAAAAAATCAGGGGAATAGAAACTGATAGAGGTAAGTTCAGGTGATAACAGAAACCATCGTCAGGATATATCACAGGCCAGCTCAGACTCTGCTCTTGTCCATAAAATAATTTAACAGCCAGGTCAACCCGAGGTTAGACTGACAAAGCTTTGAATCCTCAGCTCATTTCCTGTTTTAACATGGAAGCATGATAATTAAAGTGGTAATACATGGTTTCTACAGTCAAAATACCAGCAGCTACATAAGGCTGAACCAGTAGGTGTTCGACCTTCTCATGACCTGGGTTGGATAGAAATAAATATATTTCTGAATTCTACACTCTAGATTTTCTATCCTTCAGCTTTATGTTTAAAGCGGATCAACGACAAAACATTTTTCGAGTACCTTACACAAGTTTGTTTGTTTCAAGCTGTTTAATTGTCGGACATTCATTTTACTGCAATAAGAAATAAGACAATTAAAGGGACATTAGGTTATGTTGACTAAATGTTTGATTGATATTAGATTGAACCTACCTGAGACAAATCAATATAAACCTACAGTGTGATCGAAGGAAATGCCAAAACTCATAGTAAGCAAATACAAATGAATGACAAACAGTAATTATGTACCACATAATAGCATGTGCAAAAGCTTGGTTACAGATATACATTTATTTGGAGTAACAACATCAAGTGGACATTCTTGGGACCTATATCCGACATATAGACCCCTCTCTCCCCACTTTCTCTACTATCATCTGTCAATTAGAAGTTAAAACAATTTACGAGAAATCTTACCTTTACAATGATTATATTGATTTGTTATTGTGTTAATTATTATAACAAATGAAATGAAAATATAATTGAAGCTGTTACATTATATATAAGGGGTTTCAATTTGTATTGCTCCCAATTTACACAAATGAAGTAGAAGAATTTTAGAAACACCTAACCACTTTATCTTCATTGCTTCAACAGAATCAAAAAACTCTTTAACTGTGTCAAACACAATTAAACACAAAAGATGCATCATAGGAGCAGACTTTGTAGCAATGACATTGGTTACCGGTGTAACTATAGTGGCTAGTTTCTTATATTATATTATGTGTTTCTGAGCTTGATCTTAAGGAAAACATCACACACTAAACATAAATGTTATGATCGCATCAGAGTGACTCAATTAGATTTTCTCTTTTCTCTTATGATCTTATTAGAGGGATGAAAACTAATTCCCTTAAGAATTCTTCAGATGTCATCCTGGTTGCCATGGCGGTTATACAGGGACATGTGTACATGTGTGTGTGTGTGTGTGTGTGTGTGTGTGTGTGTGTGTGTGTGTGTGTGTGTGTGTGTGTGTGTGTGTGTGTGTGTGTGTGTGTGTGTGTGTGTGTGTGTGTGTGTGTGTGTGTTGCTGTCTAAGCGGATTGTCACCCATTAAGCACTTTGATGAGTCAAATCTGTTGTCTCCTCATGTATTGGGGAAGTAACTCATTATAACTCAACATAATCACACACAGAGTACACCCTCCCACACACTGATTCAAAGCAAGAGATAAAGCACACACATCAGCATTAATAAAGACATGTCATTCTCATAAAATCAAGTCTTCTTTACAAATTAACAAAATGAAGGGAGCCAACATTGTTAAATGTTGGCTCCCTTCATTGCTAAAAAAAAACCCAAAAACCTTTTCCTTTCAGCTATAAGCGTCCTTCTTAAATCCCCTTTAATTTGTTTAAAGATAAAACCAATTGAACCATCTCTTCTACTGCGTAAACAAAGATTTTGATGACCCGTAACACTACTATTGAACTATAGTGTAATTTATGTTTCTGCCAATAACCATTTGGAGTGAGCATACATGAAGCATTTACAGTGGATATATAAACTCTATAATTAAAATGAAAGAAACCATTTAGCTGAAAATGGAGTTTGTATACACCATTTTCAATAATCTGGATGCAGCACTTGCAAACCATCCCTAAAATGAAATAATGATAGCCTACATTAATTTGTGATGTCAACAACTGTGAGGGTAATCCTTCACTGATGAAATAATCGGTCACATAATTGTAAACTCTAAAGTGTGAAAGGATATTGTTGGACATATCCTCTGGGTAAAATCATTATCTCTTTAACAAAATATAACAAAACTAATAAGCAGTATTGTGTTGCTCCATCTCTTTTGCAATTCTCCTATACGTCTGCTTTGTTTTACGTTTTCTTAAGTTCATTACGTTATTGCGTTGTTACCTTAGATCACTAAAGTTGATTGGACTAATCTGTTTAGAACTGCCATTTGTTTGCGTGGGTGATGATTGTTTTCACATACTGTTTGTCTGTACATAGGACAAAGACTACTGGGAACATGGATCAGGGTCCATTTGCAGGGATTTATCTGTTTAATAACTGGAAGAGTGTTGTTGCACTACCCTTAGGGCCGCATAATAATGCACTCTGGTGCACAGTCATCACTAATGGTCTGATCCTGCTAAATGGACCTGCTTAAGTCTCCTATAAGGGGGCTGGGCCTTCCTCTATCCTGTCCCTTGGTCCCCATTTGCTCTCTCTGGGGTTTTCAGCCAGTGACCGTGCAGTGTATATAAGACCCCGCAAGGATGCTACCACCACTGAAGTTAGCCAGGACACTTCACAGGACACTTAACCCCAACGGGACAAGTCTTTCCTCACTCCACAGGAGCAGACCCTTTGGAAGTCAACAAAAAAGACAACCAAAGTCCTTCCTCTACTTCTGTCATCAGAATTCATCTGACCTCTCTTCAGTTTGAGACCATGGACACAGCTGCAGTGGTGACTCTCCTGGCTCTGGTTGTGGCGATGGCTGGCGTCAGTCAGGCTCTTCATGTCCAAGGCAGCCTGGACAAAAATGATATCCTGCCAGACTCAGAGGACAACATGGCCGACCACCTGCTGGGGCTGGTGAGACAACAAACCACTCACACTGCTTTTTAAGTCTTGAGTTCATCCTGCTGTGGCTAGGAAACATACAATATTAGAATTATGCCATGTTGTGTGTTCTTCCATAACTCATGTTAAATCCAATACAATTTGCCAAAAGAATGTTGGCACTTGAAAATATAAATCTAATGTTGAGACACATCTCAGGCACACATGGTTATGTGTAAAATTATACTGTGAGGTAGGATTTATAACTTTAGTTTAATCAGATAAAACTAATTAAGAAATATGATCTTTCTGTTGCTCTAAATTACACTGAATGAAAAAAAAGTCATGGCAACATTTTCAGAGTTCTGGCACTTCATGTGATGAAGTGGGTAAATGGTATTGGAGCCTTTTTTATCAAGTGAAACAAGCGAAATCACACAATTCATTTAGATTTCAGATAGTGTTACTCTCTATGCAACAGTGTGAAATAGACTATAATATATTCTGAGGTCAACAGACAGAGCAGACAAGGAGGAGGGGAATTCAGATACTGAGGAAAATTACAAGATGTTTCCTCTGTGATTTGTAAAGCCAGTTTTATTTTGCATAAAGATAAGGATGGATGGATATCTGAGTGGGCACGAGAAGCATTTCTCTGTATTTGCACACTGATATCTACATCTCAAGGTCCTCTGCCGTAGCAGAACTGCCTGAATGGAGTAAGAAACCCTGGGGTTATAGTTGCACCCAAAATCGAATGGAGTCTTGATGTTGTTCCAGGATATTTTGTGGGTTATTTCAGAAACAGAATTCAAGCTTTTTGATTCTTGGCATTGCATTTGTTTGTGTGTATGCTGCTGTGCTCCAGGAGAGTGAAAACACAGATAACAGCGTTGATGACCGTTTGCTGAGCGCGGTGCTGAGAGCTCTGCTCCTCGGATCTCAGAGAGAAACCAGGAACTCTGTCTTCCATCAGCCACAGAGGTCAGTGCCATTAGAGAGCCGGTATTCATCAAACATATATAATACATTTTAAGTAATCACCCAGGATATAATAATGTATATAGTTGTTCCATTTCAATATTCTATAGGGAAACTATTTTATCAATATTGCTTAAAAACTGGGAAAAAACGCCCATCCAAATTTCCTAAACATTCCGGAGATGCCGTTGAATGTATTATTTTAATCCCCACAACAGTCCAATCAAAAAAGATACTCACGCTTCGCTTAAAAATTGAAATAGATTTATGTCAACCTGCCAATATTGAACGGTGGCTTCAGCACCAAATGCAGATGAAATGTAACCCATTAGAAAACCAGCTTGTAGTCGTTGTTAGTGAAAGTGGTTTAGGAGGCAACCGCCTCTTTTATTGCAAAGATTTGATAATGTTTTTAAATTGAAATTGTGGTCTCAGCCTTATTGGGTATACATATTATACTTGAACTATTAACCTAGCTCCTATGTAACAGACCCTTCCTTTCTGATGAATTACTACTGTTTGACAAACACAAGAACAAAATGAGATTGATTATTCTGTATTTTCAGATTTCATTTTTAATTTTTCCATGTTTATCCCTTATCGTAAGCATTTGTTTCAGACAGGGTCCACAGTATAAAAATGTATCTATAGAATATCATTCAAACCTAAATTATATCAGTACCTGACAGTTTCTCTTCCCTCACAGGTTTGGGCGCGGCTCCAGAGGGCAGGTCATTTCGGAGGATCAGATGCATTCCCGTGATTGGGAGGCTGCCCCCGGTCAGATCTGGAGTATGGCGGTGCCCCAGAGGTTTGGAAAGAAATGATCATTCAACCCGATTCTCACATCAAAGTCCTGGCATAGGACCAAGCAGCGGGGCAACTGTGGAGAGACAACATTTGAATGAATTAATCAGAATCTGTTTTTTCTACATTGTCCCATGGCCTACACAACATTTAGTTATACATGACATGGGCTTCATTTTACATTTTTTTTCCTTATAATATATAATGAAGCATGAAAACAAATGCCTATTTGGGTTTTGTGAGCAGACTTAATTTGTCCGTATGGGTAACGTCATTTCAACATATTTGCTGTAAATTGATTGCTATATTCTTTGTTATTATTCTGTTCTGTTCTGAATAAAAAAGCTTAGAACTTGGAAAAGATAAACTGATGTGTATGTGTGTGTTCAAAATGATCAAGATTAGGCTCCAGTAATCTATTCAAAGGGGAGTATTACAGTTATGAACCCTTAAAATACAGATGTTGGAATTGTGTGAAATTTCTTCACAAATTCTATTGGATGTTTGACATCTGCATGATACAACATAAAATAAGAAATATTCATAATCAAATACAGACTAGGGCTGTATATAAGGATCATTTACTGGACATATTTTAGCTCTCTTCTTTAATACACTAATTTTGACAATTTCTGAAAATCTAGACCACATGCTCATACATACTAATTTCTCACTTCAAATGTGCCTTAACTGGCTCGCTCAGACATTGGAGGAATGCACATTTAAGGTACTTCTTGTAATATTATGTAAAAGTTGTCCTGAAAAAAATATAATTTCTCTTTTAGTTACAGTACATCACTTTCTCTTCAACCCACAGACAGTTTTGTGCAGTTTTCATGGATGTGGACTGAGGATGTTTTAACCAGCTAATATACAGTGATTCACAGCTCTTCTCTGTAGACCAGCAGAGGCTATTGTAGTTTTCTGTGTTGAATGTACAGGCCACCTGGGGATGTAGCATGCAATAAGCTTCAGCACTAATTAAAACACAGCAACATGCAATTACGCTACGTTTCCGCAGCCAATTACTGGGAAGGAAAGCACGTCTATCCCTCTTAGGAAGAGTCTTTTATAAGCATGACCTCCCATTCCTTTTTATGAGCCCAGAAGACAACAGCAGGAATAACCAGAGCTGAGACTGTTGACAGATGACCTCTCAAGTTCTTTTCTTTACATTCGTCCCTGCTAACCTCTGTTAAAGAAGTTTGCAATCTTGTTCAAAATAGCCCATTGTAGGCACAAAGGCCTTATTACTGTAGCCTGAACATTATCACCAGCAGAAGCATGACACGAAAATATGCACAGATATAAGAACAACAATAAAGTATAGCTACAAAATGTTACAATTGAATCAGAGTGACTTACTGTAAGTTAGACAGACCAATTTCCATGACTTAATGTGGTTATGGTTGCTAAGCAGCTAGTATAGCTTCTAATGTATATCACTGTATCTATGGTAACATTGTAACCAAGTAAGTCCTACAGAATACACAAATACAACAAGCTAATTTCATCGTGTAAAGTTGAAGTAGGCCTACAAAGTGTTAAGATGTTTATTTATTTTATTATTGTTTCCCTTTTGTCTGTCTAGTAGCGTGTCGTGAGAGATGTCTGTTTTTAGTGTTAACTATACGTTATACAACTGTGAAAATGTAATCTGATATCGGTTTAAAATCACCATAAATAAAGTGGGGGGAAAAAAATGTCCCAAAATGTAATGTCACAGGTCACTTGATGTGATCTATTGCTAACTATTGTACTGCAGTATACTGTTAAAAACATACAGAACAAAATGTAAAAGAAGTTAGGGTATATTCAAGTACTAAAGATTCTATAGCTTATCGTTTTGGCTTTAATGCTGCAGTGCTAGCATGTTTCTGTCCATCTACTGTACTGTGTGACTTTTAGCTGGACTTCTCAAGAGCTTAAGTGCCCAAACCTTTTCCACTTGAATGGGCAAAACCGCAACTTAATGCTGGGCCATGGACCAAAAGCAAATATCTTTTTGTGACTTGTATTCTAAGCCTGTTGTTAAAATGCAAAACGGTACTAAGATCCAAGTTCCCTTATCGCATTGCCTTTATGTGCACCACTGTCTCTGCAATTTTTGTATTACTTTTCTCACGGCAAAAGGACTTCCCCTCTGGCAGTCATCTAAAATAGTGAAAGAGGGATCCCCCAGCAGGATGTCTGAGTTTGCAATAGGATTACATCTGTGAAGCAACAGGGACTATGACAATGACTTATGAGAATTAAACATGAGGTAACGAGAAACATGTTAAGACCAACAGAGACAGCTGGGCGCTGGAGCTGTTAATGGCACAGCTGAAAGATTTAACTCGTAAGAATTCGATGAGTCTGCGGGGGGGTTCATACAAAAAATCAGTTTTGACTGAAAGAAAAGAATAGAGAATTGTGATTGCCACGTACTGCATGCAGTAACAGCAAGTACATGATATGGTAAACTGCAGCTCAGATGCTGTCATTCTCTATGGCTTTCTGACCTCTCTTCAATCCCCCACTACCACAGCACAATTTGTCACAAACAACATGCTTTAATGGCTCCAGGGTGAGTGAAGGATCGTGTATGTCAGTGTCAAGGGTAAACTGCAGAGTTATTTTACTTTGCAGCTAAACATTTAGCAAACAATGCTGCAATGTGTAAATTTCTTTCACAATTCTGGACAGCTATTGTTTTCTATTTTCTATTAAAGAGAACATTTTTGTTGCAGACTGTTTCTGAGGATGTACAGACAATATTAAAAAGCTTCCAGTGTCAGATATGAATGCACTGCACTACAGACAGCAGTCTAAACAACTAAACAAAATACCTGGTGCCACCTTCGTAGTCAACATACGTGCATTCAATTTAAAGGAAGAACTCTTGATCTGAGTTGTTCATGTTTTTCTGTAACTTACGCACTCTTTGTACTGTTTATTGAGCTGCCGAGTTACTAAAAGCTCTGTGAGATGATCGGATGATCCAGGACTTTGAAACAGAGTACGATCATGCTCCTCAATCAGAGTTAGCAAGTTTCTGTTTGAAGACTTTCCAACCAAAATAAAAATGAATGGAAACAATGACTGTCTTGAACAGTTGTGAAAATACAGTTAAATGTTTTGACTTGTAGGCTACAGTATGAAATTAGTTTTTTTGGATGGACCAATGGAGAGAGTTTACATTCATGTTAGTTGTTGGTTTGATGAAATAGTTTTTGTGTCCGTGAGTGGCCATTTATCGTTTCTCTGACGTACAAGGGTTAACACTATAGCTTAAAATAGCACAACATAATAAGAGGATTGTGGTTTGAGTTTGAGAAGCAACAGTAAAGCCTCTCTAGATGAAGCATCTGATGAAAGTTAATACTGTTAAGCAGGGACTGTAAAAACATAAAATGATTAGAAAGGTATTTGGAGAGTGCAGACGTCCACCAAGGCCATTTACATAAGTGAAAAATAATGCGTGTACCCCCCACCCTTATTCGGATCCATGCCAAAATGAAATGGGGTTTTTCATAGAATGAAAATCGGCCTAGTATTTTAATTGTTTTTTTCAATCCTGCTGACAAACCAACAAACCTAACGGTAAACAAAACCTCCTTGGTACTGCAATGAAACAACATTCATTAACAGTTAACAGGACCTTAACCAATCTTTTGAAGACTAGATGCGTGGCTGTGGGCTGTTTTCTTTGAAGTTTGCTCAACCACAGACACAAACACTGTGCTGCTACTAAGAGATAACACTGACTGTACAATTTACTAATGTTTTTACTTCAGGAAAGAGGTTGTATGGGAGAACAAGCAGCCAGCTGTTGTGAGCTCTCTGTCTCTCACACATACAGAGCATGTGATCCTTTATTCACACACATCTCTGCTTGAAAGACAAACACACAATTCAGGAAAATCTTCTAAACTGATACATTTTTACTCTCACTCCTTCCTTGAAAAGCTTGAAAAAAAACCCTGTGATGGTGTATTTGAAGTTCTAGCAGAGCACCATAATGGTTGAGTCAAAAAAAGAAAAAGGAAAAAGGATTCTGATGTTGTCTTCATTTATTCATACATGGATATAGAGGAAGGGATTTATCCAGGTCAGACGATGAAAATATTCTCCTTTTTATTCCATCTTACTGTAGGCTTCTTATTACATCCAGTTACTTTCACTGAGGAGATATAGGCAAAAAAAGTCGACTTGACTCACAATACACTCATTTAAAGTCGCCCTGTGGCCTTGTGTTGTTCTGTGCCATATGGCCACACTGTGCTGGGTTTGATTCCAGCTGGGGATCTTTTGTTGTTTGGAGAAACACCCCCCTTCTTCTCTGGCTCTTTCTCATATTTCCTGTCTATCTCAACTGGCAAAATATCCTATATACAAATGTATGTCGCATATACAGTCAGAGCACAGTACTTAGTGGTCTTACCAGTCAGTCAGTGTCAGCACAAAACTGCTAAGATCTGTTCATCAGTTTCCAAAATGAGCTTTACTTTTTTAAATGAATGACATTGAATTAAAGTTTGATTCTTAAAATGATTGAAATATGGAATTCAGGTTAAAATTGATCGGATATGTTTGCTAACAAAATTATAATTCTAGGGATGTAATTTTCTGTTTTTTTTCAGATTAACCCCTCAGTATGAATTGAATATCTGATACTTACAGCAGCCATATGTCTCTTGGCTGGTGTCATGTATCAGTGCCCAGCAGATGTGTGATGTAGGAACACTCAATCAATACAGATTGTGCTCACCATGCTGCAGCGAGGACAAGCTTGGTCAGATATATAACAAAGCTAAGATGATAATTTCACAGCTATATTAGCTTTACAGTTTGTGCTCAAAATGTATACTTCAACACAACATACGAAATGCCAACGTGTTGACTGTGACGTACAGATACAATTTGAAATATGTAGGTACATAACCTAAGTGTGGAAGACTGAGAGAACCTCTTACTGTTTATTACACAATGTGTAGGAAGCAGATTTTAAAAACACTTTCTCTTAAAGCAGAGGCTGGATCAGGCATCTTTTCCTACCCATCTAATAGAAAGAGAAAGAGAGAGAAATAGAATATGTGTTTTTCATCGTCTCTCTCCCGTCTGTGCAGTGGGTGCTGCAGAACAGCCCTGATTTCAGACATCCAATACAGAGAGAAGGAAATGTGAACAGAGGGTGGGACTTGCTAGAAAGGGAGTCAGGCTCAGCAAATGAGAGCGAAGGAGAGGTGTTTCAGCCCAGAATGCCCTTGCCTCAGCGCTGACAGCTAGGGGAGACAGAGAGGAAGAAGAGTGAAGCCGGGATAGAGACACCAGCAGGTGCAGAGGATAGAAACAAACAGGGATACAAATAAAAAGATAGGAAATCAGGGAAAAGTGAGTTAAATTATAAAAGTGAGGAAAATAGTCAGACAGAAAATATACTACCATCTTAGTTTTTTATAAGCTGGAGCCCACTTATTTTCTGCCACCCTCAGTGAGCTATTACCCTCATTCACTCGTACGGATTCTGCCTCCCTCCTCTTCTTCATCCAGTCATCCTCTTTGACAGTCAGAGCCACCATGGACACAGGGAGCCCCAGAAAGATACAGTTCACCGTTCCCCTTCTGGACACACACCTGGACCCAGAGGCAGCAGAACAGGTGAGGGGGAGAAAGTGGAGGATGGTTTAGTTGAGGGGGACCTTTAAAGGTTTCTTTAATGTGTCAGTGGCTTGATATGAGTTTTAGCAAGACCATTGTGGAAAGAATAGAAAATAAATCAGAGTTTGTGTTTGTGCTTGTCACAAAAACAGAGAAACATTTATTCCAGCCATCAAAGCAAGGGCTGCAGTAATAACTGAGCAACTCAGCTGGTAGAAAAAGCGCAGTGTGCTGTGTCCACAACGCATGATGACAAATTGCCACTTTGAAGAACCACAATTTCAGCTTCCTATTACTCTCTTAAACATAATTAGCCAGCTGTGTCTTTTGAATACAACGCTAAAGTATTCATGATTAATTTAGGATTGATTTTTCCAGTTCCTCTCACAGCGTAGCAGGTTCTTAGAGACACAGTATGTCAGCAGTGATAAAAAGGGGTGTTGCAGTGAATGGATCCCCCTGGAATTTTTGTTTTGGTTTTACTGACTGGCTGCACGCACTGTACAGCAGTGAGATGTTGACAATACTTGCTAACAGATAAACTTGCTCAAAATCTGCTTTCAGCAGCATTGAATTCATTTCATCACATCAATCTCAAATGGATCTAAATAATAAATTGAAACTACGTGACATGGCTGACTTCGAATGACATTCCACTGGAGGAAGTCTGAAAAGATGGAAAGATATTCAATTGTTTTAAAATCCTAAAAACTCAACATCACTTAAGGATACGAAACAAAATAACTCTTATTACTGACTAAAAACACATGGGTGCAACTCATGTGTCTTAAAATAATGCAGTTAATAGTTGTGTCCCATTTTCTTGTTTTTTTTATAAATATAACATAGGCAGGTCATTAATAACAAATGGTAGTATCTCTCTATTTCTGCAGGGCACTCTTTTCCCAACTGTGACTGTAAGAAAGGAGATGTTAGGAAGACTGCATTTAGCATATGTGTGTATGTGAGTTTAATCTTGAGGAAATTTTACTGGATGGTTTGGGATAAAAGGCTCAGTTAGAGTTAGAGCTAATAAGTATTATTAGTATATTATTATACCTTAGTGAGGCTCAGATAAGAGGAACTCAATGGGAACACTGTTTGAATCCTCCATAATGCCTTTCTCTCCATAAAAATTGGACTTCATCTGGAATTGTAATAACTTCCACTCAAATCGAAAGGAGAACGAGGAT
Source organism: Eleginops maclovinus (assembly GCF_036324505.1). Lineage (NCBI taxonomy): Eukaryota > Metazoa > Chordata > Actinopteri > Perciformes > Eleginopidae > Eleginops > Eleginops maclovinus. The sequence continues at coordinate 13,219,636 of NC_086368.1, read as the reverse complement.
AATGTAACATTTTTACATTCTTTCTTGTGGTTTGCAATCTTTAAGTGTGAAAGGAAGTGATGTTATTTAATCTTTTGTTAGAGTTGATACTTTTTACATTTTCCCGGTAATATCAAACTAACTTTGCGTTGCTAGATTTGTCATGGCAGAAAATAATACTGACAATGATCAGCAGAAAACAAGGTCAAAGTAAAAACAATTGAACTTTGAGAGCACTCCCTTCTCATATGTTTGATTGATACTAAAACTTTAGATGATTATATTACTTTGAAATTTAATCATCCATCATTTTGGAAATACATTTTTCAACTCTATATTAACATTATATCTTGATCTATTTCTTAAGATTTAAAATGTCCTTTGAGTCCTCTATCTATTACTTTCTGCACAGCGTTTATCTATCATTTACTGCTCTCAACAACTCTACAATGAAACCATTAAAGTGTTTAATGGAAATTCTTGCAATGAACTGGTCAAACAGTTGTCCTTCTGAGTCTTTAATCATCTTTTGCAAAACAGGCACAAAGCAAACAGAAAGCAATGTCTCTGCAGCCGAGTTCAACTACTCAGACTGAAGAGCCTGCTTTCATACAGTTTCAATGAATACATGCTTAGTCATGAGAAAACTGACCCATGACTCTGCCAAAGGACAAAAGACCCAGGACCATCTACCTTAGGGACGAGATCTCAGCTAAATAGATCTGCTTTCTGTTGGCATGGCTTACAGATTCATATTAGTCATATAACATTCTGTTCTTTGGTAATCATCATTTCTTATACAATTGCAGGCCACAAACACCAGTTTCTCCTAACAATCCCACAATGCAATGATCCACATTTCTTCACGGTAGCAAAAACTACCGATGATCAACTGTCAGTGATGATGATATAAACGTAGAAGAGGATGAGAATCTGTAGAGCGATTTGTAGATAGCATTTCCTGTCTCTACGGTAACAACAGGCATCGCCAAATCCTCCAGGTCTGAAATCTTCAGGATTTAATAAATCTGCCAGCAGTTGAGTGTGATGCGTCTATGGTGTGATTATCCAGGCTTGAAACCCATTGGTTTGTTTTAGTGTGGAAGTAAGAAACATTATCACTTGTTTTATTGGTCTACTGATGTTTGAAACACTCTGTCTGTTGATTGGTGCCTGTGGTACATTTATAAAAAGTGTGTTTGTCTAATTATGTTTGTGTGTTTGAGTCTACATTCTTGCAGTGCATTTGTCTTTCCCTCTCTGTACATGAGCCTGACAGATACAGATGTAATTAAAGATGCTCTGGTCTCCCTGTCTGTACCGTTTGTGTCTGCTTGTCAGGGAGTTGGTGTCCTCTGTCTGTATTTATTTGGCCACTGTTCTGCTCCCAGGTGGCAGCCATTCAATATAGGCTCTTAAACACCTCCAGCTTGCTGTTTACTTTAAACTCTTCTTCACCAGCCGACACATCCTCTTTTAGCTCCACAATAAATTCACTTTACCTCTTCTGCAAAGACTCAAGATTGTTCTTATTTCTCTGCTGTAGTTAGCAGGACGATGGCTTGGCTGAGTGCTATTGAGACTGTAGACTTTAGTTAAAAACCTGGGTGGCCTGAGTCTGCATGGCATGCAGGTGCCTAAGTAGCTGTATGTGATAGAGACAGCCAAACAGCAAAAAGGTCAGATATAAAGAAAAGAAAAAATGTGTTTGTGCTTTTCTTTGTGTTTGCGAGCACACTTATGAATGTCACGCCAGGGGATTTCACCCATGGTTCAGTAATCTCTGCAACCTGACCCCTCCTGACATGGTGAATCAGTCTCCGTTGAGAACTGCACGTCAGTCAGAACAGCTTTCCTGAGGTCGGACCCTCACAACAACACCACACACTCATCCTCTTATCCGCAGATAGTTACAGTGTCTGCCACCCTTATCATAACCTTACATTGGAGCTCAATGTGTTCCTACGAGCACACACTGACTGTACCGGATAGGCCAAGACCTGATGGTGACCGAGGATAGTAGTATCCAGATTATTTTTGGGAAGTTAATCAAATATTATTTTTGGTAGAAGGAGTATCAATTGCTGGGAACAGGCTGTTTGACTACTTGATGGGAAATGTAGGAAATATAACTTTGCTTTATGAATAACAATATCTTTAGACAGGGAGCTGGATCCAGGAGCTTTGCTCAGCTTACAGGTACAGTGGAAATTGGGACAGCAGCAGACTGTCGGCAGACTCATATCGGAGAAAGGACTCCTTATTGTACAGATTTAGATTAAGGTATAACATGACAATTGAGGTGCTTTACAAGTGCTGGTTGGCAGATATTATTATCCTTCATCAGAGCAAGCAAGCTAGCCATTGTTTCCCAGCTTCCAGTCTTTATGTGAATCTATCCTACAATCTTATGGATCAAGTTTTAATAATAAACCAATAGATGAAAGCTTTGTATTTGATGTTCTCAGCTAACTCTCTGCAAAGAATATTTGAAGCTCATGTCTCAAAACCTTCACAATAGAGGCCAATAAACACTGGAAAAACCTGAATATGCTGAACTATTGGTAGCCTTGAATTTAACAGGCAAAATGTTTATGAGAGTTGTACTGATCTTCTTGCATTACTGTTGACAACAAAGTCAAAACAATTTCTTTATCATGTCTTCATTTAATTCAGCGTAAACACAATAATGATTTCATGATAAACAGACTGAGGCAACAGTTAGGTTAGTCATCTGTTGTGTTACATTAATGTGTGTATAACATAATAAACACAGTTGGATTACACTCAATTGTCAATTGAGTGGAAATGTTGGTCACAGAAAGAAAGAACATCAAACCATCTCCCACAACAACAGACTGTAGATTTGTAATTACATTGCCCCGGTTTTAAGTTGGAGTGCCCTTGCCTGTGAAAATATATTCATAGACAAAGGCAGTATAGTGCTTGTTGAGATGAGGAATCGTGACATTTTCAGGTGATGTTCCTTTGTTACAGACGTTTCAGGGTTTACAATGTCCTCCCTGATATTCCCTATGCTGATGTTTCAGATCAACTATGTCCTTGACTGAGAACATAACAATTACTCTGTAGCCTCAGGAGGGACATTTTCCAAGAAGACCTTACTTATTATGCAGTACATTCTAGTTATTATCACACCATGCATATCTCTGACACATTATGGCAACCAAGACCTTTTAAACTAAAATATATGGTTTTAAGAAGAAGATATATTAATAACTGCTTTAAAGAAGTGCTCTGCTACACTGATCTTTTTTGTATTTAGGGAATTTAAAACTCAAGCAACTTTGTTCAAACTTCTGTTTCTCCTTTTGTTACTCAAGTACATGCACTTGAACAGGTTAACAGGCCTGTGCAGATAACTTTCAGGCTGCATCAATGGAAACATAATATTAATCCCTGATTGAAAACCGATTTTCTTTTGTGAAATGCTGCCACTTGCCTTTGTAGTCGTCATGAATAATCAATTTGTACAGAGATTAAATTAAAGCTTGTGCAATGCCACTTGACTCTGCTCCCCTAATGTAGCTGGTAGTATGATATTTATTGAGAGACAATGATAAGAGGGTTGTTCCAGGAAGGGAAGACAAAGTATTCGTAGAAAATGATGGGGAGAAAGAGGACCGAAAAACAGAAAAAATAAAGTGGATGTTGGTGATCTTCAATGTCGTATGAAAAACAATGAATTCCGTCTAATCGAAACCGTTCAGCCAAATAAGACCAGCGTTGGAGAAAGTCCGAGAGATTTACTTGGCTGAGCACAGTTTTAAGCCTGAACAATTCAAAGATCATATTTCCGAAGACAGAATTAGAAATCACATGGATATTTGTCAGTGCATTGAAGTGAGTCTCTGACAGCTCTGTACTGCCTCAGCCCATCCGCTGACTGGTGCAAGACACATCGTTATAGTGAAGGTCACAGGGCAACACTAATAGCACAAGTATAACGAAACTACCGCTGATTTTTCTCAAAGAAGAAGGGTTATATTAGAAGGGAAAGAGGCTTTTTTCAAACTCTTTTACCTCCCTTAGCTTTAGGCTTGGTTACCCGATGTTAAGAAAATTGGAAAAAATGATAAATCTGCTTCAAGCCATGAAGCCTGAACAGCTGTAGCTCAAGCAACATTGCTAATTAGCTTCACCCGGAATCTAAATGTTAAGGATAGTTGGCATTCAGTAGAAAGAAAAACGTTATTATAAATGTCCCGACTGGGACAGCAAGTTCATATTCTTTGGAGGCTGCTGCTGCTGTACATCCTGGCCTTAAACACACACTTTACATTGTTTTTTCCAGCTTCAGCATCAGCATATAGTTAATTGCTCATACAAGAAGTGCTTACAATCCTGATTTCAAAATTAGCCCGGTTTCAAAAGTGTACTACAGAAGATGAAACATATGTTTTTCTTGGGTCTAAGAGACTCCAGCAAGTATGGGAAAATGCAAAGCTTGTTCATATGCTGTGTATATGTGATTAGTGTTGACAGTAGTATTTAAAGTTCCCTGAAAGTTTCACCCCCAAAAATATTTTAAATAAATGTATTATAAAGCAAACTGTATTTTTATAAGAGTTTTTTTTGTACAGACTGCTTTGGGGTTTGTGGGGCCCTAAACAAGCAAGGGGTAAAGGCAATGTCAACCAAGCACAAGTGTTAAATATGAAACAGACTTTGACTCCCGCCTGACTTGACCTATATTTCCTGCCAAGGGCATTTTGTCTGCTGCCCCACACATGAATATCAGGCATGCTCTCCCTGCCCACCCATCACTTTTGAAGGCTGTTTTTGTTCGTTGTTGCGATAAGTGACGGAAGTGCATTTTAAACGGACAGTGGGTTGAAAGGCAGGCATGGTGTTTGAGGGGTGGGCCTGTCCAGTTAGCGGTGGTATTTGTGTGAGGGAGGATCACCGAGTTTGCTCTGCTACTAGCTGAGTAGAATAACAATGAGTCCAGGCATAATCAGTTGTACACAGCCTCAGTTGTACACAGCCTCGCTCTGCTTTGATTTGACAGCTGTGAAGTTTGATCTTGGCCGATGACAAAGATTTAAGATTGATTGAAAACAGTTTTGAAGTTATTGAAACTGCAAAATGTTTATGTTAAAATAATTTGATTTGTAAAAGATACTTGAAGCTCTATAAATAATCAGGGCTATAGATTTTAGTGTGTTGCATTCAGGTGTACAGTATGCTACTTCTTCAATTACAATGTTATGCAAAGGTAACTCGAGTCATTACTTGGGGTTGTATCTTGTTTCCCCAGTAACATAATGTAACTGTATAGGAAATATGGTGCCCTCTGTTTAAATAAATAGTTACACTCAAACATGTACACAGTAAAAAGGACAGTGGTGTTAATGTAGTACCTCAACTTGGTTTCAACATTCCTTTCTAAATATTGTGCATAGCTGAATCTTATGTATGTGACATAATTGTTTTTTTTTTGGCCCAGTTGCCACCAATTTGCTGGGGATGTATTTGCATTTACACTGTCTGTAGGAATACGCAGATGCAAATGCAGCTTGAGAAATTGAGAATTGGATTTACCTCCAATAAAATGTTGTGCAAGGAGAAACCTCCCTATGTTTATGTCGACAAAAACACAGACCTATTCCGAGAGATATTAACAATAGCATCGGATACAGAAAGTGCCACAAGAGGACCCTGAATAGTTGACATGCATCCCTCGGATAAGTCTAAAAAGCTGTAAAACATCTCTGCCTGCCTGGTCAGAAAAGAAAAGTCACTCAATGCCTCTTCTTGTTCACACTTCCTTCCTGTACTCTACATCTGTGATTTAAAAGATAATGAAGATAAAGCCTCTTATGATCTGAATACGCAATAAGGCTGTGCATTTGAAACACTGACTGCTGATTTTTACATTCCTCATGCAGAGTCTAATGTTATGTTTTCTGCGTTTTAGGTTTCCTCACACATTTTGTTGAGCAAAGCACAGCCTCAAAGTCAAACATGCACACTAGGTGATTCACCTCTTTCACTTTGTTTTTATATTCATCTTTAAATGTACCTGCCATTAAAGGACTCTTATCTATTTGCTTTCCAACTCACACAGTACAGCTCACATCTTTAGTTTATCATCTTGACAGAAAACAGTTTAGCTGATTTCAATTGTACCATGAAATACAATGTGATGCTGATCGGTGCAAGTGGAGGTTAAGCCATTTGGCTGACTACAGAAGACTACACAGCTTTTTAAGTGCACAAGCAGCATTTTGAAAAAGACGCATGGAGGACTGGACCAAGCATGCCAACAGGCATTAGTCAGCAAGTCTGTCAGCTATGTGTGAGGAGTGCATTAGTGTGTGTGTGTGTGTGTGTGTGTGTGTGTGTGTGTGTGTGTGTGTGTAATTGACTTTGTATTTAAATCTCTCTCTCTCTCTCTCTCTCTCTCTCTCTCTCTCTCTCTCTCTCTCTCTCTCTCTCTCTCTCTCTCTCTCTCTATATATATATATATATATATAGAGAGGGAGATTATATATATATATATATATATATATATATATCATAGCTTTTTAGGTTTATAGAGCAATTCAATTGAGAAGTAATCCCCTAATCCTAGATTCCTCTCCTCCCACAAAGTATTTGGTAGCACATTTTTAGAGAGATAGATGCAAAACGTATCTCATTTTGAATTTGTAGAACCACAAAACATATTTAAATGTCAAATTATCCATCAGCCCTGGGATACAAAATACTTTTTACGGAGATACTGTAAAGTAAAAATCTGAAAAATGCAGAATGTAGAAGAAAGTATTTTTTGATTACTTAACACATGTACTTGTTGTACTTTTGTGGAACAATGTATATCAATGGGAGTATTTTAGGACAATTCTTATAGCAAAAACCCGCAAGGACACCAACAGACTTTTTGGCCTATTCGCAATTCACATTATCACAGGTTATATCACTCTTGTTATTACATCTGCCTGGAGGGTTTCTAACAGCTCTACAGCAGGTTTGGACTCTCTTCTGCAGCACTTAGTGAAGTATGCATGTTCTTTCAGGTTTTATCCCAGAATAGTCCAAAGCTGCAACACTCCACTAGTCATGACCCATGATGCAAGTATAGGTGGTGCCAGGCTGCACTCATGAGCTCACTGTGAGATCCAGCCCTGCTCTCAACCAGCTCAGGCATCTTCAGAGGGAAGAAGACCCAATTATGGATCACAGTCTGTGTTATGGGCTGCCAGCATCATGAGAGAAAGTGGATGCTGAGCTGGTCATATGGCCAGTACTGAGGGAGCAGGGCTAGACTTTCACTGACTGGCTGAGCAAGAACATAGTGCATATTTCTTCACGTTTTGATTAGATTTGCTAATATCACCCATTACAGGTAAGCATTGGTGTGAAATTACAGCCTGGAAGTGCTTGAGATATTCATAATTTCACTTCAAACTTGAAGACTATACCAAAAGCTACTCAAGCAAAGTTATGCGATGAGTTTTGGTTCAAAAAGCTCAATAGTGTGATCTACTGTCATATCAGCAAACATCTGTGATAAGATTGTTTTTTTTCCCCCACTGAAAATCAAACTGTTCTACTTTTTCAGATCAGAAGACGCAGACCCACGCCTGCCACTTTAGTGGCATCCAGTGATCAATCATCACCTGGTAAGGCACACACGCATGCAAGCACACGCACATCCCCCTCAGTAAGGTCTTTATATTGATTTGCATTCTGTATCTCAGAGCTTGCCTTAAAAATATTTTCTAATTCTGTTCAATTAAAGCCTGAACCATATCTTTTTAATCAGAAATCATTCGCTTTGGATTTCCGTTCTCCGTTACTTGGCTACAATCTGAGGACATGGTCAATTTAAATCTACTGGTTAGCGAGCAGACAGAATACAACATTTAACATATATGCTTAACCAAAACCACACAACGACAAGTTAGCCACAATATGCTCCACAGTAGTTCAGCCATTTCTATTTCTTATTTTCTTGATACATAATCTGAAGTCTTTTATGCAGAAAAGGAACTCTCCTTCTGCATTAGAGCAACAAAAACAGCTGTGTGTGTGTGTGTGTGTGTGTGTGTGTGTGTGTGTGTGTGTGTAGGTGTGTGTGTGACATCTCACAGGATTTTAATGATCAAACACAACCGTGCCCCTCTCGAGATTTATCTTCTTTTATGAGTCATCCTGTGGTTCCCTGCTTCCCTCCCTGCTGCTGCGCTTTGCCATGCAAGTGTGTAATGTGACCCAAATTAATAGAAGATAAGCTGCTGAGATATGGTGTTGAGTGTTATTTTCCCAAGGTGAGAAAACAGATGGTCTTTTTTGTGACTAAATGAAAAGTTGAAGCATTCTTGAGAATATCAGCAAAGAAGGCATATTTCTATAACACACAGCACAAAACAACTGTCCTTCTAATTGGGTCTAGTTATTCCCTGTGATCTGTTTGCTTACAGTATGTCTCTGCATGTGAGTGTGACTACATGTGTCTGTGTAAGATTCAGTAATTGGACTCTGAGCATGTGTCTCACAGTCAACCTTGATCTCTGCATAAAAGTGCAGAGAAAACCCTCAACAATCCTGCCTGTTTAGTAGATCAGAGGCTAGAAGAGAGAAAAAAGAAAGTTACAGAAAGACTTACAGTAAGAGACATTAAGTACAGATCTATTTGAAGAAGTGAAGGAATTGGAGTGTAGAAGATTACAAGAAAAGAGGATGTTTTTTAAAAAAAGAGACAATTCTTCAAACTTTTGATTTGATTTCTTTAAAACAAACATCTTTTGTACATTTTCATTGTACAGTGCAACCGTAACAGTTTCCTGTCTGAAATTGATCCAAACAAATTGAATCTATTGTCCGATTATTTTGCCCAGCATCAGGATGGGGAGCAAAACATGTTTGCTAGAAGAAAGTTGTAAGACTTTTTTTTTTTTCGTTTACTGTCGCACTGAGCTGCATCTCGAGTGCGTCCTCAAAAAAGCAGTGCCAAGGAAATATTCTTAACAAGAATAAAAATAAATACAAAAAAATCAAACATCAAATCAGAAACAGAGACCGACCAGAGACAAGACCGTTGTGCGAGAGAGGAGGGGGATGGGGAGGAAGAGATATGAAGATGATGAGGGAGATGAGCTGTGCTGGCGCAGTAATGGTGTGCTCCACATGAGACAGAGCCCTGCATTATTTAATGCTCTGCGATTGCTCTGTCCTGTGCACTGTGAACTCTTATAGCATGCAACAGAGGTACAGGCAACTTACAGTATTAGCAGGCTGTGTGCTAAATAATGAGGACTCATAAATTGTTAGTTGGTTTGATTTGATCTTCCTTAAAGAGGATCCAGTTCTTCAAGATAAACAATCACTATTTAAAAAGGTATTATAATGCATACAACCTGAAACAACGACTAGCCTCTAATTTGGTATTTTGCATTTCCTGATGAGCAGCAGCAGTGCACCACACGGGGAAAACTACTAATGGCACAGAAAACGATCACGTTAAGTTGTGCTCTTACAGTGAGATGCTTCATCTCTAAAGGCACCAGCAGCAGCAGCTCTCTAGGGGAGCGACTGCTACCATCTGAAAAAATGTGGCATATGTATAACCCCCCATAAAGAATTTAATTAGATGTTACATTATTGCAAGTAGCGCGAACATTTGGCATTGATAAATGTAGGAAAAGAGCCATGTATGTTGAAAGTGTTTATTTTCAAACATATCCTGCACTGTTTATATCAGATTTTCTTCTGCCATTCAAACTGTTGTCTCATCCATCTATATCTTTAAGTTACTTCAATGAACATGTGCAAGAGGACATGGAAGTCTGAGATTTGTTTGTCTTCATGTAATTTATAATCTTAAACAGTCAGAAATCATGTTTTTCCATTAAATTAAGCTTTTTTTTGTCAATAATATGCCTGCACTGTTGAAGCAGAAGAAGCAGCTGCAGCTTGTCAGCTTGTTACAATAACAGGAACTAACATGATTAGCATTTGTAATTTCTTACTCTTGTTGAGGAGATGAGATGTGCGTTTAGAGATCTTGCTTCCTTAAACACAATGCTATGCAAAGGGCCAATTTCTTTGCCCTTTACATAGCAACAGTCAACAACATCAAAAGAGTAAAACCCCTTTTAAATGCAAGACTGCAGCACTGAAAATATAAATTGACACCAGCTTCAGGCAGCCACATTAGAGCGCCTTGGTGGAATGAGGAGTCAGAAGAGAGTCTCTGTTCTCATCTGGCTTTGTGTCAGACAGCCAGTCCGCTGGGAGTTGCGGTGATAGACTCATCACTGCTGGAACAGCCTCTTTTTTCTCATTCTGCATCACAGATGGGCTCGATAAACAAAGAAAACTATCAGGAAATCCACCGTGAAAGCCCAATTTTATGTTTGTTGACCTAAATTATATTACAAATATGTGTTGTCTACTACTACTCCTGTTGCTACTACTACTTTCAGTTGTTACAAAGTCTGTATTTTAAATGAAAGAACAGCTGCTCACTGTAATAAGAATGTATGTCCCTATCTGGAGTATAATAATTCAGTTCATTTTTAGGGTCAAAACACCTTATACTTTCAGCATAACACTCTCCTACATCTCTGCAGGAGTTCATTTGTTGGAGGTACTTAAACACCTCATAAACCTGCAGATAAAACTGCCACCATTACAAGAGGGGAACAGTTTTTATGTTTTTGTTATTCATACAAGAAGAAATACAAGAAAAATCTACAAAATGATTAGTTAACGATCTGTAAATGTCAAAAACAGATTAAAAGCAATGAAAAAACATATAACATACAATCTAGCTAGTGTAAAGCAGAATTATGCATATACTGGATACACTTGCATCTTTTCATATACAGTATAGTGAAACACGTGTGGCTCATTTTTCACGAAAAATGATTACATTTTTTTCATTTTTGTGTTGTTTTGTATTCTTTTAAACAATTAATTTCCATCATCATTCCATAAGTTCACCCCATTTAGTGTAATATTTCTTTAACACATTTTAAAATAAATATCTTTTTGCAAATACCTAACCTCGAGAGTCCAAATGGTTTGTTTTCCCTTTTTGCGAGAAAGTTATATTTGGCAGCTGGTGTCGAATACCAGATAATAAGACTTAAACTTCAGTCTGTCACTTGAAGGATAGTCTAATAATGGCCTATTTCCCTGGATTGATTTGAACCAAGATCCATAATGGTTGTATGAACTCCCGGGAGATCCTGAAATAAGATTCAGTTTCAAGCACTGTTGTAAACACCGACCGTGTAGAGATGAATCCCTTTTGAAATGAACAACTTTAGTTTAAGAGTTTTATATACCACTGGGTTTGTGTTTGGTGCAGAGAGAGAGAGAGAGAGAGGGAGAGAGAGAGAGAGAGAGAGAGCGAGAGAAAGAGAGAGAGAGAGAGAGAGAGAGAGAGAGAGAGTGCTGAATAAAGAGACAAGCACATCACTGGCATTTCGAACAGCCTTGCGCGTACTTTTAAGTAGAAATAATATATACACACACACACACACACACACACACACACACACACACACACACACACACACACACACACACACACACACACACACACACACACACAGTGCCTTCCTAGTGCCTGGGGATGCATAGGTTGCCAAGCAACACGGTTGTGTCCTAGAAAAAGTTATGAAGCTGAAAAGGCAGAGTTGGCTGCAGGTTTAACACATCACTACTGATCACGGTTAATGGTTTCACTGTGTCCCAGTGAACTGTTTTTATGTTTCTATTTCAGTCCTCTCATAAAGTTAACACAGAGTCCTGTTTCACATATCGACTACCGATGATAAATCTTTATCCAGTGGGAGTCACATTAGATTTCCGTAGGTGTAGTATCATGTGGGAGTTTCATTCTACAACTGAAAAACAACATGACTGCTTTAACTGCTGTACACGAAGTTGCCATGCAGTTTATGAGGTTAACCTATAGTTAAAACGAATGCAGACATTCTGCCCAATAACTGTATTGCAATAGACAGAGATGAGTTTTTTTAGCCTACCCTCACTGATATAAATATGCCGGCTGAAATAATAGAAACTAACTGTATAACATGACATGAATATACCGTACAATTAATAGCAGGCATATTGTTTTTGTTTTAGTCAGATGTACCTACAGTAAACACTGCCAACTGCCTGTAAATCAACTAAGCTTCAGACTGTATTTCAGTATTCTACACACTTACTTCCCTTAGAGAGTTTTGGATAAACACTGTATTAACGTTTATCAATCATCAGCAGATGGCTGCATGGGGGGGCTATTTTAAAAAGTTGAGTTGATTAGCATCCTCTTTGTTTACAAAAATGTGCAAGTTGTCACTCATCTAAGAGCTGAGTATGAACAAAAATAAATAATTCTGCCCACCATGCTTGATAAGATATGAGCAAACACTTAGTCCATGGCTTGCAGTGTGTCTGAAAAACCATCTGGCCAGAGGTCACCTTATATCCGCTCTCTGGAGACACAGCAACCCTGCAGCTACACTGACATACTGAAGAGGTCAATTGTGCTAATATTCACATTATCAAGCCTGCACAACGTCAACCTGTTTATTCAGTTTTTGCTTTAAATCCCCTATTTTTTGTGTTTTATTGTGTTAAGTACTTAACAGATTGTTTGCTTTCTTGCAGAAATCGATGAAGATCGTCTCCCAAACCAGTTGTACAAGGTAATCTAATTCATGCTCCATGAGGTTCAATTTTAGTGGAATAAGGTTACAGAGACATAATTATGGGGGATCCTTTTTTTCCCGTCTTTTTAAATTTAATTCACTGTGTATTGAAATAATCTTCCTCATCTTAGTGCTCTTTGTCCAGCTGATATGAAACATTGATGTTTTACAGGCAGCCTTGCTGAACTCCCCTCGACAACGGAGGAAAGGGCAAAAGGGAAACCCTACGATGAAAGGTAGAGTCGTTTAGCTTTATGTGTGACATTTTATGTGTTTAATGTCAATAAATAGAAACCTGGTTAGAAAACAGTGCTGATGATTAAGGCAGCTGTCAATATTCAGATTAGTTTTGTACTCAATTAAAACCTAAGTATGTCAAACTGAGCGTATGTTCAAATGTAAAAATGAAACTTGCAAGAGGCATCTTAAATAAAAAATGATGAATCAAAATTATACAGTACAACAAGTCGGAGAAGCATCAATAAATATACAGTGGATGGGAAACTAGACAACTAGAAATAAATAAAACAAAAGTGATATCTACTGAAGTGTCATTCGTATTTTAATAAAAGAATTGTATAAATGCCAACCTATCTTTTAATGGGATAAAGCTAGTATGTCCAATAAGAGTCTAAGGTGTCAGATGTCAGGAAATGTTTACTTATTAAGAAAAGCAAAGCTAATCATGGGAGTCTGATTTATAGTGTCCTATTTCTACCCAAAGCCAATTAGAGCTTCCCATGCCTCAGAAAGGACTCATTATCCCCTATTGCCTAACAAGAAAATGTTCATGTCTTTAGCTACAAAAGGGGGCCTGTGAGAGATTAGGGCATTTGATACCCTACCCACCTAAAGCAAACCTGAAGTGCAAACTAAAGGAAAGCATACAGCTGAAGAAGTATGTTTAACTACAGAAAGAAAATCTGTAGGCCGTTTGCAAATATCATCTTCAGCATCGATTTCCAATTAAGTACAATTTATGTACATTTATGCAGAACTGCAGAAAAATAAGTTCCAACAAACAGATTCAAGGGAACAATTCAGAAACTTGAGGCACTAAGATGTGAATTCATTTATTATTTAACAGCTAAACAGCTCCAAGTGTGATGAGTCACTTCTTAGAGGGAATCGGGACGATAATCACTTCGCTTTAGTTTCTCGCTATAGGGAGATGAACATGTATACAACTGTGAATGAATGAGGTATAAGAATGCAATTAAACTAATTAACTCCCAACTCTGATGTATCTTCCCGGAAAACAGCTGGGTGTTATTTAAACGTTGCTGGTTTATTCAAATTCTTAACATAAAAGAACTTATTTGAACACTGTTCATACCCCTGTCTATTCCATTGGTTCCCTTCCGCTTGCTCCAGTTTCCTGTCTCGCTCCTTCTACTTCTACAAACATTTCCCAAATGATTTGGTGATTTTCACTTTCAGTTTCCACAATTTCTTCCATAATCTCCTTTACCCTTTCATCTTCCCCTCTCCTTCCTGTATCCTGTAGTTTTTCTTTCCTGATCTCTCACCTCTCTTTTCTCCACCTTTCTCCTCCCAGAGCTGCAGTTCATGGTGGAGCACCACCTGTACAGGCAGCAGCAGGGAGGGGGGGACGAGTGCTCCTCAGAGAGCTGCCTGTCAGATCGGCCCAGCCCCGATTCATTTCCCCCCGGGGAGGAGCTCCCACACGATGATGAGGCCACTGCAGAGGCCTTTGAGAAACTGCGCTGCCAAATGGAGGGTATGTTTGGAGACTGTGAAGAAGAGGATTTTAAGTGCAACTGCCTACTCAGCAACAAATCTCCTTGAAAAATCCAATAATGACTTACTCTCAAAAGACACTGCAACTTTTAGTATACACTTAGCTGGGTTAGAATAAATTCTTCCAATACAACAATTTAAAAATACCACATTACAAGTCCTTTAAAAATAAGCCTACAAGAAAAGGTGTTAAAAGATGGACATAACAGGACGTTGCTAAGGTGCGGTACAATGAGAAGAGAGCAGATTGAAGGACAAGGAAAGAGGGAGAAAAAGCTCAGGGGATTAAATAAAGTTAAAGAGATGAAGCAAAATACAGATTATACATTTTAAGAAAGGTTATACAATTGTGAGGAAAATGGAAACAGCAGAGTAATGCAGAACATTAAAGCAGGTAAAGGGAAAATGGCTGGAAGGGAAGTATGCAAATGAAGGATTGTGTTATGGGAGAAGAAGGAGAATTAAAAGAAGTGAAACAAAGGGGTTGGGGGAAAGGGGATATGGAAAGGAAATATGCTTATTCGCTTTCTGGCAGAACATTGGATCAACTTTTGCATGCTAAATCATGAAGAAGACATTATTACCGGTATCAGAAACGATTACAAGAAAAATCCACCCAACAACCTAAAACGCTCACATTTGAAGGGTTTTTAAGCTTGTTTTGTTCATAAATAAATAATTGTTATAATTACAATGCCAGCTTTTAAAAAACTTTTATGTGCATGTCTGATATTTCAATAATTTTTGTGTGGATAAAGAAGTAACTTTCTTTTATTAAGTGAGTATCAGAATGAATTTATTTTGTTTTGCAAGCTATTCAACCTATCCCCCCCCCCCCCCCTTTTATGCTTATGCTAAGCTAAGCTGATCGATTGCAGTTCATTTTTAGCATGCAGACATACGAAGGATATCAAAGCTCTCATCTAACTCTCAGCAAGAAGGTGAATAATTCCTTTAATGATTACACTAAGATGGTTCAAAGGGCTGTCTTGGCAGAAACTGTCTTTTCTCTTTGCCAAACACTTTAACAGCTGATGGGGAAAAAAAGGGCATCAGCTTTTTTAGCTTGGGCCAAATAATTCACTTTAACGGCAGGTGAGTGGTGGTCAGAGAGGACAGCAACTACTGCACACACATTCAGTAATTACCCAGCACTAATGCATCACGAGGGCTGTCTTTCTGGTGTGCAAAGATAATTTGTGTTAATGTTATTATCTATTTTTATTTTAAGTCACAGGGACACACAGCAACAACAACCAAAAACTCCATATAACAAGAGAACTAGGTTTTTTATGGGTTGCTTCATATTGTAGGTGCTAATTGGTTCGCTGCACAGATAAAGGAGCAAAGGAGATGCTAGGGGAAACAAATTGATTACCATTAACACTAGTCTATTTGAGTGGTGGTTTGACTTAGAGACCAGCCTTTTAAATTCACTCCGCATAATTAAAAAACAAATGCAAATGAAAAGGCAGTGAAGTTCTTTACTTTCACTTTATTTAAGAGAAATATTGGAGTATTCTATCACACATCAGTATGATGGAAAGTAAACCAATCTTTCTTCACCTTCGAGATGTCCTGTACTTGTATAACCCCTGTAGAGTTCTCGAGGGAAAGTCTATCAGAAGCTGCCGGTGGACTCGAGTGCCCCCACTCCAAGGAGAAGGAGGATTGTTCCAGCCTTGCCAACGTAGCAGATCCCTCATCACAACACAATAACGTGCAAGCAGGTAGAGTCTTAAGAGCCACGTTTACACAGGAACAGTTTTCCCTCAGGGGACTCTTCATCATCCGTTCCCCAGGCAGGGTGTATATAGATATGTTAAACAGGTCAGCAGGCTTTGCTTGCAGTAATGTAATAAAAGTTATCGACAAACATCTGTGAAGTGGCTTTGATCCACACTTCCACAAGCCCTGCTGTGGCTGAATTACCCCGGGAGGAAAAATGTGTTAGCGGGGCTGGTCTGAAACCGTGGGTTTTCTGTCATTACTGTAGATTTTGTTTGTTTGTTCCTTTACTTCTTCCTCTCGATATATGTGGCCAATAAACAGGTTTGTTATATAACAAATGAATGCCTAACACAGTGTAAAGTTAACAGAAATTGTTGTATATAAAGCACAGGCATAATTGTTGCCATAAATCTTGATTATAAATAATGGCAAACACACAAGTCACTCCATAAGATTGAACACACAATTTGAAGCAAAGATCTGTCCAAGTTAAGGGAAAGTTAAATGCCAAAATTCTACTGTAAAGTCAAAATAAATGATGTATAGTATATGTAATAGTAGTAGTAGTAGTAGTAGTAGTAGTAGTAGTAGTAGTAGTAGTAGTAGTAGTAGTAAAACGAACAGGAACAGAAAGTGTACTTTTATCATAAATTGGAGAAACTTACATCCCCACTGTAGGTACTAGTAAATGAATACTTTATATATATATATATATATATATATAGTAATTGTTTAGCCAAAGGATTTCAATAGATCCCCCAATGTCAGCCACTTGCCTTTCTCTTATTAGCCCCAAGTGTTTTATGTCTCTGTCTATTTTTGCAGACACAAAAGCAGCAGCATCCAGTGCGAATCAGCCAGCAGAGGAGAAGACAAAGAAATGCAGCCTTGAGAAAAACAAATAGAGCGGTCTTCTGCACAAAACAAAGCTGTTTTGTCTGCTAAGCCAGCCGACACAATGACAGAAGATTGCGTCTCCAGATCCACTCTAGATGCATCAGGGCATCCATGTTCCTCTACAGTCAGGCCTTAGTAACCACACCGAGAACAACAACAAAGGTTTCTAAAATTATTTTGTGTGAAATATTTAATTAAATTGTATTTATTTAGCTTCTCCTTCACTGAACTAAAACTAGCTTACTGTATCTAGTTAATCACAAAGAGAGACTTTTGTGATCTCAGTCCCACATTCAATTTCATTAACTATCACCACTTACATGCATCATGTCCCCTTTAACGTTCAAAGGCAACACATTTTCTGTTACAAATATTTTAGACAGTTCTTTATCATTACATATGCGCCATGATTCCTGCAATTATTGTTGCATTCAAAGCAATAAACATGTATTTATACCTCATAACTGGGACCGCAACCAAAACGTCAAAAATTCAAATGAAATGATTTAGTGAGGTTGAAGTGAGTGGTTTATAGGCAACAAATACTGTAGGTTGATTGACAGATTAATGAAAACATATTTACACATGTTCACAAATGTATTGGACATCTCCAAATACATTCTGAAAGTACATTGGAGTACAATTGCATGTTATTTTTCTGCTACAGCATGTAAAGCTGCAAAGATTAGTCAATGCATTGACTGACAGAAAATGTATGGGCAACTATTTTGATAATAGGGTATTGATTGATTTTTTGAAAGAATAAATGCAGACTGTTGGTCCAACAAAATAATACAATTTGAACTCTATTCATGAAGAGAATAAACATCAGAAACGTCAACCCTTGTAACCCTAACAGCATCACACATCTGCTTAGTTTCCTGTGCTTAACTTGAAAGGAGAACTTGATACTGTTGTATGAGTTTGTTGGAACACGGTTCGTTCATTCAACTTTTCAAGTAGATGGGGACTTTGTTTCAATACAGCCGATCAAATCTCATCATTTCAAATCATATTTGCATAAATCATTGTTTAAAAAAACATACAGCAACCTGCAACACAAAACAACCGCCCCTTACATTGAACAACATCTACCTTCCTGCAAAAACTCTCCTTAACATACATACGTGCATGTCTGAACCTAAACCAGCAGCTTGTTGAATGAGCGACCAAACAAACATTCACAGGGGAACAATGCACTGCCATCGCTAGTTTGGAGGTTAGCATGCTAATCAGCTGCTCTGCTGCAGCACATTAAACGGCATGTAAACTTACTTACTTGCGAGTTTCCTGTCAGATGTTGGTCCTTGCAATTCAGCCGGGGCGTTAATCCATCCATAGTTACTTTCAAACACCGCTGCCTACAAGTCTGCCCCTCAGATGTAGGCTAAGATGTGTTCATCACAGACACACGCTCCTTATAATGAGAGGTAAAAGAGTATGTGATATATTTCCTCCAAAGACCTTTCTTTCTCTTTAAAAACAAAACCCCAAACTATTAACTACAAGTCTAAAAAAATTAACTTGTTAACATTATTTCTGACTTCAAACATGAATAAATATATGTGATTTCCATTGGTTTTCCAAGGAGGACATACAGTAGCTACTGATAATAGGCCAATTTACATATTGCAATTTACCATGCCCGGTTACAGTAGCAAATACACTTTATACAAGACTTTTACCAGCAAGCTAGTTGTGAACTTCTAAAAGCTTCGATAGAGTGTTGAGTCTGCAGATTTGCTTACGATTTAGTTTGTTTTAACTTAACATCATCAGTGACCAAATTGTATCATCATATTTGACACTTTTTGGGGGAAATTAAATCCTCGTCATAAAACTCTATCCTGCATGGCACTGAATGTAGAGTGACTTTTTTTCGTGTACTATTGTTTTGTATGGGTAATAATTTCAAAAGTCAATCAAATTACCAGCATTCCTTTTTCTTATAGTTTTCTATGAAACAAGAACATTATAAAGTCACCACCATACATCATACATGTACTTCATCAGTTATTTTTAGCACATAGTGACATTATTATGTAGAATTTGTGACAATCCTTCCATAACATGGAACATAGAAACACGTAAAAGTAATGAAACAAAAACCGTTAACAAACAGTAAGCTAAAGCCACCCCAGAATGATCTTGGTATTGATCACAACAAACCAATGATCACAATGACTCAAAAAGATGGTAAAAACATTCCTGTGCAAGTTCTTTTCTTCTTCTGCGGTGTATTAACGGACCACATAATGTTCTTTTCTGTTTTTGAATGGTAATAATGTAATATGTAATTGTTCCAATTTTACTTGAAATGATTGATGATTACATCTGTAATCAAAATTTATTTGATACAATAAAATGTTTAAATTGGTGATTGGTTGTTTTTCTCTACTTATTTCGGTACAGTCCATGAATTTTGCATCCAGTCAAATTATAAGCATGTTTGAAAATCAGCATGATGTCTGCTGACAATGGTCCAAAGACCTAAACCATGATCATCTTTCTTATTAAAACACCAAAAGAGATATGTTCGATGAAAGTCCTCGAGAATTTTAAGTTACATTTTCAGTGTCTCACATCCTGGTCATGTGTTTTACATTGACTGTATCCTAAAAATAGACACTGACAATAAATAATTCAATGGCTCAGAGTTGGGAGTTAAAAACACATACATTTTTCATACACAGGGCTGGTTTTCACCAAAAATATTCATTACACTACTGAAAGGCAGGCTACATACAGTTTTTTCTTTTACAAGAGGATATGTTGTGTCCTGACAGTCAAAGGAAAAAGTTGCAGTTTTGTTTTAATATGAAATTGAAAGACACTGATCATATCTTCTAAATTGGCTAGGAAATAAAGGCTGTCACACATACGTACATTTTTGTTTGCTTTTCTAGTGAAATGCTGCATTCCTCATAGACAATATGGTACAAACTCAAAGTGACACTGTTGGTATGTTTCACTATTTTGCATTTATATAGCTAGAGGTCTTGGTGCAGGGGGTCAGGTGTGTGTATGTGGTGTACAATAAACAGAAGTATCACACCTGTGTCTTTATTCCTGGTTATTTTTATTCATTATACAGCCAGCCACACATGTGGCTTGATTTAGAACAGCTTCATCCTTCTGTACTGTCCTAAGAGGAAAAGAGCTGAAGATGCAATTGCAAACTGCCAAACTGCCAATCGTTAGGGAGCTGTGTTTGAAGCTGATCCCATAGGGCCACCCTGGAGTCACTTCACTTTGCTCTACAGCTCCTCCAGCTGGGAGAGCAGAGCACTGGAATCATAGCAGGGTCTTATCAAATACACTTTTATGTTGCATAATGGGAAGTATGAGATCAAGGCATTGGATGGATTTGGAACATTACCCATATAAGGGCTAAAAACGATTGATACATACTACATTTAGTTTGAAAAATCTTGATTTGTCCTTTGTAAGACCCCAGAAATAATATAAATGCGGTACAATATTTCTGGAAAGAGAATTTAAATGGCCAAATACATTTGCAATAAATTGTCCTTCTTAAGTTGTTTAGTTGTTCTAAAGTTACTGAAGTGTTGGAGCAACAGTAGTTAATAGTAGTAGTAATAATAGTTTTGGGAAGCCACTGAATGTACTGGTATTAATTTGGCAGACACGGAAAGGTAAAACAAATCAAAGACTTGATTATTTGACCTTGCAGTTGAACATTTAAAATGTTCTGAACAAAAACTAGGCACAAAATCACACCAAAACAAGGCCAGCCTTTATTGTGTAGTTTATTCTGTACACACGACATTTATTGTTTGTATGTTTGTCAAGCAAGAGGAAACACCCTGTAGTCGCTTTCCCTAAGGTTGTTTTTTAAATGTTTCACTTATTTATTGGGGATTTTACTGTTTCTGCTGCAAGAGTCTAAGCACAGAGTATGTTGTTTGCTAAAGAGATTGCATTTTCATTTTTTAATATCATGACTTAAGAATTTGTGTACAGTTGAAACTAGTAAAGGTAAAATGTTCCTTACAAGTGAATAGGTGGCAATGAATTTATTATAATGCATGGTACGGTATAACATGGCCAGCATGTACACTTTACATTTAAATTATCACAGTATACTACACTTGAAATAAGACATTTGTTTGAATATATTGCATCTTACCTTGGGAAGATGGTGTTAAGCTTAAACCAGCCCTCCTCTAGCTCCATAAACCATGATATAAGAAGGCTTTGTGGTTTTGTAACAAACAGTGACTCAGCATTAACCTCACTTAACCTTTGTACTTATTCTATGATAAAGCAGTTATCACAAACAAATTCCTGTCTACTGTTCTGAATCCGTATTGGGGTGTTGCAGGGATTTTTCTGACAGCTCCTCTTGTCTGGATCTCTGCTCTTTTGTCACACTAGGGTCTGCAAATCCTGGAGGATATAGGAGATTGGAAAAGGCATTGGAAAATGTGTTAAGCTGGACAGGAAACAATATTTCTATTAATCTCCTCAACTCCTAATGAGACCACTTGACATGAGTGTTGATAACAAATCAGATCAGGGAGACAGAGAACATTTATGGAGCAGAGTGGCTTTGTCTTGGCCAAATCAGTCACACAAGATCTTTCACTTTAGCGGAGGTTGTCAAACTTTTTACAGGTCATAAATTCAAGTCAAAAGAGACAAAGCCTTTCTTCCGGATTTTTCAATTGTAAGCCTTGTAGTGATAGTTGTGACTTTACAGAGTGAATACACATTCATAACATAAAGGATTGAATATACAACATACCATTGGAGCCACTTTCCTTCCATTTTAGCTTGTTGTCTTCGGTGTGTCGTGTCCAGGTGGAGCGGAAGCTCACCAGCTCAGCTGTGATGTGAGCGAGACTCCACTGCAGACCCCTGGAGCTCTCCTTCCAAAGATTACTGTTGAGAAAATACCGTGCTGTGAATTAATTTGTTATGATGTGGTCTATAGATTCTATGCTTTTTGTGCCATACATTGCAGATGTGCAATGAGCAACAAGTGCAATGCTTCTCTGTGTGTTACCTGTGTCTGTTGCAGGGGTCTGGTGGGCCTGGGTTCTCCTCTACCAAAGGAATAACAATCTTTTCAGCCATGTCCGTCAGTAGAGAGAATGTAGGATACACTATGAAGTCAATGAAACCTGCAAGAGGAAATAGCCATGTATCAACGGGAGAACATTTTATATTTCTGATATTATATTTGTCCAATACAAAAGTAGAACTTTACATTTTCTTTAAAGTATTACAAATGTAATACTATGAAAAAAGCAATAAGGTGTATTATAACATATTTCATAGCAGTTCCAGTTCGACTCTATCAAAAAAAAAGTATGGATGTTGAAAAAGCTGTCTTATATAATGTCAGTGAGAATAGGACAAGAGAGTAAGAAGTGTTTTGTGAGACATACCAATCTGAGACTCGGCTACAAGGGTACTTTTTCGATCGCACAGAGGAGAGAAGGGCAGGCCGAGCTCTGCCTCTCTATCACCCTCACAAAGATAGAAAGAGAGAGAGAAAATATCTTAAAGGACATCCCACACATGAACTGAAAATAACTTTTAAAGGTTATTGGACTCCAACACTCCCCACCTGAGATTTTTAGACTGTTCAAAAGCTATCATGCTAACAAACATTAAAGTGCTTTTTCAGAGTGGTTTCAAAGACAAAAGGCTGCCCAACACCTCCTCTATTCTATTTTTTTCTTCAGGTACAAGCTGTAGAAAAGACGAGAGAAAGGACTGTACAAATAAATGTATTGCTGCATTAACTGGAAATCAACTCAAGGCAACAGCCTCACAAAACCAACCAATATGGCAAAAATCTGCAGGTTTTGTATGATAATAATGGGATTTTAAAAGGTTATAAGAAACACATGATTGACAGTTTTATTCCAACTGTAGCTTGGATATTAACGAATCACACCTGGTTTAATGATGGCAACTGATGCTGAGCAGAAAAATCAGGCCAACTGTTGCACACATTATACTGGACAATAAACCAAAACAATAGAGGTAACCAGGGTGGTTGCTGCATCATGCTTCATTTGATAACCATCACAACTCACAGGTAGAAAGAAAAGTTGTCCAACCATCTCATCTCAAGATTTATGTAGTGAATGTTCTGGAGCAGCAATTATTTCAACAGCTTAACCGATTCTCAGTGGATTTTTTCCCCAGGCTTTAATCTTTAAATAAAATCTATTGCAGCGTCGACTTACACATTCAATAAACTTTTAAAAGAGACTCTAATCTCTAATCTCTCTCTGTCTCTGCTACATACCTCAGGTGCTATTTTTGTTGTATATATAGCTCTGAGGTATTAAACGTCTTTGAAGGTTTCCCGCTCTCCCTTTCAGACTTTGTTGAGGCATTTCCAACATTTTACAGTTATTATTAGCCGTCTAACATCTTCAATCAAGGTAACATAATAACAGATCAAACGCTCAAGAATAGAAAAAGGTAGGACATGAAAGAACAATGCAAAAGATCAAATGTGAAGGGAAAACATCTCTGTATTATACCTTGGTAAAAATGCACTCCCAGAGAACCTTGATTGTATAAAAACACTGAGGTAACAATAACTCAAAAGCCATCTGTAGTACAAAAAATAGACCTACATAATGTTATGCTCTATTCAATTTACCTCACCAAGATGGGAGATTATACATTGTGTCAATAATATTTTACAAAACTTAAGTCATCTATATACTTCTGCTTCACTTGATTTTACAGCGAACAATTGTACTTTTCACTTTGCTACAGTATAGTGTGGTTTATTTTCAAATACAAATACACTTTAAAATATGACCAATTCTAAGAGATAAACTACCAAAGGTAAATGAGGATTACAGTAGCTCCATCTTGATGAACAACAACATAAAAGTAGGTCTACCGCTTTCATATTAGTACAATAATACTATTGATCCAATAATAAAACATGAAATGACAGTGACAACTATTATTACTTTCCAATTTCATTTCCTTTTAAAAAAAATGATACTTAGGTACTTTGACTTTGAAAGCAGCACTTTTATTTGTAAATGTGTGATTTTATACTGCAGTTAGTGTTTCGTAAATACTTCTTACGTTAAATCTTTGATAATACTAGCACAGTAACAGAAGATAAGAAGAGAAAGTGTCACACCATCAGCTCAGGTCTGTTAGTGCTCCTACCTGCCTGAAGAACTCCTCCATCAGGGATTTGGTCCATCGAGAGTGCAGCACCCAGGGCTTGGATGGATGGCTGATGTCGGCCGTGTGCAGCAACAGAGAAAGTGCTTTGGGCTTGTCAATCCTGTCGGAGAAAATGATACACTTCTTATTTTTGTTTTCTCATACAGGTCGTTAAAAGGAAAAGAAGCGGACTTGACACTAGCTGGGAGGACACCAATGTGCCAGTTGCCTCTTGGCGAAGGTTGTTTGAATCATTTGAACATGTTATTTTATGTGACCTCTTAAATGTGCAACACAGCAAACTCCATTAGCATTACCGTTCTTGTTGCTGCAGACAGGATTTTATCCCTTTGACTTGGAGCAGGTGGGAGGACATGTCCGTGGCCAACACCATCTCAATAACAAGTGATCGCAGCTCCCTTAAAAGCAACACACAACGACACACAGTTTAGCCCTTGACCTTGGATTATAGGATGTCAATGTACATAGGGTAACCTTTTAACATTATATGATGCATGTTCCTGTTCCCATGGTAACACTGACTGCTAGAATAAGACTCACTTCAGCGTGATGCTGGTGTTTATCTTTAGTGATTAAAGGATACAGCAAACCTTATTTAAATTAGATTTGTTGATAATAACAAACATTTAAATAAATCACATACTGTATATTATAGACTTTTTAAATAATGTAGTCACTAGTTTTTTCAAATAGCTTTCATCACACTGTTCAGAAAGTGTTTGGATGCTCTTTCTTTTTGTGGTTGTTGTGGGAACCTCGGCAGATGGTTGGCCCACATTCAAGGTTTCAAGGTTTCAAGGTTTTATTGGTCATATGCACAGCATATACAACGTATATGTTGGCAATGAAAATCTTATGCCCCATGCTCCTCCAACAACTCAACATACATGGTGCAAATAAGATAAATAAAGTAGTGCAAAAAGAGAGAAGAATATTTACAATAACAACATTAAAGATTTAAGGATGTGAAATATATACATATGTGGAATACATTGAAAGTATTTAAATACTTTACACTGTTGAATGAGGAGGTATGGACAGATGCATATATTACGTATAACAGATGTATATGGCAGATATGTATAATATATAGATATGTGTACTATAAACAGATATGTATGGCAGATGTGTATAATATATATATATATGTATGTATGTGTGTACTATAAACAGATGTGAGTAGACATTTGCAGAGGTCAGGAGTTCAGCAGTCTTATAGTCTGTGGTATAAAACTGTCTCTGAGTCTGGTGGTCTTGGTCCGGATGCTGCGGTACCGTCTGCCAGACGGCAGCAGACAGAACAGATTGTTGCTGGGGTGATGGGGGTCCTTTAATATCCTACCGGCCTTCTTCCTACACCGCTGGGTGTAGAGGTCCTCCATGGATGGCAGCTCCGTCCTGGTGATGTGCTGAGCAGTTTTCACCACCCTCTGTAGAGTCTTACGGTTGAGGGCGGTGCAACTGCCATACCAGGCGGTGATGCAGCCAGTCAGGATACTCTCAATGGTGCACCTGTAGAAGTTGCAGAGTATCCTGGAGTCCATGTTGAACTTCCGCAGCCTGCGGAGGAAGAAGAGCCTCTGTCGAGCTGTCTTGGATATGACCCTGGTGTGATGTGTCCATGTCAGTTCCTCACTGATGTTTACACATCTCTCTTCTCTTTCTGTTTGTGAGTTGTCAGATTGCTCTTTGACAAAAAGCATGGTTGGTTACCTAAAGCTGTGTGGTTATATACTGGAGGAGGAGATCAGTAGGGTTCTCCAGAAAGCTTGTCATTCCATATGTTCAAAATGCATGCTGGTCTATTTGATTCATTAAAAAAAATTAAAAAAAACACTGCATATTCTACGATTGGTTTCTCTGTTTTTATCATTGAGAATAATTTAGATATTTACTGTTATAGATGTTCTGACAATGACTATCAAGCTTCATTGTCCTATTGTTAAAGAACTTAGTTTAACCACTTATCAACAGGAACAATATAAACAAATGAAAGTTAATTGTGTAAAGCATGATGAGAATATAAAAAAACATTAAACATTAATTGAAGCATAGCTTAGATAAACGCTGAAGTTGTGCTTGCATTAGATTGGCACCCGCTGTTATGAATGCTTCAAAATCAGAAGCTTATTCACTCCTGTGACACCAGCACCAGCTGTGCCACATATAATTGTATTATTGCGGCCAATTTAATGTTCTTTCTTCTGCTGCACACATCCCTGACTTCCTCCTGTGAAACTTCCTACAATGCATCTCGGTTAAAGATGCATTGGATTGCATCTTTATGTAAGATTTGCTTCAAAGAGTTGGGGGTTAAGTCTGACCGACCTCCTGCTTTCTTTAGTCATTTAGAGCCTCTTTTTTCCAGATCAGTTTGCTTTGTTCCTGAATGGTCAGTCCCTCAACATGTGTGTTTCTAAATGGAAGAACAATAAGTTGTACAAATTTAGATAGTAAAAATAGTGTCATCTTACATCCATTCCTCCCTTGTCAAATTAGTGAAGATGTTCATTTGGTCGTCCTGCAGCAGGCGAAACGCTGCACTCAGATGATGGCTTTCCTGTACCGACCGATCATTGTAGATCAATGCAAACTCTGACCTGGCAGATAGATAGAGACAGAGCAAGAGACGAGGTGAAGGGAGCAGAAGAAGAGAGTTTACAGTCAGAGTTGCACAACTCTCTACTGGTGAACGGCGCTGGAGTTGAGAGTGAGATAAAAAGAGTCCTGGGGGGATATTTCAAGCACTATGACTGTGGGTCTGTAATGATACATTTAAAGTGCTGAAGAGGGAGTAGGATTTGATATAAATGACTCAGTATGGCAAGTTAATTAACACATTTTCTCTATCAGGCATTCTGTGTCCACTCGTTCGCCTAATGGACTTTATTATCCTGCTAAAATGGGAAAGAAAGTACATAATGAAAAGTTTTCCAATTAGTGATTATTTGGGTAAAGTGAACATACAATTCAATGATTTTGAAAATGTCTTTAAAGAAAACATTTAGTTTTGAGTTGAAATGGGCTTTTGGGGACTTTTAAAAGATTGGGGAGAGAGAAGCACCAGTCCTCTTCAATTCATCATTGTTACATTGTTTTTAATAATAACAACAATTTACTGTTGGAGAAAAACCCGTCAAGTAAAACGTTATTTTACAGATCTGTAATTTTCTGGATGCTTTAATTTCCTAGGTAGGAGTCGTGGTCTGAACTGATGATTGGCTGTAGTTATACTGGAAATTAATTGAAAATATTTCCCAATCCCCTGAGGGAGGGGACATTGTGAACAAACAAGTTATTGAATAACATTTTGTTATATTGTTTTATTAATTGTGTAAATGTGTGTATGCTGTAGCAATATGCCAATGGTTAGATGGAATTATCCTGTGAGAAAAAGAGTGATGCCTTGTAAACATTTATACCACCTATGAAGAAAACATGTTCACCTCCAGATGTTATACCTATTTTAATACTTAATTTATACAAAATATTTGTTATAGGAAACTTATATTCTTATTCTTTACAGCAAAACTGCATTCTCGCACTAAGTCAACAAGTCAAGTGACCTGCTGTGCATGACTTAATGTGCCATCATAATAATGAGGAAATAAGAAAAGTAGTTTATTACTATCCTATTAACGTTTGATCACAACTAAACAACATTTATGGATGAACATTAATATGGATTTAGAGCCACTCATCACTTCCTTTTAGGAATTCTATTAGGATTTACTCATGAAATAAACTCTTATAGTAACAAGCTTACATAGAAAGTAAGAGATTTTTTACTATGGTACATCAAAAGTTCCAAATTAAATCCAGTTTACGTTGGCAGCATTATTCTATACACAGCCTTACTCAGGGAGTCAAAGCTTTTGAGGAGCCGGATGCTGAACAAAATGAGACTGCTTATTAAGTCTCATTTTTAGAAAAATATCAGTTTTTTGGAGAAGACTGTTGCCGTGGATGGTAATCAAGTGCATGCCTCAGTAGAAATTGGCATTTTTAAACGTCATAAAAAAACTCAAAACAATTAAAACTAACATCATTTAAAGCTGACCCTAGTTAGTTATAAGAGCCAGTTTTTCCAAGCTACATTGGTACATGTTTGACATTGAGAAGATTTGATTTGGGTGGAGTACAACGTTCAGGTTTAGACTCTATACCCAAGACAAGTTGCCTTATTGTGGATGCTTATTATTCCCAAAATAAAGTATGATGATGATGATGGGGGCCAAGAGACCGCGTTCTTTAGCTGTCCTATGTGGAAAAATTACATCTAAAAATACCGTGTTCCCTGCATGAAACAGTGTTTGCTTTAGAGCTCTCTCTCTCTCTCCCTCTCATACCCATTTTCTAAAATTGCATCTCAAAAACACTACCTTACTATTCCTACATTTCCTAATAATTTACAAATGTCACAACAGGATGCAGGGTTTATGTAGCAGGTTTGTTTTAACACAGGGCTAATAAAGTAGTTTAAAAAGAGGACCTTACTTTGTGTGGATGTGAAAGTTGTTTGTGGTTCCCGTGTGTTCATAGTCGTGAATGGCTGCAGCAAATAGTGAAGCCATCACCTCAAGCTCTGTCAGCCAGTGCTTCATACATGCAGGAGAAAAAACAACAACAAATCAATATAAAATGTGTAACAGGGTTCACATACTGTACTGTAAAAGAGACACGATATGTACAGGGTACAGTTGATATAGTCAGTCAGCAAATACTATGAAAACACCCAAACCAACATTGAAATGATCCTAATAACAAGTATGACCTTTTTAGATAGATATGTAGACAGCTCATAGATATCTTTGGATCAAAAACTATTAAGAACATTATATAGTAGACACTAAAGTTACATTTCGACTTGATGAAAGCGCTAGATTAAAAGTAAATAGATCCTTCATCTAGTGGTGCATGAAGTTAGTTCAGGCGTTCACCAAGATGATTAGGTTCATCCTCTGGGGACCATGAATGTCACTACAAAATTTAAAGACAATCCATTTCAATGACACTGTCTTCATTCATATAATATCTTCATACAGATACAAACAATCACAATTATGCATTAAAGAGACTGTTTATAGGACAGCCAGCACCATGGGTTGAATATGCATGCATTATATAAGAGAGTATTTTGCAAAAATAATCAAAACTCTAAATATTCATACATTTACATGTTTGAATTTATATTTTGAGTCGGTCAGCCCATTGCTACTCAAAAGAAATAAAAAACTAACAATAATATAGGAGAATATACAAAACACTAGCCATTAGCCTTCAAAGATAGAATTCAGCGCAAAAAATAAGCGTATGAAAGTAAGCCAAATTTACCACAAGTCCAGAACGCAGCAGCAGGCAGTGCAGCGTCTGAGTGACGTCAGCAGCATGAATGTGGCTGTGGTAGGGGTTGTTGTGTTTGCAATATCCTCTCTCCAGGGCAGACAGGAACCCTGTGAGGCATGAGATTGGTATCTGCAAAGTGCATTGCACAATTATTTGTTCAAAGTCGTGTTTGAAATTTCAAGTGTCAACAATAAAAGCCATAATTTTGTCATAAAGTTGTGCGTGAGATTGACATGGCTAGCATGTGATTTGCACATAATTTGGCAACCTTTTGTTCCAAATTGATAATAAAACCCACATGCCTGATTATATCTGCAACACGCTTTTTCCAAACAGCAGAGGTTACAAAGGCAATAGTGTCACATTACTGTGAGATTTTCCCTCCAAAATGTCGACATTGTTCTATTTGTACCATAATATAATGTATGGGAAGTGCACTTTTTAAGCTACGCAATGAAATCCAAAGTTAAACACCTTAAAACGGCTGTTGAGACCATATCTGGTGATCAGCTCAAAGAACAGAGTCTGCAGAGCGTGATCAGAGCTGGCTGAGTTCAGAGCAAACACGTCAAAGTTCCAGCGGTCAACATCCTGAAAAGAGAAAGTGAAGTGACTGTGTTATTGATGCATACTTCTGGTGTG
Source organism: Eleginops maclovinus (assembly GCF_036324505.1). NCBI lineage: Eukaryota > Metazoa > Chordata > Actinopteri > Perciformes > Eleginopidae > Eleginops > Eleginops maclovinus. The sequence continues at coordinate 13,189,382 of NC_086368.1, read as the reverse complement.
TATATGGTCCTTTTTGTGATGTCCAACTTATTGCACAAACACACGAGCCACAGAGAGATTTATGATTAGTGGAGGCCTACCCTGAGGCAGTTTACGGCCGCAGCAGGTTGGTCTGGCATGGCTGCAGTGTAGGCCCTCTTGAACATTCTGAAATAATGCAATGTTTATGTTGAGTTCAGTCAAAGTTCAGATGTTGACATTGTGCAGCGAACTCGTCTTAGGAGCTGTTTATATAAATCCTCCAAAGTCCCTGTCCCCTTTGGAAAGATGTTTTAAAGAGTAAAGGGGCCTAATGTTTCACAATCCAGTGCAGCTGTCTGTGTTTTTCTGTGGCTTGGATAGTAACAACACTTTATGATCTTATAATAGAGTTATAGTAAAGACATTAAGATCAGTCATTTACAATAGGAGTTTTATAGTATGAGATTACAGTTTCCCTATTTTATTGTAGTTACGTCTCGTAAATAAAAACATATAGCTTTATTCCTAGCACTGTTACTTTTCTGCTGAAACTGCTTTGTCACAGACAAGTATCCTTATAAATAGAACTGAAAAAAAAAAAAATCAAAACTACACAGTGTTGAAATTGAGATCACACCAACATAAGTGTTATTTTACCTCTCCACAAATATCCCAGCCTGCACTGCATGTACAATGCTGCGAAACTTTGGCTTCTCATCTGATCGGCGTACAGGCCGTCGAACCCTCTGGGTGAAGGTGGACGCCAGCCAATCAGTGACCTCTGTAGGCACGCCGTCTGACTGGAGCTGCTGGAGGTCATCTTCAGACTCCAGACACTGCCTGTGAGAGACAACACACAAGCACGGATTGTTATACACATGTTATGAGAGCAGAGTAATAATAACTGAACTAAAGCTTTATATAGGTGTCCAAAATCATATATTTAATGCTATTCTATTTGAGAAACTTTTGGGCCTTTACTCTACAAGTTCAAAGTAACTATTAAAGAGTTAAACAGTTGGTATGTCAATATTACTTATCATAAATATCTACATCATGTTTTTCATCTATATCCTACCTTGATCCATCGTGGTAAACTGCTTCCAGTAACGACGCAGTGAAATCCAGATTTTTTTTTATTTCTTCAAAGTCTACATCTTTTTCCTCCAGCTGCTTCAAAATGCTCCTCAGTCTGTAGAAACAATACAATAAAATGGCTGATTCCCTTTTTGAAATGAATCAAACTGCTCTTTCTTAAAAACAGCAACTGCAAAGAGGTAATAGTGTTGGTGAGAGGTTACTGTGGATTGGCATCAAAATCAAATTAATGTTATGGCTTCACAAAAATGTCAGTGTGAACAAAAAGAGAAAATCTCTTGACACATCGCCAGAAATTGACAGCGCTTATCATTGTCTTGAGTGGGTGAAGTAAGGTATGAGTAGGGCTTCAAAAAGGTTGAGAAATCCTGCTGAAAGGAAAGAAGTGATTTAAATGCCAAGCTGTCCAAACAAAACCAGTGGCAAGGGGGCATCATTAGTGCCAAATGTTCCATGAGAGGAAAACTTCCCATGGTTGAGGTCTTATGTAACCTGCATGTTGTCAAAGTGGGCTCAAACAAAAATGATGTTTTTTTAAAGTCTTGGCTGCATTCTGATCTTGTCTGAAAAAATGTTGCTCAATTTGAAACTTTAAAATCTAATTAGGATAAAAAAGTTGGAACAGAATACATCTCCTGCAGCGTAATGAAAAGCAAATGCTTGGAGCACGTGTCACCACAGTATAACCGACCTGCAGTGTGTAAATGTAACTCATTATGTTAGTAAATCTAAAAGCTTTCATAGCATCATACAGCCCTGAAAAAAAATCTCATCCTTAGTTTAAAGTGGAACCTTTCTGCTTTGATTGGATTTTCTCTTCTCCACAGCTATTTAGAAAAGAGAATAATTTTATCAGCTAACACATTAGTGCCACAGATCCTTTCAATCTCAAAACATTTTGGTTTGCGTACGCTGCCGTGATCAGAGGGATTGTGTTCAAACTGCGCCAGGCCACGCTGCGGAGCCAACTCCTGTGGATGAGACGCTCACAGCTTTTCAAATGTTTATCACGCTGGCAAGGGCTTTCAAAAGCTGTTGAGTCATAAAAATAGCTTGCATCTAAATGCCACCACTCACTTTCAATCTTAAGTAATCTTTTTGATAACACAGTCTTTCTTGTTGCGGCTGTTCAAAGTAGAAGAGCCTCTGACAGGACGTTTACAGGAAATTACCCGTCAAGTGCACTCGTGAAACTTTGTTTATAGAGAGAAATGACAAATCCTCCTTTGGCTCAGACTTTGTTGAATCTACACACTGCATAGTGTCATCCTTACTCAGAGCACTTACTATGTGTTGAAGTGTTTGAATGGCATCAGCTTTGTCAGCACAAATCTCTAAAAGCTTTCTGTGTCTGAGTAAATTGTATTGAGAAACAAAGAAATAAACACAAATTAAAACATTATCCAATTATATCTCATCACCATCAAAACGCTATCTTTCAAAGGCTCATTTTTATGTGAAATGTGTGACAAAAAATAACCCAAAACTCAACAAGTTTTCCGTTCTAAATCCATCAGACACTAATATGTGTTAACCAAAACAAAACCACATGACCTATCACCTCTGCAGCACATTTTCCTCCCACAGAGAAAGCATGAGTAAGATGAGTGTTCATTGCTCGCAGTGACAAGTGCTCTCATGCTGCTAAGTATAGAAAATCTTCTGAGTGTATTAAATATGTAAAATCCATGAAAATGAAAACCAGGATACTTTGCAAGGTATGGATAAACTTCTCATTCAGTGGCCTGCAATTGTGTCAACAATTCCACTCAGGGTTGCTTCACTATCTCTCATCAATGTGCTGTACAGAGTAAATTTTTTACTCGCATATTTCCATCGCTGCAAAACAAGAAAAGCTCCTACAGAACAAAATGTGATCCAGACAGCCTTACTGCTCCCAACAAGGACCAATCACTTTAAATTGTAGATGTAGCATTTTCTGTAAAGTCCTTCAACATTAATAAGGCAGGCACAAAAAGGCTGAACATAGATAACTATGATGTAATCTGTACAGATAATAACCCCTTGTCTTACCTAGAGATGGGGATCTGCAGTCGTTTCTTACGAATTCGAACCAGTTCAGACATTCCACACTCACACTGTGGCCTAATGAAACCCAGAGTTCAATAAAAAAACAATAACAGGACGAACAAGTAAAAATTATTCTGATAAGTTGTAAGCAGAAAAGTTCTCTTAACCACCAGTACAAACTTTGTGTGTCCTGAGACAGACTTCTGTTTCAGCAGCTCTCCCACCCACTTCTGGGGGGACTTACTCCACTTCACTCTGATTGGTTGGGCAGGCCCAAACTGTGTCAGTTTGTGTGTGTGGGTGTGTGGGTTTGTCAGAAAGTGAGTGTGCAAAGTGTGAGTGAGTTGACTTCAGTCATGATGAAGTGTTGACTGCAAGGCTTTCAGGCCGCGTGTACTCAAATCCCCAATGAGAATTTTCCACCGCAGCCGCAAATTAGGGAACTACACAGAGACTCTTTCACTGAAACCCACCAGAGTCCCTCGAACCAAAATACATAAACAAAGCTAGTCCTCGAGAGCCACCCACAACAGCAAAATGGGTGCAGTTCTTAAAACTTAATTGCAAAAAAAAGAGGCACTTTTAAATACATTTTATTTGACTTCTTTGACAGGTTGCCTTTTTGTTTCCCTCATCTGTTTTGGCTCAAACTGATTCACACAATTTGTTATGCAAAATATATATATTTTTTGTAATTTGGTGTTAGAAACATATTTTCTTACAATAAATAAAACTGGGCAGTGTCAATAAACAGTACCAAGGCTCAAATAAAAAAAAGGATTCAAATGTATTTTATTTTTTAACAAATTCCATCTTGGTTTTTTTGAGTCACCAAAAAAAGAAAAGGACAGAAACTTACAAGGTCAGATGAGACAATGACAGGCGTCCATCCACACATATTTAGTTTTAGATCCTAAATCCATTTCTAGTTTTATTTATAGAGAAGCCTATTGTGAGAGCTGTGCAACAACGTGGCCTGCATGGGAAATCCCCTTTGCCTGCTGTCCGCTTCCCTCCCTGCTTGTCCTGCTTTGGCTGCTGGGTCAGACTGGCTCTCATGCTCCCATGCTCTTTGACATATTGCAAAATTGAAGAGAAGTAACATCTCAACATATGATTCTCGATCTCCTGTGTCACTTCATCCAAAGCAATGAGGAGAAAGAGAACAAGATGTAGAAATGTCAAAAAATGACTTACTCTCAGTCATAATGTCATATGAGTTAAAATGTTTTAAAGACAATATAAGACTTATTCATCTAGAGTCATTTTCCTATCCTATAAAAACCTGAAATTAATTTGCTTTTGAGTGGTTGCATCCTCTTACTTTACACTTTAATTTTTTCTTCCATTTGTACTTCATCTCTCACTCTCCCTCTGATGATGACGAACCTCTCTAACCACTCTGACACCAGCCAATTATTACTCACTATGCCCTACGCATAAGAGAGAGAAATCTGACTCTGTGGCACCATAAATCACATAAATGAGACGCTTCTTTGCTTGGGAACTAGATGTTACAGAGGCTGAGGGTGCGGAGGGGCAAAGCGTGGTCATTTTTTTTTTTACAACAGTGGAATCAAAAACATTCTTCACAAGTTTTTTGACTTGAAAAGGCAGCAAAATGTGTTTTTCAGTGTTTTGGAAAAACATAATTACTTAAACTTCTATTGTATTAGCTGAGGATGAATCCTAATGAATTTTGAGGATCCACTGACTTCCCCTTTACCGCCACCAAGTTGAAGTATCAAGATGAATTTAAGCAATCTCAAGTACTTCCTATAAGCACACCATCAGATCAATTTGTAGTTGATTTATTACCAAACTCAAATAATGTGATTCCTAACAGCCTCGGCTGTACTTCCTTTTGTGCTTGTTGGCAAACGGTAGCATTCTGAAATACTAAACTAGTTTGGGCGAGCCATAAACATTTCTTGTAGAATACCAGCATGTTAGCATCATCCTAGCATGTGACAATGCCAGCATTACAATTTAGTTTCAGTCAGTATACATCCTCCCAAAGCTGCTAGCATGGATTCTTGGACTCTTCAAATTTGTTTTTAATATAATCAGAACCACAGATATAACTCCATTCAACTGCATTGAAGTAATAAGTCATTTTTATTTGGGTGAACTGAAGTTATATATCAAAATTGTCCCATTGTGCATACTTTGCAACACTGCCTTCTATATTAAATCCTATACGTTTAACACAATTGAAACAATTATCCCAGAGTGAAGTGAGAAAATGGCTTCCTGTAATTTGGCAGAACACATTTTTTAAGACCACTGAACAGAAGATAAAAAGATAGCAACCTAAGTACTGTATCCAAGGGACACCTCACTGCAAAGCACACCTTTACTGTACATACAAATCTAACTCCTCTGTGTCTTTCAAGTCCAAAATAAACCAAGGATGTTACAGAAACCTGAAGAGTAAGAAAAAGAAACAATTAAAGGCAGCCTTACCGTTCGACTGTGGTCCTGCATGTCACAGCACACAGGTGTCTGTCAGCTGCTCTGTGTATTTTGCAAGTTGGTGTCATGACCTGTAGATCTGAACGCTGCTGAAGACCATGTGTGTGATTGGAAGTGTTAGACACAGAATGAGCTTTGTGCCTCTGTTTGTTCCTGTAAATCCAGCATGTGTCGTCGCTCTGAATGTGTGTATATATAGTGCTGTAGTTTATGTTAATCTACACTGCTCTGTGTTTAGAGTGGCTGATACATCTAGTCCTTTCCTCTGTGTATTTATACTGGATTTTGCAGCAGTGTGTGTGTGTGTGTGTGTGTGTGTGTGTGTGTGTGTGTGTGTGTGTGTGTGTGTGTGTGTGTGTGTGTGTGTGTGTGTAATCCTCAGCGTCAACAGGAGAGGCTCTGTGTCACCATCACAATCAGCAGAGAGTCTTTATATCAGGACTAGAGTTTCCACCATTAACTGTCCTCAGGGTCCTGGGACAGGATTCACTGTTTATTTACATGCAACACACATCATCCCCACAACTATCAATATAAATAATACAAACTGTATAATATTCTTTTAGTTGTAATTTTCTTTAGCTTTTTATCATAAAGGAAACACTTCACTTTAATAGCAGCTATTAAGTAAGCAACATACCCACAATTAATACAGTTTAGAACAGTTTAAACTGTTGTTATGCCCGCTAATTACATCTGTTAACAACTACATTTGAGAGTTTTTTCATGTGCTGTTATTAGGTCTTAATAGGGGGGGGCTGAAATAAAGAGTTACTCTGACATCAAATGTTAGCAATAAAGCACTAGCAGGAAGGGAAAACACCTTTGAAAGTAAAAAGAAATGAAAGCAGCTTTTAAGATCTCAAAAGAAGCATCAGCTTACATATCGGGGCACCTAATGGGCACATGATGAAACAAAAAGGAGCAAACCTCTCTACTGATGTGTGAGTATTCCCTCGGTACACAACAATCATCATACAAAAATCCACAAACTGGATATGTGTTTTGACCATTTGTGCTTTGACTAATAACTTGATATTATTCTTTTAGTTTTGACAATAACTATGTTTTAACTGAATAATATATATGACGGTTGTTTTTCTATTACCTTGGACTTTAACCTTTTATAAACATAGACACTCACACTGTTTATGCATACAATTTGTGATTTAGTAATGCGCTGTTTATGTATCCGTCTTCTTTTTATTTATGAATTATCAACTGTGTATTCACGGAAGTGTTGCCTGTAGTGGGAATCAAACCTCTTGTGCTCTTGTGAGAGGTCTGAATCCCTCGTCCTTAGACGCTGATGCCCTAAATACAACACACACACAAACACACACACACACACACACACACACACACACACACACACACACACACACACACACACACACACACACACACACAGCACACAGCACACAGCACACAGCACACAGCACACAGGACAGCACAGCACAGCACAGCACAGCATAGCACACACACGGATGTGAACATCCAGATCTCCAGCGTGGCAACCAATAGCTGCAGAACACTGTAGGGTGCAAAGGGAGGATACAAGAAAAAGCATGAGGAGGTGTGGTACTCATTGACTCATTGCAAATAAAATAAACATAGGATGATCTAAAATTAGCAAAAGGGACTTTTCGTTGTGCAGACATTACATTTTAACATTAACAAAATGATTTTCATCCAAGAATAAAGGATGGGATGGGGAAGGATGGACTGGAAGCAGATGAGGACAGGTTGTTGAATACAGACCAGAAAGAAATCAAATAGCATGTTTATTGGTTGAACATTTGTAAGATTACATACTATACAGCCTCTTGTTAAAATAATGAAAAATCTTACACCTGTTTTCTTTATGTCATGGCACTGGTGTGTAAAATGTAACAGTGATATATTAACTTGTGCCTGATTTGCATTTAAATTATTCAAGCTGATTTTAGTAATACTACAGCAGTAGAGAATGTATTGCATAATACTGGCAGATAAGCACCATAAAACTTGTCTAAAGTTTGTAAAGGAACACCGAACCACAGTAAGCTATGGTTAACTTGATGGAAATGCATTGAAGTGTATGAAAAAGAGACTTAAGGGGAATAACAAACTAAATATACAAGCACATTAAAATATAGTTTGGAAAAGCCTAGGTTACATTAGAGATATAAAAAAGAAATCCTCAGCCCAGAGTGACAATGAAGTTCCTGTACACCTCTCTGTAGGCATTTCTGAGCAGAACATATGGGAAGCAGCTCTCCAGCATGTCTTGGCTCAAGAACGGAGACACATCCACAATCTGAAAGAGGCAGTGTTGAAAGGGTTAAAACATATCCCAAATAAAAATAAATAAATATCTGCACCAACCCTTTTCATTTCTACTGAAGACATTGATCTTTAGGCCACACACACATAAGAGAAAAAGATGCTTTTGATCGGGACTATTGTCAGCAGTGGATAAATATGCATTTGGTGTCCCTATTTAAGGCAGGACAACTTTGTAAGTGTCAAACTATAGCACCTATGTTATCACCTATGTTATCATTTTGAAGGAACATGTCACCTAATGCAACAATGAGGCTCAATTATGTCATTTTAATTGTTCTTGGAAAAATAAATGGAAGTCGATTGCAGGAAAACACAGACAATACTTGTTGGTGAGATCCATTCATTGCCAATTTTGGGATTTCCTTGGGATTTGTTGACATACAAAAACATTTGTTGTTATAATATAAATAAAATGTGCATGGTGATGACTTTGCATAACATAAAATTACTTCAATATTTGATGAGGATTTGGTTGTTGATCAATTTGTTATGCGTTATCTGTACTTGTGTAAGCGGAGGTCTCTGTATTCTTGATGTGCAAAAACTCCTCTCTATTCTTTTGCAATTTTACATATTAACTCAATAGAGTTTATGAGTGGTCCTTAACGACCTCATTGTTAATTATTCATTTATTAGTGCTTTAATAAGATAAGGGAAAAGCCATTATAGAAGACACTGCAGGACGGCTTATTATAAAGAGAAAACCTCTTAAAGAAGGGTCATAGGTTTTCCCATTAGTCAATTCATAAACCCAGTCACGTCTCATTGTAAATTTAAAAGACATAATTACTATAGTGCTAGCAAACCTACCAAATGTAGGAGCAGGTAGACGGACTCTCGGTTTTTGCTCTCCATTCTTTCCACATTTTGTCCCAACTGAAGTAGAGTGGAGGAAGCCAGCTGTGGAATAACACAAAGTTAAAAAGATAAAACGATTGAAATGTTTTTACTCTGTTGGACTCAAATGGGGCAGGGGCTGGCAGTGTCTTGAGAAAACTAATGTGTCCCAGAAACAAGTTATCTCTTATATTCAATACAATATTTCACAGGAAAACTTTTTTTTTCTTTTATTTATCTGAGGAAGCATCATTTTTTAAATGTATTTAGTTATCTATTTATCTTATGATAAAGGTCGTGTCAGCTACCTGCTCTGTTCTGTACAGCACTTTGGTCAACGTTGGTTGTTTTTAAATGTGCTTTATAAATAGATTGATTGATTGAACCCCTTAGGCTCATTTGTTACATCAATGAATCACAATAAACTGATTCTTTGAAGCCAGAACATATCAATTGACTATTTAAAAATGTAAAAGGTAAGAAACATAATAAAGTGTTTGCTGCTCACCAGGAGAAACTCTTTGAGGTGCTGCTCTATGTTCTTGTTCTGGATGGTGAACATGGCAGCAGCCAGCTGGTTGATAGCTGTAGCTAAACAGTGGATGTTGTTGTTGTGACCTGAGGAAATAAAAAACACAAAATTCAACATCGAAAATAAAAAGAACAGAATAGCAGGTCCTGTAACTTTAGCCACACAAAGGATGTTTTCGTGGCCTGACAATTAGAGAAATGTACTGATCCGTAAAACCTAAGAGGAAGTGTACAGAGCATACTTCCTCAGGCTGAAAGGGTAAATCTATTTCCGACACGCCAATGGAAAATAGAGACAAAGAAAATGACCTGAGACAAACGCCACCTTGTGCTTTGATAGAAATCTTGGCTATTTGCTGCTCTTAATGTTGCAGTCCAGGCTTGGAGCCAAGCTGTTAGGGTCACCAGGGCCACATGCCAAGAGTAACTGTATCAATGCACGTCAGCCAAACTTATCTGTAAACAAAAGTCTCTCAACAGAAACGTGTTTCTCGTTAACCAACATACTTTGCTTTGGACCACGTCAGACGGACTGGAAAGTATGATGCACAGAGATGCTAATAAGTCTAATGTTTCAGGGTGGAGTACCTTCTTTATACCCTATCAGCAGCTGGTGAGTAATGTCTGGAAGAAGAAGCGATTAGTAGTTGGTTCTGGTCTCAAAAGCAGTGTGTAGCAGCTGAAAGTGAATGAATTGATATGCACCTCCATGCTCTCGGCTGTAGAAAGAGTTGGGGTCCAGGGCCAGGGTAGGCAGGGACACAGCGACGTACACCAGCAGCAGACAGGAGAGCTTGTACTCCTCATCAACTGACGTGTTATCTGCAGGTTTTTCCAAGAAAACATTAAAATATGAAAGAATGCTCTCTTCCTGGTGACTAAGCCATAAGATCAAGTGGTCTACAGAAGTGGCACTAAGTGTCTGAGTGTTACCTGTCTGCATACTGCCGATAGCTTTGACGAGGGCAGGATCAATATCACATGAAAAGCCTGCAGCAGAAGCCAGCTCGAAAACATTCAGAGTCACCTGTAAGGTCATAAAGGATTAAATGAAGTGCAGACGCTTCTGCAGAGATGAAGGGCAATTCAAATTGAATGCATCATTTACATTGTCATCATTTTGCTGCTTTTTATTGCTGATAAAAACAAAGTCGGTAAGATGTTGCATTTAGCATCTTATGTAGCAGCCATAAAAGTGACAAACTATATCTGTACTGAAACTAAATCAGCATTGGGTGCCTTTTTTATGACACACAGGTTTTGATCTCGCCTTATTTCTGGTTGCATGCATGGTTGGCCTGTCTGGCTAGAATGTTTCACTGATGTGGTTTAAAGTGAAGCGCTGCAGTGGCGATCACGGCCCCTCTCACGGAGGCATGAGTGGGCTGCTGACGTCTTTGGGGTTATCCTGGTCCCTGCTGTGGCAGTCATGCCTCAATCAGAGGCCAGACTTAAGTAGGGGAAAGGGAGTTCATGAGTCACGGTCACAAAGATTGCTCCAAAGGGAGATAAGAATTTAATTTGGTTGGTACCAAAGGACAGAAACGAATAGTTCTATGCAACTCTGAGATCTAATGTTGCACACTGTCTATTGTGCTTCAGTATATTCTAGATTCCTAACTTCTGGGGGCAATCAGTACATTCCCCAAAGTCTCTTGAGTAAATACATTATGATGAATGTAAATGCAATAATATGTCTTCAACCTAAATTCTCTCACAATATGTCAGACCTGTGAAAATAAACCGTTAACATACTGTTGATAAATGTGATGGGATGATTCATGTGCAGTACGCGTTTGTTTTTTTTTACAGTGTAGTTACAAGCTGTGTTTCACCTTGATGTCCGTTTCAGGAGAGATGAAGTCTCTCATGCATTCGATGGGCCCGAGCAGGTATGGACAGTGCTTATTCAGGACCTAGTTCATTGGATTGTATGAGAAAATAACTGTAAAACCATTTTACAAACTGTCGACAAAGAAAATCAACATCAAGAATTAACCAAATGTTCCATAATCATAAAGTATCATATTCTATGTTGTCACCTACACTACCAGAAACCTTTTCATCAGTATATCATACTAAGAGTTGTTATATTAGCATTAAATGTTGTTGGGTATTACCTCTTTCAGAGAGTCCTGTGCCATGGATCTGAAGGACAGGATCACCCCGATGATGGCCATCCTCTTCAGCACATTCTCTCCACCTGTAGAAGTGCATATGAAAAAGATGAGAGGCTTGCTGCTGGATGTGAAGGATTAAAGCTGTGAGCTCCAGGATTGTACTGTGGGTAATTGTATAGATGTTTTTTGTAGTAATGAATAAGTAAACTGTACTAAAAATACAATATATTCAATCTGAAGTGACTGACAGCTCACATGGTTATTTGCAGTTAAATTATTTCCTTTACATGCTCTAAGAAAATGAGAGAGCTGCTTTAGTGAAAATGACCATGTAATAGTACTTTATATACTGTATGAATACATGTATATAACATATTTATGATTTTTCAAATCAAAATATATCAACACTTGAAGGACTTAAAATGAGGAGAAAATCATTGACAATTCTTTTAGTTATATCTTTTGTTTAATCAATGTTGATGTTACGGGTCTGCCTTCCTCATACACTGTTTCTAATATTTTAAGTAAGTTCATGCCCTCTGTGTAAATGTATTTCTTCAGCCTAGAGGAGCGCTTCAAATTAAAAAGACTTGATATCAAATCAATTGAATAAAGCCCATTCTTTCCTATGTTTGACTTTTCTTTCTTCTTCAAAATTGATTTAGACTGTTTGTTTGTCCTGTGTCTGGTCTCTGGTGTACTTCATTCTTCTGTGATGGATATATAAGTGATTTACAAAGAGTCCTGCGGTAGGTCTTTCTGTATGTCAGTAAGTATAGACATGATAAGGGCTTCAGCTTAGTGAGATTTATCTGCAGCACTCCTCATTTGCTTCTTCTTATCGTTGCTCTTCTTTGTCTGTTTCTTTTATCCCTTAGTACTTTGTGATCTCACTCTGTCAGCCTTCATCACACCTTCAACTTTTAGCAATTCCTTTTCTTCTCAACCCCTTACCTCTCCCTTCACATCTCCCCCTCTATCCATTTCTCACCTGTCAGCCTCTTCTTAAGGTTAGCCATTTCCTCTGGCTTATCGAAGTTGTTCCTCATCTGTACCAAGATGTCCATATTCTCTCTCACCAGTTTCTAACACAGGGGAGAAAAAAGTTCAATAAAACCCCCTTCAGGTGGGAATTATGATGGACAGAAGTCTTAGCTGTGACAGAACTGCCTCTCAGTAAATTCAGAACTTCTCACTTAAATCTTAAGTGTAAAAGTGTGGAGCCTGACTCGGTACAGCAGCAGAAACAGTTTTAGAAGAGGTTCACATGTTTGACAACACAAAGTGTAATTTTTAAGCACTAATTCCCTGCAAAATGAGTAATAGTGTAGATTATCATAATTTATTTTAATATAATTAAATAAAATGTATCTCAAAGGAAACAATTGTGATTTATAAAATCACTTAGAGCTCATGAATTTGACTGTAATAAACACAGTAGCAACATATCCAGTCATAATAGAGGTAAGAGTTGAATGTGACTTTTGTCACAGATAGTTTACGTCGTTAGCAAAAATACCAGAAACAGTTAAATAAAATAAGTCAAGCTAAAGTACCTGCACTCTTGTTTGACTTCATAAGCCTGCAACTACTTTATTCTCTACAGACAAAAAGCCAACTACACAGCTAAGGCAAGCGAGCTAACAACATTAAAGGCTAGCTGGTTAAAAAGCCTCAGCTAGCATCGGCTTTAACGACGTAAATTTACACATTTTTCTCTAGCTGTTGTCTACAATATGATAGGACGTTTTTAAGTTGTCTCCTACTATAATTAATCAAAATGTCTGTGGTTTATATCATAATTTTAAATCTATCTAATAGTATATAAACAGATTATATTTATTCCAGTGTAAACATTAACAAGAGATGGACAGACAGGAACAACTAATCTGAACTTAATTTGAATCCTATGATCTATTGTTAATTGTATTAGTTTTCTTAAATGTTTTTCTCTCCTATACACTGTTTACTGTTCTCTGGCTTTGAAGGTTAAAACAGTCTATTTCTACAGAGAAGTAATACTCATCAAAGGTAATTCGGCAGGTAATTGATTCACAACCTTGAAATGAGCTCATAACATCACACTGTAAACGTACCTTCAGCTCAGTGACTTGAGAAGTGATGTGCCACATCAGGTTCTCACTCAGAAACTTCAGACCGTACGGACCAATTAGCTCCGCCAGGGCCTGTAACTCTGTTCACAAGGTGATATGAATAATTTCGGATCATGATAAAAGGGAGATAAGAACAGAATATTAAATTGATGTCAAGCAGCCAAACGTGTTTACAAAAACAAACAACAGGAACAAGCTTAGGTGGAGCATTTTGTTACCAGTGTGGTGTTTGTGTCTAAAACAAAGCTTGACTCTCTGTCATGGATAAAAATAAGAAAGATTGAATTAGATCTGTGAGTGTAGCTGAATCAATAAGAGAGAGACAACTGTAGCTATTAAAGCTGTCACTCAGCTCAACATCTCTGCCAATATGGATGGATAATGACGCTTGCGGTTAAAATTGGAGGTGGTTAATGGATTGGCGGGTGAGTCAATGTGAGGCACACAGATACCTCACTACAGAGTAAATATAGACAAAAATGATGACATTGTTCGGGGTGTCTGGTGAAGTGCAATGGTCTCCAAGGTAGCATTATGTTAGCATCTCTATTTTTGTTTGCATTAGCTGAAGTGGACTGCATAAAGCCTTAATACAGCTATAATGAGGTCTACAACTCCTACAAGGCAGTGTGGAGGAGTGACAAGAGATGCTGAAATAGTACTGAACTTTACATTAGCCAGGCAATGCCAAAATAAAACGTATAACAGGCAGCATGAGCAAAAAAACACCAGGATCACTTCAGCTCCATCTGCGTGACGTGAAACAGAAATGAACAAGATCCTAAGTATTTGAGAAATGAGTCATGTCTTTGATCTTTGGACCATGATCATTTAACCTTAAAGTACCAAAAAGACATCTCATTTTGATGTTTTTTTCGCTCTTGGCAGGCAAATGTTCAAAATAATCTCCAAAAATCCTTTTTAAAAAACTGCAGCAGGGTGTTTGTTTAACTTGATAAAGTAAACAGCTATATGACTAAAATATTTCCATTACTTGCAGAAATTTCATGAATTTGAAGTTCATGTCACTTATGACTGTCATCTAAATTACTTTGTCCTACAACACAATATGCATTAAAAGTCAGAGTTGATCTTAAAGAAGGTGGAATAGTAGGATTTCTAACTTTTTAAATATAGCTATGATTATTCATCCAAATGCAATGACTGATGTACCATGATAGTCATATTGACATTATGATGGATGACACGGATTAAAATACTGTAATTACGCTCTGGGGCCCAACCTGATATATCTGAAAACTCCTCTGCTCTGAAACTTGGTTCGTTGTCAGTAGCGGTGTTGATGAAGCAGTGCATCGTGGGACAGTGAACGATGAGGGAGCTGCTGGCCTGACGCAAGAGACTCTCTAGGTACCTAAGGTGCAGAAAGAAGCAGACAAAACAACATTTCCTCAGCCTTAACTCAACAGAAGTTTGAATTGAAGAGAGTTTAAGTGAGAAACAAAGAGAAGAGATGAGAGAGACAGAAAACAAAGCAGATAGAGAGAAACTTGGATGTGCTACACTTCCGGTTATGTTAAAGCTCAATGTTATATGTGAATGTGTGGATGTTATAAGGACACTTGCATCAAACAGTAGATGCAGCTATTCTGTACACACACCAGGTTGTGAAGATAGTAGTAATGGTCGGCCCTCCACGTGAGTCCAGTGGCTGTGTTTGCTGCAGCAGGACGTTCTTCACCAGCCGGGTGATGTCCACATTGATGTAGCTGGAGAGGCAGTGCAGGCTGGCTGTATAGGCTCTCAACCCCGCCAGGAGGTCCGAGGGACGGGCTATCTCCTGGGTGGTCTGGTTGTAATTGGCCATTCTCACGATGATCCTGGAGAAACATGTTTAACCAACGTCACTTATCTCAAGGCCAGAGTTGGCTGAGGGCTGACAGATGGGACATTAAAACGGGTTAAACGAGCCATGGTGGCATGGTACTATACTCTCCTAAGGTCAGCGCATTCACTGCTCCAGGGCTTTGCTGCAATTGTATTTATTTTTTGACAGGGCCCTTAATTTTCCCTCCGTCCCTTCCTGACTTAGAGTGTATTTACAATTTTGGCCATGGAAGGACCAATCACTGTGAGCGCGCTGTGACTCAAGGGTGCTAATTTTAGGGTGACAGGGGAGATAATCATCAGCTAAGACAGGGAGACTAAGCAGAGCATATACACGGAAACATTAGGTTGCCCTGGTACCAATCCCTAATCTAAATAACAGTTAGAACTGAAATGACACAGAGCAAGGGAGTGACTTGATGGATCTCTTCTCAGATTTTTAAGTGGGTGCAGCACAGCCTGACACCGAGGTATCTGATCGAAAAGCAGGGTTCATTATAGAGATGGAGGAGACACTTAATGAAAGAGAAGCTCCAAATGATTCCCTTATTGTCAGAGGGAGAAAGAAAACTGTGTGCAAATCTGTGGGTGATAATTGGGGAAAAATGCAGCATGAGATGCCTTAAAATCTTCCCTGAGCTCCGTCACATACTGGTCATCAAGCCCCAGGGAGTTCAGCCTATTGTACAGTTAGTATTTTAGAATTCAAGAGTGAAATGATTACAATATGTTATTGCACTGAATAAAAATGGTGCATCAGATTCACGCACTGGCAGAGAAAATCAATATGACATGGACAATGTGTCTCTTTCACAATGAAAGCTGGCACCCATGTCCATAATTAGCATATTTCTGACAGGAATTGTTTATGGAGTGACGAGAACAATACAACTGATGTAAAATGTAAAATGCTTCTGCTGCACATGAGATAGGGGAAGTAAAAATGGCAAATGTCACCTCAGGGACTTTTTAATGCACCATGAGGACTCATCACATCATCTTCATTTATATATGTATATAAAGATAAGAATTCCCCCCATCCCCGCTCAGCATACTCAGAGAGGCGTGTCTCCAGATAGGAAATGAGGAACTCTGTGGGAACGACGATGTGGTCGAAGACAACAAAGTCACTGCAGATGCTGTAGGAGGCGCACAGCTCTGTCAGCATCAGATGCATCTTGTCCACACTAGGAGAAGAAAGAGGGGGGGGGGGGGAGAATTATTTAGAACAAATATTTTGACAGTGACTGTAGTATGGATGAGCTTTCCTAAGACAAATAAGGTCATAAACATGTTAGAGTTTTGTAAAACATCTCCAACTGAGGCAGCAGGGAGGAAATCTGAGAAAAGGGAGAGAGACAGCATTACAACTCTTCATACCTAATTAGTGAGTATTCCAAAGTAGCTACATACAGAATGTGATCCAACAATGAAAACGCCAACATTAAATGTGCTGCCAGTAAAAATCCATTTTTTTAATATGCTGAGGCATTTTGTTTCTTATTTTTAATAGCTTGATTCATTAGCTGTCAACCCTGACTGATTCAACTTGAAGGGTAATAAAGCTCGAAACAGCAAATGCCTTGTAGGCGAAAGCATTTTAATCCTGTCTAACTGATAACTCCAGGAGAGAAACACATGATGAGGTGAAGGAAATCATTTGGAAATGTCAGCAGATATTAATATGTTTCTAGCTACATGAACTGCATTAACCTACTTCCAACCTTGGAGGAATATACTTTGTGAAATGTTTATTTAACTGCAGTTTGACCAGAACAAGTGCTGTTGATAATGCTTCATGACTCCAGAAATCAGGGATGTAATAATAATGACTATTTTTCTAAACCATCTGCCAATTCAGTGTAGTTATTAAACAATCAAGCTGAGAGATAACTATAGAAAATGGGGGGAAACAAAAGGAAACCTGACTTGGTAACAACGCTCCGGTCTTTCCTCAGGCTTTCAGCGCCTGGTTTCTCTTTCTGGACCTCTCCCTTCTTTGGCACCGGCTTCTTTTGCTTTCTGTAGCGAGCTGCGCTGATGGCGTCTGCACAGTGCTTGGGCTGCAGCTATGGGATTATCAAGTGGAAAAAGGTGTATGCAGAGATGTAGAGAAGAACAGAGAAAAAGAGGAAGATTTCAGCAAACAAATACTACAATTTTTCTTGGATGCATTCAGTCAAAAAGTAAACACTTTTTTGGAATTCTCCTCAAGGGATTACAAAAACAATCCTGCATTATCAACTCCAGAGATGTGGTCCTTGCTTATCATTTTATTCAAATTCTCAATTGTCTACTGCCTGCTGCTAAACCCACTGATGCCAAGCGGAGGCTTGTGTGATTATATTTGGATATGGAGTTTGGTGGAATCAATCTGTGCTACATAATGAGTTTTTAAAAAATACTGAAGTAGCCTTCACCTGGTCATTGAGGTTGCACTGCTCAGCACATATCTCTAACACAACAGTGCTGGTCTGCTTGGCTATCTGCTCCAGGAAGGTCACACATAGGCGTAGACTCTTCTTCTCCATTGCCTCTGTCTAGACACACAAACAAACATGGCATGTGACACTGTACTAAATCTTGTATATAATATGATTACGTTTTCTGGATTTGTACATGCAACATTCACTACAGCTTTACATGATTAGAATGAATGATGAAGCAAAAAATACTTCACTTGCTTCTTCTTTGTCTTCTTTCAAATGAAAATCAAGGGTTTTTGTACAAAGGCACAGAAAAACACACAGGTGTGATTAAAGGCATGTTTTCTCACATACTATCCCATAGTTACGTTAAGGTGGTGGTTACTGTTTACTGTCAAGGGCATATTTTATCTACAACTTTATAAACTAAAGCTTATTTCAATATTCGTAGAAAATGACATATCGCTGTCATGATGCAGCTGGGAACTTGTGTCACCAGTCAAACTTCATGCAGTGTAAGGTGTTTTAAATGCTTCTCAGCTCATTATAAATAACTTCCCTAACACAAAACTGAATACTGACCTCTTCTGGGCAGAGCGGGTGTCCACACTGGCTGAAGTGGGAACAGACAATCGGGAAGGCCATGAGGTAACGCTTCATGGTCATATCCTCACTGCTCTGGGAAAACATCTTCTCAAAAACACGTGGGTAGAAACTGGAAAACAATTAAGAGAATAAGCAGTTAGTGCATTAAAGTATTCAACCTTGTAAGAGAAGAAGAGAGGAGAGGAAAGACAAAACTGACCCCAGGATGGACACCTCAGATGTTTCCTGCAGAAGTTCTTCCACACTGTCCACCATCCTTGTGTGAAACTGAATCATGTTCATCACCTTCGCTAAATCGGTGTATTCCCTTAGTGGAAGCGGGGCCTTGTTCACACTTGTGTAGGCCTAAAACAGAGGTAAAAAACACTTCAAGGTGGCATTTACCAACATTTATAATGACATATGAATATGGTGCAATATATAAACCGTACTACCTGCAATCTTAGCCAATCCAGTCTAATTGCTCTGAAGTCAAACTCCTCTTTGTTTTCCACTGTAGATACAGATGGAAACATCATTATTTAAATACCATTTCATTTTGCGTTTTCAATAAAATAAAATATTGGGTGGTGAACACAAGTAGGATAACCTGCAGGATGTTGTTGTGATACCTTGTTTGATTGACAAAGCAGAGAGGGTTGAGACGAATGAAGTCAACAGGACTGACTCCTCCTCTGGACAAACATACATGTTCTACAGAGGAGAAAAATAGATAAATGTATGAAGAAGAAAAATAAATGGAATAAGAACCTGTACTGTGTATTGTATACAGTATGCCTTCCGGTACCTGTATGGTGTCATTGAGGACCATGGCATCAAACTGAGCAAGGTACTGGATATGGTAACGCTGAACTACGTGGTTGTACTTTGTCATCAGACCTCGTAACTTCTCCATGTGGAAGAGAAGCTCTGCCATCTGACTGTGAAACCAAAAAATCTAATTAACATTATACATAACATATCCCTTCTTATTAAATTTCACAAATACATGTGTACAAAACTCTAAAAACTCTTTTCACACTATAGGATATTACAAAAAAGTACATAGCTTCTGCGCTGATGAGAGACTTAATCATTTGTAGCAAGGGAGCTGCAACCTTCTCGCTGCCAGATTTTAGCACACTCAAATGACACTACAGGCTTTTTCTCCCTCTGCACCTAGGACCTACTTGTCAATGTAGTCCTCGGGCGTCTTTATCTTTGGCATATTCTCAGAGTGTCTGACGAGCCACAGGACCTCGTCACGGGAAAATGACAGAGCCATGAAGACAAACAGGGCCTTGGGGATTTGATTGGCACACAGAACAGAGGAGTTATGATTGCTGTGAAAAGCAGGGTCATTCCCAATAAATCACCCCTCCTATCCCAATATTCCCCAGAGTCCAAGATGTGTTCAGGATGGAAGTTGGATCAAAGCTGCTGTTTTACATAAGTCATGCTATCAGAATTTCATTTTGGATTTATAACACTAAATAAACTCATTTACATTCCTCGGCACAGCTGTCATTCCCGTTACTCTTACCTTTGGTCCCAGAAGTCCAGGTTCATCCTCCAGAACTTTATATAATTCCTTCAACGCTCCTCTCAGAAACTGCCTCCTCTCTCTGTGCATAGCTCCACTGGTAATAACACAGGAAATGGACATGGATATTTGGTCCCCACAGCTCATTTCAAAGCAAATACACATCAATGAATATTTATGACACAAAAATGTTCAAACATTGCATATTGCATAGTTTCCTGTCAGTCTCACCTGTTGAGGATAGCATACTCCCGGCATTCCTTGATGTCTGCAACTCGTTTGCTATATCTGATTTTTAAAAAAAATTGTTGTCAAGGAATATCGACCATTTTAAATTGTTCACAGATACCTTTTCTTATTGCCATACTTGGTATTTGAAGTTGGTCATATCAGGCCATTTTCAATATTTTTTATTAAATTATTGCCTTGGTAATGTTATGTATTCTCTAACAGAACTTACCTTAAATGTCAGTACCTACATTTAAAACAGTTCTGAAAACTATAATAACAAATTATTTAAAAACGAATATATATATATATATGTATACGTATATGTGTCACTGTTGATGTTATATTATTTATTGCAAACATTGAACATTTGCAGCATTTTTGGTTAAATGTTGTTGGATTAGTTTATTTTAAAACCTTTATAGTATGTGTCTGTATTGAGCCTGCTGTCCGGTCTCTTTGATTAATCAAAGAGACCAGGCAAGAGGTCCTCATCAGGACTCTTTAAAACAGGCAATAGAATGAAAGTGGCTCTTAAGAGGATATTTTAAATCAGATCCACTTTGTTAATGGATTGAAATATGAGGGTGTATTATCTGGCACAAATTACCCATTATTGCTTTTTACATGTTCATTCATCAACTAGTAATACTTCTTATACTGTAGCAGTGCAGCTTACACACCCTTTGATGCCGTCGAATAGTTCCTCGGAGACCTTATGTATGTTGAGAACCTCGTCTCTGGTGAGGATGAGGAAGAGGCCACTCCGCAGCGCCATCTTCCACAGCTCCAGAGAGGCCTGGTTTGTGTTTAGGCTGCTGTGGCACAACATGAAGCCGACTGCAAAGAGCACAGACAGCAAGATTTATTAAACAACAACCTGTGGAGCTGGACCCCTCCTGATGCATATGAGAACCGGTAATGCTTCTGAGGTAAAGTAATAATATCTCTACTCATACTGTACTATTTGCGTGTGTAGTTCTTCTGTATCATTTCATTTTTGCTAGGCGCAGTATGTCTCAAATGTGCTTAAGGTACAAAAGTGCAAACAAGCAGAAACGCTGCATATGTTTAATACATTTGTTTGTTGTTAATAAAGAAAACAAATGGCATATTCAGTATGAGTAATACGTACGTATTATCCACCGCTCCATCACCTCCATAGACAGGTATTCACATGCCATCTGTGATAAATAACAAGCCCATTACTCCCAATACATACACATTCATTTCAGCCTTAAATGTGCTAAACCTACTGTATAAAAAAGTCAAACTTATCAGTTAAATGATATGGTAACAACACCTTTATTCCTACACTGTTCTTGTTCTTCCTTCAAGACAAAATATTGTTTTTATCTGCCTTGAAATATTGACCATCATCCCTAAATATGGTAAAAGATGCACATTTATAATAAAGCCCACAATACCTGCCTGTGTTCTCAATAGCCTTGAAATGAGGGCCATCTTTTGCTTGAAATAAATGGTGTCTTTTCAAGATATATTGTTGCCTGCAGGTTCCATTTTTGGCTGTAATAGTGTTTCTAATATGAACAGGCCACAGGCAACAGGGATCATAACATTACACAAGGGGTCGTAATGGCCGTGTTAGAAGACAGCAGTGAGGATGACAAAGGACAGAATGGTGCACGAAAAAGAAAACAGATAGAAGTACAATTTCAGGGAGGATAGGAGAGTGCAGTAGACAATACAATAAATCCTTCCCTAACTGACGATTCTATAACGGGAGGACATGCTACTAATGTTAAATGGACTGTGTCTGACCTTTAAGACAACACATATACTTTAATTGCCTCATTAAGAACCTTTTCTATGCCTGACATCAATGGAAAAATCACACTTTAGACACAACCCCGCTTCCTCTCTCTCCCTCTTCAGAGATAAATACAGGAGGAGAGGTGACAGGAGGGTGGACTCACAGTGTCGCAGCAGGCCGGGTCCAGCATGGCAGCTGGAGCACTCAGCAGGCTGAGGAGCTGGGCACTGCGCCACTGCTCTGCTGGCAGGTTCCTGCGTGGGTAGACCATCCTCAGAGACAGCAAGGCTGTCGTCACAGACTGGGAGAGACATAGAGAAGAAAAGGGAGGAAGTGAGAGAGGGAGCGGGAGAGATGCAGACACAGGAAGAGGGCAAAATGATAGAGATACAGAGAGATGGCAATACTCCACTACGACTGATAGCAAACCAGACGGAGGCTGAAAAGCTGTGTTTTTTGCACATAGGCATATTTTATGGTCCACTACACAGACTAGTGTAACTGTCAGTGTAAAAGCAGTAAATAAAGTGTTGAATCATTTGACCATATGTCAACATCTCAAACATAAAATGCAGACCTTTTGTTAAATTGTTTGCAAAATGTCCTGATTTCTTTTCTATGTCTGCTGAACATAGACTTTTGTTCCTGTATAGTGAGAAAAGTGTTTGCCAGCTGTGCCAACTAGTTCTATGTGTGTTGGATGACAGTGCTCTTGAAGTTTGTTGTTTTAAAGGGACATCAAATATCAACTGCTATAACAGGCACATCTATGCCTCAGATGTTCCTGTTATAGCAGTAATGTCAAACGAGATTGATTAAGTTCATATTTGCTTGACCTTGTCTGACTTAGATTGACATGCAAAGAGGTGAATTATGTTATTGCTCCTGTTTGTTGTGCTTGTACTGTCTTGTAAAAATAATAACTTACTGACTGAAACAAAATGTTTAATTTGTGTGAGTGTTGGGTAACGCATCTGCAATTTACAGCTACTGTATAGTCTTTCAAAGTTGTATGTCTGCATTCCACTGACGACTTTGACTGGCATACACAGAGCTTCGACATCATCGTCATCCAACACCTTGAGGAGGAGCTGGAGCACTGACTGCACGTCTGACCTTGTCACATAACATTAGTGCCCGTCCTCCCTTAAACTATATGGAAAGCCTGAGCAGGCGTAGGGTGTAGTGACATAACAAGACAATAACAGAAGTGTGTATTATTTAATATTTAATATTGTGTTCTCTTAAATATACAGTACTATTTGGACAAGGTTTATTCAATCTGACTGCTTAGTTTATTTTACTGTGCAATGTATATAAACAGTTGCACAGGGAGCTTACTTTTGTGTGAGGGCCAAACTCTTCCGTGAGCTTCTTCCAAGGATGCTCGTACTCCACAAACATCTGGCCCAGCCGTGGGTAGGAGGGGTCACTGCAGGATTTATCACAGTATGCAATTAATCAAGGCGAAGGAAAAGAAGTAAGACATTATAATCGTATATCATCTCTAATACTGTGCCAGTCTAGCAGTCCTTACAGGGATTTTACTGATGATACTAAAGTT
Organism: Eleginops maclovinus; assembly: GCF_036324505.1. NCBI lineage: Eukaryota > Metazoa > Chordata > Actinopteri > Perciformes > Eleginopidae > Eleginops > Eleginops maclovinus. The sequence continues at coordinate 13,165,919 of NC_086368.1, read as the reverse complement.
TGGGATATTACATCCTTTTTTACAGCTTCATTTTTGGGTGGTTTAAATAATGCAGAGTTGAGAGTTCTCGAGGGGCTTAGCCACATGTGTTGTGAAATTCAAATATGATTTTGAAATGTACAGTATGTGTTTGTGTTCCCTGCTCACGTCTCATACTGAGATAAACATCCTTTGAGGAAACAAATAATTATGCAAAGTGGGCGGACTCAAAATGTCAGATTACCACTTGGCACTTGGTAATTCATTTTAAGGATCAGAGAAATGTTCACATTGATTGTTGTGGAAACTCGTAATGGCTTTAATCAAACCACTTAAATGAAGTGTTTGATAATTATTCACTGGATAGCTGCGCTTGGTAAATGCTTACTTAATGCTATTTTGATCAATAGGGATGGGTATATTTCTTTGTGTTGAAATTGTGTTCACCATGTAAAGTCAAATTAATGTAGCGTTTCATGTTTTCTCACCTGCTCCCATTGGTCATCTCATGGGCGCAGTTGAACATACCCACCAGTGCCTTCTTATCATCGATGCGAGACAGCGTGATGATAACAGACAAGTACGTGATGATCAGATCCAAGTAATTCTTGGTGAAGTCAAAGTTAATTGCCTAAAATGAAAATGTCAGTATGGTCAGTGGCTCTGAAATGACTGTTCCTATATCAGTCTAATCAGGACATATCTAAATATACAAAAGCATATACGTAATGCACAAGGAAAGAGATGTCACACAATTATGGTAATTAAAAACCTAACAAACTGAACAGGTGGAGGCTGTGGGCGGTGAGAACAGAAAACACAACCTGCATTAGCAGGAAGGAGTAAACAGCATTCTAGCAGAAGGAATGAAAAGAGACAACTGAGTGACAGCTTGTTATATTAATAGCAGATGGTGTGCCTGATTTCACTGTTTTCCTTGAGTTATATAAAAAAAACATATTGTATACAGTAAACTTACAATATCAAAGAAGCACTGACAGGCATCTATGGTGTTCAGCAGCTCATACACGTGGTCCTAATTAGGGACAGAGAAGGATCGGTTCAGAAAACAGACATTTACACCATGTTAAGCCTCTGAATTGATTTCATACACACATTATCATGTTCAGAGATTCCTGTAGCCTAAACATCATTACACATTTGCATATTTCTTTTTATAACATCATGATTGAGTAATTTTCAATCTTACAAAAACAGATGATGCATTGGCCTGGCTGCGACCTCCATCACAGATGTATGCTAATGTGAGGGGAGGTGAGTGACAAACTGCACAAAACCACAGTGAGTTAACCGTCCTCCGTATTGGGACTAAAATCTGTTATTTCCCTCTTTAGGAATAAGCCTCTCTAAATGTAAATGTATTCCAGAAACCTAAATAGCGGCATAAAGAATTAATTAAAAAAAGAGAATTCATATTATCAGATTTGTTTTTGTGTAAATAAGTAAGACTATGTATATTTATCTATCATCTTTTCAATGTTTGTAAATCTAGACAGTTGTTATGTGGTGCTTCTGTTCCTTCCTCTGAAGCTGTCATGTAGGTCCTTCTCATGCAAATGGTTTTCAAAACTTAACAAGAAAAAAAGACATTATCACCCTGAACTCGATTACATCCAGGAAAGAGTCGTAGTAGCTCGTTGTGGCTGCCAACACTTCAGATTTCTGTCGCTGGATGCTGTTCAGATTTTGCTGCAAAAGAATTATCAGAACTTTGGTCAAGTATTAACAAGTACTAATATGTTAATTAGCTCCACTTTTTTATTGATAAAACCACAGCAGTCATATGCAAATGTTTAAATGAATGGATTATAGTAAATAGTATATTAAAAAAACATGTAGTTATAGCATAGCAAACATAATGAGATATACCAGAGTCCTTCAACCTGCACTGATTTTATGAGCCATATCATAAAATAAGTCTTGTACAGATTGTGTTATAGTTTTAGAAAGCCAGGAGGGGAATGCATGGGATCATAAGATAGTAGTTTGATGATGAATATATAAGCCAAACAGCTTTCTTGTCATTTTGGCCAAATGTATTTTAGTGGATCACACAATAATAATTTACTAAGAACAAAAAAAATAACATGTTGTCTCAAGTACCCAAAACAACTGCATCATTACAACAAAACAGGAAAATATAGTAAAAGCATGTCCATTTCTATAAAGCAGGACAGATAAAATTGTTGCAGTTACACTCACAATGTTTCCTCTGAAGTCAATGTTGGGGAATTTCTTGTTGATGTACTTGATGGGGGTCTCCATGGCTTTATCTGTCAGAAGGGAGAGCCGCAACTTAGGGTCCGCACAGGTCTGTAGCAGAGATTAGAAAAAGATAAAGATGTGAGGATGTGATGCGAACGGTTTGCACATCATACCGTAACACTCAGCCTGATATTTGTTATGTTTCACCCGGGAGGTTATGGCAGTCAAACCTTTCATTTTTAAACACATTTTCATGCCCGGTGGGTTTTCCTGACAGGATTAAATTGTTGTTGTTTTTTTAACATTTTGACTGGCATCCAACCACTGGTTTGCAAAGGTAGGTTGTCAGATGATGAATCCCCAGACTAGCTGTTGAAATTACAGGCAGAATGGGTAATAATTCTCTCCCTGCCCCCCTCAGAAACCCTGAAGGAGACCTTGAGCAGAATGGTCATCACTGAACTGCTCCTCTCAGGCTGACGGTAGACTGCTCTTCCACTTCTCCTCCTCATGAAAAGACATGATACACATGCTCAAATAGGGAAACTGAATGGGGGATGTGTGTGTGTGTGTGTGTGTGTGTGTGTGTGTGTGTGTGTGTGTGTGTGTGTGTGTGTGTGTGTGTGTGTGTGTGTGTGTGTGTGTGTGTGTGTGTGTGTGTGTGTGTGTGTGTGTGTGTGTGTGTGTGTGTGTGTGTGTGTGCACAGAACACAAAACATATTCTATTTTCTCATGAGTTAAACTTCCTGTACAGTATATGACGTTCAGATAAGTGTGGGGTGTCAAAATAAAGCAATCATTCGTTCTCTGGAATCATCATCATTAGTTCATTCCATTAACTCTCTAATGTCTTATTTGACTGGTCTGTTTGGATCTAATCTGATCTGTGAGTTTCACAGCATTCGCTTAAGAATAGCTAAAACTAGAGTTGACTGACAGCTCAGCTCTGACTTCCTGTTTGCACTTCCTCTTTGGAGAAATATGCTCAGTTGCAGTTAGAAGACAGTTCTGTATATACAACAAATAGCCATTGTTGAACAAATAACCTCACATTATTTCATTACAACAGTTTGAGGAAGAGCTCCTTCATAGTTTATTGATTTTGAGTTACAGTGCATTACAATTTTATGAGTAATGCATCCTTATAGATTCTGTATAACTTTTGTGCATTAAAAATAAAGTACATTGAAGTTTAGCTTCATACAGTCATTGTCTATCCTGTATGTTTACTTTCAGATGTATCTTTGCATTGTGTAATGACTTTAATCAGTTACACATTTTGAAAACCAATAAAGCGTAAGCGTATTACATGAAAGTTAAGTTCCCTCTTTCTACCTCCGCTTCCTTAAATCTTCATATGCTCCCTTACCTTTTTAATGTAGTTCATGCGTATTAACACCCCATTGCCTCTGTCATTGAGGATAGTGAGCTTTTCTGCCAGTTTCTGTTGGTAGTCCATGGCTCCAGACACAACAAAACTCTCCCTCCGCTCGAACCTTGGCCTCCTGGTCCTGTGTAGCGCTCGAACCCTCAGAAACAAGTGCACCAAGAGCCTCACCCTGACACAAGGTCACATGGGGCTCTTCGGGGGGGTGGAGTCATGAGTTGAGAGCATACACTTGAAAATGTTTATAAAATTAAATAATAAAAGTTTGAGAGTACATTTGCCCACTTACTGTAACTGGATGTCATAATTAGAGTATCAATGTATTGAAAAAACATTAAACTACTTAAAGTTACCAAATGTTGGCATAATTAATACTTTTGTACTTTTGGATTTATAGCCAGATAAAAAAAAAATGACAGTCTTTAAATCTATATATTTATCACTGACACTTTGATTTGAAACTGGACAAAAGGGATATGTTGCTTATAACATTGGATTTAAATGAGGGGCAAGGTCATGTTTCCTGTCTGTTAAACTGTCATTTTTGTTGTGAATAGTTTGAGCTACACTCCTCCTGCTCTGTAAAAGGACTCCTGTTAACAAGGAAGTTGATCCAAATTATATGATTGTTATTTTAAAAAGTGTGCACTGAAAATATTATACTTTTAGTTTACAGAGTATAAAATATGAACAGGAACAGGGTTGAATTTTCAGACCAGACCTGATACAAAAAGGAATCTCACTCACCACAAGATGTCACTGTCTACTAAGTGAAGCTGTGTGTCTCTGACGGATAGGGGATCAATTATGCAACGGTAGATACAGGTTTCTCCATCCGTTTTCATCTATCCAGGATCATTTGGTTACTAAATGTGCAATAACTCATCCTGGGAACTCAATCTCAAACACCAAAATGTTCTTGGATGAGATGCATTGAACATATAGCCACATGCTAGTTTTTGTTTGACCATCCTTTGGTGTGACTTCATTGGGTCAAAAGAATATTGCATTTTAGGTTGGAAAATTGTTTCAATGTGTTGTTTTGCCTGCATGCTAAACAATAACATAATAAGAAAGTGTCTAATAAATCTTGTGTTTATGTGTAAGCGGTTTTAGAGGCCTGTGTAACCTGGAAAGCGCGGTCACACTACTACCATATCAAGCTATTCTCACATCCAGCATAATTACTGAGACTAAAGTCTTTGTCATGTAAACTAGAAAAATGCACCAAGATATTCAGCAACCAAGTGTCGTTTTCTGTTTTTTTCCCCACAAGTGCCTATTAACTCCTTTTAGTAGCAGGTTCAGTAAAGTGTAAACTGAAGACAGCAGCCTACTGTAGAGCTTAGAGAGAGTAATTTTCTTAATGAGTCACTAAAGTCGACCATAGCGAGCACAGCAGTATAGCAAAGCAATAATTGATGTTAAGTGGACTAGAAGATATAATCTGTTTATTATTTACCTACTGGCATAAGCTCAGAGAGCGGTAGACAAGTTAACAAGGCTGTCTGGGAAAGCAGACAGGAGGATGTGAAGGTGGGAGGAAAGCGGGGTGAAGGGGATGCAGCTTTGTCGATGGAGGTAAAAGTTTATTAACCTCTTACCCTCTGTGAAGAAAGTAAAATAATCTGAATCCTTACCTGACTCATTACGAAAGAGAGAAGTGAATAAATCTGCTTGGTTTCCAGTGCATACTCGTGATTTTTTAATCCAGGTACCAGATGCAAAAGCTGTAGTGGAAACAGGGTTTCTAGGCACAAAAACAGATTTGACATTAAGGCATATAGAGTACATAAAACAACTGAGATCAGAAGTACTGTAAAGCAGTGCTGAATAGACCTTTAATCTAGGTTGGCTTGAGTTTGAAATACATGCTATAGCGACAGGTATTACATGATTTGTAAAACTGTAGAGTAAGATTCAAAATTGAAATATCAAAGATGTTACAGACTTCAACCAATAAACAATGAGCACTGTTTTAAGAGCATTTAGCAACATTAAAATAGCAGTGCATGAAGCTTACTGAACATGTTGGTTCCTGTTTTGGTGCATTCGTTAGTGTAGGCTTATTAATGAAATACTGTATGAATGACAACAAAAATGATGGTTCAGTCAGGATAGGAAGGATCTAAAAAAGAGTCATGCACATGATCAAAATAACGCACAATTATTTCAACGTATGACTGACCACTGTCAACTATCATATGTATATGATTTTATAAGTCTGTATGGGTATTCCACACAAGATTTCAGACAATATAAATATGTAATGGGCTAACTGAGAGTGATCTTAACTTCTTGTATGATTAAAATGGTAAAAGGGGACATATGAAATGGCCTTTGGGACAACAAGGTATTTTTTGCCATCTGTGAGCAGGCCTGCAGGAGGAGGTAAGGGGAATGATAAAGGAAAGGTTCAGGGAAGTACAACTCCGGCTGCAGCCCAGATGTCAAAAGAAAGATGGCAATGCGCATATGCCTGTCTAAAAAATCCAAAACAGGCAAGTATCATAAAAGATACTGTGGTATGATAGTTACCCTTCTATCAAACATATCAGCAGAACTGGTGAGAGTGTTTGTGAATGGTTTTTCAAATATTTGACTCACTTCAGTTCCTTTTTTTTTCTGTTAGTTGCTTGAAGCCGCTAAATCGATACTTGTATTCATTCACTCTAAAACTTTAAAATATCCCTCTGTAGAGGCACTACTTTTACTCAAGAAATGGGACCAAAACATAGCTGAAAGAACAAAGACAGTGTACTGGTATGAAAGCCAAGCAGCAAAAGTTGTGTTGCTGCTTCTTTGCAACTCATTAACCTTCGAAAACTTGCTAGCATTACTGAAATCAGTAAAACCAAATCACGTACCAGCTATCACAAAACAGCTAACACAAAGAATACTTACTCTCTTTTGTTATGAATGCTCTAGTCTAAAAGGTATTAAGGGAGAGGAAAAGATGCTTGTTAGGTCACAATAACAATAAGGTGGGTGTAACTATGTCAGTTAAGGTCTTCTGAAAACAAACATTGTGTGTTTCATGCTAAACATATTAAGTCCATTAAAGTCAGCCTTTACACTCGTAACAGTAAGGTGCTTCTCTGGTGCCCATAGGAAATGTTTTCTAAAAACCAGGAGCTGTTTCCAGAGCGTAGAGTTGACTCGGCTTTGTTGATGAAAGGCAACAATGAATTGATATTCAACATGTGAAACTTACATTTTTGGTCTTCTTTTGAGTTAATTGCAGTCTCACACATTGTTATGTTAATATCAGACACCGGGGCGCATGGGCATATTCCGTCAGGTGGGATAATAATCTGCATGTTTCTGCATTTGTGTATTCGCAGGCTTTCATCAGTCATTTGCATCTCCCTTGCTGTAGATGCATTACACTGGGATACTTCCAGGTGGCCCAACCTATGTAAAAAGGACTGGCTAGGCACTCAGTTTAACTTAATTGGTGTATTTTTGGTAAATTGCGCAGAATGTATCCCACCATGAATGAAAGTGAAAAGTGATAAATTGTGACGAATATTTGTGTTAAAAGGACAGGTTTTTAAGCTGCTACTGATTTGGAACTATCCAAGTAGGGGTGCTGCTATAGCAGCAGCACTTTGGCGTGAGACCTCCTGCTGGTGGCAGTATACAAACTGTTGTCACGTTTGTTATCAAACAGTAGGATAGTAAACATTGCCCCCAATGTTGATATACGAACAACTGTCCTAGCCCTGTAACTATCTTTCAATTTCTTAGCCTTTGGCCATTTAACTAATCAAAGGAAGTGTCATTTCTCTTTTAAAAAAACTGGAGTAAATTCAGCCCCCGGCTATGACATCCTGCACAGCATGTAATTACACATCTAAATGGTTAAACATATAGAAGAGTTAAAAGAAACTGCATTCTTACTTGGCACGTTAGGACATGGTGCAGAGACAGAAAGGAAAAAAACTGGGGATAATGTATAGCCCTGATGAAAAGACTTAAACATCATTGGCGAGCAGCAACAACATCCCATTAAATCTGAACACTTTTACTGCTTACAGGCAGCAGGGAACATGATGAGTGAAGAAACATGCAAGTTCAAATAAACATGACTGATGCTGATCTCCTCAGAATCAGAAGCACTCTATTTGCGAGGTATATAAATCACAAGGGAAACAGGCTTCTCAATCTTATATATTTTTGCGTTTGCTGACTGGATAGCTGCTGTAATTATTCTCCTACACCTAAGGGGAATACAGTCTGTGAAAAGTCTGATCTTTACAGCTGGCAGGAATTAAGTCTAGTGCCTACAAACAAGTGATTTCTATGAGCGTTCTAATAAAACATGTGGTCACAAGCTTTGAAAAAAGATTATAATGTAACATTGGAAATATGTACCCGTATCAGCAGATCAGACTTATACAAGAAGTTACCCATACTTTGGTATAAGCAATTAAAGTCTACTGCATAGAATATCATTTTAAGACAAAAGCGATACACACTTAAATATATGTGTTTTCTACAGGCAAAATAATGTGCATGATAAGCACAGAAGCATTGGATGGGAAATCAGCCGAATTGCTCATGCATTTTCCATTTGGTGGTTGAAGTGGACTATATTTCTAAAAACTTGTTAGGTGTTACATCTCTAAGTATACTGACTATATGCTGTATGTCGTATCTCAGATCTGATTTCGAGGAATATTTAGTGGCTAAATCTGAAAGACAAATTCAGAGGTAAAAAGTGAGTACAGTAGAGATAAACAATTATAGAGCTAAATTACATACTGAGTGAAGTGCCTGAATAAGTTTACTAGTAATGACCAAATTAATATCCTGAATGTTCCTCAGTTATTCCTGCTGTTTATTTAATCAAAGGTAGGTATTTAGGGTCTGAGACCAGAGGCCGTTGAAGACCCTATTGAAATTGGTTGTTCGCTTCGCGAACGACGTACCACCAAAGGCCGCACAAAACAGGGAAAAGGAGGGGCAAAAGCCCAGTGAAGGGGTCCGAAATCATATCAACAGGGTAGCCCGCGTCACTGGGCACGAACATTATTGAAATTGGTCCGATTATTATTATTATTATTATTTTTATTTTGCGTCTTTGAACGCAAATTTGATCCCCGCAACATATGTGAAAACTCACGAAAATGTGCCAGTGCGTCAGCGCTGGTGAAAATAGACGTCTGAAATTGGTTTCGGAACTTTCCGATAAAAATTGCGTAGGCCACGCCCACTTCCGTTTTTAACGTTAACTCCCCCTACTTTAACTTTCTCGGAAACGAACGAAAATCGCTACGCATATCCAGGGTCCGGAGACGAACAAAAAAGCCTCATGGGCCTGTATGAAAAAACGTACAGGAAGTCGACCATTTTGAATACTTGAACGAACTCCTTTGAGGGGCCTTGTCCGATCAGCTCGAAAATCGTCGGGTAGCGTCTTGAGACATGGGCGACAAAACGATATCACGAAATCTAACTTTTTTTTGCACGGCGTAGCCGTTATTTAGCGCCAAAGTTCGCGTTCGTACGATTTTCGTCAACCCCTCGCCATGGAACACGATGATGTCATAACTCCAACTGACATGCTCAGAAAGTCACCAAACGCCACATGATGGTTAACACTGCTGCCCTGAACAGCTCTACGTCAAAATTTACGTTACAAAATGTGGCGTTGCCATGGCAACGCATCCCATGCCATAAAACACGATGTCGCTGTAACTCCAATGGACACAATTCGATCGACCTCCAATCTTCGCCTGTGTGTCACTGGTCCATGCCTCAACAGCTCTAAGCAGAATCTGCGATCTCACGGTCAGCTGTTGCCATGGAAACCGCAATGCTCGCCATAAAACACGTTGTCATTGTAACTCAATGGAAAATCGTCCAAATGGCACCAGACCTCAGAATATCGTTAATGGTCCGGCCCTGAACAGCTCTATGTTAATTATGGGATGTCATCATATGCCCTTGCCATGGAAACGCAATGCTCGCCATAAAACACGTTGTCATTATAAGTCAATGGAAAATCGTGTTAATGGCACGAGACTGTAGATAATGGTGACTGGTCCGGCTTTGAACAGCTCTATGTTAATTATGGGATGTTACCATATGCCGTTGCCATGGAAAGTCAGTGCTCGCCATAAAACACGTTGTCATCATAAGTCAATGGAAAATCAACCAAATTGCACCAGACTGCAGATAATGGTTACTGGCCACACGCTGACCAGCTCTATGTTAATTATGGGATGTCATCATATGCCGTTGCCATGGCAACACGTTTTTCTCTTAACTCCAGTTAACATGCTCCAAATGACCTAAAACGTAACATGTTTGATATTGATGCAGCCCTGAACACATCTAGGAGTATTATGGGATGTCATCATATGCCGTTGCCATGGCGACAGATCATGTTTGTGTTAATGCTGTAACTCCCATGAATGTCGTCCGATCGGCCTGAAACTTCCCGCCTTTTCTAATGAGTGACTCTGGAAAACACATGCGTGACACATGTCGACGTTGTGACAACATCCTGCCAGCGTCTCAGACCCGCTCATCGCTGCTTGCAGCTTTAATTATGCTTATTATGCTGATACTATTTATAGTAACAGAGTCTTTGTGGTTGCAGTATTAATAGTTTCCACAGAATCTCTATTTACAGTTTTAAAAAATTAAAGGAATTCCTATTACATACTATTGTTTATTACAGTTTCCTGTATGTTGTCACTATCTGTCAGATGGTTTCTCCACGTTGAGTCAGATGTTTTCTCTACTCAGGTTTTCATGGCAAACTGACAGTGGAATGCAGTAGCTTCCTGATGCCAGAGAAGGTGGGATGACAGTGAGGTGAGAGAGATTCAAACTGAGAAACATAGAGAGAGAAGAGAGAGAGAGAGAGAGAGAGAGAGAGAGAGAGAGAGAGAGAGAGAGAGAGAGAGAGAGAGAGAGAGAGAGTGCAGGCCATACAGCTGGAAGGGATGCAACATGAGAGTGTGACTGAATGACCTAAATGACCTGAGCCTGGTTTCCTCAACTCAGGAGGAGTATACCTGCAGGACGCCAGAACTGCCCTCCTACTTTTTCCAATAATTACTAATGTGAACTGAGGTAAAGGTTGGAGAGACTTATGACGGGTCAAATGTGCATCCAAGTACAGTCTTATACACACTCCACAGAGGGAAATTCACAGACTTGTAAATCCAATAAACTGGCAAGACTTCACACAGACAGCTGAGAGAAAGAATGAGAAGCAGGCACATAGACAGAAAGACATTATAGTTGCAGGTCTGGGAACTGAAATAAAGGGGAGGGGAGGCGGTAAGACTTTTGAAGGATGGAGTTAGACAGTAATCCCCTCAACTAGCCAGGGGTTCAGCTACCAACTGTTTGTTTCAAATTCTGTCTGAGAAAGTGACCTGTAAAGCTCAGTCAAAACGTTTTAGTTATTAGAGACGATAGTGGAAAATATATTTATTTATACAGCAAGGGAATGATAAATCAACAAAGTTGATAGTTTGAGCATATTCATAGCAGAAGCTGTGAAATGTGTGGAATTGCTCAATGGTTCCCAATGCACAGATGGTAAGACTATCAACTCTGGTAAAATGTCCCAAATACAGCACAACTGTCATGTGATAGCTGCATTGCTGGCCCCACTGTATGCATGATTCGCACAACTCCAGAAGACCAAATATAAACAGGTATTGATAAAAAAAAAAAAAAACATCAAATCAAAAATAATCTAATTTAACTTGCCCTCTACAGTATACAGTACTACTAGAAACCCAATTAACATAAAGACTTGAGTTATAAAATAAAATGAAAGCCAGCACATAATGTGTAGGAATCTCTTCAAGTGAAAACATATATTACAGGTTTGTTTTTCATTCCAGAAAAATCCCCCCCCCCCCACCCGTACCCTGCTTTGCTCTGGCATCTCTGATAGCCTGTCAGGGCTCATTTAGTCAGGGTGTGTCCCCTCACTGCACGTTGAACTTTTCAAAGACAAATTACAGAGATATTAACAGAGCGGTTTCTTTTACTGTACTCAGAACACCCCCAATCTCGTTATATTTTCCACCCACTTCGTCTCAAAATAATGTTGTGGCTGCCCAAACAGGATCATGCAATAGCTCAAAGTCAATTTCAGAGGAAAAAGCAACAGTGCTGTGCTTATGAAGGGTTAAAAATATTTCGGGTGCCATAAAAAAGGTTGACTTAACTACTGGTCAAATGGCAAAGCCTTTTGCCTCACTATTGTTGTAAAGTGCCTCTGAGGCTGATGTTTTTAGTTTTACTATATTAATAAGATGGCCTAAAATTGTCAAAGCCTCAGTGAAAAGAATGCAAATTGCTCACAGACGGCCTGGCCCCACATCGGAAACAGGTCAGCGCTCTGCCAGTTGCTCAGCTGGCAGCACAGATTAAATAACAGGTGGTTTCATTTGCACATTTTTCTCTTTACCTCTGCAGTAACCAACAATCCGATTCTTAGATTATATTTTACACTGACTGCACTAATCACAAATATACATAACATTTGATTTTGTTCATGAAGCGTGCTTTACAGTAAGCAGGACTTTGATTTATGCGCAACAAAGTCGGTAGTTGTTTCAAATATTGTTTTCCTGAATGCTTTTACGATTTTTTAAATGATTAAGGAGGAAGTTGATATTTGGTATGAAAGAAAATAAATCAAAGTAGGAGGAGCTTACAAGATACAAAATAAACAGCGTATCAAATGACTGGGCCAGGGGAGGGGGAGAAAGGCAAAAAAACTGGAATGTAAAGAGTGAGAGGGTGGGAAGAGGTAAAAAAATAACTAGGTGACAGGGAGGAGGCAAACGTGAAAAAGGAGGTGAGGAGAAATTCCTTCACTGATGTGGGGTTTCCTCCCTGAAAAAAACTGCTCTGAACATGGAATGTAGCAAGTGACTGAGGGAGTATAAGCATTGTGGATGTTTGTGTTTTCTTATAGGCTTTTTACGACACTTGGCATCAGTTCATTTAGAAAAAGCCGAAAGTTCCATTCCCCGTCTCTCTTCTCAATCTTCCTCTCCTGCCTGCCAGGATTTTCTCGCCATGAGAGGAGAGTTAAGGTGTGCCAAAGGCAAATAGTTCTAGCAGTCATGCATCCAAATGTACTCGGATATACAGCAGGGAGGCTCCCTTCTTTCAAAAAGTAAAATAAAAGCTTAAAGTGACTGTGCAGAGGATGGCAGTAAAACGGTCTTTAAAAAGGTGGCAGTTTTACTGCTTCTAGGTCCTCACTCATTGGTATGTTTTCATTTTTATAAAAACCTAATGCCTCTTTTCAAAACGTTTATGGTTTATGTTACACATTGTTCCGTCTTTCTGTCATGTCTATTACAGGTGATTCCCAATATGTTTGACTTGTGACCACTTTAATGGAAAAGGGAATAATGCAAGCCTATATTTTCTATATTAACTCCAAAAACTGTTATTTATTTTATTGCAATCCGACATACACAGTGTGTAATACTCATTATAATAATAGAGTGTAGTGACTCTAATATACATAATTCACCTCCTTCTTAAGTGTGGTTCTACACACGATCTCCACAAGAGCATCATATATGTAGCATGCACGGCTAGAAATAGTCCCGAACAAATGCATGATTAACTCCAAATAGTGCCCAGCTGTTAAAGAAAATGATTGACTCTTTAAGACTTTTGTACATTTTTGAACAATGCAGAAGGAACAGTGGGCTCAGTACTGAGAACCACAAACAGGTTGGGTAACGAAACACATTTTAAAGATATACAGAACAAAAATATGGAACAACGCCACCCTTATTGTTTAAAACAAAGTTGTGGCTTCTTTAGACCCCTCTTAAATAAAAAAAGAGCGAGTTTTCCCTCTTTGGTATGAAACCATATGAAGAATGTGCCAGAAATGAATACGACCAACTGCTCATAGAGACTGCTCTGTGTATCCATGAATAAAAGTGTCATTACCCCCACCCTCTCACTCTGTTCGCACCTGTAGGTGGCGCACTCTTCCTGGCTAGCTTTGGTTGAGCACTGCGGCTCGGTACTGAGACCTGTGGCTCTTGCCCACTGTCTGCTGTCTATGAGGCCATTGTATCAATGAGGTAAAGATAGCATCTCTCAGTAGACATCACCTCCATAGACACAGAACGCCCAGTGTTCACGTCCAACCGCCCATGAATGAGAGCTCAGCGGCAGGCTGAATCTTTGCTCTGCTCCCCTGACAGGTCTCTTTACTTTATTTCTGTTTTTTTTCTTCTCCCTGTGGTTACCCCCTTACCCCCTCACCCCCTCATCTCTCTCACTGTTTGGCTCTCTCTGTCCTAATTACACCAAACAGAGACCTCAACACATTTATAGCCTCATCATCTCTCACCCTACTTACTTAGCTGTAATATGCTCACACACTGTTAATAATATACAATAAAGTCAAATAATCCTTATAATAATTTCACCACAATTGGTTTGAGGTGACAGGATCACAGATGAGTGGAGGCACTGCTCACTACTTTGACCAGGTGGAAATACCACCTTTAACCTCAGACTATGATTACATCAAGTATTTGGTCTTCTGCCATTGTATCAAGAAAAAAGCTGACATGGCTATCCATGTGTTTCTATGGCATCTGTTCTCTTGACAGTGGAGAGGTCATATAGTGAGCTGAAAGTCGGCCCAGGTGTGTATTAATCTGTCAACATATGTAGATGGCCGCTGATGAGGCCACGGCAGGAGGGAGGTGAAGACTGACGAGGTAATTGTGTCTGTCAGACTGCGAGATCTCTGCCTGCTCTGGTCTCCACGGTAACGCCCAGGGAAGCACATTTAACAGGCAGCTTTCCAAATGAGTCGCCATGAACTGGATGATAGACGGCATCATGTAATCACATTTATATAAAATACGGAAATCGGAGGATATATTCTACAAATTGTGATTTCACTTTTCCGTCCTCTGCTGTCTATTATGTAGAAGGCCTGAACAGTTATTCAAAGTTCATTAAATAAGCTATCTGATACGATTTTCTATGCAGAGCATCTTCCTTTTCAGTTTTTATAAAGTGGCCATGAATGTTTTAAAAAAAAGGATAAGTTAGCCATTGGCCAACTGATGAAAGCTGTAGCATTTGCAGTAATACAAACTAAGTTTCTGTGGCGACAGTAGCAGAGCAAATCAAAGGTAGTGCATTATTAGCCGTGGTTGGTCAGGCAAAGTTAATGCTACAAACTCACTACTTAACTTGTGTGTGGAAGAAAAAGGTGAATTTCAAACATCACAACGTGAAAAGGATTCTCAAACTGGATAACTAAAGGATTTATTTTGTATTCCTACAATCAGCATGATAAACGTTACTACACTTAGGTTAGACATTCAAAGTACTTGATCAAAGTTACAGTACAAATAAATGTGGTGTTGGTTTAGTTTTCAATTTTGAACCAAATTGTTATTGATTTTTCATTAAGATTCAGGACTTAAACAAACAAAACAACAACCCTCTCTCCTATGACATTCTTGGCTAGCAAAATTGATGTCACTTGAAGGTATTTGCAGGCATCAATTATGTTTCCTTCAAAACCTGTTAGGTAAAGCAATATAGTAGTAAATAAAAGAAAGTTTAGTGACATGGTTGAAATTTTAACTTTCCAAATTTTGGGCTAATCTGCAATATTCTAAATTTGTTCCTTCCTGGAAATTCTGCCTGTGGTTTCCCTTATAACACTAAAGAGGAACTGTTGCCGGGTAAACTGTAGCAGGTTTTAAGGTAAGCTCTGTCAGCCAGGACCGTACATCTGTTTTTGTTCTGTCATTCCTCAGGTAATTCCTGAGACCCAGCCCAGCTGCACTTACCCCATCCATCCCCACCACTATTAAGTGAAATTACCACATTCCTTTCCCCAAAAGTCTAAAAGTGAATAGAATAGGATGCCAGAAGAGACATATTTTTAAAAGTGCACAGAAAATACCTGCAAATAGGAGAAAGACCTAGCATTGAGTTATAGGGTGATTAAGGAGGTTAAATACTGAACACAGACTACCAAGCCCTCTGTCAATGAGATGGTTTTGTGTTTTTGGCGCAGTTTTTTAAAATGTGTTGTGTGTTCCAGTATCCATATAAATGAAATTATACTATAAACACAATGTTGACATATTATTTGACAAGGTTTATTATAGTAAACCTGATAGAAAACAATGGCTTATTCGTGCGTATGGTAAACAGATAACCGTTTATCTAGAAACCATGTTTTTTCCACCTGATGATGTACTCCAAATACTCCACTACTTTCACCATCTAGTACAGAGTCTAAGCTTGTTAGTGTACAGTACAGCTCTTTTACTGAAAACAACTCCCTTCTAGAAATGACGCTGAAAGGAACAGGCAAATGTTATCCATGAAAGAAAACTAACTCTTAAATTATTATAAAAATTGCCACTTTTAAACATCCATTAAAGTTTACAGACTAATCTTCTGATAACACTTTGAAGAGTGTCACATGGTGAAGGTCACCCTTTAATATTTACCTTTGAAAAAATATTGAAATGTTGCACTATTCCCAGCAGTTACTAGGTTGAGTAACTAACAACTGTTAGAATCTGGGTAAAAATGTGTAATGTTGTAAAAAAAAAAAAGGGTATTTGATAATTGAGGCAATTATTTTTGTTGTAAAAAGGTTAATACTCATGGACCCTGCAGTAATAATGGATGTATAGTAATATATATACAAAAAAGGGGAACCAATTAAAGTGATGAATATCTGCACTCTGTAAACAAATAAAACATTTCTCTGCTATGCTCTGCATCTATTTTTCAACTATTTAAACACTGTATATGGAACAGTGGTATTATTAGGGGAACAAGGTTCACACAAATGACATCATCATCCTTATAGGCTCCAGGACTTCACACACTGACAGCTGAGATATATTGATCTAATTAGTTCCTCTGTGCTGGCAACTTTGATCTCACATCCAATTACAACACACACACTTTTAGAGAAATAATAGAAACATCAACATTCGTGGCCTTCAAGTTTCTCCAGCGCTGTGGGCAGCACTCCGGGACAGACAGGAGAGAGAGCAACATCTTCCCCTCAGGAAACAGGATGTCCGACTCTCAGCCCAGAATCAGGCCCTCAAACAAAATAAAGTTTTTCAAAACACAATATGGGGCAATCGGAAGCTTGTGGGCCACCCAAAGCTGTTTCAACCTTTTGATCATCCCTTCCAAGTTAAACAAACTTTCTGCAAATCCATTCATAAGCTAAAGAGGGAAAGACTTTGCTTTGATAACAAATATTATGTAAATTCTGAACATCCTGTTATCAGTCCTGTGATCAGACTGAGACTGTATCTCATTGTTGCTGCTGTCTTTCTCCCTTTATTTCTGAGACAGGTAGAGATTGCTATGTTATCTCATGTCATTGCCGTACAGACTGTGTAATAAAGTGATGTTATAACTGTCCGTAAACTTTAAATCGAGATTGTAATCTTGCATGGTTTAATTGATTTTTTTGCATAATTATGTTTATGTCATTTAGCTTTTCATTTATAAATCTTCAAAATTGTAATTATTGTATGCCAATGATTAGGGCTCTTAATATGTTGCCCTTGCCAGTGATTTGAATAACCCACCCCCAACTTTTGTAAAAAGAAAAGGTGTTGCCTCAAATAACCGATTTGAGATGATAAATACACAAAATGTAAAGGTGCATGAAGTAAAGCGGTTATTCACTAATACCCAGGAACATTATAGGGAGCAAATCCAGACTAGGTCCCCCTGGCCTCCAAGACCATATGATACCCCTGCCCATAGAGGAATACGTTCTGGCCTTTCATTTCCTCCCTGCTCTGCCCTCTGTGATGCAGATGCCTGGTTCCTCTCGCCTGTGTGGAAATCTGAATCTATGGCTCACAGCAAGCAGATCCTAATCCACAGCGGCGGGGACCTCTCCCTGCCTGTTGTCTTTGCAGATTTGCCCCTTGCTCTGTTTTCAGTGTCGGGGAGGAAACGTTTTCCATAACTCGGGAAAGGACATGAATGGTAGCTTTGTTGGTTGGTCTTCATGTTGGTTTGGTCAGGTCTTTGAGCCCCCCTCCCATCACCACCACCACTGCATACCCCTAACACTCATTACCAATTTAACTATCCATCTCTTACCTCATTGTTTTTTTTACTTCTCTTTCTTTCTACCCAATCTGGTCGTTTTTTTCTGGATCACAGGAAGAAGTACAGGGCAGGACTGGTGGAGCTTTGATGCAGATGGGGCCGACTGAGAGCATGAGTAAGATCTAAGAGCCTGAGCTCAACAAAGGATGCTCAGTGCTGCAGGCCCGGCCAACTTCATTTGATGAAGAAGAGGACAACTCTGTTTTCATCTCCCATATGTCATTTTCAGCACATTCTTGAACACGCAAACTCATGTTTGATTTAAAATCAAATGCAGAGTCTCTTTTAACCTTTGAACCGAGCCATTACCCCCTTTCCAGTTTTTATCTTCCTATTTACTGTACAGAAAAGCGGGTGGTATTGATCTTCTCATTTAACTCAGGCAAGAGGGCAAGATAAACTATTTCTCAGGATGTCGAAGTACAGAAATTAAGTACAGGTAATGTTAATATTTTTGGACATAGCTTCAACTTATTTTAAAGAAGAATGAAAATAAAAAGAGGAGTCATTGGTCTTATATATAGAACAGAAAAAGAAACATATGTTTCACAAATTGTTCAACACCTAAGATGCTTTGTCAGTGGTCAGAGAGGTCAAAGAGGCGACCTCTGTTTGTGGGAGGGCCGGCGGTATCCAGGGATTTTGCTGGGAGAAGCATGACTGATGCGGAGAAAGGTTAGTGGGAGACAAACAGAGCCGAGGGTCAGTTTGTTTGGGATTCTTGAGTGGAGATAGCAGTTCACAAAGCCTTTCTAATGGAAACCAGCTGACCACTAATAAAGCTATAGCCAGGCTGGGGTATTTGCTTTTGTTGTGGACCTTTAGAGGAGGGGGGTTCTGTTTATTGTGCTTTATTCTCCCAAGCCCCTCAAAAAGAGGCAAGAGACATTTATACAGGGCTGAGTTTACTTTGAGTCCAGCGGACTTTATCGAGCTTTCCTATGAGTTTTCCCAGAGTGAGAGATTTGCTGATTCTCCATAAAATCAAAGCCGACAAATCCCCATTGATTAGCGGACTTTGTTATAGACTTCGAGTTTTGGGGTTCTTTTGATAATCTGTTTCAAGACAGGCTGGTCTAAACTACGTTCCCAAATACATTTCAAAGGAAACATATTTTATCCTGGATCTGGTTTTGAGCTTTTGCAGGTACATTTCTAAGGTGTAGCACAGGGTGGAGGGGGTGGATCAAACACTTGAGTTTCATCCAGGAGACCAAAGTTTCAAAAATCAATGACTTTTCTGAACTTGCTGATTAAAGTCTTAAATAAACTTAAATAACAAACACATTTCAAGCCATCAATGATATTAATATTAATGTGTTGCTTTAACATCACTTCTTCACACCATTAACCATAAAAGACGTAAACCCTAATCTGGGAGAAAATAGGTTCCTTGTAATTGAACAACTACTTAAATTGTAATAAAAAATTAGATTCTATGACTCTTTAATTTGTTTGTGTAATAACTTTTGCATAGTTTTGGTCAGTTGGTTATAAGGCAACATACAATGTCAGTAATGTACTTTAATAAAGTGTGATAACATAAATGACACAACCTTCATGAATGTTTGATTGCTGGACTGTTAACATTACACTACATTCAGCTGAATGAATGGGCAACTGAGGGCTAATCAAATTAAATACATTGTTAGTAAAAAATAAATGATGTGAAAGTACTTATAGCAGTTCTAAATTCTACTGCTTGCATCAAATTAACTATAGATAGGAAAAGTGTGTGCTGACTGATATAATAATAGTGGGAAGGAGATAATATAAGTGGGTTAACTTTTTGTATGCTCTATACCCCTCTCTGAATTGTGGGATAGGTCTGATTAACTGGGTAAGAACCTTTCTGCGGCTCATACAAAATCAACACGGAGATTGTGTTCAGTTTTGCAAAGAGGCAACTGATAAAAGTAGAATTAGTTTCCTCTCCAAAGCTGCACATCTTTTATGTTTGCCCTGAAGAGAGAGAAAGAGTGTTTTGTTTGGTCTGAGCTTCAGATGTGCTGCAGAGCATGTCGGTATTCCTTTCAGAAGACGCTTGATTAATTTTTGGAAATGATCCAAGATGCTGTAGGTGTTGAACTGGAATGGGAGAGAGTTTTCTCTAAATAAAACATACCATACACAAGGCTTTGTACAGGCTTTTAATCACTTCCCAAATAGGATAACACAAACTCCAACAAACACAGAAATTAGTCCAGAAATCCGTAACAAAAGCTTGTTTCATCATCTTCAATTAATAGCGAGTTCTCATGAAACATAAATATTGAGACTAGAAACCTTGATGCAAGCTTCAGAGGAGCTGTTTGTTCCTCACCATTAAACTGCTCGCATTTCCTTTGTTTGATTATCGCTGCCTTCACTAATGTTATAGTTTTATTTGATCCCTCGCCCATAAGAAATATCTCTGTACAGTAACTGAGCTTGTTTTTATAAAGAACAAGAATATTTAGCCAATTTTCGATTAAAATAAAAACATAAACGACCTGGAAGACTCTCTGGAAGACTGGTGTGAGCATTGTAATAAACTATATAATAATTGTAACTCTATATGTTCAGTGCTGTCTACAACATACGTCTTCACTTCCCTGTGGATAAAGCAAAGACTGGCAAACACACTTTAATGACAAATTTGTTCATTCATGATTTTGGGGGTCATGCCACTGCAGTTAAGCCTCTCAGTCTACCAATAGGAACACTGTAATAAAAAATGGAAGCTGTGCCAGTGCTTCATATTAGAGATGTAACTTGCAAAGACCATGTCACAAATGAAAAATGATGTAACAATGTTTTGATGTATGAACTAATAGAGCAGCTCACAAAAGTATAAAGCGCACAATGATGAAGTAAGACAACTGTTAAACAAATTAGGCTCATATTGGTAGAGCCATGATCAAAGTTACTACATGAAATAACAGTAAAGAGGAGACACAATTGAACTTTATCTTGTGCTCAGCATCTTATAACACTTTATTTGCTTCAAAGTACAACCTTTTGGGTTGTTGTTAGGCTGACAATTAAATTAATAAGAGCGAAGAAGAAAGTTTGGGCAAGGGAATTTCATTTGAATGTATCAGCCAATGTGTCGAGTGATTTGTGGATGTTGTGTTGTTTTACACAAAGAGACACTCACTTTAGAATACTGCACCAGCTGGGATCTCTGCTTCTTCATTTCCATTGGGAGCCTTCTCAAAGCCACTCTGCTCAGGGCTGGAAAATAAAAACAGGGAGTCATTGTTTCACTTCGGGCTGATTGATGTTGGAGTTATTATAATGGGAGTCCCGTGAGAGACATAGACCCTTACTGAGTTGAAACCCTCCCTATACACTTTTATTCCTGTTTGCATATCACACCTAGAAATGTTGTGCAGCAACTGGCTTCTTCTTCATTTCACTGTAAGTCTTTCTTGAAATTGTACACATTACAGATAGGCCTGGAAAGTGGTAATTCAGCTAATTCTACTGCGTCAGACCCTTGGATAAATAAGACCTTGTTTTGCTCAGTATTGACACAGGGCTGTTCTCTGCTTGCTTGAAAAGCGTTCACTGTCTGTATGAGGTGAACACTTCACAATCCAGACATTTACCTACCTGAGCACTGCGTAGTTCCACCTCCACGACCAAAGGATCAGGACATATAGAGAACTCTCTGTGGAGAAAAATGTGCACCAGGCTGAAAAGTTATTTTCATGACGAAGGATTTATATAAATCACTCAACATAAGACATAGGAAGGTATATAGGCTAAGTGTGAAGATTCAACACAAGTCAAAATTATATTGTGAAGCCATCCTGTTCATTAACATAAATGTGTGGATGTGATGCCTGATTGCCTGACCTTGCAGTAAAAATCACACTTGTTCATGGCTTGTTGATCAGTGCTTCTATTTACAGGCTATTAAGCTCTGCTCTCTATAAATGTGCTATTATGAAACGCAACAAAGTAGGCAGTAATGGTCCAGACGTGGAGCCAAAGCCTAATTAGTGTAAAATACTCTGCCAGTGTTATACATAATCAGAGAAATAAAGCTGTTTTCATTCAGAGTGAACCGCAGAAACAATTGGTGTATTTTTGTGATTGTCTGGCAGTCACATTTACCAGTAGAGTAAATACTTTGCTGCTAGAGGTGCATATTGCACACTTTTGTGAAGTGAAGCTGCTCCACAGTGCTTAGACACAACTGTATCTGTTATCTGTGTATAATTCCTGTGCAAAGGTTTCACCACACAAAATGAATATTGAGATGCGTTGGATGGAGAAGCATAAGAACATAACAATATTTTTCCAGTCAATAAGATAAAAGTACAGCACAAACTACAGAAATACTCCCAAAACAAGAGTATAAGAGACAATCTTACAAAGAAAAGATCGGTTAGATGATGAGATGATGAAATTGACTAACACACTATAGCAAAATTTGTGTGTACAAAACGTA
Source organism: Eleginops maclovinus (assembly GCF_036324505.1). NCBI lineage: Eukaryota > Metazoa > Chordata > Actinopteri > Perciformes > Eleginopidae > Eleginops > Eleginops maclovinus. Next base: position 13,143,732 of record NC_086368.1, on the reverse strand, counting down.
TGATCTTACATACATTACGTCTTACTTTGTAGTCCAAGAGTCAGCAAATTGTTAGCTAACTACAGTGGGATCAAAGTAGTGTTTTAAAAAAAACCTGCTGTATCACAATGCATGAATTAACCAAACCAGAGTAATCTCTGACTCTCTGACTGGCTCATCAAAAGGTAAAATGGGTTTCCAGACAAAAGATACAGATATAGCATGCTGATGTACATATCGCTGCTCAGCAAAAGATGTCTTTTTGTTTCTGTGGGCCTTTGCTTTGACTGAATTATCTTTATTGCATCCCCCGTTAAATCAAACGTCCAGTAAAATAAACGGGGCATAATGGCTCTGCTAATGAACCAAATCTCATGAAAATGTTGTAGATTTACGCCAGAGCAAGCAGTATTATGATTACAGCCAAGGATGGTTTATTTTTCTAGCTGGGCCTGAGGCTCTCATCAAACATTTGCTGTGTTAAACTCGCCGTCTGATGGAGCAAACAGAGACTTTATGGCAAGCTACTTTCATCCTAGTTGCCTGAGTTTGTGCAGTGTCAGAAAATAACTCCGTTCCAGAGCTGAGTTTACCTGTGGAAACATTATTCAAGGTTTCAAGGTTTCAAGGTTTCAAACAGAGGGACTTTTTAAATCCAAAATTCCTGGCCGGCTCAAGGAAAATAGAGTTGCCAGAGCGGGAATTTCACTCTCTACTCCAACAATAAACCTGCAGTTGGATTTAGTTTCCAGGGTGGGGGGTAAAATCATCACGACTGGCACCCTAACAAAGCGCTACAGCTTCTTTACTTTCCCTCACTGTTTGGAACCAAAACATTGAGAGGATATGTATGTCATCCCCCCACTCAAACAGTCCCACCCTTACCCCCTCCTCCGTCAGAAGACACATGAAAATGACCCATTGGAAACCAAATATAGGTTTGGCAGAATTGCTATGCCCTCCTCTGAGCAAGTATCGAACACACTAATAAAGCGTCTAAAAAGGAATTGAATATTAATCTGAGTATTATTCAAATTGGTGTTTAAATCACAAAAAAGTAACTCAGTTATTTATTCCATTTGAAAGCCTCATTGATTTAGTTGAATATGCAGTCAGTCAAGGAAACAGAAAGACCACGGGTACAGTCGAACTGTCAAAAAATCTGCGCCTATCGTCTGTCTACTGTTCCTTGAGCTTTGCGTGAAACGTCACGGGGTTAAGGTGCGGACGTTATTAATGTGCATCTGCTGTGGGGAAACTACAGTTTTCTATAAAGCGGACTACTGAAAGCACATCTACTTTGCACTGTGCTCTGATGGTGTTGTGTTATGCTTTACGAACGTGGACAACAGTGAGAAATATATTCTTCATTACCTAGGTTTGAATTTAAATAAAAACGGAAAGTGAAACTTATGCTTGTCACCCTCCGGTCCACACGTATTAATTCCAATACGTATAATTATATGAAATTGTTTAAAAATAAATACAAATGTGTTTATCATAAACTAGTTATGCCTTAACCTATCACTTTGTATATCACAATTCAAACATGTTTTAACCTGTTTGAGAAACCCCACACAGCTCCATGAACACTGAGAAATGTGGTCTTTATTTTATAACTTCAGTAAAAAACGTTCATATTTCTCCTTTTGATTAATATAGTGTTGAACGTTCAAAACAAAGCACTAAAGCAAGTTACTGTTTAAGTTCTAAATTTCTTAATAAGCACCGTAACTCTAATGAAACGCATTTCTCGTCACGATCGGCTGTCTCCGTGAACGCCCGAATGTTGTGTCATGGCAAATGTTGCGGCCGCAAGGCATTGTGGGACAGCATTATCTCCTTTCCTTTCGTAAAGGAAGGTCCAGTGTTTCTTAAACTAAAGGAGGTTCTAAAGGAAGTTTCAAACCTCCTTTCCTGGCTGCCACTTGGGTACTTCCGGGTCATTTCGCTCCGTAAGGAACCTTCCAAAGATAAACTGACTGATATTCGACAGCAGAGCCCATTTTGTAAGATTCTCCATCAACCTTAGACTGGATATCTTTAGTATAAAGGGATGTCTTGTCCTAAGAATACATGAGTATAGCATAAGAAAAAAGTAATTGTTTAATATTCATGTTAGAGCAATTAGTTTCCAGCACAGGGGGAAAACAGCGGCACAAATGCAAGGATTGGGCCATTCAATGGGTATGATCCATTTAAACCAAGAGCTAACACAATGCAAAGGGTAACTGAGTAATTATGCCAACCATTAGCCATTCACTCTCTCCTATCAGTTTCTGTCTGGCTTCTTTTTCTCAACTCCAGTGTCTAACTGGGCCTCCTTTCCCTCTAATAACTGCATGCTATTCTCTCTGATCTCTTTGGTCTGTGTTTATGAGAGTTACTGGAAAAGGCCCCCCCTGACATCCTAACAGGTGAACAGAGCAGCCATTGAACTAATTTCTGAAGTTATTTACTGGACCTCTGCCACGGGCCGATTAGAGCATACTGGTCTACCAAACTAATCCACTGAGGGGGGATCCATGCTGGAGCTTTGAAACCTACTGTACCTGCACAGTGAGGTGCTAAACAGATATGACTGGATTGTGACATGTCAAGGTGCAAAGTTGGGAAACTGCATAGATACAGCTACATTACGTTGTTGCTGAATAAAACACATGAAAATGCCATGAGAACAACATGCACTGGCTCAAATAATCAACTCCTGCATTATATCCTTTTTTGACGGTTTGTATGATATATGTTGACCACAGCTGTACTTTCATAGAAAAGTATTTTCCATCAGAAACATACCTGTATTCATCACAAAAGTAACTAAAACGACAGGCCTCTCCATCAAGACTTTAAACCCCTTTGTGTGACTGAATTCATTATACTGAAATAAGCCCATTAAGAAGAGCTGATAACGCCAGCAGTGCTATTCTAGACTCTTCTGGGTTCTTTGGCAAGAATGTTTAATTCCTGATTCATTTTGTTTAATGGCGCACTATAATCAGCTTAGAGGATTGCTGCTCTTTTGTTGAAACGGTCAACATGCATTTCTTCCACAAGGGGGACTTTAAATCTGAGCCGATTCACTATTCTGTACAGTACTGTATAATGAATATTGGTCCCCCCACACACACACACACACACACACACACACACACACACACACACACACAGCGTTGACCACAGTGCACATACAGTCTCTCTTCAGGAGAGGCTGTGAATTGCACTCTCACATAGCATTATTCCCCACAGTATACCAAAATATGACGCTAGATTTCACAATTTCCAGTTCTCAAACACACCTTTCTGTTAAAAAGAATCATATTCACACACACACACACACACACACACACACACACACACACACACACACACACACACACACACACACACACACACACACACACACACACACACACACACACACACACACACACACACACCGTGTATAACTCCAACCACAAGACAAATATGCCAATATGTGTTTGGTTTTTCTTGTATGTATTTAGGAGTTATCCCCACCATATGTACAGAATATTTACTGAACACTGTTCTTTTGTCAAGCCATGCAGGTAGTCCTCTCTGTGGCCCAGTGACCTGCTTCCTGCCTCCTAGGCAGACCTGATCATGAAGTCTTTTCCTCTCAGCTGGAGGTGGACTGGATAACAGATACCTGCAGAGCTCTATTTAGGTGGCTCAAATCACTTTCTGGTGGAACCAATACACACTTTGTCAGCAATATGGAATAAACAAGAATGTGAAGGCACACTGAGAAACAAACATATGGGAGCAAGTTTGTGTTAAGTGTTACTTCTGCCTTCCCAGAATTACTTTACATTTTCCTAGTCAATGAAGCCATCAGTCCATTTATGCAAGAGTCATACACAGAAGAGGAAGTGTGCAGCGGTGTAGTCTGGTTACCATGTGGTTAAATTCTCTAATCTCAATTGTTGTGAAATGTCAGCCGGACTATAAATCCAGCCCCAAAGTACAGATGAGTGAATATCTGAAAATTATTAATATAACAGTAATGAGTTATTGTGTTAATGTTCATACAAATAAGTCAGTGTATGAAGTCTTGTATTTTAATGTGTGAGGCATCCACAAAGAGAATGATTACACATTATTTTATTTCAATATGTGAATATTTTTCTGACTCACATCTGATTTGAGTCACATTTTTAACTACAAGTTATTTTCCTAAACAAACCCCACAATCAAAGCTCTATCCTAACGCTCTTCGATATGAGTCATCAGATAACAAATTTAAACTGTCCTCAGCATTTGAGCCGACTGCAGAGTCCCAGTCTCCCTTTAGACCCCTGGAGCCTGCTCAGTGTGGGGGAGTCTGTAAACAAATCCAGCATCACCTCTCTCTCTCTCCCCCCTCTCTGCCTCTCTCTCTCCACCATCACTTACCTTTTCCTCTTCCTACCTTCGCCCAACACATACCGTGATTCCAGACATCACAGTTACATCGAATATCTTTCTCTTGCTTTCCTTAATCTGCCTTCAGTTGTCATTGAGATCTGTCCCTTCAAAACCTTTATTTCTTTATCAAATCCACTGTCTTCCTCTTTTTCCTTTCACATCAAGCTTTTATCTTCGATTATTCAAGGAAGTCATCTCTTCTAACCTGTCTTGCAGTTGAAGTATTATTTTTCATTGCAATCATACAATAAATAGTTTGGTCTTTTTTGACAGAAAGGAACTGCTGTAATGAAGTAACATTCAAGTCTCTAAAAACTTTGTTTCAACAGAGAGTAATTTAATCCTTGATACCTTTCTTCCTTCCACATAAAGTACATCCAATTTCTTACCGTTTCTTACCGTTTGCATTTCCCTCTACATACTTCATCCCTCTCTTTCCCTTTTTTCATTTCTCTCCTTATCCAGCTCCTCTTCTCCAGTTCTACTCTTCATATCCTCTCAAGTTCTCATACCACACTCTCTCTATCCAATTAATCTTTACTTTAGACCTCAGACTTCATGTTTGCATGAATAGGCTTCCTGCCTTAACCCAAACAAACCTCCTTCTCGTCTTCATATTATATTAAGGAATAAACGTTATGGTATAAATAATTTTCAGAGAGAACCAATGTTTCAGACAACAAAAATGGGCCAAGCAGGGGTGCAGACGAAAACCCTTCAAAATAACTATACATTGTAACCTTGAAGTAAGTTGGAAAACAGGGCTGATTTTTCTCTTTATTATGTTGCACCAAATCTTAAAGGCTCATTACTGCCCCCTGAGGCAGGAGTTCAAAATCAACCATGTGGTATTCTAAGTTTTTCGCCCCAAATGTTAGAGATATACCCTGGTATAGTTGACCCTATATGTCAGATGATTTTCATATCTTTAAAGAAAGGTGCCTAGCAGGAAATGTATTATGTTTAGGTCGAAAAACCATCACTATCCTTATCTGCAATTCAATTTATAATACATCTTTCATCCTACAAGAGAGAATTAGAGAAATATGTGTTTGCATTTAAAAAAAGAAACTTTATTATATATGAAAGATGTAACATTGTCTATTAAATGAAAAAGAGAAAAAGTAGAGAAACAAATATAAATGGCACTGGGCAACACAACAAAGACGCATACTCTATATATTCCTTAACCCTTTCCTCCTCTCTCCCTCCATACATCCCTCCCAAAAACCAAAACCTTTTCCTCCAAAACCCTGCCATCTCCCAGCATTCCTCAGGACCGCCACACAGAGTCCCATTGTGTCAGTGGGGTAGGGAGGGAGCTCACAGCACACCAACCTCTCCCCATCTGCTGCTGCTCCCCTCACCTTAGGAGACCACAAACTGCTACACACACTGCACACACACACACACACACACACACACACACACACACACACACACACACACACACACACACACACACACACACACACACACACACACACACACACACACACACACACACACACACACACACACACACACACACACACACACCTTGCTTCTTTCTGTCCCCATTTCCTCCCTCTTCCACTCTCAATCACTCTCTTCCATCTCAAATTCCATCATTCATTCCCTCTGCTTCCCCTCCACACTTTCACACTGCTTTTGGAAATCAGCCACCATCAACACACCTCGTCCTGCTTTTTTTAAACCAAAGTTTAGAACCTAACAGCACTTCTCAAAAAGGCTATTGATGAGTCTCAAAGTAAGGGAGCGAGGAGGAGGAGGGATGTAAGGAAAAAAGGGGGGATGAAGGGGAGGTACACTTTGAGGGGCCATTCTGTATAAAAAATTGTGGTGCCAGAGAGAAGACCTCCACCCTTTCTTGCCAGGCAAGGCTGTATTGTAGAGCCACAGCAGGCCCGGCCTGCTGCTAATCAACAAGGTTTCCATTCAATACATTTGATGTGACTTCTGTGAAAATCAGAATCATATAGCAGAGTCTCTGATGGCATTTCAAAACAACATATTGAATCCCTTTTTCTGACATTTCCACTTTGACTTAAATAAGTTTGTGGGCCTTTAAAGGTCACTTTGTAAAGACTGCAAGTCGACTAAGGCCCTTAATAATATAACTATTGTAGAGAGCTTAACTAGTAAAAAATCTATAAACCTACTTTCATTTTCCTTTAAACCTTATTTATCAGTTAAATTGCAGTCTTTAAAAACTAAATATTGAGCTGAAAAACTTTATAGATCTCCATATAGCTGAGAAGAACAGCAGAGTTAAGGGATAAGTCTCTGTGGTTCATTTTTATACAGTGTGCTGTTTATTTAAACGATTGATTATACTGGCTCTTTAATCATAATACATAAGATTGTGGTGGTGAGAGGATGATGACATTTATAAAGATGGCATAACTAGCACTTGGAATGATGGAGAGGAAGCCACCCAAAGCTTATTATGAAAAGTTGACAAAGTTGAATTGCAACAAAATGTCCATTATAAAGCAGAATTATACATTGTTTGATTTCTTCTCTTTTTTGCACTTGTAGAGTAGAAAGCACATTGAAATCTCATAGGGCAACAACAAGGGACAGTCTGTGCACGAATTGACCCATTTTTCACCAGCCTCCAGGTTAATGAGTTCAATTGGACCCATTTGAGAGATTATCACGTGTGAATGAGAAACATAACTCTGTAAGACTCAGAGAGTCCAGAAGGTCTAGCAGTCTAAACAACAATGTTGTTTTCTTGTTTGTAAAGGCTTTACATGTTGTAGCCGCTTGTATCTGTGTAAAAGAAGATTCAGGCCAATATCACGCTGGTTTATCTGTCTTTAATTAAATAAGAAAAGCCTTCTACCTACAATATACTGTACGCAAACTAAATGAATGGCTTATGAACATCATACAAAACAAATGCCACTGGCACACACAGACGCTGAGGCTCAATGTCTAACTCTGCACACTTTGCACACTCAGTCCGGTCTGAGAGTTCAGCATTCCTGAGAGGCTTAGATGGCGGCTGAAAAGAATGAGCAGCCACACAGAGGGATCTCCTCACGAGATAGAGAGCCATGTGGCCTGCTCTCCAGATTATTGAGTAGACCAGAGCACTCACCGTGACCTGAGCAATAGGAGGATAGAGCCGAGAGAGAAACACACGAGTATCATTTTTCAAAACAGGCAGATTAGGGTGTGCTGTTACAGTATGTTGTTAAGATAATTTACTTTTGCTGTGTTGCGCTTTATTTTGAGTTGTGGGTTTGTGATGTTTGTGTGAATGCAGCGATGTTTCAAATATATATTTGATTTATTTATTCAGGCAGCACAGCTCCTGTAAATATTCAAACCAAACAAATGAAAGGTTATTATAATACACATTTGAAATGTAACACCTTAACTGTGGCAGAAGTTTTATAAAGCATTTGCATTATATTATACTCGAGGGTCACCCCCAAGAGTATCTCCTTGTCTGAAACAATTATCAGCTTTAGTTTACCAATAAAACATGTGTGTTTTATATCATGTCAGACAGGGGGCTACAGTTTTTGTGAAATGTGCTTTCCTTTTCCTGAAGTTAAAAACTACTCCCTAAAAACTCATTTGACACTCAAAACAAACTGCTGTTTGTTTTCTGAGCATTTTCATGTACAGTATGTAAAGATTTGTACCAGTTTAGAAGGTACTGTATATCAGTAAACTGCACAATGATACGACATGACTTTTCATTGTATCATTCATTTGTTGCATGAATGATATTGCAATTATCTTTCTGAAATAGTAATAATAATAATAATACATTTTATTTATATAGCGCTTTTCTAAAAACTCAAAGACACTTTACAGAGATACAATTCATAGAAACATAATTAAAACAACACAAGAGTTGGATATACATGTTCAGACAATTTGGATTTTGATGTACAGCCCAGCAACATTTTTTGCCAGCATTACTCGAGCCAGAAAATAACATTAATTGGTTAAAGAGGAAAAGAAACAGAGTTTAACCACATGAACTCACTTTGATCGGCTCTCACGTGTAGAATCAAGGAAATACTGCAAGCAGTTAGTAACCAAGGAGGATGTGATACAACAAAGTGAGGACCAGAGGGGCCTTTAAATTACAGAGGGATCACTTAATGAGTACAGTTCACAAGCTGCTCTACAGTATTTAACATGAGGCTCAAGAGCTAGAAGAAAGAACAGATCCTATAGGGAAGAGCAATTGTGTAAGTCATGGTCCTCTCATGATATCTTCCACAAGATGTGAAGCAGAAAATAATAGTCATTCTTTATTTTTCAAAGACTATTGATATGATAAATACAGCCCTTAATTCTATTCAAGTTTAGGGTGAATTGAACATTTCCAGAGCTCTAAAAGCTTATACGACAAGCTTATTGTGTGTTCAAGAGTAAATTACTATCATACAAACTGAAGGTTGATGAAGGTTGATGCTTTGTGCCTTAAAATCAGGATTGCGTTTCAGTTTTTTTTTTGTTTAGGTCTAGTAGTGGTTGGAATCCCTTGTGGGAAGGACCAGATGTTTGATATGACACAAATGAAGAAAAATATAATGAATGAATAAAATAATAAATGACACAACAAAGCATCTAATGCACCAGTGATAGATGGATCCTTATTGACTAACTTAAAGACAAAATTGCTTTGTTCGATTGTACAAGTAAAACCGGGAAGGAGCTACTGCCAGAACTCCATCAATAGGATGGACAACATGATGTCAGCACTTCTGTGCAGAAACATACACGGCTGCTCTCATGTAACAAGTGGCTTGTCCAAGAGGGCACGAAGCCGAGGAAAGAGTGGAGGATCTCATTTGAGTGTGAGGAATGTACATATTTGGGAATGGTCTGGTGTCTTGTAAGTGTGAGTGTGTGTGTCTGTGTGCCAATGCCTTCCTGCATGACTAAGCTTATGCTTGTGTGTGTGTATGTGTGTGTGTGTGTGTGTGTGTGTGTGTGTGTGTGTGTGTGTGTGTGTGTGTGTGTGTGTGTGTGTGTGTGTGTGTGTGTGTGTGTGTGTGTGTGTGTGTGTGTGTGTGCATGCGTGCGTGCGTGAAAACGTGCACATGGATGTGTGTGAGTGGGTGGGGGGTCAGGAGTGCAGCATTGTGACAGTGCTGGCTTTTATTGATTCAGCTGGGAGGAGAGAGTTGCAAATGTCAGAAGAGTGACAGGCCAGAGGACTTCCGCTGAAAAATGTTACAGCAAGACTCCATCCCATCGCACAAACTCTGTGGGACAAATGGTCATCGGTAAAAAAAGGTTTTACATTTGAACGCTGTCAAGCTCATGTGTGAGATGAGGACCAGCAGCACTGCGGTTTCCTACAGATTGTATTTCCTGCTATCAACCAACCATCACATATTTGATAAATAAAGTACTTGATAATATTTGCAAAGGGAATTAACATCAAGTCACACATCACTAAACAATCAAGTAGAAAATACAATATAATAATACAAGCCTTAGTTCACTTAATCAGAAATGAGACTAAATCAAAAGCAAGCATTAGCAACACCATTTCTCTAAAATATACAATGATGCCTTGAAACGCTATAGTATACTATTCATTGTCTTATATTGTCAAGCTGCTTCACGAGAGTTGCAAGGAGAAGTATTTAGAATACTACACGGATCAACAGTAACATATTGGATAATAACAAACAATTTTGCTTTGGCCTTTAAACTTAAAAGGCGTTTATCATAGGGAATCGTTTAATTTATCTTTTTTCTCATTATCATTTCTCTTTAGACCTGCAGGGGTACAACAACTGAGTTCTCGAGCCGGAGTTTATTAAGAGAGTGATTCCAGATGGAGCCTGGATGGGCTGAGGTGGGGAGATCCTTCACAGCTTGTCAAAGGGGCAAGACAACTCAAGAGTGAAAAAGAATGAAAGCTTTTGAAGCTCTGCTCCCCAGTCAGTTTGGGTGGGTGTGCGTGAAAGATGGGGAGAAACAAATAGAAAGAGAAGCAGGGACAAAGAATTAAAGAGAAAAACTGCCTGGGGAATAAACTGGAGTTTGTTTACTGATCAAAAAACCCTTTCAGACAATACAGAGCAGCGACACTGAGGATGTGCCTCAAGAGGACACATCAAAACCACAACTCTTCTGCTTTTCATTTACACCAGAGGTTACCTTTTTTTTTCGTTGTCCCTAACACATTCCAGCTTCAGGCACCAGTTCATATTTCCAGCACACAGGCAGAGTGCTCAATGTGTCTTTGTTTTGCAGAAAACTCTCCCTTTTTTTCTTGAAAACGGGGACACTTGGACAATTTCAAATTCTGTCGTGGATGTGATTGTACCAAGAGTTTATTTGTTTTCTACAACACCTTGACAGGGAAGAAAAATATCTACTATTTATCCGCCTCTGTTGCTCTTCCCACTTTTCCCTAACCCTCTCTTTCCTCCTGGATGTATGTCAATCCAGTCATTCATGGTTTGGCCAGTGCTGCAGTAATATGTGGAACATTCCATTTACAGCAGCTGACAGTTTTGCTGCCCTGTGATTATGCAACACTATTGTCCACCACAAAACAGCAGAGGGTTTCGAATAATCAATATTACCCATTTGTAAATGCATTTTGAGTGTAATTACACTGTTCTATGTGTGTTCATACAATACATTGTATAATTCCTGCAAACAAATAATATTTAGAATCGGTGGATGAAACCCTCATTATTGGTCACACACATGCACACACAGTGGAATTTGTCCTCTGCATTTAACCCATCTTTGTCCTAGGAGCAGTAGCAGCTATTGTGCAGCGCCCGGGGAGCAATGGGGAGGGGGGATTGGAGGTGTCCGGTGTCTTGCTCAAGGGCACCACGGCAGGGCCCAGGAAGTGAACTGGGACCTCTCCAAGTAACAGTCCACTTTCCATATTTCAAGTCTGTTCGGGGACTTGAACCTGCGACCCTACGATTCCCAGTACAAGACCCTACTGACTAAGCCAGTGCTGGACAAATAGAAACCTTTATCTTTGATTAGAGCCTTTTTTGACTTCTCATATGTTGTATTTTAAGAAAAAAAAGTTTGTTTAGGAAACACACTTATTTGCTCTCTTAGTGTGTATAGATAAGTAGATTAATACCACATGTATATTCAATAAAGCTACAGTTGTCTAGCTTAGCTCAGCCCATAAACAGATAGTCTGGCTTTCTATAAAGATAACAAATAAGTGTCACTGAGACTGCCAGCTTAACATCTCAGACTCCAGAAATGTCCTCTACATTACTGACACAGATATAGCATGTACATTTGTGAGCTGGCTAGCAGTCAAATAGTTCTTCCTACATTTAGACAAAACCAGACTATGTGTTCCTGTCTCATTGTGCTAAGCTAACTGGCTGCTGGTGGTAGATTGATGTTAATCATTTTAACCTGTGATTGCTATACATTTTCTCATCTAACTCTCGTCTAATGTGGGAAAGTGTAATCCCTAAATCAAACTACCTCTTTAATGCGTACAAACGGCAGTCTCTATTTAAGATTTTTCTTTACTTAAATCAAATTATTTTAGCTCCCTTTTTTTGAGTCAAAATGTAATATTAACATGTTCATCATACAACACAAGCCGGGGACAAAGTCGTCTCAACAAATGTCCCATTCAACAACTGAATTCGACTGAATACACGCCCACTGAAACGTAACTTCAAGGATAGAAAACAGGCACTCTGTGACTTAATGGCATGTTTTTGTTCAAGTGTCTGTCATCTGAAGCGCTGGCGTACTTAAACCCCACTATTACCCAACTGAAAAAGGAGACTGTGTGATTGGTGGATTACCCACTGTAGTCTCTGCCGCATTGATTCTATGATCAAAACACACAAGAAAACTTGCCTCATGCAGAGCTTGGTGTACCAGTGGCTGTGGAGCTTTTTATGAGTCCTTCTGTTTTATTAAAGTTTGATTAAACACTGAAAAGAAAAAGCGGCCATTTATTTGCATACAGCATCTGTGTGTGTGTCTGTGAGACAGACGAAGAGAGAGTGTGGGAGGACTGTCTGAATCAGCGTGTAAGCTTGTATACTGTTTGTTCCTTGCAACTTGACACCAATTAATGTGACTGACGGCCTTGTAATTATAACCAAATGTAGGTGTGGTAAGTTAGAGCTTGGTTCTCTTTGACTTCCTGTCATTTGATGGGTACTTCTCTGGTTAAAGAGGTGGTGGTCTCACTTTGAAATGTTTATTTTGCATCACCATAATTGATAGCTGTAGAAAGTTACAAAGATGTATCTCATTGTAAAATTCAGCCCAGAAAAAAGGATCTATACAGCAGATTAGTAAAAGAGAGACAAAAATAGAAAGGAGGATTTTTCTGTTTTACCGATATGTTTTTCTTGTCTTGCAGCTTTTTTCGAGAGACCTTTTTAAAAGTTTTATCACTACAATGTGTCAAAGGTGTGAAGGTGCAATATTGTAAATGGTCTGAAAATCTAAAATCTCAAAGTTCACGCTAGAAGGAGTTTCTCTCTCACACACTGGCTGAAACGCCTCTTTTGGACTCCTTTGTTTAGTTCTTTAACATAGTGACATCACTATGTAAGACTAGCGCTACTATTGGCTAGCGTTCCAACACATAGAACGTGATAGGCTAAGGGGGAGATCTCGAGCGGTAGAACAATCACAACAGAAACAGCCAGCTAACCAATCAGAGCAGCCATGGGCTCTAGTTTCAGACAGAGGGCGAAAAGAGGTGCTGTAGCACAGGCAGTATGAAAAAAATAAAGACCTTTTTGAACAATAAAGCATGCAAACATGTCATAGTAGAGGCTCAAAATAAAAAATATGAAGCTAAAAAAATAGCATAATAGGACCCCTTTAATATGTTTGTGTAGAAGAAGTATTATTGAGAGAGTTTCCCCATTTCTGCAGCAATATAATTTAGTGTTCATTGTTATCTTTCTGTCATTTTTATGAAACGAATGAGAAACACCCAAGTCCGAAAGTTCAGATCATACTTATGGGGGCTTTAATTAGTTATTTTTCCTAAAGCTCTTGACATACTCCACTCCCAGGGTTAAATTATCCTTAGTCTGCACAATGAACAACACAAACTGCTTTTACTCAAAGTCAAATCTTTCTTCTTGCCACCTTTAAGATTTCACCACCTGGTTTCATCCACAGGAGCTCTCAGCTCCTATAAATAGGGCTATTCATGTACCTGATCTACTGCAGGAAATGAGCTCCATACGCACAGAGCAAAGAGACCCAACCATACAGTACCCCCTCTCAAAAATGTTCTACAGTGTTTTGACTGTGTCACAACCATCAATTATGAGATGCTTATCAGCGGGGACATGTTTTTGATGTGCTAAACTGTGTTTTTTTTGTAAGCTGCCACGGTGAAATATCATGTGAACAATGCATAATAGCATTAGATTGCTGGATTCATTCCCGACATTTTTCTTTTTTAATTTATGGTACTATAATATATTTCATAACCATATTTATGTGGGTAGTTCAAGAAAATATGTAAAAAGAATTGGTTCCTCCAAGAAAAAAACATCCATGAGGACAATACAAACAATGCAAGTATCTCCTTGAATCAGAGCAAGTGGATCACTTCCAGATGGATCTATAGTTTACTACGAGGCAGTTTGTCACTCGCTCCTCCTCTCTTTGCTCTGATTTCTGTTTGTTTGGTCTTTTGTAATGGGAATTACACATCTTGGCACAGCTGTCCCTGATTTGTCTCTAAATGTAAACTGTATGCTCATGGCACCATCCAATGAGCATAACCAGTGAGAGGCATACTGTACAGGAACATTTATAAAGGCTTTATTTATGCAGTACATTACTTTCAGGTTAGGTTTGGTGAGGTCGTAACTCTGCAGGGTGTGAATTACTTAACTATTTGCAGAAGAAAATCCCTTTTGCTATGAATGCTTCACAGAAGGATGGGTTTAGTTTGCCATGCATGACTGTTGTTTTATTGTGACCAATATGTCTAATAAATATTGATTATTGATATGTAACAGAATATGACCATGCTTTTCTATTATTCATTACTGTGACTATTGGTTGGTTTATAGTTTATAGACTTTGTCCGAGAGGTGTAAACATTATTATGTCCTTCTAACATAGCTTTACTTTTCATATCTTATGTCAACTTTGCACCTTAGTGGGTACATTTAAAACACATTTCCAAGACATCTGCAAAAGAAAATCTGGATAAACACATATTTTCAACAACTACTGTTATGTAAATATTTGGAGTGTGGCTCAGATGATTGAAGCTATTCTTTAGTTGGGTGCCATTAAACAATTTCAGGCGGACACAGCTACAAATTGAAATGAGTCAAAAAACTAAAGCATTATGGAAAATATAATGGCAATATTACGTTTATGTTCATTCTGTGTATAAACCTGAGGAACTACAGTCACTTCATCCACTACTCTCAAAGTCTGTTGTTAGTGCACTTGGTTGTATTTGGCTTTTTTTTAAACAACACTGTACCATCTAAACTGTAAGAAACTGTTATTAGGATACTTAAAGTCTGTTGTTTTACTAGAGTTTTTTAATGTGCAAATTAAAAAAATGTTTTTATAGTTACATTTTTGCATCCAGAGTAAAGGACAAGTAGAAAGAGAATGGTAGCAGGCGGTTTACAGTTCGGTTTAACGCCTGCTCCTCAGATGGATGCTGTTGGAAATCTTAAGAGCCCGTGAAGAGCAGATGTGAGGGGTTTGTGCACGTGGTTCTTCATGGACCCTTAAGCTGTCAAGTAGTCCTTCAGCAAGTAACTTTAATACCTTTCAGCAGTATTCATAAAGAAAGCCTCCCTCGAAAAGCTGTTGTTGACTTTTAATTGAAAAAAAACTGTAAAACTGTTGCATATCTCTACTGTAGCATTCATTCATTTCAATGGATCAATGAATATAAACCATCAGACATCATTTAATATTCTAATCACCATATGAGAAATGTGTAATGTTTTTATTTATTAAGCCTGTCGATGATCTTTTACCTATGGTTTTAATGTCATGACAGGATACAGTGTTAAGAGGATTTGCAGATGAAAAATGTTGGACTTTTCGGATGTGTCTGAAGTATTAAAAACAGCTAGCAGGAAACCTGACAGCCCTGAAGAAAAAAAAGAAAATCCCAAAGCTGGGCTGTCAGAGAGGTGGGAACACTGGTCACGCTGATAGACAAACCAGACACATTCAGAGAAAGGAAGAAAGAGAGCACTGAGAAGAAAAATAAGTCAAACTTAAGAGAAATAGATCAAGAGAACAATAGAACAATATCAATCAGTTGGAACTGTATTTTCTCATACCTGAGAAATGTATTTGAGCCATTGCTGTCTACTAGATACACAGATCCAGGTATGAGTAATGCCGCAAGTAATTTTTCTCAATGAAAATAAGTATCAGTGCTATTGGGGTAATTATTTGACAGGATATCCTACTCTTTTGAAAATATTTAAAGCAGTTCAATAATGTATACGTCAGCATTCACAAATGCTCATGAAGTTTCCACTGCTTTCCCCCACACCTTTCATCATCATCGCTCCTCTCACTCTATTGTGACTCCCTCTCTCGCTCACTCTCTCTCTCTCTCTCTCTCTCTCTCTCTCTCTCTCTCTCTCTCTCTGTCTCTCTCTCTCTCTCTCTCTTCCAGAGATTTTGACTATTTCAGAGCACTCCCCACCCCCGACTCCTTTAAGAGATTTCCACAGATGCTGCCACATTCTCCTGCTTTTTCCCTTTTTTTGACTTTGTCTTTCTAACTCATCTGCACTGATCATCAGGTCAATATCTGAAATCCATCTCCTCGTTCAAAAATATATCTCTTCTCACCATTGATACCTCAAATTAGGAAAACACAGATTTTTTTTCCCCTCAAGATCCTCACCCTGAGTACCCCTTTCTGTATTTTTGTTAAGTCAGGCTCACACTTTGGTGTCAACTGCTGCTAATTCAAATAGTGAGGGCTTTGTGCAAGACCGACATTGACTTAAGCAAACATAATTTCGCTGTGTTGTTGACTGATGTGCTCCGAGCCAGACAAAGGGGTGTCTTTCAGTCTGAATCATCAGGTACACAGACGAGTCCAAACAGACACACACACACACACACACACACACACACACACACACACACACACACACACACACACACACACACACACACACACACACACACACACACACACACACACACACACACACACACACACACACACACACACACTCACAGATATCTCAAGGACACACAAATATGAAAGTATTATTTCTTGCCCCTCATCTCTCGCAGCAACATTGTCACAGTTTAGTCTAAAAGACTGTTCCTCAAAAATCATACTGGGGTGAAAATGTTTATTTCAGCATCAGTGGTTGTAGTAGAGCACTTACGTTGACCTATGTTGAAGTAAATGGAGGAGCTATGCTAGCCTATGAGAGCTTTTTGACATCAGTAAAATGATGTAAAATGAAATGTTACACTTCCAGCTAATATCCCTATCCAATCAGAGAAAATAATTTAACATCCTGTCCAATACAGGAAAAACACTAAGAACACAGTGAAGCCATATCTGCTTACAAATATAATTAACCCATTTGCTTTCAAGTCCCTAACTCCTGCGGTGACATCAACAACCCACAGTTTGTTTAGTGAATACAGTTTATTTAGCCAAGCTGGAAAACCATAAGAGTGCTCGTTCCCAGCCTCTCTTTTATGCTCCTTTAATAAACATCTAAGTTCATATGAGAAGACTGCTGCTAATTAAGGGTTGTTGACTGATTTTGACATGATGTAATGTGAGGTGAAAAAGATCATATTAGATGATGCTGTGACATTTGTATTGCACTTTTTGTCCAAATGAATTCATTCTCAAGTGTTGTTTGTGTGGCTAAAGCCTGATATTGCTTTTCTTCTGAGCCATTAAACCCCGAAAACACTGTGCTGCTGCTTTAAATATTCACTTACATTTGGAAAATAGTTACTCCTGTTGAGATATGTTTGCTAGAAACTACAATACCTAGCTGCTTCAAAAAAACTGCATCCAACAAGTACTTTGATTATGAATCAATCATTTTGATTAATATAAAAAATAAAAAATCAAGTAAGTTGACTTCTTTAAATGTCTTATTTGTCCGATGAACAGCCCAAAATCCACATACTGTATATCCAGTAAAGAATTACAATATCCATATGTGAAAGGTAGAAGCAGTAGATTTGGGGAATTTCAGCTTTAAAAAAGTTTGAGTATACTGTGAACTGTTTTCAAAACTTTAAATCTTAATGAGGACTGAGAAGGTTTGAGGCTTAGTACCATAGATAGTTTTGGGAAGTTTGAAAGCAATTAGAGACAATGTTGTTTGGTCTCTTTTCATGAAATGTACTGACAGCTATGCAAAGTATTCGCTGCCTTGATGTGTAATAGGAGTAATATTTTGGAATTTAGGAAAACTGCATTAATATTATGGGAGAACTAAACAATGATAGTGGTGTGGGGGATCAATTCTGAATATCCCCATTTGGCCCCGTAGTAGAAACCAGGCTATTGGAAGTAATGTTATTATGGCTATAGGTAGCCTGACAGTGCGCTCTTTCACAGCCAACCCAGTTGGTGACGTCATGGCTTTTATTATTCCAGTTATTTCTCACATGGCCTCAGTTAAAGCCCTCCCTGCTGTGTGCACCTCACTCTCACTCTCTCGCTCTCTCTCTCTCTCTCTCTCTCTCTCTCTCTTCATCATCAATCTACGTCCCACCCTCTCCTCCTCTTTCAGCTGTCCCCTCCCTCACTCCTGAGTTCCATCTTTCTCACCCAACTCACCTCTCACTTTCTCCTTCATTTTTTACTCTCTCTCTCTCTCTCTCTCTCTCTCTCTCTCTCTCTCTCTCTCTCTCTCTCTCTCTCTCTCTCTCTCTCTCTCTCTCTCTCTCTCTCTCTCTCTCTCTCTCTCTCTCTCTCTCTCTCTCTCTCTCTCTCCATCTCTTTCTTCTTTTTCCCCATACTCTCTGATTATCTTTCCAGACAGACTTCATTCCTCAACCACAACAGACCTATATTTCCCGCCTCTCTAAAGTGCAGGTCTTCAGTGTGAACTGTATGACACAGCAGACTGAACTTCCTGCAGCTGTAATTTGTAACCACATCAACACCTCACAGAGAAAATAGTTCACTTACTATCAATTGCAAGTTCAATATGTATCAAAAGAAACCCTCCTTAATGTCTTCAATGTGCCCTTGCTAAATACCATACGCTTTAAACTCCATAGGGAAGTTGTAATTAAGGGTTAAACAATGGTTTTGCCTGTCCCTATGTTAGAATCTCTGGGTCTTGGATAATTTGATAGCTCAAGGGCCAGGGTTTATTTTCTTATACTTTCCTAATCATCAGGGATTCTTTCACCCTTAACCCCTCTCCCTGCTGGAGGGTGACGCGTCTGTCAGTTCAGCACAGAGGAACTTTGAAGAAGTAATCAAAATCCAACCACAGTATGCTGCTACCCATCTCTTTTCCAGACATAATTGAGGTTTGCAGGTCTGAAACAAAGCAAAGTCTTGTCTCAAATCATTGACAGCGATCCCTAATACTTTAACCATGCGTGCACTCTCACAGACACGGACATGAGAGGTGAAAAATATCATAACTTCACATGGACAGAGGGTATCATTTACACTGGTATTCAAAGAGTTCTCTTCAAAGACAGTTGTGGGCTGCTTACTGAAAGAGATTATACACATACAGCACAACACCTGACAATATCTCCTGCACTGAGACCATGAAGCAGCAGTTCTCCTGTCAAGCACTATTTCAACTGTTGACACATTTTACAGTCCACAAAACACTAACTGTAGTAGCCACACTCCCAGTAACTACAAGAAATAAGAAAATAAAACACGAGAGCTGATTTGAGGTCACCACCCTATGAATAGATAATTGTTAGTTCAGTGATCCGAAGACTTTGATCCCTGGGTCATGCAGGGTTTATGGACATGCCACAAGATCACAAAAGGAAAACAACTATAATGTTCTTGGAGTTTTGCTTAACATAGTCAGACACATGCTATTTGTGCAGAAAAGTACTGAAGCGTTGCACATTTTCATATAAGATTGCAGAGAAGGAATAACATAAAAAACTAAACTTAAGGGACAATTATGTAAAACATTCCCATTTTCATGTTTCTTATAAGAGGACTAAAAGTGAAAGACTAAAATTAAAGACGACTCAACTTCAAAAGTGACCACATTTGACACAAAAACCTGGAACAACTAGTGTTGTATGTCTTTTTTTCCACCACTAAAGTTGTTATTATGAAACGTGGCAGCTTGCAGCTGTTTACAACAGGTTATTCCAATAAACAGCCATCAGTAATTGCACCACTGAACCTGAACCCAATAAAGGACCCTAAGAAACAAACTAATAAGCAGTACATTTATCTGACCCACTGCAAAACCACCGTTCTCGCCGAGCAGTAGAGAAAAGCACTAATGCTGCTGACTCAGGACACACCAGCTGCTCCAGTTTCCAATAAAGTGGGTGGCAAAGGTTGAAAGCTCGCAGGTCATAACATGCAGAGGGGTGAGGACCCCGCAGCAATGACGCTACCAAACTGTCCATTGCCATTTATATATAGCTCGGGTTGTAGCTGCAGTGTACAAGTGACTCTCCATGGCATCTCCATGATTACTCAGTTAGTCGCTGTGATTTATAACTTCATGTGACAGGGTTAGAGCAGGGATAAGCACCTCATTCCTACACAAACTACGTGCGCAATCCAAAGGTCTGATGGGAAGATCAAGGCTATTTGGAATATGGAAAAGGGTGTTGCTACTGCATCTTAAACTTAGAGGTTACTAAGTACATTTACTCAATACTGTACTTGTTACAGAGTTTGACAAAGTTGGATTATGGTTGGAGGCAAGATCTGTTGTGGTTATGGTCCATAAGATACCTATAATAGCAACCCTAAGTCATAACGTTGAACATTAAACTATGGTCAAAGCTTCAAGAGAATACTCTTTGATGCTTACATCTTCAGTGTAAGGATATCTCTGAACACATATTGTTACGAGTATGCAAACCCACTCCAAAGCTATTATGTAATAGAACATTACACACACTAATTACATTTGAAGATTGGCTGACAGTATTTGGAGTGACAAAATATAGATGGGCTTGATTGTCACAGTTATTCAAATTACTCTGCTGGTCTACAGTTACAGTTATTTATGTGCACAGTAGTGTTTGAAATAAATGCCAAACTGACAATCGAATATTTGCAAAGTGCCCTCCGTCAAATTTAGCACAGTCCTAATAAAACATTGTTGCTCTATTGTATCAGACTGGATTAATAAGCAAACCCTACAATATTAAACTACCTAGAACCTCTTTAACTTTTTGAGTTTGGTTACTACACTATATTGATAACTGAAATGCAGAAAACTGCACCTGAAGATAATGGATAATTTAACAACCTATGTCTATGTTCCTTTGTTTTTGTCAGCCAGTGAGACAAAGACAAGGTGAACACGTGTTCAACGTCACTGTCAAAAGCATTTGTTTGATCGAAAATCCGTGTGCAAGCAAATGAGCAATCCGCAGACTGAAAGGCATATCCGATCTGACACCACAGCCATAACAGAACCCGATGCTCCTAGAAACTGTTGAAATACAGAAACTAAGTGCCACAGGCAGCAGCCCCTCAAATAGTTATGAACTAAAAACTAAATAGTACAATTCTAGAACATTTGAGACTCTCATCGACTGCATGGGACACGTGGCCTGACCTGTGCTTTTTTTTGTTTTAAAGTCAAAGAAAAAGGGCAACGATATATTTTAGTAAAAAGTGCAAGTTGGCAATATCATCATCCTTCCATTCATGCATTCAGACACACAACCTCACAAACATTTGACCTCCATGCAAAATGTCAGCCTGAAAGGGCTTAAACTGTGGTCGCCAAAAGGTGAGAAAATATTTGCCCACCGATCATAAAACGAAAGATTGTAAACTTAGGAATAATATATTATTATTACCTTGAGGGGTACAGGTGTTATGGCACGGACAACTGTGAAAAACATTGGGTTTTTTCCAACCAACAGTCCAAAACTATCATGCAGGATGTCATGACATTTTGTGGATCGTGGAGAAATATTAATGAATGCAATCAAGTAAGTGTGTATTTGAAAGGCTTTCTGAGAGGCTTATCACAGTGCTGTTTAATAGATTGACCGCATGTTAATAAATGTATGACTTAAAAGAACTGTATGTTAACTTTTAGAATTTGAAAGACCATTAAGTGTCTTTATATTAATTAATGCCGCAAACGTGAATGTGAATAAGGTTGTGGGTCTTCAAAACACATTGTGTATTATAAGTATACATTATTATTGCACTTATTATTTTTATTATTTAAAAATGAATATATAGCCTTTATGTATAGATTTATAGTGGTATGATATCGTCTCTTTGTTCTTGTTGTTTGACTCTCCTCATCAACATTTGAGTAATATATGGACTGGTTACGTGATATTGAGTGGCTTATTCTTATAGTGACTTAATGTGTATCTGGTCATTTAAATAGTAAATTTAGTATTTTATTGTGCTTCCACATCTTAAGAACCCTGTGTCATGTACAGCCACCTTGAAGTAGCCTACCTTTGTGAAATGTGATATTTTGTGGTATTTTTCACAAAATACTGCACTTGTTAGAATATAAGGCTTTAATTTGCAAAAGTTTATTATTTAGTACATAGGTCACAGACCATGGCAAATTGAAGAAGCGCCCTTAATTAGCGTAACGAAGTGATTCTGACATCGCTATGCTTTCAAAGAACGAGGCGGGGGAGAAAGGGGGCTGGCACCAAAGTTAGGGGGAAAGTTTCAGTTTTTGTTGGGTTTAGTAGCAGCACGTGGAGAAAGGAGTGGTCTGGGACTGGAATAATAAAACCTGGGAGACAGAATGGGAGGGAAGTGGGTCTCAGATTTCAGCCTGACAGGGGGTAAGGGGTTGGACTGATATTTGGGAATATACGAAGATTCATTGAAGGCAACGGGGACATAAAACTACAGCGTCTGGCCCAAAGCGGTCGGTGCTGAATTTCTGCTGCAGGTCCGGGTCCTGCCGCTGGATTCCCCCATTGGTTTTTGGAAATTGTGATTTTTGAATGGTTCAGCTCTTGTAACGGGGGACACACACACTAAACACTGAGAGAAGCCTCCGATATCTTCGCACCTTTCTTTCTCCCTCACGGGCCCTGCATGTCTAATATTTAGACATGTTCAGCATTATGGATTCCAGGACTGTACTGCTACTCGTAGCCACTCAAGCCTGTCTATTAGCCGTTGTAAGATGTCAAGAAGAGGACCGTAAGTGACATTTAATTTATCTCAAAAAGCTTTAATGAAGAAGAACTAAAGTTGTCATAACGTGCATACTGAGAGTTCTTCTGCAACAGGTTTATCTTGAAGCAAAGCACCTGAGCTTTGAATAGAGGAGTGTTTGTGTTGGCGCTTGGAGGGGATTTGGTTATCCCCTCGCACCTTATAGGCGCATAAAGTTCATGATTGGTTGGATTCTCTTCTTCATGCTAAATTGTCTGATTGATGATAGTTGTGGACCTTCTGTATATCCAGGAGTGCTAATCTTACTGTGGTTGCAAGGTGTGCTACAACTCAATATCAGAGTTGGGGACGTGCGTAAAAGTGATGCAATGGATCAATAGATGTGTAAAGTTTGCGCATAAATGAATATATGCTGTTTATTGGTGTTGCTTTTGTGGAATACTTAATTTTAATTCAATTTGTTATTGCAGTCTGTATTCATTCTCGTTGAAATTAACATTTTGGAAAGCGGAGTTTCAGTTGATCCGCTACAGTGGAGTGCAACGCCTCGCCACCTCCACCTTCATTCTTAGGTTAAGCTGCCAGACACCTGTGGGTGCCTTAGATGCCTTGACAGACTCTCCTTTTAGCTGCAGATTCACTTAATATAGAGGATGAGAGGGGGAGGGGATGGGCAAAAAGAGAAAGGTGGTCAGGCTCAAGGGCCTTTAGTAAAAAAGTGTTCACATTCCATTGCTGTCAGAGGGCATCCAGGCGATTCCTGGCTTGTTGGGGTGGAAAGGTGGAGTAATATCCAAAATTCCCATAAAAAAGGGTTTTTTCAATTTCTCTCTAATAAGAATCCAATAGACATTGTGGTATTCTTCCTACCTGCAGTCGTTCTAATGTCTTTGCAGTTTGAAAAAAAATTAAAACTTGAGCAAGAGTATTCATCATCATTATTGACTTTAGTATTCACAGGATATATTTGAGGGAGAAGGTGTGCCAGCAGATTGGAGCCAGAAATAACGTTCCATATGATTCCAGGATTTCCATCTGCAAAAAAGATTACCCATAGGCTGCAACAATCAGGCCAGGGAGAGACAGAGCCAAGGTACCAGAGATAGGTGATTGGAAAATAAAGGCTTCTAAAGCAAAGACAGGGTGTATTTTCCTAGAAGAAAAAGGGGAACATTCCCAAAGAAATTGCAAGTCTCAGGTTACCTTCTCGCAGATTGTGTCCCCTGGATAAAATTCCCTCTTCTTTTCTCAAGTTTAACTGAAGGCCAACATGTATTTGGGAGACACTGAAATGTTAAGGGGTCTAATTGTACAGCAGCAGGCTCAATGGCCCCAATAAACTCAGAGGGGACTGGGGTCACTCCTTTAACTCTCAGTGTTGTGGACACTGACTGAATGTTCATGTATGAGCCCATAATATGATGGGGGATCAAGGGCCTGAAAGTATTTCATACGGTGAAATCAGAATGGACTCCATGCTGTCCTCGAAGTACACATGGGTTCACTTTAACATTTTCAATGTTCATTTTACTCCCCTGGAAAACAGTTTTGCTGCCAGCATACGGGAGCTGAGACTTACAAATTATCATCAGTGACAAAAACCCAGTTTTCTATCAGCTCAGAAGTATACAGAGGAGCCCATGTCCCAGAATATCAAGAGAATCTTTCATATTTGAGCCAATGAAAGGACAGGTGCAGTCTTTTGACAGTGCATCCATGCTTGGAAAACTTAATGTCAAACCTGCAAGGTATGTGCATAAAAGCAGACCTTTTTTTCTCTGGCATGTTTGAATTGGCATCTGACACAGCTATGGTTTCCAGATGGGGTTTAAAAATTTGCCCAATGTTGATACAAGGCAATAGTTTGTGAATTGCCCACTCTGTCCCCTTCCAGAAAGACCTCATTCATTGCTTCTGAGGTCTGTCGGGTTACCTAGACTTAAGGAGAGCTCAAAGGTAAATATAGCTACTGTACTTGCTCCCTTTCCTCACGGTTTGAATGCTGTTACCTTTCTTTTGGTGTGTGGGTTTAGTGGCTCCAATCAGAGCATTTTTTTGAGCAACTGTTGGGCTTTCTGTTGACTTTTTAGGAAGCTGTCATACTGGAAAAGGAACAGGAATATGGCTAATTACTGAGTTCATTGTTAAATGTCCCTGAGTGGTGTCATTTAGAGCTAGTACAGTACCTGTATTGAAACAGGCCCCACCTCCATCAGGTTCAGCTATGCTCACTTTGCCTGGCTGTGGTCTGAAAAAAATGTCATTTACTGAAAGCACCGTCTGTTAAGGGTGTCTCCCGCAGTGTAAACTAGACCTATATTTAACTTAAGGAATTTAGGTCTCCAGCTCCTGTGAAGTTTTTGGAGGTTTCCTGCAGGTCTCACTGAGCTGTGATTCTGTGAGGCTACACTGCCACCCTGAGGCCATCTCAGAGGTTGCATTCACGTGTTTTCATTCAATAACTGGACTCAGTGGGGCTTAATTGATTAATGAATTGAATCATGAACAAGATTTCATGTTTCTTTTGGATGATTTTGAGGAATCTTGATTTGATGGTGTACAGTTTATTCCAGAGTTGGACTGTAAAGGTGGATGGAAGAAAGGATTACAATAGCTGGCTTAGAACCGGGATCTGTTTAAAGCTGCAAGTTTAACGATTATCAAAAACGATTGATTGCTTTTGTAATTTATCAAGTAAAAAACAGCACATGTTTGATATTTCTAACATCCTAATCTGAAAATGTTTTTGTTTTCTTTATACCTTTGGGTTTTGGACTGTCACATTGTTGCTGAATAAACCTAGCAATATGAATACATCACATTTTGTGGATTAAACAGGAAAATAATTGGCTGAATAATCACTAATGAAAATTAAGTTAGTTGAAGTCCTAATGTAGACACTCCTTTATCTCCTTGTCTAATGTGACACCCTGGAAGATTTTAAAAGATTGTGTTGATAAAAATGTAAAATAGTATAATGTATAATTCATGAGGTTTGATCACTGATCCAGTCCCTTTGCTGCCATCTGCCCTTCCTAACAGCTCAATGAAATGTAAACATTGATTATTGTTAAGAAGGATATTTTGAGAGGTTATCCCTTTATTTTTGTTCAAGCTTGTACTGGTCAATGCACTGCATATGTGTTTCACACCTAAACAAAACATTATTTTCTTTGCTCTACATCTCAAAGACATGTCATGACTTACAGTGAATACAATAGTTGTTGTTTATGTGTAACACATTGCAGTGACTGCTTTTCATTCCTGACGCATAATCTCCTTTTTCCTCCCACCATCTACCTGCCTTGACCTCTGTGTGTCCCCGTCTATGACCTCATACACAGAGGAGGATGTTTTAAGCTGTTTACAAGATGGACAGCGCTATAGTGACAAGGACGTATGGAAACCAGAGCCTTGTCGCATCTGTGTGTGTGACACTGGAACCGTCCTGTGTGATGAAATTGTCTGCGAGGAGCTTAAAGACTGCCCCAAACCTGAAATCCCATTCGGAGAGTGTTGCCCCATCTGTGCAGCTGACCAGTCTCCACCCATTGGTCGTAATTTATTTATCTCACACCTCTTATAAATAAATTACTCTACAAGATCATGTTGTTTACTTTGGGGAGAATTTTTTTATTAATCAAAGGTTGGCAACTTACACTTTAAAACTAAAGAATTCATGCTATGTGTCAACCTTTGAATTCAATAGTTTTTTTTCCCAAATCAAACAAATGATCAGAAAAAAACAGCAACAGTGACACATCTGACCATTTCAGTGAAATGCTACCTCAACGTAATTTTTCCATAGCTGGCTTACCTTGGCCCCATCTTGTTTGAATATTCTTTTCTTCCCAGAGTATCATGAAAACATGTGGGAATCATTAAGGAAATACTTCAGTGAAGCAGACACTGCCTCACATTTCTACTCTATATCCTCTCTGAGGATTTCTGCAGATCTGATGGCGAGAAAAACTGTGACAATTCACTGAAACTCTTTAAAGGAGCTATTTGAGACATTTAAATTGCAGTTTTTCCTCACAAACAAGTTCAGTTTTGTCAGCTTTGAAATACAAGTCAGTTGAGGAGCATACATGAAATCAGAAGTGTCCCTGTTTGCAATGCATGCTTGTGGATTAAAATGCTTCATAAAATACTTATCTTCCATTAAAGGCTAAATTAAGTGCTTGGTAAGAAGTATGTAAGTTATCACCCACCTAACATAGGGCTGGCTATCAGATTCATATTTTTGTTTGCTTATTTTGTAAATATCTGATTTAAAAAACATAACTTATTCTTAAATGTATTAAAAAATACACTGTTTTGGTAGCATTTGTTTAAATAGTTTACGTAGCGGTATTACAGCCAAAATACAACTATTAATGATAACCAGCCCTATCTTAATAGTATTCACATTCATCATTTGTTGCTATTGCTATTTACCAATGCTTATTAGAATGCTTTGAAATATGAAAAACAATAATCCATGGCCTGCATCAGATTTAATGCTCTGAAATTGGCTATTACAACTATTTTTGCTTTCTACTCTTCCTTTCACCTGCAGCCGCTTTGCTTCTGCTCTGAGCTCTTATGATGGTGCATCAACCAACACTTTTTCATCCTGATGGGCTCTTTGGGTGCCATACATATGATTTGGTGGTGGATGATAGAGTAGTTTAGTTTTTCACTGTAGAATAATCTATAGGCGCGTATAGACTTTGAAGAATTTTGTGAAATACTGTTCAACCATCGTGGCTTGTTTTTGTGTAAAGTCTATTTGCTAACTTTGATCTGTTTTTCCCCTGTTACCTGCTTTACCACATAACAGGATCACCAGGAGCTAAGGTGAGATATCAGGTGCTTTGTTTATGTGTGAGTGTGTGCAAGTGTGCATGCAACACCTGCAATTAAATCTGTATCTATCCCAGACTCATATCAGTGCTGCTGGATGACCCTATTTATGGATTTAGATTAGACTTTGATGTGGAAAAGGGGTTTGCCAGATGGATAACAGTTATTTTCTCCTCAACACTGCATGCCATATTTATATGTCTAATAAGAGTGTAGGAAGCACTTATTTTCAACATTTTGTTGTTGCCCAGTTTCCAGATTTGTTGTTTATTTGATCTCGAGGACAGGGGTCCAAAAAACATGTATGAGAAAAGACATACAGGACATAAATTGTTTTTAATATATATATGTTTTTGCTACTTCTAAACCTCATTGCTGTTTTCATACCCTCTCTTTCCTAAATCAGGGTCAGAAGGGTGAACCCGGAGACATTACAGATGTAAGTTGACACCACTCAACACTGAAAATACATTTCAATCCATTGTTTTTAAAAAGTCATATCTTAGCAACAACATAACAAAAAGTAAAAAATATACAAATATACCATTACAAGTTTGAGTGTTATCATATTACACATTATACAAGGCACAATGAAGTTCATAAACTGTTGAATTTATGCCACTGGACTTCGTGTCATCTGCTTGAAGGCAATAGCTCATATTAAATGTACAGAATAGGAGATGGAGCACAGAGGATTCTCTTCCCGCTTAAGTCAAAGAGAGACTGAAGATTATTATGATCTGTCTGGCCTACAAAACTTCATCGAAGTCTGAACTGAAAGCGAGAGCTTTGATATCAATAATATTGAGTAGTGCACTTAGTTAGATTCCATCGCTGTGGGTAGCATTTTACCCGTCTGTGGCTCTATTCAAGACTAGCCTTTAGTTATTAGGGACATACGTGAAATGACTGAGTCTTGAGAAATAACTGAAGAAGTCAAAGCTTTAATACCACCTGGAAGAAAGAAAAGGGAGCGAGGAGGAGGCAAGTCTCTTAGCCCAACCGTCATAAGACAGCCAAGCACAATAAAGCCTCCATACAATCCTCCATAAAGATCCCCACAGGCTAGTGGAGAAGAGAAAGAGTAAGCTCACTGCTGCTGCTGCACCTGGAAATGCTTACCCCTACAAGTTCAAGGCAGGAAATAAGAGGGCATTGTTTATTGTACGTTTCCTACAATGCCATGCCCCAAGAGATTAGCAATTAACAAGCCTGTTCTGATGAAAGAAAGATAATGCTTCCCCTCCATGTGGCAAGAGATCTAAACCTCACGTGTGCAAAACCATCTGGTTAGTTTAGAGTTAACAGCTTGTGCACTCAAATACACCCTGATATTCTACATTAACATGACCCACAGAACAAATATAATATTTTTCTTACACCTTGTCCTTTCTCTTTTTTCTATTCTTTGCTTGATCAGGTTGTAGGACCAAGAGGACCAGGTGGCCCAATGGTATGCATACATTTCTGCATTTTTCCTTTGAAAGCTTTTACGATTCACTTTATAAATAGACAATTTAACATTAAAAAAGAGAACATCTGCACAATAACCATACAAGTATTGATTGTAATTGCTATTTGTAACAGGAAGGGTGATCTGACAAAAAAATGGCAAAGTTTATATCGGATTCTGCAGCTCACATGTACACGAGATAGCACCTGTAGTTTGTAACTACTTGCCTGTCTCCTGTTCTCCAGGGCCCACCAGGAGAGCAAGGACAACGAGGACCAAGAGGAGATAAGGGAGAGAAGGTCAGTTTTTAAATAATGAAACGATTTTGCTCCTACATCTTGTCATTTTCACACCAAGAACTAGACACACACTCTGCTTAAGAAGTACAGTATGTGCTATTCAGAGTGACAGCATTAGGTCTTCGGGGGGGTGAGGTGGGTGGATGGGGAATCTGCTGCAGCTTGCAGGGTTGCAGAATGGTAGCCTTTCATTGAGCAGCTCAGTGTAAGTATGTGCTCATGTGTCGCTTCCATTAGGTTGTGTGGTCCGTGAGGTCTGGGTTGTTTAACAGATGTGGGACTCTCAGAGACTCATAATGTAAACCTCTGCTTCTCTAAAATCAGTCAGTGTGGGAAATCAACGTCGCCGCACTCGACGCGCTTTGATCATTGAATTAATGTAACAACACTTGGATGTGATAATAGCTTCAGGCAAGTAGTTTATGTCTTATAGTGTTCTTGTTTATGCAGATTTAAGCACAAAGCAGGCTTACTTTTGGCAAGCAGAGGTTGAGCAGCCTTTTAGGTGTGCAGCACATTCTTTGCTCAGGATCCCCTTGCAGGGTAATTTGTCACTACATGCACAGAGGTATGCCAGGTAGTCTGATTTGGGCTGATAAATCTACAACCTCTGCATTTTGAAGGTTTTTGAATGATTTTTAACCCTTAAATATCATGTTTAGTTCAGTTGAAAATGACAACCTTCAGTCCTGATGGATCTCTGTTTGCTACCAGCCAGTCACGTGTAGTCAAGTTGACTCATGTAGACAGTCAGTACAGACTGAAGAAGGATCAACTGAGCATTAAGCTTCTGTCAACAGTTCCTGACAAATGTAGTCCAGTGGTGTGTCGTCTGCCAGCAACTGTGTAATGATTTATTCAAAGTACTTCTCAGCTCGAATATTGGCACAAAGGCCTGAATTTAATCAACTGTGACTTGTAACATTTATTATTTAAAACTATCCTGTGCTCAAACAGTGTGTGCTTAGAAAGTCAGCGGTATTTGATTTGGTTGATTTTAAAGATGTGTATATTGCATCATTGCGTCTTAGTTGTCACGAAGCACATCGTACACAGACATTTTTAAACAAATTATATATTTGACTATAGTAACAATTACTATCAGATTCATAAATAAGTAGATGAATAGAATTATTCTTTTTTGTATTTAATACCATAGTGCTTCTTAATTAGTATTTGTTTAATTGTTTTGAAAAGAAAAACAGTTAACTGGATGGGGGAAACTATATATTTTTTCTCACTTTTTTTGTAAAAACTAATTTATAGATCTGATTTAATTCTCAAGAGCTGGCAACAATGGACATTTAAGTTTATATATAAGAATCCCATTTATCATTCGTCATGAGCAGTTCATTTATTGCAATAATATCTATTTATTTCAGGGAACCCCTGGTCCCCGTGGCAGAGATGGCGAGCCTGGCACCCCCGGAAACCCCGGCCCCCCTGGACCTCCAGGACCTAATGGACCCCCTGGACTTGGTGGAGTAAGTATCCCATGACAACAATTAGTGTGTTAGAATTCACTGCAGACATAGGTTCAGACAGGTTCAACATTGATGCAAGGCCAAGAATGGGTCTACTTGGATTGGGTGGACAGGGAAGAGAGGATGGGGAAACGGATGGCCGGGAGAGAATCAGAGAGCACAAAAGATGTGGGAAATTGCTGGAGTTGGGAGGAGGCAGAAAGACAACAGCAGTTAGATGCAGAGAGGGAGAATAGAGCAAATGCCGCTCATTCTTTGCAAGAGAAAACAAAGGAGGAGGTGGAAGGGCAGGAGGTAGTATCATAGACTTGGGTAAGGAGGGGAAGGAGCTTTGCTTTGGGGGAAACAAGGAGACTCTTTGTGAAGAGGGGAGAAATGAAAACTGTTCACATGCCATCTGTCTCTCGTTTGTCTGCATCAGGATTCACATAATAAGCTCTGCTGCCCAAAATGTATTAAAAGCTGATCCTGTCTTCTGCCAAAATGACACAGCATCCTCCAAGCTCCGCAAATAAAAGACAGCATATTTTGCTTCCCAAAAAATACTCTTTGGAATTTTACATCATAGACACTGAACAAATGCCTTGTTAGACGCATTTAGAGCGCTTCCATAAAACAGCAATGGCCACGGTGCGTTTGTGCTCTTCGATCATTTGTTGTATGTCATTCCCCTTTCTATCCCTCTCTTTCCCCCCCCATGTCTTTACTTTCCTCTTTAAGTTAAATGTAACTTCTGTATATCTTGATACAAATCTTACTGACTATTTTTCTTTGCCTTTTGCAGAACTTTGCTGCTCAGATGGCAGGTGGATTTGACGAGAAGGCTGGCGGCGCGCAGATGGGTGTGATGCAAGGACCAATGGTGAGCGAGCGATGAAACTTGCTGCCCCTCCCATCATGTGTTTTTTTACATTCATCTGCTTATGTATCTGCCTGGATGCTACACCCTTGAAGCTGTCAGGACCAAGGAGAAACAATAACACACACTGCCTTCCCACCAGAAGACCTGGGTTAAAGATTTGTGCTGGCGCATCTTGACCCACACTGCACTTTTATCACCTCAAGCAACTATCCTACGTTAAGCAGAAAAAAACTATATGGTTATCAAATGTGAAAACTACAAAATACACATCAGCACCTTCACAAGGAGAGGAGGTACCCATAAGGATTAAAAAGAAAATCAAGGATGGGATAAAGCCTTATTCAAGAATAATCCCAGGGATTTGTGGCATCATTTGTGCTTTTCCCTTCCTTTGTTACTGGTTTTGGTATGAAAAAGAGAAAAAAAACGACACAGTTCTAGGTCCTCTCGGAAAATAAACACCTCACATAGAGTACACAAGGTTATTTTTACAAATCGAGGAAACAGCCATTGATCATCATTATATTTCAAGCCCATGAAAAACCGCGGCTGCTGACGGGAAGCTGGCACTGCAGCTTACCCTAGATGAAGCAAGGAGCACACTGGGAGCCATTTTTTGGGGGGGTTTGGAGAGCCGCAGAGCAATTTGGCAGAGTCTCAGCCCAGCAGAAGTTTGAGAAGCAAGGACTGGTGGGGGTGGAGGGATTAAATCCACACAGCTAGCAGCCGTGTGTGTGACTTCACTCCCACTGACTGTCCGTGCACACGTCTGTCTGAGATCTAAGCCACAATACTGGGTCCTTTTGAAGCCAGCCCACGGTTGCTTTGGGGTTGGTCAGCCTGCTGGGGGACGGAGCAGTGAAAGAAGAGACTGAAATTATGTTAAATCAAAACATAACCCCTTATTAATTTACTCCTACACATACGTACCTATCCTTTAAACAACACTCCTACTCAAATAAATGCAAACACACCTAAGTCTTCATGTCTCCCAAAAACACGTTTAAAAGTGGTGAAGATATAGAGCCCTATTGGTAAGTCTCAGTCCTCTGTGGTTAATGGCTTCTCACACACCCTGAAGGCTTACTTTCATTCGTTTCTGAAGACCACTGTGCTGCATTTTCTTTGGCTGCCATCCCTGATTTTATTTAAGTATAACCATGATGCTAACATGTGGGTTTATAAAAGCAAGCCTGCTGGGAAGAATAGGTTTTTATGCAAAAGGAAAAGCTGTCACAAGGAATCTGAATCAAGTTGTTCTTTAATTGAAGACTTTTACAATACCAGCTTCTACAGTCCTTTAGTTCCTTGGACAGCTGATTTTCTTCTGTATATGTTTGTGATATAGAAAGGCAGACGGAGGGAACTGAAAATTGAGATTTGGCTCATCACCTCCACAGAATGTCATTTTCTGCTGTAGAGCAGTGATGCATGAAGTTAAAGTAGGAATCACTTTGGCGTGTGACTCCAGCCAGAAGCAGATTAAGGTAGAGAGGAGTTAGTTGAGAAGATTTCACCTTTTGTTTTGAAGTCATGTTGTTTTTCACTCCATCTCAAAGTGTAACAAGTCATTTGGAGTTCAAACACTCCTCTGAAGAGTACAGCACTACAACTGCTGACCTTTGAACTGTAGAATCATGCAGCAGGTGGAAAAAAGAGCTGAGAGAAGAAGAAGGAGGGGGCGTAGACAGTAAAAAAAAAGAAAAAGATAGAGAGCAAGACACTCACTGATTGCAGCTGAGGAATTTAAAACGATTTATGGATTTGACAAGCAAAGCCGTTGAGTTTTGTGTAGCCTCCGGGCAAAGTAGGTGATATTTCTTTATCTTTTCTGACAGGATTTCAGTCGACAAAAACAAGTCCTTTCCGCTTAATATCCAAACACACACAATTGCAAAATGCAAAAATAATAACAGTGCAGTGATGTTTTATGTGTTTGTGTAGTGTACTGGTGAAGGATGTGATTATATGTGGTTAGTCTGATGTTGTGTCTCTTGTCTCCCCCTCAGGGCCCTATGGGACCCAGAGGACCACCTGGCCCCAGCGGATCACCTGTAAGTACCCCCTCTATGCCCCTGACAACACAAGCAGCATGCACCTGTATACTACATCCTTTGTTCGACCACAGACAGTCTGGGCTAAATCTCTTAATAGTAACATGCTTGATGCTGTAGTATACATAAGTCACATTGCCTACTTCCCATGTGTTTATTTAATACCAATCACGACCCCAAAATGACCACTGTTACTCTGTCACCTCCAACAGAGCGAGCATACCACAAATAAATGTTTACACACAGCCCTGTTTTTAACTGCGAGGCTCTGTTGTTTTCCGGAGGAAGGTGGCACATGAAGAGTACTTTAGTCTCACAGCTGCAGCCTGTAGGGCTTTTTCCCCCCACCACAACTGCGGTAAACTGTAAAAGATCTGACAATTTACCTTTCAAGGAGACTACTGGGCTTGCACACCTCACACACACACCTTTCTCTGCTCCTTCCTGAAACCTAGTTCTACCTGTAGCCTTTTGAGGCATCCCAGCCTCCTGAGAAGAGCATTTAGGTTTTAGGCAATGCCAGCTGACATGCCTCAACTTGATGTTTTAATCTCCCTTGGCCCACACTGGGAGAGAATGATTTTCTTCTTGGACGTTTTTAACTGATTTTTAGAAATGACTCAAAGGAGGTAAACTTTCTCAGAATATATGACATGTCATTTGTAAGGGAGTAGTGCATATAACAGGCACACAGATACAGTGTAATGGACAGTACTATAAATAAGTAGTTGTTCTAATATTTTTGGGGTTGCTTTACACATGTAGGGTTGCTTCATGTGTCTATGAACTTGGTTTTTGCCGGATGAGTAAATGTTCTTCATATTGCAATTCAACAACTTTTTTCATTTTAAACTTTTAGCAAATCAACCACATTTTTACAACATAAACAATGCCCCTTTGTGTTGTATTTAATATAGCTTTTTCAACAACAGTCTTCATAACAAGATCAATAGCCACAACTAAAATATTATTTTCAGTTGCTCTCAAAAAATAGTGGATGTTAAGTCTATAAAATGGTTTCCCATAGCCCAAATTGATTGATTTGTTGGACCAGCAGGAGAAAACCGAGAAAAATTCAGTTACCTATAATATAAGATGAAAGAAACCAGCAAAGTAATCTCACTTGAGGAACTAGAAACGTGCATATATCAAAGTAGTTGGTGATTAATTTTCTGTTCTGTTCTGTTTTGTTTGTATTATCCTCTCAGTGACTGCATATAAAAAAGTGTACTTTCTTGTTTCTGTGTCCTAGGGCCCACAAGGTTTCCAAGGCAACCCAGGAGAGGCTGGAGAGCCCGGACAGTCTGTAAGTATCCCACAGTGTCCGCAATTTGTGATTTATTATATAAACTTACTGTAAACCTTATAAACTGCCTCTTTGTCTTTTCTTTTCTTCTTCATGTGGAAACCTGACTCACTGCTTCCTCACTATAGCTGAACTACATTTCCATAAAGTTCTTAACACTTGCTAACCTTTTATTGCCCCCACTAACTTTTACTGTTTTATCCATCTCAGTTTGACCTGCCAGCTTCTTCAATTTCAAGCCCTCAGTCATTACTTACAGTAAAATGCCCAAACCCAAAGCTGTGTGAATCTGATCTGGCCTTCTTCTGTTGTACTCTCCTCTTTTGGGGAGCAGATTTACAGTTTTCTCCTAATTCATTATTATTTTTCTACCCATCTTTTCACTGACAAGGTGGGTTGTAGCTCTCCTGCTCTGCCAGATAATTCCCTACCTCTCACATATCTCAGACAGAAAAATCCAACCCTTTTTCTTATTTAGTTTTCATTTTCAGTCCTGCTTTTCAATTTTTGTTTCATCTTTGAAACCCCCTCTCCACTCTTACTCACCCCAAACTAAGCTTCCAGAAATCCTGCTTTCCCTACCCTGTGCTCCCCTTCCCTCAGCAGGTAGACAATGCAGGGTCTCCCCACTGCTGCGTTAATCTGCTCCTGTGGAGTTCAGATATGCCGCCTCTGAAATGCCTGCTCCAGCACATCATTACGGCCGATTAAAATCAAGCTTCCTTCCACAAAATAACTTGACAGTTGTAGACGTATGACAGAAGTGTTAGTGAAGACCAGAGAGGATTTAAGCTTTTGAAGTCACAAGAGTGCCAAATAACCAACAGGATGTCTGTAATAGCTTAATCGGATGAGAAAAATTGTGTTTTTTTTATACTGTCAGTACCTCAAAGTTGTTGTTTTTTGGCAAAGAATAAGAAATAAAAACCCTTTAAATGAAAGTATAGTGACATTATCAATTGGCATTTGTAGACACAAGAATGAAGCAGCAGAAATACTGGCAGACAAAAAGAGATAAAGAGAAAAAACATCTAAACTTTTGGATCAAATACGGATATCAAAGTGTTTGTTCCATCTTTTTTAGCTAATAAAATGCTGTCATTAACCATCGTTATAGTGTCATTATTGTTTAGGATTGTCATTGTGCTTTTATACAGACAGATGATCACATTAACCAGAAAGCTAATTGAAATGTGTTTCACATCAGCAAGATGATAATGTGAGCATTTATTGCCCTAGCTGTTTCATTAATAGTTGTAATGCATTACTAGTGTCAGCTTGTGTCAATGAATATAACACAGGGCTGGTTGTAAAGTGGAAGAGAGAATTGTCTCCACATGTTTAGCATTATAATTCCAAAGTGTGGGCTGCTGCCCTCTTTTGGTCATGACTGGGAACTTGTGTCTCACCTTTTACTTGTTTTTCTTTACTTATAGGGCCCCATGGGTCCCCGTGGCCCATCTGGACCTTCTGGAAAACCTGGGGATGATGTAAGTGTGTCGGTCACAACTTAATAAAACTGAATACATAACATACAAGCAGGATCTCTGACAAAGCTGATAAGAGCCTGGTCACTATCCTTCTATCTCTCAACGTCTCTGCTGAAAGTCTTCTAAATATAACACAAAGAATTGGAGAAATAAATGCTCTTGTGGCCTTTCCTGACTGTCAGTCATTGTTATCATACTGTAGGTAAATTCAGCTGATTATGAACATCTCATTCCTGGCATTTTGAAAGATAAAATTTACATAAATAACACATTTAACCTAAGAAGAACTTAGGAAGTCTATCATAATGTTTTTATTGCGACTTGATATTATTGGTCACTTTTAGTGCCTTAACAGTTTTAGTCAACTAAATTATTCTGTTTTAATGCCCCGCCTATTTGAATATGTTTTTCAACATGTAGTTGGTGTGTTCTGGCCATATTCCAGTTTTTAATCAGAGAAGAGATCCTCTGTCAGCCTGCTTTATTTTTTGTCTGAAGTGCTACAACAAGTTGTCACAAATATTGCCAATTGACCTGACTCATCAGGGATCATAGAAATCCAAATGTAATTCCTTGGGTTAGCCCCATGATGGCAGTAGACATGGCATTACAAAATGTGTCCACTAGGAGTGCTCACTCTTACCAGCACTAACCAGCTTCAACTACATTGCTTACAAAGTACCTACCAAATTTGAACTTTTCCTCTCCGTTTCTGTTTTAGGGAGAGGCAGGCAAACCTGGCAAATCAGGTGAACGTGGACCTTCTGGACCTCAGGTGAGATTTCTCAAATTATTGCTGTTTTCAAAGTACTGAGCAGTTTGCAAAAGATGAGTCTTACATGACATCCTGATCCTGGTTTTACTTTGTTTGTCTTTCTGGTGACCAGCAACTAGTTTTGTAATGGGCCTGATCTGGGGGAATTGCAGAATCTTTACCTGAATATTCATACTGTAAAGGATTCAGTTATAGTGATGCCGTCACTTCACAACACTATGATAAACTGACAGTTTACCTCGAGTGTTTAACTTTTCATTGATTGTACAAAAAAGCAGCTTTCAAAATAACAAACTGTAATTATGTATCCTTGTATAGATTGAGCTGTAGATTGTGATTACAAAGTTCAAATCTTTGATAATTACGTTATGAGTTACATTATCCATCCCTGCCAAGGATCAGAAATGTTTTTTCTCCCATGTCGCCAACATTAATTTGACCCAAAACTGGACCAATAAAATGTCCTTTTAAATAGATAAGCTTATCGAAATAACTGTATTGGGGTAAATCGTTCCTTATTTAATCTGCCTCTCTGGCTTCCATCAATCTTGATAGCATCGTAACTGTAGAGCCTCACCTTTTTTCCCCCTGATGTATTTTAATCACCTACATCTCCTCTCCTCCTGCATCACAGGGATCTCGTGGATTCCCAGGAACTCCTGGCCTGCCGGGCATCAAGGGACACAGAGTAAGTGTGTTGGTCATCTTTTAACCCAGGAAAATAAGGTGGTTGTTTATTCTTTTCCTAACCGGGCAATGTCTCTCTGCTTTTTAGGGTTATCCAGGTCTTGATGGTTCAAAGGGAGAGACTGGAGCTGTAGGGTCTAAGGTAGGATTGTTTTGTGCGTGTACACACTGATTAAAAGTTCATTAAGGAACGGCTTTACTGTTTGTATGTGTAATCTATATGTGTTGACAGTGGTGAAAAGGACCTAGATCCCTACCAGATATTGAAGGTTGCCTTGACATACTAACAGTCAAATATATCTTCCTCTCTGTAGGGAGAGTCTGGTGCTTCTGGAGAGAATGGCGCTCCTGGACCAATGGTGAGTCATTCTAGACATTACAATAACAACATGTGAAAACAAGTAGAATATGTAAAAATCCAGTCTGTGATATAAGGGTGACCGGATTGTGAAGGTTATCTTCTCCTCTCCCTCACCTACATAGGGACCACGTGGTCTGCCTGGCGAGAGAGGTCGTCCTGGACCCAGTGGAGTTGCTGTGAGTGTTGTCTTTTTATGTCAAATGTATCATCAGAATTGCAGCAGATGGATTAGATGCTTCACTTTGAAATATTAGTGTTTACCACAGAGTAAGGAAGCAAATTCTCAAAGTAGTACTGAGTCATTTTAAGTAATTTAAAGGAGTCATACTGCTTGGTCCTTGATGATAATGCAATGTAATTTACAGGGGATAATCTCAATATGTCATTGTCATTTGTGTAACAGTAGTTATTTCCAGTTAAGACTTTTTTTTTGGACAAACAAAGGTTTCAAAGCTATGTATTGATTATGTATTGTTTATCTCAGGGTGCTCGTGGAAATGATGGCTTGTCCGGTCCTGCTGGCCCCCCAGTAAGTATAATCTTTAAATGTAGTCTCACTTTCCTAATTTTTATCAACTGGTTTGTCACTTAGTAAGAAATACTAGAAGTACACCTACCAATCAGCCACTGGCTATGACCAGTGTCTCACCACATTTCATATATTTAATTATTTGGCCAAATGTCGCGACGCACGCACGCACGCACGCACGCACGCACGCACACACGCAGGCAGGCAGGCACACACACACACACACACACACACAGTCGACCTCCATTTCTCGATGCACACAACCTGGATGTGTCAGTTATTAAAAGCCAAGCTGACTGACTGTCTTTCCCTCTCTTTAGGGCCCTGTCGGCCCCTCTGGAGCTCCAGGCTTCCCTGGCTCTCCCGGTACAAAGGTAAGTCATAAGTTATCTAAATATTATCCAAATATTACCCACCTTTCCCATTGAGTTTATTCTGTGAATGACATTAAGTAAGTGGATCTGTCACTTCCTGTCTTTGTGAAAACTAACATGCAAACTTTCTTTTTCTCTACAAAAGCTAAGATATGTATATCATAGGTACAAAAATGTGGTTTTGAAATTTGTATGTTCAGAAAAAATATTTGTTGAATCAAATAAAGTAAAGGAATATTTTTGAAAAAGGGGGGCAGACAGCTCAGGGAGGATATCGTGTGGACAAGTTGACATGCTTAGGTGAAATAGGAGAAGCCAGTGCTGCATTGAAAAGTGCTTTAAGCTTCCATCTGTGTGGAAAATTAGGGAAAAGGGGGTTCTAAAGTGTTATTCTCCCTCTCCCACTCCCTCTTACTGTCTTTTTCTTCTTTTCTCTCTCTGCTTTCCATCTGATTTATTACTCCTGCATGGCAGACTCAGCCCTCGAGCTCAGCTCTGTGCTCGAGGGCCCAGTTCTGGTGGTTTGCTTTCTTCAAGCCCCTTGATAGTTAGGGAAGTCTTTTAGGAATTAGAAATGGAATATCTCTTTACAAAATCAAAGAGTTTCTCTAAAAATAATCAAGGCAAGCTAGGCTCAAGATGTGAAATGTGTGCCTGTGTGTGTGTTTATGTTTTGCATCAACTTACATTCATAAACACTGAGTCTGATAATCTGTGAACCTGTGTGTGAATGTGTGTCTTTGTGTGACTTCATTATAATATTCTAGGAAATGTCCCATGGGGGTAATGTTAAAACTCTCATTATGTGTTATGGTGTTGTACCTCAGTAGCCTGAGAGCTCATGAAATACAGCCTTGTGCTTTTTCCTCTCTGAGCATTATGATCAAAGGTAAAAAGGACCCAAGACTAACACAATAAAAAGCTAGCAATACAAAATCCAGACACTAATTGTAAACTTCAACTCAATAAACCATGCCGCTGCTAAAATGAAAATATCAAACTAAGACAACCCAGCTCCAATTTAATTTCCGCACTATGTTCATAAAAGCCAAACTTTCGTCTCTAATATGCTAAGAATTGTTTCCATAGCTCCAATAAACTGACAGATGTTTCTTCTGTTGACCTTTATTTCAACTTAGTTTGAGTGCCAGTAAAATATTGGCCTTGAAAGAGGAAAAATGTCAAAAAACTGCATCATAATTTTCTGTACTCTATTATGTCATACTATTGAGTCTGCAAAGTCTACAAAGATGCAGCAATAGTAGAGCAATTCCATTCACCAGCATGTATAAAAACTTTAAACCACGTGTGGTTAAACCTCTGGATATTTTAATACTGAAGGCCTGCAAAACAATATGAACCTGTCTTTGGATTAGGGCTGCTACTAATGGTTATTATCATTATCAATCAATCACTTTCTCTGCCAGAAAAAAACATATAAATATATGATAAATAAAGAGAAACACAAGAAAGTATTCATATTTGAAAGGCTAAAAACAGCATGTTGCATACTAAAAGCAAAAATAATTGTTCAATCAATCATCAAAAAATGTGCGAATTATTTGCTTCTGATATTCTTATCAATAAGACAACTATTTGTATTGCTTTGCTTTGGATAGCACACATGGAAAATGGATACAACGGCAATGACAAGACAAACCACGTATAATTATATATAGACTACGTAAAGGTGTTCTATGAGCAATGGTTTTAGGCTAGATAATATGATATAATAATCATGTTTACCTCATCAATACAATGTGAATTAAATATAAATAGATCTAAATACATCTGCAAGCTAAGAGGAACATAGTTATCGTCACTTGTTCAAGTACCAGGCAATCTCTTATTATGCATAGCAACAGCAACAAACATTTAAGGTTGGCAATTATCCAATGCCTCACACACTGAACAGCACAATGTGGATGTCATAAGTGTACAAATAACAACAAATCAAGATCTCACATAACAGATGTAATATGCCTATATTGTTAAAATAAAAGCCATTTAAGAAATAAGCAACCAGCAGCGGAATTTAGCAAAGAGCAGCAATAACCTGCAATAGGAGACGCATACACTCTGGTAAACAGACATCTACTTTCACATCAATATATAATAAAAGTAAAGACAGAAAATAACCTTACTCAGTCTGGTGAAGTGAAGCACAGCTCTCGATGGAGAGATTTCAAAGTTTAGTCGTACAGAGCTGTCAACACAGATAGCAGGGAAACTCAGCTTCAGGTAAACACCGAGGTTGAGTCACAGTTTGTTAGCGGTCGATGTGTGTGTCGTTTTAATATACACTCTGTGAAACACGGAGCGACATTTAATGGATGCATTAGATAACATTTGAGGTTGTTGACTAGATCGTGGTCTCAGCAAGAAAGATAATTAATACCCTTAAAAGTACCTAAACCGCCATGATGGAAGGGGGGTAGCTTGTGTAATGCAAGGCTAGGTTAGCATTTTGTTTATTAGAGTTAAGCTAGCTACTTCTCCCCGGGTCATATGTACTTGTCTGTATTTTCTTTTTTCTTTTCTAACATTTGAATTTATATTAAAAAGAGGATTATTTTTTTTATATTGAAGAGCAAGAGTACAGAGTTTCCACATTAGATTATTTGCTTGATTCATCTGTCTGTGTTATTTATTGCCAAGCAAAATGTATACTCCACTTCTTGGTTTAGTATTAGCTACACCTCCATAATTTAACAGAGTTCACTTTGTTACTCTGAAGCAGCTCTTAAAAAATGTACAATTTCAGGGTGTCGTTGACTTTATACTCAATATTCTAAACTCATACCCATCTATTTGGATTGTCTGTGTTGTCTTGCCACAGTTACGGTTTTGTTGCCATTATAATTTATGATGCTTAAAATAAAGGGCATTTTCATATGTTATGCTATTAACATTCTTCAGACTGCAAACTGGAAGGTAAAGTTATGTAAAGTTCCCTCTTTCCTACTTTTTGTTTTGTCAACATTTCTTAAAGTATGAATTTTCCTTCTGCATTGTTCTATCCTCATTTTTAAAACCTTTTTTGGGGCGGTGGTTTGGGATTTGTCAGATTACCAATTACTATATTTAATTAAACTTTCCAAGATCTTTGCTTGTATATTAATTTCATATCATCTCTTTCATCCCCTTTGCTAACAGGGAGAAGCTGGTCCTACTGGTGCTCGTGGACCTGAGGGTGCTCAGGGACCCCGTGGAGAGTCTGGCACTCCTGGATCATCCGGACCATCTGGCGCATCTGTAAGTGATGCTATAATAATGTATTTAGCTAAATATAGTCTATTAGCCTTGCACATTTTTACGTAAAACACAATAAATGTTTTTAAAATGTCACGAGACGCAGTATTTTGTGACAATGCAACTTCAGTGTTTTTCTTTCATATGATTGAAACCTCAATGCAATACTGCACACAACAGAGCTGCAAAAAAAGATTGTTGACCAACTATTCTAACATTGATGATCACACTATACTGTAACTCCCTTAACAACAACTTAATCAGGAAAAGTTATATTTTTTTCTGTCAATTCACTTCATTTTTCTCTTTTATCTACAGGGAAACCCTGGAACTGATGGTATCCCTGGATCCAAAGGATCAGCTGTAAGTTTCAAACTCTTCGTTGTCTGAACCTAAACTGGAAAACACCTACTGCACATTTTCCTATTCAACCAGTAGAAGTGCTGGGGCCTTTTTAAATATCACTTTCATGTCTTCTAACATTTGCTTTTTATTATGAAAAACTTCTATTTCTAATTATATTTGTTCCCTGACCAGCACAAACTCTCTTTGAGCTTGTGAGTAAATATGATTCAAACCTGCAGTCGTAGCCACTTATGCTTTTATAAGGCAGAATTGATGGCACTTAAAAATCAATGGTGCCTTATTTACAGCAAGCAAATGAGGAGTAACTATAAAAATTACACTGACATGTCATTTGATAACAGTAAAATCAGTGGTTGTAAATAGTAGACTTCCTCCGTTCAAGTGGATGCTTGACTGATGTCTGTCTCTTCCTCTTTAGGGTGCTCCTGGTATCGCTGGTGCTCCTGGTTTCCCTGGACCTCGTGGACCTCCCGGGCCTCAGGGAGCAACTGGACCTCTCGGACCAAAAGGAACATCTGTATGTACTCAGTGAAACATCCATTAACCATAGATTCACTCGAGTACTTTAGGTCCAGTTTGCAATTCCTTTTTGCAACTTATTTCATATTTCAAATAATAACATGGTCCAGAAAATAAATAACAAACTGCTGCTCTTTCTGTCTTTTCTTTGTTGTTTAGGGAGACCCCGGTATTCCAGGCTTCAAGGGAGAGGCTGGACCCAAAGGAGAATTTGTGAGTTTTGTTTTCTTTAATGTGTCCCTGTATACCCTCCTCCTGTTCACAATCCAAACAGAGAGATTATTACTGCTTCTTGAATGAATATCTACTGTAGACATGGTATCTACCCAAATGGCATGTTTGGAAAACATACTTTTACGATTGAGTGATTGTTATATCAACATATTATAGATACTTAAAATTAAATATTCTCTAAGTCTAAGGGTTGCTTATGTTGTCTGAAAAAAACCAGAACATATAAACCTAAAGAAATGTAATTTCTCACGCTAGGTCTGTATTGCTTCCTGTAACAACATTTGTCTGTGGTGTATGTGTTTTTTAGGGACCCGCTGGTCTCCAGGGACCTGCTGGCCCACAAGGAGAAGAAGGCAAGCGAGGACCCAGGGGGGAGGCAGGTGCTGCTGGACCACTCGGACCTCCTGGAGAGAGAGTAAGTACTGTCTAACTGACTGGTTTAAAACAAGTTATTGTCCAATGTATGGTTAAACCAATTTAGAAACATTTGTAGATCAATTGTTGTTGAGAATAGTTGCAATACATTTTTAATGAAATCATAGTTGGTCACCTCATGTGAACCTGTTTAAGGACCCCAATGAGATACAGTGATTAAGATATTTTGTTTTATTAATTAATCATAACTCTGAATGGGGTTTTTTGTTTTCTCTGTAGGGCTCTCCCGGTAACCGTGGTTTCCCCGGTCAGGACGGTCTGGCTGGTCCCAAGGTAAGTCACACTTGTTGCTGAGAGATATTTGTATTATTGCTGCTGTAACCGAGATACTGCTCTTGGAGAGAAAATAAACATTTACGAATCCATAGTAAACATATTTGGCAAAGGAGAGATAAGGAAATGTGTGTCTCCTTCAACTGAAGCATGAATATATTCACCGGGGTAAATCTGTTTAACTGAAAATTAGTGTTTTCCATCTGCTGCATATTACCTTTTGAAATTGCTGTTGACAATGCCTTGGTCAAATGTTCTCATTGATTATTGACCACTGCAGTGAGAAAATAACATTTCTGTAAAACCTAAAGAGCAATATAGTACTAGTGCTGCTTAAAAATCTCATTACCATGAACTGTAAATCAATTTCAACCAGTAACGATCAAACCAACCATGTGAAAAATTATCATATCATTTTTCCTAAAGTACTTTTAAAAAACAAATTACAAAGTATTTTTAAAACATACAAAATAAATACACAACATTGAGTGAGGTGCAAATGTATGAAAACCTAAAGCACAGCAAAATCGTATTAGTTAAAAGATCGTTAACCAATTCAATATAAGTTATTTTGAAAAAGTGTATTTTTAAGTGTATTTTTAAATACAAAAACAACTAAT
This sequence comes from Eleginops maclovinus, assembly GCF_036324505.1. Lineage (NCBI taxonomy): Eukaryota > Metazoa > Chordata > Actinopteri > Perciformes > Eleginopidae > Eleginops > Eleginops maclovinus. The sequence continues at coordinate 13,098,782 of NC_086368.1, read as the reverse complement.
ACGTGTGAATCCACACAAACTAGGCTAAACAGAATGTATACTTTTTACCTTAAAGTTGAACTCAACTCAATTGTATTAATCTCTATAAATGAGGTTATTCTCTACTATAAAATTGTATATAACTATATATTTTTCATATTTAAATCCATATTTCTGACATATAATTAGACATATTTTAGCGATTACAGACCTGTAATTGGAAGTCTATGTTATACTTGGGAATATGACATTAGCCGTACGTGACGGCAATGTGGTAAGGGCAAACACAAAACAAAGTCGATCAAGGACTTGACATGATTTTGGTCAAAAAATGTCAGAGATTTTTGAAAGATAATTAATATTGTCAGCAAATTAACTCATAAAATCTTCCATAATAAGTGCTGGGCGTTCTCAAGGTTCACTGAAGTCAAATCAGCAATTTTAATGATGAGTTAATGAGGCACGTGTTGAAATTGGAAAATTCATTGAATTCATCAACACTCAGGTATCCTCACTTTCACCTGAGACTCACACACAGACAGCAGGACACATGTAACTTCATGTCTTGGCCACAAGATGGCAGCATAACTCAGAACTACGTCACGCACTAGTGACCTAAATGTCCTATAACACTACAGCCAGCCACTCATTTAACATTATCTTCCCCCAACCAATTTCATTTATACCAAAATGAATCTGCCAGACTTTAATCTTCTCATCTCCAGCGGGTCAATGAAACTCCTTTACGCTGTTAAAGAGGAAACTTATTTCCTCAGGGGTTTGAGAATTTAAGTGTCGTCCTCCTAAGTGATTGACTGAGTGTTTTATTATCTCTCTCTTTCTCCGAACACAGGGAGCCCCTGGTGAGCGTGGATCCGCTGGTGCCAGTGGACCCAAGGGTGCCAATGGTGACCCCGGCCGTCCCGGAGAGTCTGGTCTTCCCGGTGCTAGAGTAAGCACATCCCTTACTTATAAACTACCAGAGATGTGAATGTTGATGACCTGCAGTAAATTGCGTTATACCTTGCAGGAACAAGGAAATTAAAAGATTTCTAGATGGATAACAATATCACCTTAAACACACCATTTGGTTTTGTAATAATTGTAGGGGTCAGCGTTAATACAATACACACTATTTCAGATGTTATCCATTGTTCATTATTGTTGATGAATTTAAATTCTCAGCTTACCATAAGATTGCTATCTTGTACAAAGAACAAACTCCAAAAGTTTTCACATATTCAAAGCCAATAACAATTCATTTTTAGGAAATGGAATGTGATTTTAAATTGTTAATTTATCTGAAGAAGTTCTCAACTTAAATACTTCACAATTCAACACATTCTTTTTCCTGGTCAAACTTACATTTCCCACAATGCATCTCACAACAACCAATGCAACAGACAACGGAGATTCGTGTTGTGCTCGTAGCAGCTAATGCAGCCTTGAAATACTAACCACATCAGAGATATGGAGTGAATTACACAAGTCTAGTAAACTCACATCTTTCTTACCACACACTTCCATTCTTTTCCAATCTCCAAACTTGTAGTTCTCAGCCCTATCACACACTGATTTGAGTGACATATTTTTATTCTTTATTAGGATCCCCATTAGCACTAGCAACTAATTTCACACATGCAGTAGCACTCCTCCAGCACCTTTATACAGACTCTAATGAGTTCCCTGTACAAATTGAATTCTCCACAAAAACCCAAAGTCACATTACCCTGACAATATGGTCATAAAAGGTTTACACTGAACAACTTTTGTGCCGCCCGAAGTGATTTCACCTCCAAAAAGCAGCACAAGAGGTGGTTAATATTTGTATACAACCACCACAAAGTAAGATTAAAAAAACAGCTGTAGAGTACTGAGCTCCTTAACAACCGAAACGTTAAATACACTCATTTATATTTTACATTTCCATCAGTAGTCTAGGAACTGTAGCATGTTGGACACAGGGCCAATCAGAGGTGTAAATTCAGTTCTCCAGGGTGCCATATGTTGCCACCTTTTTTTAGCAGGTGCCTGCATAGAAGTGTCTGATGACGCATGTGGATTTAATCTGTGTTTCTAACCTCCCTCTCTCACAGGGCCTGACTGGACGCCCTGGTGACGCTGGTCCTCAAGGCAAAGTCGGACCTTCTGTAAGTGTTCTTTTTCCATTTACCGTCTTTGTATATCAATAAAAAAATCTCACATGTGTGCTTCCTCACACACTTTTGGAGGTTGTATATCACAAACAGAACAATCAAAGGGATCCGTGTAATTTTACCAAATGTGCTCTCATCAGGTAATGACCCATAAGTGGTTTCATCAAATTAAATTGCAGGAAATGTATCCACCCATTATCCACCAGGCTCATCCCCAGCGGTGTTGGTGTTTCAAATTAGCTCAACTGTCCTATTTGTCAGAGGGACAAAGTCTCACGGTGTAGATTGATTGTGGATTTTTCTCAACTCTACTTAGGCCTGAGTTAACAAAACGGGCTCCTTTGTGTTAATCAATACTTAACTGAGTGGAAAATCCTATAAAACTTTTCACTGAAACCTCCGCAAACTGAATTATTTTTAATGGATTGTGTCCTCAGACCATCACTAAGAAGCTCTTGCCATTCAAACATAATGCATTGCAACTCAACATTTTTCTGTAAACTCAAAACAGTTTGAAATGATAATCTTTTCTCTTTAATGTTTTTATTTTTGACTACATTAACATGACGTTCACATTTCCTGTGATTGTATTTCATTTAAAACGTTACGATTCACTGACAGATTAGGCAGTTGTTTCATTTTGTAACTCATGTTTGTGTGATATTTCTTTACTTCATTGATTCCCTACTTTACCCCTGTGGGTTTTGTTTACTTACCTGTTTGTTTATTTATAAAGAAGTCAAGGACTTTTACAACAGTGAGTCACTGTTGTGTGTTCTGGGGCCATACTGGACATTTCTTTGCTAGATCCCACTCCAAACATCCCAACCCAATTACTCCTCTCCATTCCACATCCCCAGTATTTTCTTTGACTGGCCCTTACCTCACACTATCAGACTCATGTTGAAAAGCTACTTTTTGCTATTCATAATGTTACAATAACCACGGGATTGCTCATACTGTATGTTAGACTTAAATTGGACTTCTCTGTCAAGCGTTTTGGTCATGATCCATACTTTTTAAATGGGCTCTGTGACTAAATTATCATTAATTTACGTGACCAGGGAGGTTCTGGTGAGGATGGTCGCCCTGGACCCCCCGGCCCACAGGGAGCCCGTGGACAGCCTGGAGTCATGGGATTCCCCGGACCCAAGGGAGCAACTGTGAGTAACTAAATGAAAGGAAGAAATTGTTAATAGGTTAACAAGATAAAGGTGTTTGCTTTGTTGTTTTTTTGTCTCCTATAAAGAAGTCCCTGAATCAAGTTCAGTGACACTTTTCCTACTGCTGAACAATTTTGCATGATCACATTCACCCTCTCTCCTCCAACGGGTGCAGGATCAAGGACATCAGCAGCAGCTCTGTGACTAACCGCTGCTTTTTGTTTCTGTTTTGATCAGGGCGAGCCTGGCAAGTCTGGAGAAAAGGGACTGGGTGGAGCTCCTGGTCTGAGAGTGAGTTATATACATTTTCTTATTTTAGTCACACATTTTGAATCTTCTCAATGACTGTAATCTCAAAATAGATAAACCATTCAGCTTATATCACCATGTTTCTGAAGGCCTTAATGACTCACTGATTTAAACATATATATGTGATAAACATATAAAAAATGTTGTGGTACATTAAAGGAATAGAACTACATATTTATCAAATATAAGAAGTATCTGCTTAAGAAGGAGACTGTTTTCCGACTCTGAATGTCACAACTATCATAATATAACAATTATTAAATATTTAAGTGAACTTTATTTTACTTGGTTGTTGTGTATTGTTTTGCTATTATGTCTCACAATTGATCTACTGTTAACTCAGTAGCTCAGCTTCAAAATTAGAATGATTTTAGCTGAATTATAGCTATCAGTTGTCTATCTACTTATTTGCATCAGCTTTTACTCAGCTGTTAATATCTATCTATTTCTCTTCCTCCTCCCTCTGTTCCTCAGGGTCTGCCTGGCAAAGATGGAGAAACCGGCGCTGCTGGACCCCCCGGCCCAGCTGTACGTACCTCTATCTCCTCCAAATAGCTTCAATACTGATTCTATCTTTCCCCTTTTATCAGTCTGCACTTCCATATCTTCAATCCCCAGACTGCCTAGACGAAAGTTCTGTCTGGAGAGAAAGAAAAATAAAAGTCCTGGGCACAAAAGTGTGGCCATTGTGAGATGGCATCACTGACTTTCAGCCTGTTTTAAAGTGTGATTCAGTACGCTAAACCTTTTTAAACATGATGAGTTGTTATGACCTGATATCAGAGCAACATAATTGATAAATTGAGCTTACTGTTCCCACCATCTTCAACATCAAGCTCTAGTTTTGTTAATAATAGAAGTGGATTGTGACGGTGCTTTATGAATGATCTGTTTAGGGCTCTGCTGGCGAGAGAGGAGAGCAAGGACAGCCCGGTCCCTCAGGTTTCCAGGTGAGTCTATCTGCTCAAACCTTTACCTCTCAGTATATCATATTATTTTAACCAACTTGTGCAGATTAATATCCCTTGATGGATCTGTCATGATTTTAAGTTCATTTCTGACTCAGTTTGTTTTGCTTACCTATTTTTGTTTCTCTCCTGTGCTCAGGGTCTTCCCGGACCTCCTGGCCCACCTGGTGAGGGAGGCAAGCCTGGAGACCAGGTGAGTGCTTCTGTTTGGTTAAATAAAGCTTATAAAGTCACATTTACTTTGTGGAAATACCAGGATTGTTCTGTCATAGGTTTGAATTAGCGATCATAAAAGTAATTTGGTGTATGCTGTTCGATGGAACTTCACAAAATGTTGGATTAACTGACTTGCGACCTTAACAGCAGCATTTCTGTAAAAGAGCGCATATATTCAGCCTGTTTACCTGTATAAATAAGGGCTACTTATAAATAAATAGGATACGTTTTTGCTGTACTATTTCAGTGTGCTTAACATTGAGGCTCCCTGCAAAGTGGATTTCATACTGTAAAAAAAAACATGAGTTGTTTCCACATAAATCTAACCATTCACTTTATTTCTTTAGATTTGTGAGTGAAAAAGCGTAGTATTGATACTTAGTAGTACTCTTTGTTGTGGCAGCTGTTACTATTTTCAAGCATACATGGCTTAATGTGACATATATTCCTCCTCCTTTTCTCCTTCAAGGGTGTTCCTGGAGAGGCTGGAGCCGCTGGTGTTACTGGACCCAGAGTAAGTTGACTTTCTGTGTTTGCCATCGCTACTTTTTGATCGACTGATTGTCAGACATGCCGCTGAATGTCACTTTGTCACTGTTCAGGGAGAGCGTGGTTTCCCCGGAGAGAGAGGAGCTGCCGGCCCCCAGGGTCTGCAGGGACCTCGGGGTCTGCCTGGAACTCCTGGAACTGACGGACCCAAGGTGAGTCCAACGTCTGGTCTGAAACCAGGAAGACAGATTTTCACATTTTAAATAGTTACCACTTGAACTGCACTCACACATTTGGCCAGTACATTCTTATTACATGCAGCAGCAGCTACACATCAGCTACACATCAGCTACACATCAATGTGAGCATGTGATTACATAACAATAAACTCAGGTGTTTGTTAAGTTGAGTTGATCTGTGTTGACATATTGTTACATTTATGTTCTTTTGGGCAAAAATGGTGGTTGGTTTAACACCCAGATCCTGATATATCACATCTCTTGGGTTAGCTGTGTGAAATAGCACCTCTGCTTAGTGTTCCTGAAGGATATGAAAGGTCATGTTTTATGTGTTAATTTTGGGGTGTCTGAGGGCACAGAAGATGATAAACAAGAGTGGACAGCAAAATATAAGTGTTTGCCTACCTATTGCGCCTACAAAGAAAAGATCTTTTAAGTAAAAACTCTTAAGCATTCCTGTGAACAAGTATACCGGGTCCCCCTGTGCAGTATACTGATTTTTCGATAGAAGATTGCGTTATTACTGGAATATGGATCTGCACAAATAACATCTCTATATTGTTAAAGACCCAGGAGGTCTGAGTATTTCCAATCAAGCAAGCCGGTCACTTGCTTATCAGCCATCAAAAAAATCTATTTACTGCAGTGAGTTGTCACAATTGCACTGTGAGCCGAGGAAAAGCTCAGCGGCTGAAATTCTCGCTGTTTGTTATCTGGTCAGGTTTTAATCCCAGTTCACAGGTTTACTTCCCTTCAAGTCAGACAGCAGTGGACAGAGAGGATGAGGATTATAGAGCTGATGTGAGAGGGAGTGTGAGTGTGGGACCAAAAGACAGTTTGTGGAGTTCTAAAAAAAAGATGCTACGATTTGTTGCCATATACAAATTGTACATTTTCTCCCTGCAGTCAGTTTGAATGTTTTCCCAGCCAACATGGAGGCTGTGTGAGGCCTGTGGTTACAGCTTAATAACTGGAGATAGGCAGCGGTTGGTGTTTGTGTGACTGTATTCCAGTCTGAAGCTGCTGTAGAAAGCACTGCTGATAAGCTTGATGACTAATGACCAGGAATGGCCCTGATGGAGCCAGTTAATAAATATCTACTTTTCCCTCCCTTATCTTGGTTTTCATATGTGGAATAACGATTTTCTTATGATAAAACTCTAATTTTTACTTAAAATACAGACTTAAATGTCATATCAAAAGAAAATGTGGGATTCTAATTACCATAAAAACTCATTAGTTCATTGCTTTCTCCACACTTTAATTAGATTTGGTGGGCAAAGGTAAAGTTTCTATGAATCCAGCTGCTAAAAAACCTCTGTCAGGTTAATCATTTTACTCTAAGCTGTTTTTATTATTACAATCCTCTGCTGTTCTTGAACAAAATATGCCTAAACAAAGATAGCCACTTCTCTTATTTGTTTTTGGCAAAAGCAACCTAAAAACAGTATGGCACCTTCTCATGTCCGCAGCAGGTGCTTACACTCAGTTATACAGAATACAAACAGACTGAATTACTCGTTGTGTCTGTTGTCTGTGCATAACATCCATTATTTCTGCTCCATCATAGGGAGCCATTGGACCTGCTGGTACTGGTGGAGCTCAGGGTCCCCCCGGCCTGCAGGTATGCCCGGAGAGAGAGGATCTGCCGGCATTCCTGGACCCAAAGGAGACAGAGTAAGCAATGATGGAAAAAAAGTGTTAATAAATACATATTTTAACATTTGGTTTGTATTGTGACATGCCTTTACCTATCTCAGGTTCTGATCGTTATGTTTTTATTTTTAATCCCCATAGGGTGACCTTGGAGAGAAAGGACCTGAAGGAGCTTCCGGTAAAGATGGTGGAAGAGTGAGTGACTGTCATCCATGTTTTCTTTATTAGCGATCAATAGTTGTTAATGGCCTCCAGCTTTACTCATGTAATGCATCAGAAAAGTCAAATTTGTTAAATCTTCAAAACGACGATAATCATTAGATTTTCTTTAATACTCTCTGAACACAATTATTGTCCTTACACTCTTCTGATGTTTCCTGTTGCAGGGTCTCACTGGTCCCATTGGTCCTCCTGGTCCTGCTGGCCCCAATGGCGAGAAGGTGTGTGGTTTATGATTTGTTTTACACTGTGTTGATTTGAATCTAAATACCTTGCTGTCTGATTTCTGTATCTATGTTATACATTGTGTTTAACATCTATCTGAACCCACTTTTCAGAGCTAAGTGTGTGTTGCTGATGCTTCTGTGTTTTCTTACAGGGAGAATCTGGTCCCTCTGGTCCTTCTGGAGCTCCTGGTACCCGTGGTGCTCCTGTAAGTGTCACAATTTAACAATATTAAATATAACATTAATTTAGTGTACCTTTTTATTTTTAAAAATATAACATAAAAAACAACATTAAATAGTAGCTTTTCCTTTAAAACCCATTCATTGTTTGTATATTAAAGGCGATAGGTAAACAATAATAGCTGTAAATGTAAAAGTTTTTGAACAGATCACCTGTTTCTCACAGTTTTATTTAGCTCTGCAGTCTGAACTAACCACTCTGCTGCCTCTCTTCCTTTCTCTCTCAGGGTGACAGGGGTGAGACTGGACCTCCTGGGCCTGCTGGATTTGCTGGACCCCCTGTAAGTAACAACAACAACAACACCAACTCTTACCAGCACTTACCTCTGCTGTTGTCTGAAGGCCATGTCTCCAGGGACATAAACTAAATGTCAGGACATGCTGTATGTGGCCCTAGTCTTGGGTGTGGACATGCTAGCTATATATAGAACGTCTGTGCAGTGATAAATATGTGTAGTAACTTTGTGAAGAGAATTTTACAAATGATTTAAAGAACTTAACATATTCCCTATTTAACCATGTGAAGGACAGAAATGAAGAAATAGCATCAATCACATCTTGAATGTTTAAATATAGCTCAATAACACTTAGTGTATGTTGTATTTACTGTTAGAATAAACTACAAACATAAAGCTAGTTGGTAAAATGTTAGGGGAAGCCAATATTAAAAATAAAAAGTGAAAGGATGTATTAAAGGATCTGACAGTAGAGCTAGAACCGACCTTTGTATGCTTATATTAAACAGAGGTGCAATGCAGTTGTTTTAGTCTCTAAATTTAAAAAAACTGATCCAAACAATATCTCCTATTTTTTCCCCATAAAATGAGACGTTTAAATGATATATTTTCTTTGATCAACAGAGTCATGAGCTAAGAACCAACAGACCTGCCACTGCATCTTATTTCAAACGCTTTACCTCTTGTCTTTGGTTTCTTTGCTTATTGTGTTGTCTACTCTGTGCAAAGAAATTACTGTGTAGACAGGCGGAAGTCTTTATATCCCCTCCCCATTTATTTCCTCCCAAAGACTCCAGGCAGACATCTAATGAAACATTTTAATAAGCCGCATCCTTCCTAATGGATCTTCATCAATGTTTTTGTCCCACCGCAGTTTATCATGCTATTTTTTCCTTTTTCTAAGTTGTTAATTATTTAATTCATGTCAGGATGAATTACACTACATGTGTAATCGTTTTTGTTCGCAGCTCACAGACAGAACGTCAGCCATCACCACATAGACTGAAAACAGACAGGGGTGCTACAGGAACAGCTCATATTGAATATGTTGACACACTTTTAGACTTTGACATAATTAGAGTTTAAAGGCACACAGGTGCACAATAAAAAAGTTGTAAAAGCAGATTAAGATATCCTGACTTTAATATCGTAGTAAAGGTCAAGCTCCAAAATCGATGGAACCTCCATTTCATATAATGCAACTCAATAGAATGTTCCAGAGCCACAGAACACATGATGTTATTGTTTTGAGTAGTAAGGACCTTATGTCATGTGTCCAGCAGTGGCTCAGTCAGTAGGGGCTTGGACTGGGAATCGTAGGGTCGCCGGTTCAAGTCCCCGAACAGACTTGAAATATGGAAAGTGGACTGCTACTTGGAGAGGTCCCAGTTCACCTCCTAGGCCCTGCTGTGGTGCCCTTGAGCAAGGCACCGGACACCTCCAATCCCCCCTCCCCATTGCTCCCCGGGCGCTGCACGATAGCTGCCCACTGCTCCTAGTACTAGGATGGGTTAAATGCAGAGGACTAATTTCACTGTGTGTGCTCTGCTGTGTGCATGCATGTGACAAATAAAGAGGGTTTCATCCTCCGATTCTATCTATCTATCTATAACTGGTTGAGTGCCCCTTTGATCATATTGCTTGTTGTTTCAGGGCTTACATATTTCATACATTCAATTGTTTCTGTCTTTCTATTTCAGGGTTCCGACGGTCAGCCAGGTATCAAGGGAGAGCAGGGAGAATCTGGACAGAAGGGTGACGCTGGGGCCCCCGGACCCCAAGGACCCTCTGGTGCCCCTGGACCTTCAGTGGGTGTTTTTTCTGGACTTTGCCTGAAGCCTTAATTATAGTCAGGTCACACCGAAACCGTTGATGTTTAAAGCATAGTGCAGTTTCACTTTTGCACTCAAAAACATTGAACAACGGCAGGCCTAACACTGATAGAAAAAAGTCTATGCTATACTCAAATGCTTAATGATGTTATGTACACTCTGTTATCCTTTCCAGGGTCCTACTGGTGTTTTCGGACCTAAAGGTGCTCGTGGTGCTCAGGGACCTCCTGTGAGTATCTTTAGCAGTGTTTAACTTTTAGATCACTGCAGTAAATGCACATTTTGTTAGATTATTTCTGGATTTGTGTAAATTAATCTTTGTCTTTCAGGGTGCCACTGGTTTCCCTGGAGCTGCTGGCCGAGTTGGACCCCCTGGTCCCAATGTAAGTTCAAAAATACACCCAACTGGCTGTTTGTGCATAGAATCAACAAGTCTTAAAATAGAATGTTATTTCAGGCATGTGATTTCATTTTGTGATTGAGTTATCCTCCTGACATGTTGTAGGGTAATCCTGGACCTGCTGGTCCCGCTGGCCCTGCTGGTAAAGACGGACCCAAGGGTGTGAGAGGAGACGGTGGACCTCCAGGCCGACAGGGAGATGCTGGGCTCCGCGGACCTGCTGGAACTCCTGGAGAGAAGGGAGATGCTGGAGAGGACGGTCCCTCTGTGAGTTTGTCTTACTTTTATCATATTTCTCCTTATAACACTCTCTACATAAGCCGTAACTAATGGACCTTGTGAGGCCTCGAATACCAGTCATATCCTTCCAGCACCCACATGTTTAGCCACTCTAACTCTCCAGACTGCACATGTCCTTGAACATTTTCAAGTGAACAGATGTCCATTATAGAGAAAGAAAGGGTTAAATCAGTTTGTCTTCTACATTTCTGTAGCCTTTTCTATAGTTCTTTTTCACAGCCCAAAGAGCCAATTTCATCAGTAATGAACAGCAGCAGGGTACACTGTCCATTTATAGACAGAGCTCTCAGTGTCCATCACTGACTGTAATAGAAGACCAAGACATCTGACAGCACAGGGCAGGATAAACCCAGGGACAGAATAATGACAGGACCCCAGGCTTTTACGTTGCCCACACACACACACACACACACACACACACACACACACACACACACACACACACACACACACACACACACACACACACACACACACACACACAACCCCTCATAAACACATGCCGAGTCCTGTCAAGATAATGACACATCACACATGGTTGCATACTCAGAAAAAGGCAGGTTCTGTGTTGACACTCCTACCATGTATAGATTACATCTATGAAAGCTTGAACCCTCTATCAACACGTCAAAGTATTTGACAGCTGAACCATAAGGGCGCAGATGTCACTTAGATTTTATTGTGAGCATGTTTCACAGCAGGACATGTGGCAGAGTGGACTGTGGTGGTGCAGATGAAGTAGTGAGACGTGATGGAGAGATCGATGCTATCTGTCCTGCTGCCACTGGGAGATTTGTTATCAAAGTTGGAGAAAACAGCATGGGCTATAAATCAAAAAAATTAACTTTAGTACAGAAAAGAAAGAACGGGAAACCTGCCAGAACAAAAATAATTAAGATGGCAAGCTTTGTAATGTTATATTGAGCAAATGTTGAGTCAACATTTAAACATGGTGACTTAAACGAGTCTCTGCTGGTTGCTTAGTAACTGTCAGTTAAACGACAAACCTACAGCAGTGCTCACTACTCTGACATTGGCCCTCGCTTAAAATCCTTTATGGTCGTTGTTACGCTTTTTTACAGATTGAATAAGGGGTATATAACGTAATAGTTACGTTTTTAAAGTTGTGGTAGTTGGATTTTGTTATCTCGTACAGAGCCAGGCTAGCTATTTCCCCCTGTTTTTAGTCGATGTGTTAAGCTAACTGGCTGCTTAATAGAGCTTCCTCATTGCGTATAGACATGACATTGCTTTGAAGTGAATGAGCATATTTTTTTAACTGTTCAACTAACAATATATGAAGTGTTTACCCTTTTGTGTTAAATACAAAATAATATTGGCTAAACAAATTCAATTTAACATGGAATACGAAAGAACCAACCATTAATTATCTTTGTCCCCTCTCAGGGTCCTCTTGGTCCTTCAGGTCCTCAGGGTTTGGGCGGTCAGCGCGGTATCGTGGGTCTACCCGGACAGCGTGGAGAGCGAGGTTTCCCTGGACTGCCTGGACCTTCTGTGAGTATCTCACTGTTATTATTTATTAATATCAATTCAACAATTCAAATTGTTTAGAGCCCAAAAATAATCATTGATTATTCAATAGAATATTGAACAAAGCGACCTAACAGAGAGCATATTATAGCAATTGTTTTAATCAATTAACCATTTAAGTCATCACAGGATTGAACTAGTTGTGTTTTAGCTGCTTGTCTTTGTGGGCGTGATTAGACATTGGACACTATTTGCTTGTCTTTTAATTGGCAGATTCCTTAAGTTTTAAAATAATCAGTTTGGACCAACACAATGATATTATATATAGTAAAATGGAGACAGCTGAGAGGCTGGAACAATGCAGGGATGAGGAGTTCCTCTTTCCATGCTTCAAGTGACAGTCTGTCTGCTGAAGAGGCTGTTATATATATTCATGAATCTGCCCTAAGAGCACAGTGCCTAACGTGTTGTCACACAGTAGAGTAGAAACATGGACAGGCTCTGGACTGTCAGACTGCTGTGGTCTAATTGGATCACATTCACATCACGTCTCACATGAGAACAGCCAGGACTCTTCTTCTGGTGATCTGATGTACAGTATGAAGTGTGAAGAGAAGGCTCCCCTGATTACACCTAATTATTCATCAGTAGACAAATAAACACCAAAAAGGGGTGATGCTATAACTCACCCAGAGATGTTTTATGCAGAGGATATGCTTTAGTATCAAAACTGGAGTTTGAACTGCAGATACAGTTTATGTAATATTCTGTACTTGCTTCAACTTTGGTCAATTTGAAATCAGCAGATTCTTACACCAGTATTTCAAAGATGAGGCAATAGTTATGTGCCATGTTCTTTATCTTTAATTTGATGATATGAGAAGTAATAATAATAATAATAATAATAATAATAATAATAATAATAATAATAATAATAATAATAAGTGCAGTTAGAATAAAAGATACAATAAAAATAATAGGCAGATAAATTAAATAATTAAAATGGAGGTAGAGAAAATGAACTGCAAAACTAAATTCCTGCTGAGAATAAGTGAGTAAACTGAGATATTGTATTTCTGGGTAATTAATGATGTCGTATTATTTAACTAATGTAATGTAAGTGTTGTAATAAGTCCTCTTCTCCTCTCAGGGTGAGCCTGGAAAGCAGGGAGCTGCTGGTGGCAGCGGAGACCGCGGACCCCCTGGACCTGTTGGACCCCCTGGACTCACTGGACCTGCAGGAGAGCCTGGCAGAGAGGTCAGAGAGTGGGCAACACACAGCATGTGTGTGTGGCTGGATTGACATCTGCCACATTGTATTTAGTCTCTTTATATTCTATGTTAGAAATTGATGATCTGTGTATAAAGGCCAAGTCGATTAAAATTCACTGCCATTTGCATCATGTTTACATTAGCATTATGTTTACACTGTTTATCAGCGGGTTTCTTGGAGCCGGGCTCATTATGCTGCTGATCAGTATTCAATAGGACATCTGGCTGGAGGTGGAAGCTATTAACACTTAATATTGTCATCCGACAGGGCAACCCCGGATCTGATGGACCTCCTGGTAGAGACGGTGCTACTGGAATCAAGGTGAGAAAAACACAATCACGCTACATAAGATACATTAGGTCAACACCTCTATGTTGTAGGATGCTGGAGCTATATTGCTTTGATTCTTCATGTGTGAAAATCTGAAATGCATTAGTGATGGAAAAAAATGTGTTCCCCAATTGGCTGACAGCACCACCTAATTCAAATGATGTAAACCTGCTGGATGAAAGGGTATTACTCCTCATTTCCCCACTCTGTTTAAATATAAGTTACTTATCTAATGAGAGGAACTGATGAGCACTGATGTAAGTGTGTATCTGAAACTGCATGTAAATCTGTGACCAGGTGTTGAGGTTTTATTAAATGAAATATTGGAAAATAAGTTTGTTTTCTCTCCGCCAACAGAAACAGAAAAACACAAAACACACAAAAGAAACGTTTAGACTGAATTTGACTGATAGCATTATTTTATTTGTGCTATTGATAAATCTGATAGTATTGTTATAGTGAATTCTTTTGGCCACAAAGTGTAGTGAAAATCTGATATCATGACAGCCCTATATTGCAACTTTCATTCAAAATTTAAGGAGTTTGTCATTTATTGGACATCATTTTTGAGTATGAACAAAGAGTAACAGAGAATTAGAAATGTTAAGTAATTGTTTATCTTAACCTTTCTACATCCAGCTCAGACTTTAGCTGGGCAGCAGTGACGTTACTGTACAGTGCGTAGCTTGCCTCTCTTGACTGAACATTTTGCTCTCTGTGCTGCAGGGTGACCGTGGTAACACCGGACCTGCTGGTGCTCCTGGTGCTCCTGGCGCTCCTGGTGCTACTGGCCCTGTCGGCCCCACTGGCAAACAGGGAGACAGAGGAGAGTCTGTAAGTACCTCCAACACCAGTGACATTGTCATTAAAACAAAAATAAACATTGATGTGAAGTTCCTTACTATTAGGTAGACAGCAGGTGTTATTTATAAAAGGTTGATTATTCACTGATATAAATTAGCATATGGTCATAATGGAGAGGAAGACCTATGGTGAATGTAATGTCCTTTTTTTGTTGTTGTATTTACAGTTTTCTACTATAATAACAAATATGTCACCTTGTTGCAAATGTATATTCCTATTCCACCTTAGGCTTATGTGTGTTACAGTATAGTACTGATCAAGCAATAGAGATAGATAATGGCACCATTTCATTTCAGTATATGTTCATTACGATACAATATTTGTTAACTGCCAGATTTGAAAACTATATATTAATTGTAACAATCCACAAACATTTAGAAAACATAATAACACCAATTAATGTTATAATAACACAGTAAGTGATGGGATGTGTTTGTTCAAAGCTGTGCTCTTGTTATTGAAGTTTGTGCTGTAACATTCCCACCTTCTTTGGTTTTCCTTCTCAGGGTGCACAAGGACCTGCTGGCTCTGCAGGACCTGCTGGAGCTAGAGGAATGCCAGTATGTGTTTTTCAGTTTTGAGTTAGTGATATAATTAAAAAAGAATAATGAAATGAATGTATCCACTGCAAAAGTGAAAATAGGCCTTGAATGTCAGTCTGTTTTTTCTATTTCTGTGTTTGGTACGTTTCTGTTTTCATTGCACAATTCTAATGCAACAGAAAAAAGAAAAAAAATCCTGATTAGTTTTGTTGTCCACTTGTTCTCAGGGACCTCAAGGACCCCGTGGTGACAAGGGTGAGTCTGGAGAAGGCGGTGAGCGAGGACAAAAGGGACACAGAGGTTTCACTGGTCTCCAGGGTCTGCCTGGACCTCCGGTAAGCATTCACACTGAATATAAATCCATGTGCTTTCAGACCTTTGTGTTCAGGATATCTGCATTTTATAGCCACTTCAATTACATCCATTCCATGAAATATTTCATTAGAAATGAATTTTTTCTAGTGATGGGAAGTACACCCATCATAATGTTCATATTTTGGATGCCATGTCCATGAAACAGCTACTGAATTGCGTTCTATATGCAAATAAGAAAGGTTTTAAAAAGGCTTAGATTGAACTTGATGAATGCTGCAGAAACTCTGATGTGTGAATTGTATCTGTTTAGGGTCAATCTGGAGACCAGGGTGCCACTGGAGTCTCTGGACCTTCTGGACAAAGAGTGAGTACTAAAGCTGTGAAAATACGTGGTGGTTTATGAATGCCCATTTGAATGCAAAGACTCATGAGACACGTTTCTTGACATGCAGTGTCTTTAATGAAAAATATTAACATTTCTGTGTATATAGGGACCCCCTGGACCTGTTGGACCCAGTGGAAAGGATGGTGGAAACGGTATGCCAGGACCCATTGGACCCCCTGGACCTCGTGGTCGCAGTGGAGAGACTGGTCCCTCTGTGAGTAATAATAAGAGCAGATCTTCTTGTTGAAATATATCAGGCTAAAGATACTTAGCGGGCAATCATTTTTTGTGATACTGTTGTGGCCCTACAATATTGTGAATCATACTGCAGTTGCAATAGCAAGGTAATCAAAATGATTATAAAGATGTTTAATCGTGTAGCCCTACCCCCATCTCATAAGGTCTACATGTGATGTGACCTGAAAATAAACATTACTTGGTCACTAGACAAGTACTAATGACTAGACAAAATAGTTGTTCACTGTCAAAAAATAACCTTTCCTTTATAATTTTCCTCTCAGGGTCCCGCTGGTAACCCCGGACCCCCCGGTCTTCCTGGTCCCCCCGGCCCTGGCATTGACATGTCGGCTTTCGCTGGTCTTGGCCAGACTGAAAAGTCCCCTGATCCTCTTAGGTACATGAGGGCCGACCAGGCTTCCGGAAACCTCCGTCAGCACGATGCCGAGGTCGACGCCACTCTTAAATCTCTCAACAACCAGATCGAGAACATTCGCAGCCCCGAGGGTTCTAGGAAGAACCCAGCCCGCACCTGCAGAGACCTGAAGCTCTGCCACCCCGACTGGAAGAGCGGTGAGTGAGAGCAGCAGGAATTGGTCAAATTCGGATGAGATGGTGAAATCAGCAGAAGTTAGGAGACATTTTGCATTAGCAGCAGTTTGTAAAATTCAACATTTATGTTAATTATAGTTTGTTTAGTCTGGGTGTGTTTGAATGTGACTGATTCAGATTCAATAAATATGTCTGATAACATTTCTATTATCGGACAGGGGGTACAATATGGTGCTGATGTTTCTCTTTCCTGTAGGTGAGTACTGGATCGATCCCAATCAGGGATGCACCGTTGATGCAATCAAGGTCTTCTGCAACATGGAGACTGGAGAGTCCTGCGTCAAATCCAAGCCCGCCAGCATCCCTCGCAAGAACTGGTGGTCCAGCAAGAGCAAGGACCGCAAACACGTCTGGTTCGGAGAGACCATGAATGGAGGATTCCACGTAAGTGCACAATGTTTTACATCTTCCTGCTCATCAGCTGAGCTCAAACTTTTGTCCCATTAGTACACACAGTGTTCACAGACTGACTATTGAGGTTAGCTTTTTATTAGAATTATTGCTCAGGTCTTTTCAATGAAAAGAGATTAGAGAAAGTCGGATGTACATTTTGTAGGTACCTCTCTCCTAATGAGGGCTGGGATCAGTTTACGCACCTAGCTGGTAAAGATAATAGGCACAGATAACACTTTCCTTAAACACTAAAACACGATAATTCTTCTGTGTTAAAGTAAAAATAGAATAATTCAACAGCCATAGAAACAGAGATGTTAGCTGTGATTCTCACTTTCTCTTCCTTACCTGTGGCCCAATGCAGTTCAGCTATGGTGATGACAGCCTTGCAGTCAACACTGCTGCCATTCAGATGACTTTCCTGAGATTGCTGTCCACCGAGGCTTCTCAGAACCTCACCTACCACTGTAAGAACAGCGTGGCCTACTTGGACGCCTCAACGGGCAACCTGAAGAAGGCCGTGCTGCTGCAGGGCTCCAACGACGTGGAGATCAGAGCCGAGGGCAACAGCCGCTTCACTTACAGCGTGATGGAGGACGGCTGCACGGTAAGATGGGACACATTCAACATGCACGCACAGGACACAGTATTTCATGTGAATATTATGTGCATGTACTTTTTTAAATGGTATACGATTTGGTTCCCTTCTATAAGATAGTAGGAATTGTCTCTCTTTCTCTCTGGTGTTCACTCATGAGAATCTCATTTTGAAGAAGTCATTGGTCTCTAACAGCCACTGTAATTATTCTCTCCTTACAGAAACACACAGGACAGTGGGGCAAGACAGTGATCGAATACAGATCGCAGAAGACCTCTCGTCTGCCCATTGTAGACATTGCCCCCATGGATGTAGGAGGAACAGACCAGGAGTTTGGAGTGGAAGTCGGTGCAGTCTGCTTCTTGTAAAGAACAAGAGATCGACATGTAGAGAAAGAAGAAATGGAAATTTGAACGGAATTAAAAGAAAGATGAGCACACTTCAGAAAGGAGAGAAAAAGAAAAATCAAGACACTTTTTTTAAATGGGACTTTTTTTCTAAGTAAAAAGTGCTTATTTCCAAGTCGAACTCCGTAGGATATCTGCACTGAATGGCACTAGCAACTGTCATCTGTGATTCATCGCCCCCCCTCCTATGGACACTTCCAAAAAGCCCCCACTTCATCCTGGGTGAACAGCTGCCCACCCACCACCACCACCTACCCCACCCCATGAACAAGAAAGAGGAAGTATGAGGAGAGCGGGGAATAAACCAGGGAACTAGAGAGAGAAAAATGTGTTGGTGTTATTTATTTATTGTTTAGGTTTGGGTCCAGGGTGTGGTAGGACTGAGTTTGTTGCTAAGTAATAAAAGCCCACTTACACATATATTAAAAAAAACATATCCACCAACGTCCTCTCCTATCTCCTCTCCTCTTTTCCAACCCCCCCATCGCTCCTGTACCATATCCACTAAAGCATACATATCTCTTTGAAACCAAAAATGTAGCTACATAGAAAGTGCAGGTGTTCCTATTTCTACCACCAGTGTGTATCAAAAAGTTACTGTGTATTATAATAAAAGTCAATGGTGCTATTGTTGTAAAACAGTCTGTATTTTTTAAACAACCATATGTAGTGACTTGTATATATGTATATATATGTATATGTGAGTATACATATATATACAACTTCTCAGAGAGATCATTGCACATGGTGATGAATGTCCCTGCCTCGCCCCTCCCTCCTGCTTGAGCCCCCATATGTAAACACACGTGATGACTATCAAGGCCAATTGGAGTTAATACTGAATTCAATTTCCTTTTTTAGTTTTGTTTTAATATTTTAAAGCTACCTCACACTAAAAAAACAAATCATACTGAGGCCTTCTCCCCTGAAGCTTTGTATTCAAAACCCTGTATTATCAAACATATGACCAATAGAAGCTTGGTCATGAAAGCCCAGTCTGCTGCCCCCACCCCCCTAATTTGTTGTGACCCTTTACCCCCTACTTCCTCCCATCAGTCCCTCACACAGGGCGTGCCCTCTCCCTCGGCTTGCACACACATAAACACACATACACACACACACACACAGCTGAAGAGATTCATAGTGTGTTTGACTTTGTTGCTCCGGTTCTACAGCCAGCGCTGAGGGCTCGCTTGTGTGAGGTTGTGTATATTTTTTATTATTAATAATAGTATTATTATTAATAATAATAGCATTATTATATTATTATTATTATGATCATGACTTGTTTTTTGTTACGTTTTAATTAATGTAAATTGGAAATAAAAGACAAAACCAAGTAACAGGCTGAAGTTGCTTTTTATTTATAACCTGTTTTGTTCTCCCCCTCCGTGAAATATCTGGGGCAGTGGTTTTGAGTCTTTCGAAAGAAAATTCCTAAACATTTTAAAGTGACCCGCTGCCACTGGGTGTTTTTGTGGTGATGCCCAGATACATTTCCAGGGGAAGAAACACCTCAGAGTTTGAGAAAAGGCAGCGGGGAGAGGACTGAAAGCGGTGAAAGTTCATATCATGTGTCAATGTAAAATAGTCTTTCAATTACTTCCTTTAGCTTTAACACATGGTAGAGTAGAAATAGGAAACACTGCAAACCATGATCAGCTCATTCTGTGAATTGATAATGTCTTTCTGTACTTTCCTTCATCCTCTTGCTTTTTTTTTCAACCTACTGTAGAAATAAAAGGTAGAAACATTTCTATGAACAAAGTAGATTGTTGTTTTTCCTAAAATCACTTTTTGATAGATGATTTATGTAATGTAATAGTTGTCAATATCTAGCTTGACCCTTGTTAAGGACACAAAAACAAACAGGAGTGAACATTCACTGGAAGAGAAAAAAATCGGCAATAAATAAAAATACCTACATAAAAAATATGCACATTGACATGCCTGGTTCTTGAGTTTTGGGTTATCAGTATCATATTTCTGAGCTTAAGTGTTTGTGATTTTAAAATTAGTAATGCATTTGGGTAAAGTGACATCTGACATATAAACATTAGAAGTAGCATTTGTGACAGACACATAGCACTCAAAGTTACACCGACAGTGCTTCACAAGTCTATCCACACGGAACAAATCGGCACATCAACCTTGTTCTACTCCAAGTTAAACTGATACTAGCTCTAATTCACAGTATGTTTATCCAAATCAACAACACAAACTTCTTCCAATCCTTTTCTGTTAGTTACAAAGCACACACACCACATTTAGCACGTCACAGTACACAGAAGGTTTTTCTTATTCGAGGATTAGCCTCAGCTCCTACCACTATTCTAACCCAATTGTTACATAATATGGGGCACAGTCATTTTTATTACATCTATGAACATTTAAAAGGTAGTAACTAAACTTTAATCCATCAATGATCAAAGACACATTTTTGATAATTTTGTGATAATTTACTCAGGCACGTTTCCAAGTTTTTATATAACTTAATAAATAGCAAATAAAGTATAGTATTAGTTATCCAAATAAATTGAAAAAAGTTCAGAAAAAAGGGCACATGGGGGGGGGGTGGAAATATATATATATTTTTCTGCTTTAATATCTGCCAATAATGTCGTAATAACTCAGAATTGACCCTGGAATTAATTTGGGAGCTCTTTTGTTCCAGACTCAGAGTCATTTTACTCTCTATTTGTGTCGAAAAGACAGCTAATATACATATATACATATATTAACAAAACAAAGCACCCTCCGATGCAAATAATGCCCCACATATTGTAACAGTTAATATGAACTTAAGGGAAACAAAAGGTGTTGATCCAGTCAAGTTTGTAAAATATTGGAGGTTCACTTACACGTCAGGAATTGCATTAGTTTTAATATTGCAGGCGTTAAATGTACTAACTGAGAACATTATTCATTTGTTATCAAAGTGTTTTGCTTTTGTTTTTCTGTGGCTTGAAAAATAATCAATTATAATGAAGCCTTTGTGGAAAATAGGAGCCTGAACGATTTGTAAACAACTATCAGTGGAGAGAGGGACTGAAAAGCAGTCCTCAAGAGATTAATTAAAGCTAAACTAACGGCTTCTCCCAGGACAAACTGCCTCACTAATCTAATATATGACAATGATCTATTTCTAAATCAGGCTGAAATGTCTTTGTACCGATCAGTGGAAAGCTGTGTAAGCTGCCCAGATATTTTAGAGCTGATGGCTGCAGCTCGGGGAGACAAAACAGTTCACCCTCAGCTCTAATGGCTTACAGAGTAAATTTAGATCAGCAGCTATACACTGGCACAGAAACCACTGGCTTCATCATGACATCTACTGGGAAAGGCTTAAATAGCATCCTTGCAAAAATAACTTTTTCAAAATGGCCCGTTACAATGCACAAAACTCCACATGAACACAAACAGGCACAAATGAAACAGGTAATTAGATGAGGACACACATTTAAGTTTGCACAAGTCTCTCTTTTTCCACCTGATAATCACACTCCCACTGATTAGTGGCTTTCAAGTGTTCATTAAGGGTCAATTGGTCAAAGTCTGCTAATTACAATTACAGCCTAATGGAAAATAAAAGACCACAGTATGGGGCACGTTGGGAGAAGAAATTAGATGAGAAGAGGGAGAACTAAACGGAAGCTCAGAGGGGATAGAGCCTTTTCCGCTGCCGGTCCTAAACTGTGGAATGACCTCCCATTGCACATTAGACAAGCCCCTTCACTGCCCATTTTTAAAACTTGTCTTAAAACCCACTTCTATTCCTTGGCTTTT